>NC_138168.1:1200000-2400000 GCF_964165515.1 Mesoplodon bidens
TTACTCGGCCATAAAAAGGAATGAAACTGGGTCATTTGTAGAGACATCGATGGATCTAGAGACTGTCATACAGAATGAAGTAAGTCAGAAAGAGGAAAACAAATATTGTATATTAATGCATATATGTGGAACCTAAAAAATGGTACAGATGAACTGGTTTGCAGGGAAGAAATAGAGACACACAGGTAGAGAACAACCGTATGGACACCAAGTGTGGGAAGCCATGGGGTGGTGGTGGTGGGATGAGTTGGGAGATTGAGATTGACCTGTATACATGTATATGCATAAAATAGATAACTAATAATAACCTGCTGTATAAAAAAGTAAATAAAATTAAATTTCAAAATTATAGAAAATAACATTTAAAAATAAAAGAGAAAAAAGTTCTTCCCTTCACACAGATGTATTTATAGGAATGAATTATTTCCATGCTTATATCTATAAATACATAAAAGAGGAATAAAAGCTAACTTGAACCATAAAAGAAGAAAAACCTGAACCCACCAGTTATACAGAGGAAAACGCTATCAGGGCACTTGCTCCAGCGGTAAACAATTCTGAAATTCGTCAGAGGTGGGGAATCATCTCCCATACAGCCAGAAACCCAGCCCCCACACAAAGAGCGTCCTCATTGCAAAGCTGGGGGACCGTGCCGAGGCATCTCTGAATAAAGGTGAGCTGAGCCCCAGGCCAGCTGCTGCTGAACTGTTCCCACCCTTCCCAGGTAAAACACCTGAATATGTACAAGGGCTTGAAAGACTAGAGGAAGGGCCGTGGAGCCACACCAGCGACAGCACGCAGGCCAACTTGGTGCCTGCAGGCCAGCAAGGGAGGTCCTGGCCCAGGGCGCACTTCCGGAAGCTTTCCATTGTCCTGCCTGAGATACCCCACCTGTCCCGGCACCCACTGCTTTTTTCCTTCCTCACCACTGTCCGGAGAGAAATTCCAGCGGAAGGTATGGGTGACACATCCTCTTCTTTACAGGAGGCAGCCTGGCAACTCCTGCAGAAAGGTCAACAGAACCCCACTCACACCGGGCCACCAACAAAGCTGTGGCCCCTCACTCCCTCCCACCAGCACAGCCCCGAGACTGCTGACGGGGCAGAGAATATGGAGTCAGGCACAGCTTCAGGGGCTATTGCTGCCTGGAGCGCTGTTTATATTGACCTCAACCAGGCACACCTGGGGAGGGCCGGCCGGCAGGATAAGGCTGCCCACGTCAGCTAATCCACAACCCGCAGGGAATCACATTGTTGAAAATGGACCTCGCTAAGTCAGAATAGAAGGCCAGGAAAAAAAGGACACAATGCCATTTGCAGCACCGTAGATGAGTCTAGAGGTAATCACGTGACATGTAGTAAGTCAGAAAGTGAAAGACACATATCATATCATATCACTTATAGGTGTTACCTAAAAATGGATACCAGGGCAGATATTTCCACGGAGAAGGGCAATCACAGATTCATTAAACAAACTTATGGTTCACCAATGGAAAGGTGAGAGGATTGGTTTCATTACGATATCGGGGTTAACAGACGTATACAAACACAGGTGACATATATAATCACCAAAGAACTACGGGATACCAAAAGACTACTCAACATTCTGTGATAACGTACATGGGAAAAGGATCCCAGGAAAAACAGACATCTGTATATGTGTAAAAGAACCACATCTTCCACACCTCCAACAAGCCAAACATTGTAATCAAACTTGCTGTAATAAAAAATAAAAATTAAATTAAAAACACGAACCAGAAGTAGGGAGACAAACTTGAGGGGCTTTCTCCTGGCACATTCCTTTCTAAATTCCAATCTAGAACACGACTTCCATTGAGGCTCTGTTGCCCTAGTAACCAGAATTGGTAAGGGAGAACTGCTGCCACCTTGTGGCCGTTTCACACAGCAGCAGCTTTAAACCCAGCGCTAATGGTCAGTGGATATTCAAAATCATTGCAGGCCTGTAAATGACACCTGCCCTGAAAACAAATCCTGGGGTCACATATCGACCAAAAAATTCAAAGGACGTCCATATTTCAAAACGACCGTTTCAAAAGGCATATTTTATGCACATTAGTTTTCTGCTTCTTTTTCTTTCTTTCTTTTTTGGTTAAAAAAACGGGAATGGAAAAAGGGATCCCTCAGAAGGGGCAAAAATAGTTGCAAACGAATCAATGGACAAAGGTTTAATGTCCAATATATATAAACAGCACATGCAGCTTAATATTAAAAAAACAAACAAGCCAATACAAAAATTGGCAGAAGATCTAAAGAGACGTTTCTTTAAAGAAGACACAGAGATGGCCAAGACGCACATGAAAAGCTGCTCAATAGCACTAATTATTAGAGAAATGCAAATCAAAACTACAATGAGGTATCACCTCACACCTGTTAGAATCAGCATCATCAGAAAATCTAGAAACAACAAATTCTGGGGAGGATGTGGACAAAAGGAGCCCTCTTCCACTATTGGTGGGAATGTAAATTGATACAGTCACTATGGAGTACACTATGGAGTTTCCTTAAAAAAACTAGAAATAGAATTACCATCTGATCCAGCAATCCCACTTCTGGGCATATACCCAGAGAAAACCATAAATCAAAAAGGCACATTCACCACAATGTTCATTCCAGCACTTTTTCAATAGCCAGGTAATGGAAGCAACCTAAATGCCCACAGACAGATGAATGGATAAAATTGGGGTACACATATCAAATGGAATATTACTCGGCCATAAAAAGGAATGAAACTGGGTCATTTGTAGAGACATCAATGGATCTAGAGACTGTCATACAGAATGAAGTAAGTCAGAAAGAGGAAAACAAATATTGTATATTAATGCATATATGTGGAACCTAAAAAATGGTACAGATGAACTGGTTTGCAGGGAAGAAATAGAGACACACAGGTAGAGAACAACCGTATGGACACCAAGTGTGGGAAGCCATGGGGTGGTGGTGGTGGGATGAGTTGGGAGATTGAGATTGACCTGTATACATGTATAAGCATAAAATACATAACTAATAATAACCTGCTCTATAAAAAAGTAAATAAAATTAAATTTCAAAATTATAAAAAATAAAATTTAAAAATAAAAGAGAAAAAAGTTCTTCCCTTCACACAGATGTATATATAGGAATGAATTATTTCCATGCTTATTTCTATAAATACATAAAAGAGGAATAAAAGCTAACTTGGACCATAAAAGAAGAAAAACCTGAACCCACCAGTTATACAGAGGAAAACGCTATCAGGGCACTTGCTCCAGCGGTAAACAATTCTGAAATTGGTCAGAGGTGGGGATTCATCTCCCATACAGCCAGCAACCCACCCCCCACACAAGGAGCGTCTTCATTGCAAAGTTGGGGACCGTGCCGAGGCATCTCTGAATAAAGGTGAGCTGAGCCCCAGGCCAGCTGCTGCTGAACTGTTCCCACCCTTCCCAGGTAAAACACCTGAATATGTACAAGGGCTTGAAAGACTAGAGGAAGGGCCGTGGAGCCACACCAGCGACAGCACGCAGGCCAACTTGGCGCCTGCAGGCCAGCCAGGGTGGTCCTGGCCCCGGGCGCTCTTCCGGAAGCTTTCCATTGTCCTGCCTGAGATACCCCACCTGTCCCGGCCCCCACTGCTTTTTTCCTTCCTCACCTCTGTCCGGAGAGAAATTCCAGCGGAAGGTATGGGTGACACATCCTCTTCTTTACAGGAGGCAGCCTGGCAACTCCTGCAGAAAGGTCAGCAGAACCCCACTCACACCGGGCCACCAACAAAGCTGTTGCCCCTCACTCCCTCCCACCAGCACAGCCCCGAGACTGCTGACGGGGCAGAGAATATGGAGTCAGGCACAGGTTCAGGGGCTATTGCTGCCTGGAGCGCTGTTTATATTGACCTCAACCAGGCACACCTGGGGAGGGCCGGCCGGCAGCATAAGGCTGCCCACGTCAGCTAATACACAACACGCAGGGGATCACATTGTTGAAAATGGACCTCGCTAAGTCAGAATAGAAGGCAAGGATAAAAAGGACACAATGCCATTTGCAGCACCGTAGATGAGTCTAGAGGTAATCACGTGACATGTAGTAAGTCAGAAAGTGAAAGACACATATCATATCATATCACTTATAGGTGTTACCTAAAAGTGGATACCAGGGCAGATATTTCCACGGAGAAGGGCAATCACAGATTCATTAAACAAACTTATGGTTCACCAAAGGAAAGGTGTGAGGATTGGTTTCATTACGATATCGGGGTTAACAGACTTATACAAACACAGGTGACATATATAATCACCAAAGACGTACGGAATACCAAAAGACTACTCAACATTCTGTCTTAACGTACATGGGAAAAGGATCCCAGGAAAAACAGACATCTGTATATGTGTAAAAGAACCACATCTTCCACACCTCCAACAAGCCAAACATTGTAATCAAACTTGCTGTAATAAAAAATAAAAATTAAATTAAAAACACGAACCAGAAGTAGGGAGACAAACTTGAGGGGCTTCCTCCTGGCACATTCCATTCTAAATTCCAATCTAGAACACGACTTCCATTGAGGCTCTGTTGCCCTAGTAACCAGAATTGGTAAGGGAGAACTGCTGCCACCTTGTGGCCGTTTCACACAACAGCAGCTTTAATCCCAGCGCTAATGGTCAGTGGATATTCAAAATCATTGCAGGCCTGTAAATGACACCTGCCCTGAAAACAAATCCTGGGGTCACATATCGACCAAAAAATTCAAAGGACGTCCATATTTCAAAACGACCGTTTCAAAAGGCATATTTTATGCACATTAGTTTTCTGCTTCTTATTCTTTGTTTCTTTTTTGGTTAAAAAAACGGGAATGGAAAAAGGCATCCCTCAGAAGGGGCGAAAATAGTTGCAAACGAATCAATGGACAAAGGTTTAATGTCCAATATATATAAACGGCTCATGCAGCTTAATATTAAAAAAACAAACAAGCCAATACAAAAATGGGCAGAAGATCTATAGAGACGTTTCTTCAAAGAAGACACAGAGATGGCCAAGACGCACATGAAAAGCTGCTCAACAGCACTAATTATTAGAGAAATGCAAATCAAAACTACAATGAGGTATCACCTCACACCTGTTAGAATCGGCATCATCAGAAAATCTAGAAACAACAAATTCTGGGGAGGGTGTGGACAAAAGGAGCCCTCTTCCACTATTGGTGGGAATGTAAATTGATACAGTCAGTATGGAGAACACTATGGAGTTTCGTTAAAAAAAACTAGAAATAGAATTACCATCTGATCCAGCAATCCCACTTCTGGGCATATACACAGAGAACACCATAAATCAAAAAGGCACATTCACCACAATGTTCATTGCAGCACTATTTACAATAGCCAGGTAATAGAAGCAAACTAAATGCCCAGAGACAGATGAATGGATAAAATTGGGTACACATATCAAAAGCAATATTACTCGGCCATAAAAAGGAATGAAACTGGGTCATTTGTAGAGACATCGATGGATCTAGAGAATGTCATACAGAATGAGGTAAGTCAGAAAGAGGAAAACAAATATTGTATATAAATGCATATATGTGGAACCTAAAAAATGGTACAGATGAACTGGTTTGCAGGGAAGAAATAGAGACACACAGGTAGAGAACAAACGTATGGACACCAAGTGTGGGAAGCCATGGGGTGGTGGTGGGATGAGTTGGGAGATTGAGATTGACCTGTATTCATGTATATGCATAAAATACATAACTAATAATAACCTGCTGTATAAAAAAGTAAATAAAATTAAATTTCAAAATTATAAAAAATAAAATTTAAAAATAAAAGAGAAAAAAGTTCTTCCCTTCACACAGATGTATTTATAGGAATGAATTATTTCCATGCTTATATCTATAAATACATAAAAGAGGAATAACAGCTAACTTGAACCTTAAAAGAAGAAAAACCTGAACCCACCAGTTATATAGAGGAAATCACTATCAGTGCAATTGCTCCAGCGGTAAACAATTCTGAAATTGGTCAGAGGTGGGGAATCATCTCCCATACAGCCAGCAACCCACCCCCCACACAAGGAGCGTCCTCACTGCAAAGTTGGGGGACCGTGCCGAGGCATCTCTGAATAAAGGTGAGCTGAGCCCCAGACCAGCTGCTGCTGAACTGTTCCCACACTTCCCAGGTAAAACACCTGAATATTTACAAAGGCTTGAAAGACTGGAAGAAGGGCCGTGGAGCCACACCAGCGACAGCACACAGGCCAACTTGGTGCCTGCAGGCCAGCCAGGGTGGTCCTGGCCCCGGGTGCTCTTCCGGAAGCTTTCCATTATCCTCCCTGAGATACCCCACGTGTCCCGGCCCCCACTGCTTTTTTCCTTCCTCACCTCTGTCCGGAGGGAAATTCCAGCGGAAGGTATGGGTGACACATCTTCTACTTTACAGGAGACAGCCTGGCAACTCCTGCAGAAAGGCAAGCAGAACCCCACACACACCGGGCCACAAACAAAGCTGTGGCCCCTCACTCCCTCCCACCAGCACAGCCCCGAGACTGCTGACGGGGCAGAGAATATGGAGTCAGGCACAGCTTCAGGGGCTATTGCTGCCTGGAGCGCTGTTTATATTGACCTCAACCAGGCACACCTGGGGAGGGCCGGCCGGCAGGATAAGGCTGCCCACGTCAGCTAATCCACAACCCGCAGGGAATCACATTGTTGAAAATGGACCTCGCTAAGTCAGAATAGAAGGCAAGGAAAAAAAGGACACAATGCCATTTGCAGCACCGTAGATGAGTCTAGAGGTAATCACGTGACTTGTAGTAAGTCAGAAAGTGAAAGACACATATCATATCATATCACTTATAGGTGTTACCTAAAAATGGATACCAGGGCAGATATTTCCACGGAGAAGGGCAATCACAGTTTCATTAAACAAACTTATGGTTCACCAATGTTAAGGTGTGAGGATTGGTTTCATTACGATATCGGGGTTAACAGACTTATACAAACACAGGTGACATATATAATCACCAAAGACCTACGGAATACCAAAAGACTACTCAACATTCTGTCATAACGTACATGGGAAAAGGATACCAGGAAAAACAGACATCTGTATATGTGTAAAAGAACCACATCTTCCACACCTCCAACAAGCCAAACATTGTAATCAAACTTGCTGTAATAAAAAATAAAAATTAAATTAAAAACACGAACCAGAAGTAGGGAGACAATCTTGAGGGGCTTTCTCCTGGCACATTCCATTCTAAATTCCAATCTAGAACACGACTTCCATTGAGGCTCTGTTGCCCTAGTAACCAGAATTGGTAAGGGAGAACTGCTGCCACCTTGTGGCCGTTTCACACAACAGCAGCTTTAATCCCAGCGCTAATGGTCAGTTGATATTCAAAATCATTGCAGGCCTGTAAATGACACCTGCCCTGAAAACAAATCCTGGGGTCACATATCGACCAAAAAATTCAAAGGACGTCCATATTTCAAAACGACCGTTTCAAAAGGCATATTTTATGCACATTAGTTTTCTGCTTCTTTTTCTTTCTTTCTTTTTTGGTTAAAAAAACGGGAATGGAAAAAGGGATCCCTCAGAAGGGGCAAAAATAGTTGCAAACGAATCAATGGACAAAGGTTTAATGTCCAATATATATAAACAGCTCATGCAGCTTAATATTAAAAAAACAAACAACCCAATACAAACATGGGCAGAAGATCTAAAGAGACGTTTCTTTAAAGAAGACAGAGAGATGGCCAAGACGCACATGAAAAGCTGCTCAACAGCACTAATTATTAGAGAAATGCAAATCAAAACTACAATGAGGTATCACCTCACACCTGTTAGAATCGGCATCATCAGAAAATCTAGAAACAACAAATTCTGGGGAGGGTGTGGACAAAAGGAGCCCTCTTCCACTATAGGTGCGAATGTAAATTGATACAGTCAGTATGGAGAACACTATGGAGTTTCCTTAAAAAAACTAGAAATAGAATTACCATCTGATCCAGCAATCCCACTTCTGGGCATATACCCAGAGAAAACCATAAATCAAAAAGGCACATTTACCACAATGTTCATTGCAGCACAATTTACAATAGCCAGGTAATGGAAGCAAACTAAATGCCCACAGACAGATGAATGGATAAAGATGGGGTACATATATCAAATGCAATATTACTCGGCCATAAAAAGGAATGAAACTAGGTCATTTGTAGAGACATCGATGGATCTAGAGACTGTCATACAGAATGAAGTAAGTCAGAAAGAGGAAAACAAATATTGTATATTAATGCATATATGTGGAACCTAAAAAATGGTACAGATGAACTGGTTTGCAGGGAAGAAATAGAGACACACAGGTAGAGAACAAACGTATGGACACCAAGTGTGGGAAGCCATGGGGTGGTGGTGGTGGGATGAGTTGGGAGACTGAGATTGACCTGTATACATGTATAAGCATAAAATACATAACTAATAATAACCTGCTGTATAAAAAAGTAAATAAAATTAAATTTCAAAATTATAAAAAATAAAATTTAAAAATAAAAGAGAAAAAAGTTCTTCCCTTCACACAGATGTATATATAGGAATGAATTATTTCCATGCTTATTTCTATAAATACATAAAAGAGGAATAAAAGCTAACTTGGACCATAAAAGAAGAAAAACCTGAACCCACCAGTTATACAGAGGAAAACGCTATCAGGGCACTTGCTCCAGCGGTAAACAATTCTGAAATTGGTCAGAGGTGGGGATTCATCTCCCATACAGCCAGCAACCCACCCCCCACACAAGGAGCGTCTTCATTGCAAAGTTGGGGACCGTGCCGAGGCATCTCTGAATAAAGGTGAGCTGAGCCCCAGGCCAGCTGCTGCTGAACTGTTCCCACCCTTCCCAGGTAAAACACCTGAATATGTACAAGGGCTTGAAAGACTAGAGGAAGGGCCGTGGAGCCACACCAGCGACAGCACGCAGGCCAACTTGGCGCCTGCAGGCCAGCCAGGGTGGTCCTGGCCCCGGGCGCTCTTCTGGAAGCTTTCCATTGTCCTGCCTGAGATACCCCACCTGTCCCGGCCCCCACTGCTTTTTTCCTTCCTCACCTCTGTCCGGAGAGAAATTCCAGCGGAAGGTATGGGTGACACATCCTCTTCTTTACAGGAGGCAGCCTGGCAACTCCTGCAGAAAGGTCAGCAGAACCCCACTCACACCGGGCCACCAACAAAGCTGTTGCCCCTCACTCCCTCCCACCAGCACAACCCCGAGACTGCTGACGGGGCAGAGAATATGGAGTCAGGCACAGGTTCAGGGGCTATTGCTGCCTGGAGCGCTGTTTATATTGACCTCAACCAGGCACACCTGGGGAGGGCCGGCCGGCAGGATAAGGCTGCCCACGTCAGCTAATCCACAACCCGCAGGGAATCACATTGTTGAAAATGGACCTCGCTAAGGCAGAATAGAAGGCAAGGAGAAAAAGGACACAATGCCATTTGCAGCACCGTAGATGAGTCTAGAGGTAATCACGTGACATGTAGTAAGTCAGAAAGTGAAAGACACATATCATATCATATCACTTATAGGTGTTACCTAAAAATGGATACCAGGGCAGATATTTCCACGGAGAAGGGCAATCACAGATTCATTAAACAAACTTATGGTTCACCAATGGAAAGGTGTGAGGATTGGTTTCATTTCGATATCGGGGTTAACAGACTTATACAAACACAGGTGACATATATAATCACCAAAGACGTACGGAATACCAAAAGACTACTCAACATTCTGTCATAACGTACATGGGAAAAGGATCCCAGGAAAAACAGACATCTGTATATGTGTAAAAGAACCACATCTTCCACACCTCCAACAAGCCAAACATTGTAATCAACCTTGCTGTAATAAAAAATAAAAATTAAATTAAAAACACGAACCAGAAGTAGGGAGACAAACTTGAGGGGCTTTCTCCTGGCACATTCCATTCTAAATTCCAATCTAGAACACGACTTCCATTTAGGCTCTGTTGCCCTAGTAACCAGAATTGGTAAGGGAGAACTGCTGCCACCTTGTGGCCGTTTCACACAACAGCAGCTTTAATCCCAGCGCTAATGGTCAGTGGATATTCAAAATCATTGCAGGCCTGTAAATGACACCTGCCCTGAAAACAAATCCTGGGGTCACATATCGACCAAAAAATTCAAAGGACGTCCATATTTCAAAACGACCGTTTCAAAAGGCATATTTTATGCACATTAGTTTTCTGCTTCTTTTTCTTTCTTTCTTTTTTGGTTAAAAAAACGGGAATGGAAAAAGGCATCCCTCAGAAGGGGCGAAAATCGTTGCAAACGAATCAATGGACAAAGGTTTAATGTCCAATATATATAAACAGCTCATGCAGCTTAATATTAAAAAAACAAACAACCCAATACAAAAATGGGCAGAAGATCTAAAGAGACGTTTCTTTAAAGAAGACACAGAGATGGCCAAGACGCACATGAAAAGCTGCTCAACAGCACTAATTATTAGAGAAATGCAAATCAAAACTACAATGAGGTATCACCTCACACCTGTTAGAATCGGCATCATCAGAAAATCTAGAAACAACAAATTCTGGGGAGGGTGTGGACAAAAGGAGCCCTCTTCCACTACTGGTGGGAATGTAAATTGATACAGTCATTATGGAGAACACTATGGAGTTTCCTTAAAAAAAACTAGAAATAGAATTACCATCTGATCCAGCAATCCCACTTCTGGGCATATACCCAGAGAAAACCATAAATCAAAACGGCACATTCACCACAATGTTCATTGCAGCACTATTTACAATAGCCAGGTAATGGAAGCAAACTAAATGCCCACAGACAGATGAATGGATAAAGATGGGGTACATATATCAAATGCAATATTACTCGGCCATAAAAAGGAATGAAACTGGGTCATTTGTAGAGACATCGATGGATCTAGAGACTGTCATACAGAATGAAGTAAGTCAGAAAGAGGAAAACAAATATTGTATATTAATGCATATATGTGGAACCTAAAAAATGGTACAGATGAACTGGTTTGCAGGGAAGAAATAGAGACACACAGGTAGAGAACAAACGTATGGACACCAAGTGTGGGAAGCCATGGGGTGGTGGTGGTGGGATGAGTTGGGAGACTGAGATTGACCTGTATACATGTATATGAATAAAATACATAACTAATAATAACCTGCTGTATAAAAAAGTAAATAAAATTAAATTTCGAAATTATAAAAAATAAAATTTAAAAATAAAACAGAAAAACGTTCTTCCCTTCACACAGATGTATTTATAGGAATGAATTATATCCATGCTTATATCTATAAATACATAATAGAGGAATAAAAGCTAACTTGGACCATAAAAGGAGAAAAACCTGAACCCACCAGTTATACAGAGGAAAACGCTATCAGGGCACTTGCTCCAGCGGTAAACAATTCTGAAATTGTTCAGAGGTGGGGAATCATCTCCCATACTGCCAGCAACCCACCCCCCACACAAGGAGCGTCCTCACTGCAAAGCTGGGGGACCGTGCCGAGGCATCTCTGAATAAAGGTGTGCAGAGCCCTAGGCCAGCTGCTGCTGAACTGTTCCCACCCTTCCCAGGTAAAACACCTGAATATGTACAAGGGCTTGAAAGACTAGAGGAAGGGCCGTGGAGCCACACCAGCGACAGCACGCAGGCCAACTTGGTGCCTGCAGGCCAGCCAGGGTGGTCCTGGCCCCGGGCGCTCTTCCGGAAGCTTTCCATTGTCCTGCCTGAGATACCCCACCTGTCCCGGCCCCCACTGCTTTTTTCCTTCCTCACCTCTGTCCGGAGAGAAATTCCAGCGGAAGGTATGGGTGACACATCCTCTTCTTTACAGGAGGCAGCCTGGCAACTCCTGCAGAAAGGTCAGCAGAACCCCACTCACACCGGGCCACCAACAAAGCTGTGGCCCCTCACTCCCTCCCACCAGCACAGCCCCGAGACTGCTGACGGGGCAGAGAATATGGAGTCAGGCACAGCTTCAGGGGCTATTGCTGCCTGGAGCGCTGTTTATATTGACCTCAACCAGGCACACCTGGGGAGGGCCGGCCGGCAGAATAAGGCTGCCCACGTCAGCTAATCCACAACCCGCAGGGAATCACATTGTTGAAAATGGACCTCGCTAAGTCACAATAGAAGGCAAGGAAAAAAAGGACACAATGCCATTTGCAGCACCGTAGATGAGTCTAGAGGTAATCACGTGACATGTAGTAAGTCAGAAAGTGAAAGACACATATCATATCATATCACTTATAGGTGTTACCTAAAAATGGATACCAGGGCAGATATTTCCACGGAGAAGGGCAATCACAGATTCATTAAACAAACTTATGGTTCACCAATGGAAAGCTGTGAGGATTGGTTTCATTACGATATCGGTGTTAACAGACTTATACAAACACAGGTGACATATATAATCACCAAAGACCTACGGAATAGCAAAAGACTACTCAACATTCTGTGATATACGTACATGGGAAATGGATCCCAGGAAAAACAGACATCTGTATATGTGTAAAAGAACCACATCTTCCACACCTCCAACAAGCCAAACATTGTAATCAAACTTGCTGTAATAAAAAATAAAAATTAAATTAAAAACACGAACCAGAAGTAGGGAGACAAACTTGAGGGGCTTTCTCCTGGCACATTCCATTCTAAATTCCAATCTAGAACACGACTTCCATTGAGGCTCTGTTGCCCTAGTAACCAGAATTGGTAAGGGAGAACTGCTGCCACCTTGTGGCCGTTTCACACAACAGCAGCTTTAATCCCAGCGCTAATGGTCAGTTGATATTCAAAATCATTGCAGGCCTGTAAATGACACCTGCCCTGAAAACAAATCCTGGGGTCACATATCGACCAAAAAATTCAAAGGACGTCCATATTTCAAAACGACCGTTTCAAAAGGCATATTTTATGCACATTAGTTTTCTGCTTCTTTTTCTTTCTTTCTTTTTGGTTAAAAAAACGGGAATGGAAAAAGGCATCCCTCAGAAGGGGCGAAAATAGTTGCAAACGAATCAATGGACAAAGGTTTAATGTCCAATATATATAAACAGCTCATGCAGCTTAATATTAAAAAAAACAAACAACCCAATAAAAACATTGGCAGAATATCTAAAGAGACGTTTCTTCAAAGAAGACACAGAGATGGCCAAGACGCACATGAAAAGCTGCTCAACAGCACTAATTATTAGAGAAATGCAAATCAAAACTACAATGAGGTATCACCTCACACCTGTTAGAATCGGCATCATCAGAAAATCTACAAACAACAAATTCTGGGGAGGGTGTGGACAAAAGGAGCCCTCTTCCACTATTGGTGGGAATGTAAATTGATACAGTCAGTATGGAGAACACTATGGAGTTTCCTTAAAAAAAACTAGAAATAGAATTACCATCTGATCCAGCAATCCCACTTCTGGGCATATACCCAGAGAAAACCATAAATCAAAAAGGCACATTCACCACAATGTTCATTGCAGCACTATTTACAATAGCCAGGTAATGGAAGCAAACTAAATGCCCACAGACAGATGAATGGATAAAGATGGGGTACATATATCAAATGCAATATTACTCGGCCATCAAAAGGAATGAAACTGGGTCATTTGTAGAGACATCGATGGATCTAGAGACTGTCATACAGAATGAAGTAAGTCAGAAAGAGGAAAACAAATATTGTATATTAATGCATATATGTGGAACCTAAAAAATGGTACAGATGAACTGGTTTGCAGGGAAGAAATAGAGACACACAGGTAGAAAACAAACGTATGGACACCAAGTGTGGGAAGCCATGGGGTGGTGGTGGTGGGATGAGTTGGGAGACTGAGATTGACCTGTATACGTGTATATGCATAAAATACATAACTAATAATAACCTGCTGTATAAAAAAGTAAATAAAATTAAATTTCGAAATTATAAAAAATAAAATTTAAAAATAAAACAGGAAAACTTTCTCCCCTTCACACAGATGTATTTATAGGAATGAATTATTTCCATGCTTATATCTATAAATACATAAAAGAGGAATAAAAGCTAACTTGAACCATAAAAGAAGAAAAACCTGAACCCACCAGTTATACAGAGGAAATCCCTATCAGGGCACTTGCTCCAGCGGTAAACAATTCTGAAATTGGTCAGAGGTGGGGAATCATCTCCCATACAGCCAGCAACCCACCCCCCAACTAGGAGCGTCCTCATTGCAAAGCTGGGGGACTGTGCCGAGGCATCTCTGAATAAAGGTGTGCAGAGCCCTAGGCCAGCTGCTGCTGAACTGTTCCCACCCTTCCCAGGTAAAACACCTGAATATGTACAAGGGCTTGAAAGACTAGAGGAAGGGCCGTGGAGCCACACCAGCGATAGCACGCAGGCCAACTTGGTGCCTGCAGGCCAGCCAGGGTGGTCCTGGCCCCGGGCGCTCTTCTGGAAGCTTTCCATTGTCCTGCCTGAGATACCCCACCTGTCCCGGCCCCCACTGCTTTTTTCCTTCCTCACCTCTGTCCGGAGAGAAATTCCAGCGGAAGGTATGGGTGACACATCCTCTTCTTTACAGGAGGCAGCCTGGCAACTCCTGCAGGAAGGTCAGCAGAACCCCACTCACACCGGGCCACCAACAAAGCTGTGGCCCCTCACTCCCTCCCACCAGCACAGCCCCGAGACTGCTGACGGGGCAGAGAATATGGAGTCAGGCACAGGTTCAGGGGCTATTGCTGCCTGGAGCGCTGTTTATATTGACCTCAACCAGGCACACCTGGGGAGGGCCGGCCGGCAGAATAAGGCTGCCCACGTCAGCTAATCCACAACCCGCAGGGAATCACATTGTTGAAAATGGACCTCGCTAAGTCAGAATAGAAGGCAAGGAAAAAAAGGACACAATGCCATTTGCAGCACCGTAGATGAGTCTAGAGGTAATCACGTGACATGTAGTAAGTCAGAAAGTGAAAGACACATATCATATCATATCACTTATAGGTGTTACCTAAAAATGGATACCAGGGCAGATATTTCCACGGAGAAGGGCAATCACAGATTCATTAAACAAACTTATGTTTCACCAATGGAAAGGTGTGAGGATTGGTTTCATTACGATATCGGGGTTAACAGACTTATACAAACACAGGTGACATATATAATCACCAAAGACCTACGGAATAGCAAAAGACTACTCAACATTCTGTGATAACGTACATGGGAAATGGATCCCAGGAAAAACAGACATCTGTATATGTGTAAAAGAACCACATCTTCCACACCTCCAACAAGCCAAACATTGTAATCAAACTTGCTGTAATAAAAAATAAAAATTAAATTAAAAACACGAACCAGAAGTAGGGAGACAAACTTGAGGGGCTTTCTCCTGGCACATTCCATTCTAAATTCCAATCTAGAACACGACTTCCATTGAGGCTCTGTTGCCCTAGTAACCAGAATTGGTAAGGGAGAACTGCTGCCACCTTGTGGCCGTTTCACACAACAGCAGCTTTAATCCCAAGGCTAATGGTCAGTTGATATTCAAAATCATTGCAGGCCTGTAAATGACACCTGCCCTGAAAACAAATCCTGGGGTCACATATCGACCAAAAAATTCAAAGGACGTCCATATTTCAAAACGACCGTTTCAAAAGGCATATTTTATGCACATTAGTTTTCTGCTTCTTTTTCTTTCTTTCTTTTTTGGTTAAAAAAACGGGAATGGAAAAAGGCATCCCTCAGAAGGGGCGAAAATAGTTGCAAACGAATCAATGGACAAAGGTTTAATGTCCAATATATATAAACAGCTCATGCAGCTTAATATTAAAAAAACAAACAACCCAATACAAACATTGGCAGAATATCTAAAGAGACGTTTCTTCAAAGAAGACACAGAGATGGCCAAGACGCACATGAAAAGCTGCTCAACAGCACTAATTATTAGAGAAATGCAAATCAAAACTACAATGAGGTATCACCTCACACCTGTTAGAATCGGCATCATCAGAAAATCTAGAAACAACAAATTCTGGGGAGGGTGTGGACAAAAGGAGCCCTCTTCCACTATTGGTGGGAATGTAAATTGATACAGTCAGTATGGAGAACACTATGGAGTTTCCTTAAAAAAAACTAGAAATAGAATTACCATCTGATCCAGCAATCCCACTTCTGGGCATATACCCAGAGAAAACCATAAATCAAAAAGGCACATTCACCACAATGTTCATTGCAGCACTATTTACAATAGCCAGGTAATGGAAGCAACCTAAATGCCCACAGACAGATGAATGGATAAAGATGGGGTACATATATCAAATGGAATATTACTCGGCCATCAAAAGGAATGAAACTGGGTCATTTGTAGAGACATCGATGGATCTAGAGACTGTCATACAGAATGAAGTAAGTCAGAAAGAGGAAAACAAATATTGTATATTAATGCATATATGTGGAACCTAAAAAATGGTACAGATGAACTGGTTTGCAGGGAAGAAATAGAGACACACAGGTAGAGAACAAACGTATGGACACCGAGTGTGGGAAGCCATGGGGTGGTGGTGGTGGGATGAGTTGGGAGACTGAGATTGACCTGTATACATGTATATGCATAAAATACATAACTAATAATAACCTGCTGTATAAAAAAAGTAAATAAAATTAAATTTCGAAATTATAAAAAATAAAATTTAAAAATAAAACAGAAAAACGTTCTTCCCTTCACACAGATGTATTTATAGGAATGAATTATTTCCATGCTTATATCTATAAATACATAAAAGAGGAATAAAAGCTAACTTGAACCATAAAAGAAGAAAAACCTGAACCCACCAGTTATACAGAGGAAATCCCTATCAGGGCACTTGCTCCAGCGGTAAACAATTCTGAAATTGGTCAGAGGTGGGGAATCATCTCCCATACAGCCAGCAACCCACCCCCCCACAAGGAGCGTCCTCATTTCAAAGCTGGGGGTCCGTGCCGAGGCATCTCTGAATAAAGGTGTGCAGAGCCCTAGGCCAGCTGCTGCTGAACTGTTCCCACCCTTCCCAGGTAAAACACCTGAATATGTACAAGGGCTTGAAAGACTAGAGGAAGGGCCGTGGAGCCACACCAGCGACAGCACGCAGGCCAACTTCGTGCCTGCAGGCCAGCCAGGGTGGTCCTGGCCCCGGGCGCTCTTCCAGAAGCTTTCCATTGTCCTGCCTGAGATACCCCACCTGTCCCGGCCCCCACTGCTTTTTTCCTTCCTCACCTCTGTCCGGAGAGAAATTCCAGCGGAAGGTATGGGTGACACATCCTCTTCTTTACAGGAGGCAGCCTGGCAACTCCTGCAGAAAGGTCAGCAGAACCCCACTCACACCGGGCCACCAACAAAGCTGTGGCCCCTCACTCCCTCCCACCAGCACAGCCCCGAGACTGCTGACGGGGCAGAGAATATGGAGTCAGGCACAGCTTCAGGGGCTATTGCTGCCTGGAGCGCTGTTTATATTGACCTCAACCAGGCACACCTGGGGAGGGCCGGCCGGCAGGATAAGGCTGCCCACGTCAGCTAATCCACAACCCGCAGGGAATCACATTGTTGAAAATGGACCTCGCTAAGTCAGAATAGAAGGCAAGGAAAAAAAGGACACAATGCCATTTGCAGCACCGTAGATGAGTCTAGAGGTAATCACGTGACATGTAGTAAGTCAGAAAGTGAAAGACACATATCATATCATATCACTTATAGGTGTTACCTAAAAATGGATACCAGGGCAGATATTTCCACGGAGAAGGGCAATCACAGATTCATTAAACAAACTTATGGTTCACCAATGGAAAGGTGTGAGGATTGGTTTCATTACGATATCGGGGTTAACAGACTTATACAAACACAGGTGACATATATAATCACCAAAGACCTACGGAATACAAAGAGAGGACTACTCAACATTCTGTCATAACGTACATGGGAAAAGGATCCCAGGAAAAACAGACATCTGTATTTGTGTAAAAGAACCACATCTTCCACACCTCCAACAAGCCAAACATTGTAATCAAACTTGCTGTAATAAAAAATAAAAATTAAATTAAAAACACGAACCAGAAGTAGGGAGACAAACTTGAGGGGCTTTCTCCTGGCACATTCCATTCTAAATTCCAATCTAGAACACGACTTCCATTGAGGCTCTGTTGCCCTAGTAACCAGAATTGGTAAGGGAGAACTGCTGCCACCTTGTGGCCGTTTCACACAACAGCAGCTTTAATCCCAGCGCTAATGGTCAGTTGATATTCAAAATCATTGCAGGCCTGTAAATGACACCTGCCCTGAAAACAAATCCTGGGGTCACATATCGACCAAAAAATTCAAAGGACGTCCATATTTCAAAACGACCGTTTCAAAAGGCATATTTTATGCACATTAGTTTTCTGCTTCTTTTTCTTTCTTTCTTTTTTGGTTAAAAAAACGGGAATGGAAAAAGGCATCCCTCAGAAGGGGGAAAATAGTTGCAAACGAATCAATGGACAAAGGTTTAATGTCCAATATATATAAACAGCTCATGCAGCTTAATATTAAAAAAACAAACAACCCAATACAAACATGGGCAGAATATCTAAAGAGACGTTTCTTCAAAGAAGACACAGAGATGGCCAAGACGCACATGAAAAGCTGCTCAACAGCACTAATTATTAGAGAAATGCAAATCAAAACTACAATGAGGTATCACCTCACACCTGTTAGAATCGGCATCATCAGAAAATCTAGAAACAACAAATTCTGGGGAGGGTGTGGACAAAAGGAGCCCTCTTCCACTATTGGTGGGAATGTAAATTGATACAGTCAGTATGGAGAACACTATGGAGTTTCCTTAAAAAAAAACTAGAAATAGAATTACCATCTGATCCAGCAATCCCACTTCTGGGCATATACCCAGAGAAAACCATAAATCAAAAAGGCACATTCACCACAATGTTCATTGCAGCACTATTTACAATAGCCAGGTAATGGAAGCAACCTAAATGCCCACAGACAGATGAATGGATAAAGATGGGGTACATATATCAAATGGAATATTACTCGGCCATCAAAAGGAATGAAACTGGGTCATTTGTAGAGACATCGATGGATCTAGAGACTGTCATACAGAATGAAGTAAGTCAGAAAGAGGAAAACAAATATTGTATATTAATGCATATATGTGGAACCTAAAAAATGGTACAGATGAACTGGTTTGCAGGGAAGAA
Source organism: Mesoplodon bidens (assembly GCF_964165515.1). NCBI lineage: Eukaryota > Metazoa > Chordata > Mammalia > Artiodactyla > Ziphiidae > Mesoplodon > Mesoplodon bidens. The sequence goes on from NC_138168.1 coordinate 1,219,241, forward strand.
ATAGAGACACACAGGTAGAGAACAAACGTATGGACACCAAGTGTGGGAAGCCATGGGTTGGTGGTGGTGGGATGAGTTGGGAGATTGAGATTGACCTGTATACATGTATATGCATAAAATACATAACTAATAATAACCTGCCGTATAAAAAAGTAAATAAAATTAAATTTCAAAATTATAAAAAATAAAATTTAAATATAAAACAGAAAAACGTTCTTCCCTTCACACAGATGTATTTATAGGAATGAATTATATCCATGCTTATATCTATAAATACATAATAGAGGAATAAAAGCTAACTTGGACCATAAAAGGAGAAAAACCTGAACACACCAGTTATACAGAGGAAAACGCTATCAGGGCACTTGCTCCAGAGGTAAACAATTCTGAAATTGGTCAGAGGTGGGGAATCATCTCCCATACAGCCAGCAACCCAAGCCCCACACAAGGAGCGTCCTCATTGCAAAGCTGGGGGACTGTGCCGAGGCATCTCTGAATAAAGGTGAGCTGAGCCCCAGGCCAGCTGCTGCTGAACTGTTCCCACCCTTCCCAGGTAAAACACCTGAATATTTACAAAGGCTTGAAAGACTGGAAGAAGGGCCGTGGAGCCACACCAGCGACAGCACACAGGCCAACTTGGTGCCTGCAGGCCAGCCAGGGTGGTCCTGGCCCCGGGTGCTCTTCCGGAAGCTTTCCATTATCCTTCCTGAGATACCCCATGTGTCCAGGCCCCCACTGCTTTTCTCCATCCTCACCTCTGTCCGGAGGGAAATTCCAGCGGAAGGTATGGGTGACACATCTTCTATTTTACAGGAGACAGCCTGGCAACTCATGCAGAAAGGCCAGCAGAACCCCACTCACACCGGGCCACCAAAAAATCTGTGGCCCCTCACTCCCTCCCACCAGCACAGCCCCGAGACTGCTGACGGGGCAGAGAATATGGAGTCAGGCACAGGTTCAGGGGCTATTGCTGCCTGAAGCGCTGTTTATATTGACCTCAACCAGGCACACCTGGGGAGGGCCGGCCGGCAGGATAAGGCTGCCCACGTCAGCTAATCCACAACCCGCAGGGAATCACATTGTTGAAAATGGACCTCGCTAAGTCAGAATAGAAGGCAAGGAAAAAAAGGACACAATGCCATTTGCAGCACCGTAGATGAGTCTAGAGGTAATCACGTGACTTGTAGTAAGTCAGAAAGTGAAAGACACATATCATATCATATCACTTATAGGTGTTACCTAAAAATGGATACCAGGGCAGATATTTCCACGGAGAACGGCAATCACAGTTTCATTAAACAAACTTATGGTTCACCAATGGAAAGGTGTGAGGATTGGTTTCATTACGATATCGGGGTTAACAGACATATACAAACACAGGTGACATATATAATCACCAAAGACCTACGGAATACAAAGAGAGGACTACTCAACATTCTGTCATAACGTACATGGGAAAAGGATCCCAGGAAAAACAGACATCTGTATATGTGTAAAAGAACCACATCTTCCACACCTCCAACAAGCCAAACATTGTAATCAAACTTGCTGTAATAAAAAATAAAAATTAAATTAAAAACACGAACAAGAAGTAGGGCGACAAACGTGAGGGGCTTTCACCTGGCACATTCCATTCTAAATTCCAATCTAGAACACGACTTCCATTGAGGCTCTGTTGCCCTAGTAACCAGAATTGGTAAGGGAGATCTGCTGCCACCTTGTGGCCGTTTCACACAACAGCAGCTTTAATCTCAGCGCTAATGGTCAGTTGATATTCAAAATCATTGCAGGCCTGTAAATGACACCTGCCCTGAAAACAAATCCTGGGGTCACATATCGACCAAAAAATTCAAAGGACATCCATATTTCAAAACGACCGTTTCAAAAGGCATATTTTATGCACATTAGTTTTCTGCTTCTTTTTCTTTCTTTCTTTTTTGGTTAAAAAAACGGGAATGGAAAAAGGCATCCCGCAGAAGGGGCGAAAATAGTTGCAAACGAATCAATGGACAAAGGTTTAATGTCCAATATATATAAACAGCTCATGCAGCTTAATATTAAAAAAACAAACAACCCAATACAAAAATGGGCAGAAGATCTAAAGAGACGTTTCTTTAAAGAAGACACAGAGATGGACAAAACGCACATGAAAAGCTGCTCAACAGCACTAATTATTAGAGAAATGCAAATCAAAACTACAATGAGGTATCACCTCACACCTGTTAGAATCGGCATCATCAGAAAATCTAGAAACAACAAATTCTGGGGAGGGTGTGGGCAAAAGGAACCCTCTTCCGCTATTGGTGGGAATGTAAATTGATACAGTCACTATGGAGAACAGTATGGAGGTTCCTTTAAAAAACTAGAAATAGAATTACCATCTGATCCAGCAATCCCACTTCTGGGCATATACCCAGAGAAAACCATAAATCAAAAAGGCACATTCACCACAATGTTCATTGCAGCACTATTTACAATAGCCAGGTAATGGAAGCAACCTAAATGCCCACAGACAGATGAACGGATAAAATTGGGGTACATATATAAAATGGAATATTACTCGGCCATAAAAAGGAATGAAACTGGGTCATTTGTAGAGACATCAATGGATCTAGAGACTGTCATACAGAATGAAGTAAGTCAGAAAGAGGAAAACAAATATTGTATATTAATGCCTATATGTGGAACCTAAAAAATGGTACAGATGAACTGGTTTGCAGGGAAGAAATAGAGACACACAGGTAGAGAACAACCGTATGGACACCAAGTGTGGGAAGCCATGGGGTGGTGGTGGTGGGATGAGTTGGGAGATTGAGATTGACCTGTATACATGTATATGCATAAAATACATAACTAATAATAACCTGCTGTATAAAAAAGTAAATAAAATTAAATTTCAAAATTATAAAAAATAAAATTTAAAAATAAAAGAGAAAAAAGTTCTTCCCTTCACACAGATGTATTTATAGGAATGAATTATTTCCATGCTTATATCTATAAATACATAATAGAGGAATAAAAGCTAACTTGGACCATAAAAGGAGAAAAACCTGAACCCACCAGTTATACAGAGGAAAACGCTATCAGGGCACTTGCTCCAGCGGTAAACAATTCTGAAATTGGTCAGAGGTGGGGACTCATCTCCCATACAGCCAGCAACCCACCCCCCACAGAAGGAGCGTCCTCATTGCAAAGCTGGGGGACTGTGCCGAGGCATCTCTGAATAAAGGTGAGCTGAGCCCCAGGCCAGCTGCTGCTGAACTGTTCCCACCCTTCCCAGGTAAAACACCTGAATATGTACAAGGGCTTGAAAGACTAGAGGAAGGGCCGTGGAGCCACACCAGCGACAGCACGCAGGCCAACTTGGTGCCTGCAGGCCAGCCAGGGTGGTCCTGGCCCCGGGCGCTCTTCCGGAAGCTTTCCATTGTCCTGCCTGAGATACCCCACCTGTCCCGGCCCCCACTGCTTTTTCCCTTCCTCACCTCTGTCCGGAGAGAAATTCCAGCGGAAGGTATGGGTGACACATCCTCTTCTTTACAGGAGGCAGCCTGGCAACTCCTGCAGAAAGGTCAGCAGAACCCCACTCACACCGGGCCACCAACAAAGCTGTGGCCCCTCACTCCCTCCCACCAGCACAGCCCCGAGACTGCTGACGGGGCAGAGAATATGGAGTCAGGCACAGCTTCAGGGGCTATTGCTGCCTGGAGCGCTGTTTATATTGACCTCAACCAGGCACACCTGGGGAGGGCCGGCCGGCAGGATAAGGCTGCCCACGTCAGCTAATCCACAACCCGCAGGGAATCACATTGTTGAAAATGGACCTCGCTAAGTCAGAATAGAAGGCAAGGAGAAAAAGGACACAATGCCATTTGCAGCACCGTAGATGAGTCTAGAGGTAATCACGTGACATGTAGTAAGTCAGAAAGTGAAAGACACATATCATATCATCTTATAGGTGTTACCTAAAAATGGATACCAGGGCAGATATTTCCACGGAGAAGGGCAATCACAGATTCATTAAAGAAACTTATGGTTCACCAATGGAAAGGTGTGAGGATTGGTTTCATTACGATATCGGGGTTAACAGACTTATACAAACACAGGTGACATATATAATCACCAAAGACCTACGGAATACAAAGAGAGGACTACTCAACATTCTGTCATAACGTACATGGGAAAAGGATCCTAGGAAAAACAGACATCTGTATATGTGTAAAAGAACCACATCTTCCACACCTCCAACAAGCCAAACATTGTAATCAAACTTGCTGTAATAAAAAATAAAAATTAAATTAAAAACACGAACCAAAAGTAGGGAGACAAACATGAGGGGCTTTCTCCTGGCACATTCCATTCTAAATTCCAATCTAGAACACGACTTCCATTGAGGCTCTGCTGCCCTAGTAACCAGATTTGGTAAGGGAGAACTGCTGCCACCTTGTGGCCGTTTCACACAACAGCAGCTTTAATCCCAGCGCTAATGGTCAGTTGATATTCAAAATCATTGCAGGCCGGTAAATGACACCTGCCCTGAAAACAAATCCTGGGGTCACATATCGACCAAAAATTTCAAAGGACGCCCGTATTTCAAAACGACCGTTTCAAAAGCCATATTTTACGCACATTAGTGTTCTGCTTATTTTTGTTTCTTTCCTTTTTAGTTTAAAAAACGGGAATGTAAAAAGGCATCCCTCAGAAGGGGCGAAAATCGTTGCAAACGAATCAATGGACAAAGGTTTAATCTCCAATATATATAAACAGCTCATGCAGCTTCATATTAAAAAACAAACAACCCAATACAAAAATGGGCAGAAGATCTAAAGAGACGTTTCTTTAAAGAAGACACAGAGATGGCCAAGACGCACAAGAAAAGCTGCTCAACGGCACTAATTATTAGAGAAATGCAAATCAAAACTACAATGAGGTATCACCTCACACCTGTTAGAATCGGCATCATCAGAAAATCTAGAAACAACAAATTCTGGGGAGGGTGTGGACAAAAGGAGCCCTCTTCCACTATTGGTGGGAATGTAAATTGATACAGTCAGTATGGAGAACACTATGGAGTTTCCTTAAAAAAAACTAGAAATAGAATTACCATCTGATCCAGCAATCCCACTTCTGGGCATATACCCAGAGAAAACCATAAATCAAAAAGGCACATTCACCACAATGTTCATTGCAGCACTATTTACAACAGCCAGGTAATGGAAGCAACCTAAATGCCCACAGACAGATGAACGGATAAAATTGGGGTACATATGTAAAATGGAATATTACTCGGCCATCAAAAGGAATGAAACTGGGTCATTTGTAGAGACATCAATGGATCTAGTGACTGTCATACAGAATGAAGTAAGTCAGAAGGAGGAAAACAAATATTGTATATTAATGCATATATGTGGAACCTAAAAAATGGTACAGATGAACTGGTTTGCAGGGAAGAAATAGAGACACACAGGTAGAGAACAACCGTATGGACACCAAGTGTGGGAAGCCATGGGGTGGTGGTGGTGGGATGAGTTGGGAGATTGAGATTGACCTGTATACATGTATATGCATAAAATACATAACTAATAATAACCTGCTGTATAAAAAAGTAAATAAAATTAAATTTCAAAATTATAAAAAATTAAATTTAAAAATAAAAGAGAAAAAAGTTCTTCCCTTCACACAGATGTATTTATAGGAATGAATTATTTCCATGCTTATATCTATAAATACATAATAGAGGAATAAAAGCTAACTTGGACCATAAAAGGAGAAAAACCTGAACCCACCAGTTATACAGAGGAAAACGCTATCAGGGCACTTGCTCCAGCGGTAAACAATTCTGAAATTGGTCAGAGGTGGGGAATCATCTCCCATACAGCCAGCAACCCACCCCCCACACAAGGAGCGTCCTCATTGCAAAGCTGGGGGACTGTGCCGAGGCATCTCTGAATAAAGGTGAGCTGAGCCCTAGGCCAGCTGCTGCTGAACTGTTCCCACCCTTCCCAGGTAAAACACCTGAATATGTACAAGGGCTTGAAAGACTAGAGGAAGGGCCGTGGAGCCACACCAGCGACAGCACGCAGGCCAACTTGGTGCCTGCAGGCCAGCCAGGGTGGTCCTGGCCCCGGGCGCTCTTCCGGAAGCTTTCCATTGTCCTGCCTGAGATACCCCACCTGTCCCGGCCCCCACTGCTTTTTTCCTTCCTCACCTCTGTCCGGAGAGAAATTCCAGCGGAAGGTATGGGTGACACATCCTCTTCTTTACAGGAGGCAGCCTGGCAACTCCTGAAGAAAGGTCAGCAGAACCCCACTCACACCGGGCCACCAACAAAGCTGTGGCCCCTCACTCCCTCCCACCAGCACAGCCCCGAGACTGCTGACGGGGCAGAGAATATGGAGTCAGGCACAGGTTCAGGGGCTATTGCTGCCTGGAGCGCTGTTTATATTGACCTCAACCAGGCACACCTGGGGAGGGCCGGCCGGCAGGATAAGGCTGCCCACGTCAGCTAATCCACAACCCGCAGGGAATCACATTGTTGAAAATGGACCTCGCTAAGTCAGAATAGAAGGCAAGGAAAAAAAGGACACAATGCCATTTGCAGCACCGTAGATGAGTCTAGAGGTAATCACGTGACATGTAGTAAGTCAGAAAGTGAAAGACACATATCATGTCATATCACTTATAGGTGTTACCTAAAAATGGATACCAGGGCAGATATTTCCACGGAGAAGGGCAATCACAGATTCATTAAACAAACTTATGGTTCACCAATGGAAAGGTGTGAGGATTGGTTTCATTACGATATCGGGGTTAACAGACTTATACAAACACAGGTGACATATATAATCACCAAAGACCTACGGAATAGCAAAAGACTATTCAACATTCTGTCATAACGTACATGGGAAAAGGATCCCAGGAAAAACAGACATCTGTATATGTGTAAAAGAACCACATCTTCCACACCTCCAACAAGCCAAACATTGTAATCAGACTTGCTTTAATAAAAAATAAAAATTAAATTAAAAACACGAACCAGAAGTAGGGAGACAAACTTGAGGGGCTTTCTCCTGGCACATTCCATTCTAAATTCCAATCTAGAACACGACTTCCATTGAGGATCTGTAGCCCTAGTAACCAGAATTGGTAAGGGAGAACTGCTGCCACCTTGTGGCCGTTTCACACAACAGCAGCTTTAATCCCAGCGCTAATGGTCAGTTGATATTCAAAATCATTGCAGGCCTGTAAATGACACCTGCCCTGAAAACAAATCCTGGGGTCACATATCGACCAAAAAATTCAAAGGACGTCCATATTTCAAAACGACCGTTTCAAAAGGCATATTTTATGCACATTAGTTTTCTGGTTCGTTTTCTTTCTTTCTTTTTTGGTTAAAAAAACGGGAATGGAAAAAGGCATCCCTCAGAAGGGGCGAAAATCGTTGGAAACGAATCAATGGACAAAGGTTTAATGTCCAATATATATAAACAGCTCATGCAGCTTAATATTAAAAAAACAAACAACCCAATACAAAAATGGGCAGAAGATCTAAAGAGACGTTTCTTTAAAGAAGACACAGAGATGGCCAAGACGCACATGAAAAGCTGCTCAACAACACTAATTATTAGAGAAATGCAAATCAAAACTACAATGAGGTATCACCTCACACCTGTTAGAATCGGCATCATCAGAAAATCTAGAAACAACAAATTCTGGGGAGGGTGTGGACAAAAGGAGCCCTCTTCCACTATTGGTGGGAATGTAAATTGATACAGTCAGTATGGAGAACACTATGGAGTTTCCTTAAAAAAAACTAGAAATAGAATTACCATCTGATCCAGCAATCCCACTTCTGGGCATATACCCAGAGAAAACCATAAATCAAAAAGGCACATTCACCACAATGTTCATTGCAGCACTATTTACAATAGCCAGGTAATGGAAGCAACCTAAATGCCCACAGACAGATGAATGGATAAAGATGGGGTACATATATCAAATGGAATATTACTCGGCCATCAAAAGGAATGAAACTGGGTCCTTTGTAGAGACATCGATGGATCTAGAGACTGTCATACAGAATGAAGTAAGTCAGAAAGAGGAAAATAAATATTGTATATTAATGCATATATGTGGAACCTAAAAAATGGTACAGATGAACTGGTTTGCAGGGAAGAAATAGAGACCCACAGGTAGAGAACAAACGTATGGACACCAAGTGTGGGAAGCCATGGGGTGGTGGTGGTGGGATGAGTTGGGAGACTGAGATTGACCTGTATACGTGTATATGCATAAAATACATAACTAATAATAACCTGCTGTATAAAAAAGTAAATAAAATTAAATTTCGAAATTATAAAAAATAAAATTTAAAAATAAAACAGAAAAACGTTCTTCCCTTCACACAGATGTATTTATAGGAATGAATTATTTCCATGCTTATATCTATAAATACATAATAGAGGAATAAAAGCTAACTTGGACCATAAAAGGAGAAAAACCTGAACCCACCAGTTATACAGAGGAAAACGCTATCAGGGCACTTGCTCCAGCGGTAAACAATTCTGAAATTGGTCAGAGTTGGGGAATCATCTCCCATACAGCCAGCAACCAACCCCCCACACAAGGAGCGTCCTCATTGCAAAGCTGGGGGACCGTGCCGAGGCATCTCTGAATAAAGGTGACCTGAGCCCCAGGCCAGCTGCTGCTGAACTGTTCCCACCCTTCCCAGGTAAAACACCTGAATATGTACAAGGGCTTGAAAGACTAGAGGAAGGGCCGTGGATCCACACTAGTGACAGCACGCAGGCCAACTTGGTGCCTGCAGGCCAGCCAGGGTGGTCCTGGCCCCGGGCGCTCTTCCGGAAGCTTTCCATTGTCCTGCTTGAGATACCACACCTGTCCTGGCCCCCACTGCTTTTTTCCTTCCTCACCTCTGTCCGGAGAGAAATTCCAGCGGAAGGTATGGGTGACACATCCTCTTCTTTACAGGAGGCAGCCTGGCAACTCCTGCAGAAAGGTCAGCAGAACCCCACTCACACCGGGCCACCAGAAAGCTGTGGCCCCTCACTCACTCCCACCAGCACAGCCCCGAGACTGCTGACGGGGCAGAGAATATGGAGTCAGGCACAGGTTCAGGGGCTATTGCTGCCTGGAGCGCTGTTTATATTGACCTCAACCAGGCACACCTGGGGAGGGCCGGCCGGCAGGATAAGGCTGCCCACATCAGCTAATCCACAACCCGCAGGGAATCACATTGTTGAAAATGGACCTCGCTAAGTCACAATAGAAGGCAAGGAAAAAAAGGACACAATGCCATTTGCAGCACCGTAGATGAGTCTAGAGGTAATCACGTGACATGTAGTAAGTCAGAAAGTGAAAGACACATATCATATCATATCACTTATAGGTGTTACCTAAAAATGGATACCAGGGCAGATATTTCCACGGAGAAGGGCAATCACAGATTCATTAAACAAACTTATGGTTCACCAATGGAAAGGTGTGAGGATTGGTTTCATTACGATATCGGGGTTAACAGACTTATACAAACACAGGTGACATATATAATCACCAAAGACGTACGGAATACCAAAAGACTACTCAACATTCTGTCATAACGTACATGGGAAAAGGATCCCAGGAAAAACAGACATCTGTATATGTGTAAAAGAACCACATCTTCCACACCTCCAACAAGCCAAACATTGTAATCAAACTTGCTGTAATAAAAAATAAAAATTAAATTAAAAACACGAACCAGAAGTAGGGAGACAAACTTGAGGGGCTTTCTCCTGGCACATTCCATTCTAAATTCCAATCTAGAACACGACTTCCATTGAGGCTCTGTTGCCCTAGTAACCAGAATTGGTAAGGGAGAACTGCTGCACCTTGTGGCCGTTTCACACAACAGCAGCTTTAATCCCAGCGCTAATGGTCAGTTGATATTCAAAATCATTGCAGGCCTGTAAATGACACCTGCCCTGAAAACAAATCCTGGGGTCACATATCGACCAAAAAATTCAAAGGACGTCCATATTTCAAAACGACCGTTTCAAAAGGCATATTTTATGCACATTAGTTTTCTGCTTCTTTTTCTTTCTTTCTTTTTTGGTTAAAAAAACGGGAATGGAAAAAGGCATCCTTCAGAAGGGGCGAAAATCGTTGCAAACGAATCAATGGACAAAGGTTTAATGTCCAATATATATAAACAGCTCATGCAGCTTAATATTAAAAAAACAAACAACCCAATACAAAAATGGGCAGAAGATCTAAAGAGACGTTTCTTTAAAGAAGACACAGAGATGGCCAAGACGCACATGAAAAGCTGCTCAACAGCACTAATTATTAGAGAAATGCAAATCAAAACTACAATGAGGTATCACCTCACACCTGTTAGAATCGGCATCATCAGAAAATCTAGAAACAACAAATTCTGGGGAGGGTGTGGACAAAAGGAGCCTAAATGCCCACAGACAGATGAATGGATAAAGATGGGGTACATATATCAAATGGAATATTACTCGGCCATAAAAAGGAATGAAACTGGGTCATTTGTAGAGACATCGATGGATCTAGAGACTGTCATACAGAATGAAGTAAGTCAGAAAGAGGAAAACAAATATTGTATATTAATGCATATATGTGGAACCTAAAAAATGGTACAGATGAACTGGTTTGCAGGGAAGAAATAGAGACACACAGGTAGAGAACAAACGTATGGACACCAAGTGTGGGAAGCCATGGGGTGGTGGTGGTGGGATGAGTTGGGAGACTGAGATTGACCTGTATACGTGTATATGCATAAAATACATAACTAATAACAACCTGCTGTATAAAAAAGTAAATAAAATTAAATTTCGAAATTATAAAAAATAAAATTTAAAAATAAAACGGAAAAACGTTCTTCCCTTCACACAGATGTATTTATAGGAATGAATTATTTCCATGCTTATATCTATAAATACATAAAAGAGGAATAAAAGCTAACTTGAACCATAAAAGAAGAAAAACCTGAACCCACCAGTTATACAGAGGAAATCCCTATCAGGGCACTTGCTCCAGCGGTAAACAATTCTGAAATTGGTCAGAGGTGGGGAATCATCTCCCATACAGCCAGCAACCCACCCCCCCACAAGGAGCGTCCTCATTGCAAAGCTGGGGGTCCGTGCCGAGGCATCTCTGAATAAAGGTGTGCAGAGCCCTAGGCCAGCTGCTGCTGAACTGTTCCCACCCTTCCCAGGTAAAACACCTGAATATGTACAAGGGCTTGAAAGACTAGAGGAAGGGCCGTGGAGCCACACCAGCGACAGCACGCAGGCCAACTTGGTGCCTGCAGGCCAGCCAGGGTGGTCCTGGCCCCGGGCGCTCTTCCGGAAGCTTTCCATTATCCTGCCTGAGATACCCCACCTGTCCCGGCCCCCACTGCTTTTTTCCTTCCTCACCTCTGTCCGGAGAGAAATACCAGTGGAAGGTATGGGTGACACATCCTCTTCTTTACAGGAGGCAGCCTGGCAACTCCTGCAGAAAGGTCAGCAGAACCCCACTCACACCGGGCCACCAACAAAGCTGTGGCCCCTCACTCCCTCCCAACAGCACAGCCCCGAGACTGCTGACGGGGCAGAGAATATGGAGTCAGGCACAGGTTCAGGGGCTATTGCTGCCTGGAGCGCTGTTTATATTGACCTCAACCAGGCACACCTGGGGAGGGCCGCCCGGCAGGATAAGGCTGCCCACGTCAGCTAATCCACAACCCGCAGGGAATCACATTGTTGAAAATGGACCTCGCTAAGTCAGAATAGAAGGCAAGGAGAAAAAGGACACAATGTCATTTGCAGCACCGTAGATGAGCCTAGAGGTAATCACGTGACATGTAGTAAGTCAGAAAGTGAAAGACACATATCATATCATATCACTTATAGGTGTTACCTAAAAATGGATACCAGGGCAGATATTTCCACGGAGAAGGGCAATCACAGTTTCATTAAACAAACTTACGGTTCACCAATAGAAAGGTGTGAGGATTGGTTTCATTACGATATCGGGGTTAACAGACATATACAAACACAGGTGACATATATAATCACCAAAGACCTACGGAATACAAAGAGAGGACTACTCAACATTCTGTCATAACGTACATGGGAAAAGGATCCCTGGAAAAACAGACATCTGTATATGTGTAAAAGAACCACATGTTCCACACCTCCAACAAGCCAAACATTGTAATCAAACTTGCTGTAATAAAAAATAAAAATTAAATTAAAAACACGAACAAGAAGTAGGGCGACAAACTTGAGGGGCTTTCTCCTGGCACATTCCATTCTAAATTCCAATCTAGAACACGACTTCCATTGAGGCTCTGTTGCCCTAGTAACCAGAATTGGTAAGGGAGAACTGCTGCCACCTTGTGGCCGTTTCACACAACAGCAGCTTTAATCCCAGCGCTAATGGTCAGTTGATATTCAAAATCATTGCAGGCCGGTAAATGACACCTGCACTGAAAACAAATCCTGGGGTCACATATCGACCAAAAAATTCAAAGGACGCCCGTATTTCAAAATGACCGTTTCAAAAGCCATATTTTACGCACATTAGTGTTCTGCTTATTTTTGTTTCTTTCCTTTTTTGTTTAAAAAACGGGAATGTAAAAAGGCATCCCTCAGAAGGGGCGGAAATCGTTGCAAACGAATCAATGGACAAAGGTTTAATGTCCAATATATATAAACAGCTCATGCAGCTTCATATTAAAAAACAAACAACCCAATACAAAAATGGGCAGAAGATCTAAAGAGACGTTTCTTTAAAGAAGACACAGAGATGGCCAAGACGCACATGAAAAGCTGCTCAACAGCACTAATTATTAGAGAAATGCAAATCAAAACTACAATGAGGTATCACCTCACACCTGTTAGAATCGGCATCATCAGAAAATCTAGAAACAACAAATTCTGGGGAGGGTGTGGACAAAAGGAGCCCTCTTCCACTATTGGTGGGAATGTAAATTGATACAGTCAGTATGTAGAACACTATGGAGTTTCCTTAAAAAAAACTAGAAATAGAATTACCATCTGATCCAGCAATCCCACTTCTGGGCATATACCCAGAGAAAACCATAAATCAAAAAGGCACATTCACCACAATGTTCATTGCAGCACTATTTACAACAGCCAGGTAATGGAAGCAACCTAAATGCCCACAGACAGATGAACGGATAAAATTGGGGTACATATATAAAATGGAATATTACTCGGCCATCAAAAGGAATGAAACTGGGTCATTTGTAGAAACATCAATGGATCTAGTGACTGTCATACAGAATGAAGTAAGTCAGAAAGAGGAAAACAAATATTGTATATTAATGCATATATGTGGAACCTAAAAAATGGTACAGATGAACTGGTTTGCAGGGAAGAAATAGAGACACACAGGTAGAGAACAACCGTATGGACACCAAGTGTGGGAAGCCATGGGGTGGTGGTGGTGGGATGAGTTGGGAGATTGAGATTGACCTGTATACATGTATATGCATAAAATACATAACTAATAATAACCTGCTGTATAAAAAAGTAAATAAAATTAAATTTCAAAATTATAAAAAATAAAATTTAAAAATAAAAGAGAAAAAAGTTCTTCCCTTCACACAGATGTATTTATAGGAATGAATTATTTCCATGCTTATATCTTTAAATACATAATAGAGGAATAAAAGCTAACTTGGACCATAAAAGAAGAAAAACCTGAACCCACCAGTTATACAGAGGAAAACGCTATCAGGGCACTTGCTCCAGCGGTAAACAATTCTGAAATTGGTCAGAGGTGGGGACTCATCTCCCATACAGCCAGCAACCCAACCCCCACACAAGGAGCGTCCTCATTGCAAAGCTGGGGGACTGTGCCGAGGCATCTCTGAATAAAGGTGAGCTGAGCCCCAGGACAGCTGCTGCTGAACTGTTCCCACCCTTCCCAGGTAAAACACCTGAATATTTACAAAGGATTGAAAGACTGGAAGAAGGGCCGTGGAACCACACCAGCGACAGCACACAGGCCAACTTGGTGCCTGCAGGCCAGCCAGGGTGGTCCTGGCCCCGGGTGCTCTTCCGGAAGCTTTCCATTATCCTGCCTGAGATACCCCACCTGTCCCGGCCCCCACTGCTTTTTTCCTTCCTCACCTCTGTCCGGAGAGAAATTCCAGCGGAAGGTATGGGTGACACATCCTCTTCTTTACAGGAGGCAGCCTGGCAACTCCTGCAGAAAGGTCAGCAGAACCCCACTCACACCGGGCCACAAACAAAGCTGTGGCCCCTCAATCCCTCCCACCAGCACAGCCCCGAGACTGCTGACGGGGCAGAGAATATGGAGTCAGGCACAGCTGCAGGGGCTATTGCTGCCTGGAGTGATGTTTATATTGACCTCAACCCAGGCACACCTGGGGAGGGCTTGCCGGCAGGGTCAGGCTGTCCAGGTCAGCTAATCCTCAGCCCTCAGGGAATCACATTGCAGAAAATGGACCTCGCTAAGACAGAATATTCGCCAAGGAAAAAAAGGACACAATGCCATTTGCAGCACCGTAGATGAGTCTCGAGGTAATCACGTGACTTGGAGTAAGTCAGAAAGTGAAAGACACATATCATATCATATCACTTATAGGTGTTACCTATAAATTGATACCAGGGCAGATATTTCCACGGAGAAGGGCAATCACAGATTCATTAAACAAACTTATGGTTCACCAAAGGAAAGGTGTGAGGATTGAATTCATTACGATATTGGGGTTAACAGACATATACAAACACAGTAGACGTATAGAATCACCAAAGACCTACGGAGTACCAAGAGAAGACTACTCAACATTCTGTCATAAGGTACATGGGAAAAGGATCCCAGGAAGAACAGACATATGTATATGTGTGAAAGAACCACCTCTTGCACACCTACAACAAGCTAAACGTTGTACTCAAACTTGCTGTAATAAAAAAATAAAAAATTAAATTAAAAACACGTACAAGAAGTAGTGAGACACACTTGAGGGGCTTTCTCCTGGCACATTCCGTTCTACATTCCAATCTAGAACGCGACTTCCATTGAGGCTCTGCTGCCCTAGTAACCAGATTTGGTAAGGGAGAACTGCTGCCACCTTGTGGCCGTTTCACACAACAGCAGCTTTAATCCCAGCGCTAATGGTCAGTGGATATTCCAAATCATTACAGGCCTGTAAATGACACCTGCCCTGAAAACAAATCCTGGGGTCATATATCGACCAAAAAATTCAAAAGACGTCCATATTTGAAAACGACAGTTTCAAGAGGCATATTTCACGCACATTAGTGTTCTGCTTCTTTTGCTTTCTTTCTTTCTTTGTTAAAAAAACGGGAATGGAAAAAGGCAACCCTCAGAATGGGCGAAAAGTTTCACAAACGAATCAATGGACAAAGGTTTAATCTCCAATATATATAAACAGC
Organism: Mesoplodon bidens; assembly: GCF_964165515.1. Lineage (NCBI taxonomy): Eukaryota > Metazoa > Chordata > Mammalia > Artiodactyla > Ziphiidae > Mesoplodon > Mesoplodon bidens. The sequence continues at coordinate 1,234,699 of NC_138168.1, forward strand.
TCATGCAGCTTTATATTAATAAAACAAACAACCCAATACAAAAATGGGCAGAATATCTAAATAGACGTTTCTTCAAAGAAGACAGAGAGATGGCCAAGACGCACATGAAAAGCTGCTCAACATCACTAATTATTAGAGAAATGCAAATCAAAACTACAATGAGGTAAGACCTCACACCTGTTAGAATCGGCATCATCAGATAATCTACAAACAACAAATTCTGGGGAGGGTGTGGACAAAAGGAACCCTCTTCCGCTATTGGTGGGAATGTAAATTGATACAGTCACTATGGAGAACAGTATGGAGGTTCCTTTAAAAAACTAAAAAGAGAATTACCATAGGATCCAGCAATCCCACTTCTGGGCATATACCCAGAGAAAACCATAAATCACAAAGACACATTCACCACAATGTTCATTGCAGCACTATTTACAATAGCCAGGTACTGGAAGCAAACTAAATGCCCACAGACAGACGAATGGATAAAGATGTGGTACATATATAAAATGGAATATTACTCAGCCATAAAAAGGAATGAAACTGGGTCATTTGTAGAGAAGTTGATGGATCTAGAGACTGTCATACAGAGTGAAGTAAGTCAGAAAGAGAAAAACAAATATTGTATATAAATGCCTATATGTGGAACCTAGAAAAATGGTACAGATGAACTGGTTTGCAGGGCAGAAATAGAGACACAGAGGTAGAGAACAAACGTATGGACACAAAGTGGGGGAAGCCATGGGGTGGTGGTGGTGGGATGAGTTGGGAGATTGGGATTGACCTGTATACATGTCTATGCATAAAATAGATAACTAATAATAACCTACTGTATAAAAAAATAAATAAAATTAAATTTCAAAATTTTTAAAAATAAAATGTAAAAATAAAACAGAAAAAAAGTTCTTCCATTCACACTGATGTATTTATAAGAATGAATTATTTCCATGCTTATATCTATAAATACATAAAAGAGGAATAAAATCTAACTTGAACCAAAAAAGAAAAAAAAAACTGAACCTAACAGTTATACAGAGGAAAACACTACCAAGGCACTTGCTCCAGTGGTAAACAATTCTGAAATTGGTCAGAGGTGGGGAATCATCTCCCATAGAGCCTGCACCACGCCCGCCCACGCAAGGAGCATCCTTATTGCAAAGTTGGGGGACAGTGCCGAGGCCTCTGTGAGTAAACGTGAGCTGAGCCCCAGGCCAGCTGCTGCTGAACTGTTCCCACCCTTCCCAGGTGAAACACCTGAATATGTACAAGGGCTTGAAAGCCTAGAGGAAGGGCCGTGGAGCCACACTAGCGACAGCACGCAGGCCAACTTGGTGGCTGTAGGTCAGCCAGGATGGTCCTGGCCACGGGCGCTCTTCTGGAAGCTTTCCATTGCCCTGCCTGAGATACCCCTCCTGTCCCGGCCCCCACTCCTTTTTTTCCTTCCTCACCTCAGCCCGGAGAGATATTCCAGTGGAAGTTATGGGTGACACATCCTCTTCTTTACAGGTGGCAGCCTGGCAACTCCTGCCGAAAGTCCAGCAGAGCCCCACTCACACCGGGCCACCCACAAAGCCGTGGACCCTCACACCCTCCTTCCAGCACAGCCCCGAGACTGCTGACGGGGCAGAGAATATGGAGTCAGGGACAGCTGCAGGGGCGATTGCTGCCTGGAATGCTGTTTATATTGACCTCAACCCAGGCACACCTGGGGAGGGCTTGCCGGCAGGGTCAGGCTGCCCAGGTCAGCTAATCCTCAGCCCTCAGGGAATCACATTGCCGAAAATGGACCTCGCTAAGACAGAATATTCGCCAAGGAAAAAAAGGACACAATGCCATTTGCAGCACCGTAGATGAGTCTAGAGGTAATCACGTGACTTGGAGTAAGTGAGATATTGAAAGACACATATCATATCACTTATAGGTGTTACCTATAAATTGATACCAGGGCAGATATTTCCACGGAGAAGGGCAAGCACAGATTCATTAAACAAACTTATGGTTCACCAAAGGAATGGTGTGAGGATTGAATTCATTACGATATTGGAGTTAACAGACATATACAAACACAGTAGACGTATATAATCACCAAAGACCTACGGAGTACCAAGAGAAGACTACTCAACATTCTGTCATAACGTACATGGGAAAAGGATCCCAGGAAGAACAGACATATGTATATGTGTAAAAGAACCACCTCTTGCACACCTACAACAAGCTATACGTTGTACTCAAACTTGCTGTAATAAAAAATAAAAAATTAAATTAAGAACACGAACAAGAAATAGTGAGACACACTTGAGGTGCTTTCTCCTGGCACATTCCGTTCTACATTCCAATCTAGAACGCGACTTCCATTGAGGCTCTGCTGCCCTAGTAACCAGATTTGGTAAGGGAGAACTGCTGCCACCTTGTGGCCGTTTCACACAACAGCAGCTTTAATCCCAGCGGTAATGGTCAGTGGATATTCCAAATCATTACAGGCCTGTAAATGACACCTGCCCTGAAAACAAATCCTGGGGTCATATATCGACCAAAAAATTCAAAAGACGTCCATATTTCAAAACGACAGTTTCAAGAGGCATATTTCACGCACATTAGTGTTCTGCTTCTTTTGCTTACTTTCTTTCTTTGTTAAAAAAACGGGAATGGAAAAAGGCAACCCTCAGAATGGGCAAAAACGTTCACAAACGAATCAATGGACAAAGGTTTAATCTCCAATATATATAAACAGCTCATGCAGCTTAATATTAATAAAACAAACAACCCAATACAAAAATGGGCAGAAGATCTATTAGACGTTTCTTCAAAGAAGACAGAGAGATGGCCAAGACGCACATGAAAAGCTGCTCAACATCACTAATTATTAGAGAAATGCAAATCAAAACTACAATGAGGTAAGACCTCACACCTGTTAGAATCGGCATCATCAGATAATCTACAAACAACAAATTCTGGGGAGGGTGTGGACAAAAGGAACCCTCTTCCGCTATTGGTGGGAATGTAAATTGATACAGTCACTATGGAGAACAGTATGGAGGTTCCTTTAAAAAACTAAAAAGAGAATTACCATAGGATCCAGCAATCCCACTTCTGGGCATATACCCAGAGAAAACCATAAATCACAAAGACACATTCACCACAATGTTCATTGCAGCACTATTTACAATAGCCAGGTACTGGAAGCAACCTAAATGCCCACAGACAGACGAATGGATAAAGATGTGGTACATATATAAAATGGAATATTACTCAGCCATAAAAAGGAATGAAACTGGGTCATTTGTAGAGAAGTTGATGGATCTAGAGACTGTCATACAGAGTGAAGTAAGTCAGAAAGAGAAAAACAAATATTGTATATAAATGCCTATATGTGGAACCTAGAAAAATGGTACAGATGAACTGGTTTGCAGGGCAGAAATAGAGACACAGAGGTAGAGAACAAACGTATGGACACAAAGTGGGGGAAGCCATGGGGTGGTGGTGGTGGGATGAGTTGGGAGATTGGGATTGACCTGTATACATGTCTATGCATAAAATAGATAACTAATAATAACCTACTGTATAAAAAAATAAATAAAATTAAATTTCAAAATTTTTAAAAATAAAATGTAAAAATAAAACAGAAAAAAAGTTCTTCCATTCACACTGATGTATTTATAAGAATGAATTATTTCCATGCTTATATCTATAAATACATAAAAGAGGAATAAAATCTAACTTGAACCAAAAAAGAAAAAAAAAACTGAACCTAACAGTTATACAGAGGAAAACACTACCAAGGCACTTGCTCCAGTGGTAAACAATTCTGAAATTGGTCAGAGGTGGGGAATCATCTCCCATAGAGCCTGCACCACGCCTGCCCACGCAAGGAGCATCCTTATTGCAAAGTTGGGGGACAGTGCCGAGGCCTCTGTGAGTAAACGTGAGCTGAGCCCCAGGCCAGCTGCTGCTGAACTGTTCCCACCCTTCCCAGGTGAAACACCTGAATATGTACAAGGGCTTGAAAGCCTAGAGGAAGGGCCGTGGAGCCACACTAGCGACAGCACGCAGGCCAACTTGGTGGCTGTAGGTCAGCCAGGATGGTCCTGGCCACGGGCGCTCTTCTGGAAGCTTTCCATTGCCCTGCCTGAGATACCCCTCCTGTCCCGGCCCCCACTCCTTTTTTTCCTTCCTCACCTCAGCCCGGAGAGATATTCCAGTGGAAGTTATGGGTGACACATCCTCTTCTTTACAGGTGGCAGCCTGGCAACTCCTGCCGAAAGTCCAGCAGAGCCCCACTCACACCGGGCCACCCACAAAGCCGTGGACCCTCACACCCTCCTTCCAGCACAGCCCCGAGACTGCTGACGGGGCAGAGAATATGGAGTCAGGGACAGCTGCAGGGGCGATTGCTGCCTGGAATGCTGTTTATATTGACCTCAACCCAGGCACACCTGGGGAGGGCTTGCCGGCAGGGTCAGGCTGCCCAGGTCAGCTAATCCTCAGCCCTCAGGGAATCACATTGCCGAAAATGGACCTCGCTAAGACAGAATATTCGCCAAGGAAAAAAAGGACACAATGCCATTTGCAGCACCGTAGATGAGTCTAGAGGTAATCACGTGACTTGGAGTAAGTGAGATATTGAAAGACACATATCATATCACTTATAGGTGTTACCTATAAATTGATACCAGGGCAGATATTTCCACGGAGAAGGGCAAGCACAGATTCATTAAACAAACTTATGGTTCACCAAAGGAATGGTGTGAGGATTGAATTCATTACGATATTGGAGTTAACAGACATATACAAACACAGTAGACGTATATAATCACCAAAGACCTACGGAGTACCAAGAGAAGACTACTCAACATTCTGTCATAACGTACATGGGAAAAGGATCCCAGGAAGAACAGACATATGTATATGTGTAAAAGAACCACCTCTTGCACACCTACAACAAGCTATACGTTGTACTCAAACTTGCTGTAATAAAAAATAAAAAATTAAATTAAGAACACGAACAAGAAATAGTGAGACACACTTGAGGTGCTTTCTCCTGGCACATTCCGTTCTACATTCCAATCTAGAACGCGACTTCCATTGAGGCTCTGCTGCCCTAGTAACCAGATTTGGTAAGGGAGAACTGCTGCCACCTTGTGGCCGTTTCACACAACAGCAGCTTTAATCCCAGCGGTAATGGTCAGTGGATATTCCAAATCATTACAGGCCTGTAAATGACACCTGCCCTGAAAACAAATCCTGGGGTCATATATCGACCAAAAAATTCAAAAGACGTCCATATTTCAAAACGACAGTTTCAAGAGGCATATTTCACGCACATTAGTGTTCTGCTTCTTTTGCTTACTTTCTTTCTTTGTTAAAAAAACGGGAATGGAAAAAGGCAACCCTCAGAATGGGCAAAAACGTTCACAAACGAATCAATGGACAAAGGTTTAATCTCCAATATATATAAACAGCTCATGCAGCTTAATATTAATAAAACAAACAACCCAATACAAAAATGGGCAGAAGATCTATTAGACGTTTCTTCAAAGAAGACAGAGAGATGGCCAAGACGCACATGAAAAGCTGCTCAACATCACTAATTATTAGAGAAATGCAAATCAAAACTACAATGAGGTAAGACCTCACACCTGTTAGAATCGGCATCATCAGATAATCTACAAACAACAAATTTTGGGGAGGGTGTGGACAAAAGGAACCCTCTTCCGCTATTGGTGAGAATGTAAATTGATACAGTCACTATGGAGAAGAGTATGGTGGTTCCTTTAAAAAACTAAAAAGAGAATTACCATAGGATCCAGCAATCCCACTTCTGGGCATATACCCAGAGAAAACCATAAATCACAAAGACACATTCACCACAATGTTCATTGCAGCACTATTTCCTATAGCCAGGTAATGGAAGCAACCTAAATGCCCACAGACAGACGAATGGATAAAGATGTGGTATATATATAAAATGGAATATTACTCAGCCATAAAAAGGAATGAAACTGGGTCATTTGTAGAGAAGTTGATGGATCTAGAGACTGTCATACAGAGTGAAGTAAGTCAGAAAGAGAAAAACAAATATTGTATATTAATGCCTATATGTGGAACCTAGAAAAATGGTACAGATGAACTGGTTTGCAGGGCAGAAATAGAGACACAGAGGTAGAGAACAAACGTATGGACACAAAGTGGGGGAAGCCATGGGGTGGTGGTGGTGGGATGAGTTGGGAGATTGGGATTGATCTTTATACATGTATATGCATAAAATAGATAACTAATAATAACCTACTGTATAAAAAAATAAATAAAATTAAATTTCAAAATTTTTAAAAATAAAATGTAAAAATAAAACAGAAAAAAAGTTCTTTCATTCACACTGATGTATTTATAAGAATGAATTATTTCCATGCTTATATTTATAAATACATAAAAGAGGAATAAAATCTAACTTGAACCAAAAAAGCAAAAAAAAAACTGAACCTAACAGTTACACAGAGGAAAACACTACCAAGGCACTTGCTCCAGTGGTAAACAATTCTGAAATTGGTCGGAGGTGGGGAATCATCTCCCAGACAGCCAGCAGCCCAGCCCGCCCACGCAAGAGCGTCCTTATTGCAAAGCTGGGAGCCCGTGCCGAGGCCTCTGTGAGTAAACGTGAGCTGACCCACAGGCCAGATGCTGCTGAACAGTTCCCACCCTTCCCAGGTGAAACACCTGAATATGTACAAGGGCTTGAAAGTCTAGAGGAAGGGCCGTGGAGCCACACCAGCGACAGCACGCAGGCCAACTTGGTGCCTGCAGGTCAGCCAGGATAGTCCTGGTCACGGGCGCTCTTCTGGAAGCTTTCCATTGCCCTGCCTGAGATACCCCTCCTGTCCCGGCCACCACTCCTTTTCTTCCTTACTCACCTCAGCCCGGAGAGATATTCCAGTGGAAGTTATGGGTGACACATCCTCTTCTTTACAGGTGGCAGCCTGGCAACTCCTGCCGAAAGTCCAGGAGAGCCCCACTCACACCGGGCCACCCACAAAGCCGTGGACCCTCCCACCCTCCCACCAGCACAGGCCCGAGACTGCTGACGGGGCAGAGAATATGGAGTCAGGCACAGCTGCAGGGGCCTTTTGCTGCCTGAGTGCTGTTTATATTGACCTCAACCCAGGCACACCTGGGGAGGGCTTGCCGGCAGGGTCAGGCTGCCCAGGTCAGCTAATCCTCAGCCCTCAGGGAATCACATTGCAGAAGATGGACCTCGCTAAGACAGAATATTCGCCAAGGAAAAAAAGGACACAATGCCATTTGCAGCACCGTAGATGATTCTAGAGGTAATCACGTGACTTGTAGTAAGTCAGAAAGTGAAAGACACTTATCATATCATATCACTTATTGGTGTTACCTATAAATTGATACCAGGGCAGATATTTCCACGGAGAAGGGCAATCACAGATTCATTAAACAAACTAATGGTTCACCAAAGGAAAGGTGTGAGGGTTGAATTCATTACGATATAGGGCTTAACAGATATATACAAACACAGTAGACGTATATAATCACCAAAGACCTACAGAGTACCAAGAGAAGACTACTCAACATTCTGTCATAACGTACATGGGAAAAGGATCCCAGGAAGAACAGACATATGTATATATGTAAAAGAACCACCTCTTGCACACCTACAACAAGCTAAACGTAGTACTCAAACTTGCTGTAATAAAAAATAAAAAATTAAATTAAAAACACGAACAAGAAGTAGTGAGACAAACTTGAGGGGCTTTCTCCTGGCACATTCCGTTCTACATTCCAATCTAGAACGCGACTTCCATTGAGGCTCTGCTGCCCAAGTAACCAGATTTGGTAAGGGAGAACTGCTGCCACCTTGTGGCCGTTTCAAACAACAGCAGCTTTAATCCCTGCGCTAATGGTCAGTGGATATTCAAAATCATTACAGGCCTGTAAATGACTCCTGCCCTGAAAACAAATCCTGGGGTCATATATGGACCAAAAAATTCAAAAGACGTCCATATTTCAAAGCGACAGTTTCAAGAGGCATATTTCACGCACATTAGTGTTCTGCTTCTTTTGCTTTCTTTCTTTCTTTGTTAAAAAAACGGGAATGGAAAAAGGCAACCCTCAGAATGGGCGAAAACGTTCACAAACGAATCAATGGACAAAGGTTTAATCTTCAATATATATAAACAGCTCATGCAGCTTAATATTAATAAAACAAACAACCCAATACAAAAATGGGCAGAAGATCTAAATAGACGTTTCTTCAAAGAAGACACAGAGATGGCCAAGACGCACATGAAAAGCTGCTCAACATCACTAATTATTAGAGAAATGCAAATCAAAACTACAATGGGTTAAGACCTCACACCTGTTAGAATCGGCATCATCAGATAATCTACAAACAACAAATTCTGGGGAGGGTGTGGACAAAAGGAACCCTCTTCCGCTATTGGTGGGAATGTAAATTGATACAGTCACTATGGAGAACAGTATGGAGGTTCCTTTAAAAAACTAAAAAGAGAATTACCATAGGATCCAGCAATCCCACTTCTGGGCATATACCCAGAGAAAACCATAAATCACAGAGACACATTCACCACAATGTTCATTGCAGCACTATTTACAATAGCCAGGTAATGGAAGCAAACTAAATGCCCACAGACAGACGAATGGATAAAGATGTGGTACATATATAAAATGGAATATTACTCAGCCATAAAAAGGAATGAAACTGGGTCATTTGTAGAGAAGTTGATGGATCTAGAGACTGTCATACAGAGAGAAGTAAGTCAGAAAGAGAAAAACAAATATTGTATATTAATGCCTATATGTGGAACCTAGAAAAATGGTACAGATGAACTGGTTTGCAGGGCAGAAATAGAGACACAGAGGTAGAGAACAAACGTATGGACACAAAGTGGGGGAAGCCATGGGGTGGTGGTGGTGGGATGAGTTGGGAGATTGGGATTGACCTTTATACATGTCTATGCATAAAACAGATAACTAATAATAAACTACTGTATAAAAAAATAAATAAAATTAAATTTCAAAATTTTTAAAAATAAAATGTAAAAATAAAACAGAATAACAGTTCTTCCATTCAAACTGATGTATTTATAAGAATGAATTATTTCCATGCTTATATCCATAAATACATTAAAGAGGAATAAAAGCTAACTTGAACCAAAAAAGAAAAAAAAAAAGCGGAACCTAACAGTTATACAGAGGGAAACACAACCAAGGCTCTTGCTCCAGTGGTAAACAATTCTGAAATTGGTCAGAGGTGGGGAATCATCTCCCATACAGCCAGCAGCCCCGCCCGCCCACGCAAGGAGCGTCCTTATTGCAAAGCTGGGAGACCGTGCCGAGGCCTCTGTGAGTAAACGGGAGCTGAGCCGCAGGCCAGATGCAGCTGAACTGTTCCCACCCTTCCCAGGTGAAACACCTGAATACGTACAAGGGCTTGAAAGCCTAGAGGAAGGGCCGTGGAGCCACACCAGCGACAGCACGCAGGCCAACTTGGTGCCTGCAGGTCAGGCAGGATGGTCCTGGCCACGGGCGCTCTTCTGGAAGCTTTCCATTGCCCTGCCTGAGATACCACTTCTGTCCCGGCCCCCACTCCTTTTTTTCCTTACTCACCTCAGCCCGGAGAGATATTCCAGTGGAAGTTATGGGTGACACATCCTCTTCTTTACAGGTGGCAGCCTGGCAACTCCTGCCGAAAGTCCAGCAGAGCCCCACTCACACCGGGCCACCCACAAAGCCGTGGACCCTCACACCCTCCCACCAGCACAGCCCCGAGACTGCTGACGGGGCAGAGAATATGGAGTCAGGCACAGCTGCAGGGGCTATTGCTGCCTGGAGTGCTGTTTATATTGACCTCAAGCCAGGCACACCTGGGGAGGGCTTGCCGGCAGGGTCAGGCTGCCCAGGTCAGCTAATCCTCAGCCCTCAGGGAATCACGTTGCAGAAAATGGACCTCGCTAAGACAGAATATTCGCCAAGGAAAAAAAGGACACAATGCCATTGGCAGCACCGTAGATGAGTCTCGAGATAATCACGTGACTTGTAGTAAGTCAGAAAGTGAAAGACACATATCATATCATATCACTTATAGGTGTTACCTATAAGTTGATACCAGGGCAGATATTTCCACGGAGAAGGGCAATTACAGATTCATTAAACAAACTTATGGTTCACCAAAGGAAAGGTGTGAGGATTGAATTTATTACGATATTGGGGTTAACAGACATATACAAACACAGTAGACGTATATAATCACCAAAGACCTACGGAGTACCAAGAGAAGACTACTCAACATTCTGTCATAACGTACATGGGAAAAGGATCCCAGGAAGAACAGACATATGTATATGTGTAAAAGAACCACCTCTTGCACACCTACAACAAGCTAAACGTTGTACTCAAACTTGCTGTAATAAAAAATAAAAAATTAAATTAAAAACACGAACAAGAAGTAGTGAGACACACTGGAGGGGCTTTCTCCTGGCACATTCCGTTCTACATTACAATCTAGAACGCGACTTCCAATGAGGCTCTGCTGCCCTAGTAACCAGATTTGGTAAGGGAGAACTGCTGCCACCTTGTGGCCGTTTCACACAACAGCAGCTTTAATCCCAGCGCTAATGATCAGTGGATATTCAAAATCATTACAGGCCTGTAAATGACACCTGCCCTGAAAACAAATCCTGGGGTCATATATCGACCAAAAAATTCAAAAGACCTCCATATTTGAAAACGACAGTTTCAAGAGGCATATTTCACGCACATTAGTGTTCTGCTTCTTTTGCTTTCTTTCTTTCTTTGTTAAAAGAACGGGAATGGATAAAGGCAACCCTCAGAATGGGCGAAAACGTTCACAAACGAATCAATGGACAAAGGTTTAATCTCCAATATATATAAACAGCTCATGCAGCTTAATATTAATAAAACAAACAACCCAATACAAAAATGGGCAGAAGATCTAAATAGACGTTTCTTCAAAGATGACACAGAGATGGCCAAGACGCACATGTAAAGCTGCTCAACATCACTAATTATTAGAGAAATGCAAATCAAAACTACAATGAGGTAAGACCTCACACCTGTTAGAATCAGCATCATCAGATAATCTACAAACAACAAATTCTGGGGAGGATGTGGACAAAAGGAACCCTCTTCCGCTACTGGTGGGAATGTAAATTGATACAGTCACTATGGAGAACAGTATGGAGGTTCCTTTAAAAAAGTAAAAAGAGAATTACCATAGGATCCAGCAATCCAACTTCTGGGCATATACCCAGAGAAAACCAAAAATCACAGAGACACATTCACCACAATGTTCATTGCAGCACTATTTACAATAGCCAGGTAATGGAAGCAACCTAAATGCCCACAGACAGACGAATGGATAAAGATGTGGTACATATATAATATGGAATATTATTTCAGCCATAAAAAGGAATGAAACTGGGTAATTTGTAGAGAAGTTGATGGATCTAGACACTGTCATACAGAGTGAAATAAGTCAGAAAGAGAAAAACAAATATTGTATATTAATGCCTATATGTGGAACCTAGAAAAATGGTACAGATGAACTGGTTTGCAGGGCAGAAATAGAGACACAGAGGTAGAGAACAAACGTATGGACACAATGTGGGGGAAGCCATGGGGTGGTGGTGGTGGAATGAGTTGAGAGATTGGGATTGACCTGTATATATGTATATGCATAAAATAGATAACTAATAATAACCTACTGTATAAAAAAATAAATAAAATTAAATTTCAAAATTTTTAAAAAGAAAATGTAAAAATAAAACAGAAAAAAAGTTCTTCCATTCACACTGATGTATTTATAAGAATGAATTATTTCCATGCTTATATCTATAAATACATAAAAGAGGAATAAAATCTAACTTGATCCAAAAAAGAAAAAAAAAACTAAACTTAACAGTTATACAGAGGAAAACACTACCAAGGCACTTGCTCCAGTGGTAAACAATTCTGAAATTGGTCAGAGGTGGGGAATCATCTCCCATACAGCCAGCAGCCCCGCCCGCCCACGCAAGGAGCATCCTTATTGCAAAGCTGGGAGACCGTGCCGAGGCCTCTGTGAGTAAACGTGAGCTGAGCCCCAGGCCAGATGCTGCTGAACTGTTCCCACCCTTCCCAGGTGAAACACCTGAATATGTACAAGGGCTTGAAAGCCTAGAGCAAGGGCCGTGGAGCCACACCAGCGACAGCACGCAGGCCAACTTGGTGCCTGCAGGTCAGCCAGGATGCTCCTGGCCACGGGCGCTCTTCTGGAAGCTTTCAATTGCCCTGCCTGAGATACCCCTCCTCTCCCGGCCCCCACTCCTTTTTTTCCTTCCTCATTTCAGCCCGGAGAGATATTCCAGTGGACGTTATGGGTGACACATCCTCTTCTTTACAGGTGGCAGCCTGGCAACTCCTGCCGAAAGTCCAGCAGAGCCCCACTCACACCGGGCCACCCACAAAGCCGTGGACCCTCACACCCTCCCACCAGCACAGCCCCGAGACTGCTGACGGGGCAGAGAATATGGAGTCAGGCACAGCTGCAGGGGCTATTGCTGCCTGGAGTGCTATTTATATTGATCTCAACCCAGGCACACCTGGGGAGTGCTTGCCGGCAGGGTCAGCCTGCCCAGGTCAGCTAATCCTCAGCCCTCAGGGAATCACATTGCAGAAAATGGCCCTCGCTAAGACAGAATATTCGCCAAGGAAAAAAAGGACACAATGCCATTGGCAGCACCGTAGATGAGTCTCGAGATAATCACGTGACTTGTAGTAAGTCAGAAAGTGAAAGACACATATCATATCATATCACTTATAGGTGTTACCTATAAGTTGATACCAGGGCAGATATTTCCACGGAGAAGGGCAATTACAGATTCATTAAACAAACTTATGGTTCACCAAAGGAAAGGTGTGAGGATTGAATTTATTACGATATTGGGGTTAACAGACATATACAAACACAGTAGACGTATATAATCACCAAAGACCTACGGAGTACCAAGAGAAGACTACTCAACATTCTGTCATAACGTACATGGGAAAAGGATCCCAGGAAGAACAGACATATGTATATGTGTAAAAGAACCACCTCTTGCACACCTACAACAAGCTAAACGTTGTACTCAAACTTGCTGTAATAAAAAATAAAAAATTAAATTAAAAACACGAACAAGAAGTAGTGAGACACACTTGAGGGGATTTCTCCTGGCACATTCCGTTCTACATTACAATCTAGAACGCGACTTCCATTGAGGCTCTGCTGCCCTAGTAACCAGATTTGGTATGGGAGAACTGCTGCCACCTTGTGGCCGTTTCACACAACAGCAGCTTTAATCCCAGCGCTAATGGTCAGTGGATATTCCAAATCATTACAGGCCTGTAAATGACACCTGCCCTGAAAACAAATCCTGGGGTCATATATCGACCAAAAAATTCAAAAGACGTCCATATTTGAAAAAGACAGTTTCAAGAGGCATATTTCACGCACATTAGTGTTCTGCTTCTTTTGCTTTCTTTCTTTCTTTGTTAAAAGAACGGGAATGGATAAAGGCAACCCTCAGAATGGGCGAAAACGTTCACAAACGAATCAATGGACAAAGGTTTAATCTCCAATATATATAAACAGCTCATGCAGCTTAATATTAATAAAACAAACAACCCAATACAAAAATGGGCAGAAGATCTAAATAGACGTTTCTTCAAAGATGACACAGAGATGGCCAAGACGCACATGTAAAGCTGCTCAACATCACTAATTATTAGAGAAATGCAAATCAAAACTACAATGAGGTAAGACCTCACACCTGTTAGAATCGGCATCATCAGATAATCTACAAACAACAAATTCTGGGGAGGGTGTGGACAAAAGGAACCATCTTCCGCTACTGGTGGGAATGTAAATTGATCCAGTCACTATGGAGAACAGTATGGAGGTTCCTTTAAAAAAGTAAAAAGAGAATTACCATAGGATCCAGCAATCCAACTTCTGGGCATATACCCAGAGAAAACCAAAAACCATAAAGACACATTCACCACAATGTTAATTGCAGCACTATTTACAATAGCCAGGTAATGGAAGCAACCTAAATGCCCACAGACAGACGAATGGATAAAGATGTGGTACATATATAATATGGAATATTATTTCAGCCATAAAAAGGAATGAAACTGGGTAATTTGTAGAGAAGTTGATGGATCTAGAGACTGTCATACAGAGTGAAATAAGTCAGAAAGAGAAAAACAAATATTGTATATTAATGCCTATATGTGGAACCTAGAAAAATGGTACAGATGAACTGGTTTGCAGGGCAGAAATAGAGACACAGAGGTAGAGAACAAACGTATGGACACAATGTGGGGGAAGCCATGGGGTGGTGGTGTTGGAATGAGTTGAGAGATTGGGATTGACCTGTATATATGTATATGCATAAAATAGATAACTAATAATAACCTACTGTATAAAAAAATAAATAAAATTAAGTTTCAAAATTTTTAAAAAGAAAATGTAAAAATAAAACAGAAAAAAAGTTCTTACATTCACACTGATGTATTTATAAGAATGAATTATTTCCATGCTTATATCTATAAATACATAAAAGAGGAATAAAATCTAACTTGAACCAAAAAAGAAAAAAAAAACTAAACCTAACAGTTATACAGAGGAAAACACTACCAAGGCACTTGCTCCAGTGGTAAACAATTCTGAAATTGGTCAGAGGTGGGGAATCATCTCCCCTACAGCCAGCAGCCCCGCCCACCCACGCAAGGAGCGTCCTTATTGCAAAGCTGGGAGACCGTGCCGAGGCCTCTGTGAGTAAACGTGAGCTGAGCCCCAGGCCAGATGCTGCTGAACTGTTCCCACCCTTCCCAGGTGAAACACCTCAATATGTACAAGGGCTTGAAAGCCTAGAGGAAGGGCCGTGGAGCCACACCAGCGACAGCACGCAGGCCAACTTGGTGCCTGCAGGTCAGCCAGGATGGTCCTGGCCACGGGCGCTCTTCTGGAAGCGTTCAATTGCCCTGCCTGAGATACTCCTCCTGTCCCGGCCCCCACTCCTTTTTTTCCTTCCTCACCTCAGCCCGGAGAGATATTCCAGTGGAATTTATGGGTGACACATCCTCTTCTTTACAGGTGGCAGCCTGAAACTCCTGCCGAAAGTCCAGCAGAGCCCCACTCACACCGGGCCACCCACAAAGCCGTGGACCCTCACACCCTCCCACCAGCACAGCCCCGAGACTGCTGACGGGGCAGAGAATATGGAGTCAGGCACAGCTGCAGGGGCTATTGCTGCCTGGAGTGCTATTTATATTGATCTCAACACAGGCACACCTGGGGAGGGCTTGCCGGCAGGGTCAGGCTGCCCAGGTCAGCTAATCCTCAGCCCTCAGGGAATCACATTGCAGAAAATGGCCCTCGCTAAGACAGAATATTCGCCAAGGAAAAAAAGGACACAATGCCA
This sequence comes from Mesoplodon bidens, assembly GCF_964165515.1. Taxonomy (NCBI): domain Eukaryota; kingdom Metazoa; phylum Chordata; class Mammalia; order Artiodactyla; family Ziphiidae; genus Mesoplodon; species Mesoplodon bidens. Next base: position 1,250,196 of record NC_138168.1, read on the forward strand.
TTGGCAGCACCGTAGATGAGTCTCGAGATAATCACGTGACTTGTAGTAAGTCAGAAAGTGAAAGACACATATCATATCATATCACTAATAGGTGTTACCTATAAGTTGATACCAGGGCAGATATTTCCACGGAGAAGGGCAATCACAGATTCATTAAACAAACTTATGGTTCACCAAAGGAAAGGTGTGAGGATTGAATTCATTACGATATTGGGGTTAACAGACATATACAAACACAGTAGACGTATATAATCACCAAAGACCTACGGAGTACCAAGAGAAGACTACTCAACATTCTGTCATAACGTACATGGGAAAAGGATCCCAGGAAGAACAGACATATGTATATGTGTAAAAGAACCACCTCTTGCACACCTACAACAAGCTAAACGTTGTACTCAAACTTGCTGTAATAAAAAATAAAAAATTAAATTAAAAACACGAACAAGAAGTAGTGAGACACACTTGAGGGGCTTTCTCCTGGCACATTCCGTTCTACTCTACAATCTAGAAATAGACTTCCATTGAGGCTCTGCTGCCCTAGTAACCAGATTTGGTAAGGGAGAACTGCTTCCACCTTGTGGCCGTTTCACACAACAGCAGATTTAATCCCAGCGCTAATGGTCAGTGGATATTCAAAATCATTACAGGCCTGTAAATGACACCTGCCCTGAAAACACATCCTGGGGTCATATATCGACCAAAAAATTCAAAAGACTTCCATATTTCAAAACGACAGTTTCAAGAGGCATATTTCACGCACATTAGTGTTCTGCTTCTTTTGCTTTCTTTCTTTCTTTGTTAAAAGAACGGGAATGGAAAAAGGCAACCCTCAGAATGGGCGAAAACGTTCACAAACGAATCAATGGACAAAGGTTTAATCTCCAATATATATAAACAGCTCATGCAGCTTAATATTAATAAAACAAACAACCCAATACAAAAATGGGCAGAAGATCTAAATAGACGTTTCTTCAAAGAAGACACAGAGATGGCCAAGACGCACATGAAAAGCTGCTCAACATCACTAATTATTAGAGAAATGCAAATCAAAACTACAATGAGGTAAGACCTCACACCTGTTAGAATCGGCATCATCAGATAATCTACAAACAACAAATTCTGGGGAGGGTGTGGACAAAAGGAACCCTCTTCCGCTATTGGTGGGAAAGTAAATTGATACAGTCACTATGGAGAACAGTATGGAGGTTCCTTTAAAAAACTAAAAAGAGAATTACCATAGGATCCAGCAATCCCACTTCTGGGCATATACCCAGAGAAAACCAAAAATCACAGAGACACATTCACCACAATGTTCATTGCAGCACTAGTTACAATAGCCAGGTAATGGAAGCAACCTAAATGCCCACAGACAGACGAAAGGATAAAGATGTGGTACATATATAAAATGGAATATTACTTCAGCTATAAAAAGGAATGAAACTGGGTCATTTGTAGAGAAGTTGATGGATCTAGAGACTGTCATACAGAGTGAAATAAGTCAGAAAGAGAAAAACAAATATTGTATATTACTGCCTATATGTGGAACCTAGAAAAATGGTACAGATGAACTGGTTTGCAGGGCAGAAATAGAGACACAGAGGTAGAGAACAAACGTATGGACACAATGTGGGGGAAGCCATGGGGTGGTGGTGGTGGAATGAGTTGAGAGATTGGGATTGACCTGTATATATGTATATGCATAAAATAGATAACTAATAATAACCTACTGTATAAAAAAATAAATAAAATTAAATTTCAAAATTTTTAAAAATAAAATGTAAAAATAAAACAGAAAAAATGTTCTTCCTTTCACACTGATGTATTTATAAGAATGAATTATTTCCATGCTTATATCTATAAATACATAAAAGAGGAATAAAATCTAACTTGAACCAAAAAAGAAAAAAAAAACTGAACCTAACAGTTATACAGAGGAAAACCCTACCAAGGCACTTGCTCCAGTGGTAAACAATTCTGAAATTGGTCAGAGGTGGGGAATCATCTCCCATACAGCCAGCAGCCCCGCCCGCCCACGCAAGGAGCGTCCTTATTGCAAAGCTGGGAGACCGTGCCGAGGCCTCTGTGAGTAAACGGGAGCTGAGCCCCAGGCCAGATGCTGCTGAACAGTTCCCACCCTTCCCAGGTGAAACACCTCAATATGTACAAGGGCTTGAAAGCGTAGAGGAAGGGCCGTGGAGCCACACCAGCGACAGCACGCAGGCCAACTTGCTGCCTGCAGGTCAGCCAGGATGGTCCTGGCCACGGGCGCTCTTCTGGAAGCTTTCCATTGCCCTGCCTGAGATACCCCTCCTGTCCCGGCCCCCACTCCTTTTTTTCCTTACTCACCTCAGCCCGGAGAGATATTCCAGTGGAAGTTATGGGTGACACATCCTCTTCTTTACAGGTGGCAGCCTGGCAACTCCTGCCAAAAGTCCAGCAGAGCCCCACTCACACCGGGCCACCCACAAAGCCGTGGACCCTCACACCCTCCCACCAGCACAGCCCCGAGACTGCTGACGGGGCAGAGAATATGGAGTCAGGCACAGCTGCAGGGGCTATTGCTGCCTGGAGTGCTGTTTATATTGACCTCATCCCCGGCACACCTGGGGAGGGATTGCCGGCAGGGTCAGGCTGTACAGGTCAGCTAATCCTCAGCCCTCAGGGAATCACATTGCAGAAAATGGACCTCGCTAAGACAGAATATTCGCCAAGGAAAAAAAGGACACAATGCCAGTTGCAGCACCGTAGATGGGTCTCGAGGTAATCACGTGACTTGGAGTAAGTCAGAAAGTAAAAGACACATATCATATCATATCACTTATAGGTGTTACCTATAAGTTGATACCAGGGCAGATATTTCCACGGAGAAGGGCAATCACAGATTCATTAAACAAACTTATGGTTCACCAAAGGAAAGGTGTGAGGATTGAATTCATTACGATATCGGGGTTAACAGACATATACAAACACAGTAGACGTATATAATCACCAAAGACCTACGGAGTACCTAGAGAAGACTACTCAACATTCTGTCATAACGAACATGGGAAAAGGATCCCAGGAAGAACAGACATATGTATATGTGTAATAGAACCACCTCTTGCACACCTACAACAATCTAAACGTTGTACTCAAACTTGCTGTAATAAAAAATAAAAAATTAAATTAGAAACACGAACAAGAAGTAGTGAGACAAACTTGAGGGGCTTTCTCCTGGCACATTCCGTTCTACATTAAAATCTAGAACGCGACTTCCATTGAGGCTCTGCTGCCCTAGTAACCAGATTTGCTAAGGGAGATCTGCTGCCACCTTGTGGCCATTTCACACAACAGCAGCTTTAATCCCAGCGCTAATGGTCAGTGGATATTCAAAATCATTACAGGCCTGTAAATGACACCTGCCCTGAAAACAAATCCTGGGGTCATATATCGACCAAAAAATTCAAAAGACGTCCATATTTCAAAACGACAGTTTCAAGAGGCATATTTCACGCACATTAGTGTTCTGCTTCTTTTGCTTTCTTTCTTTCTTTGTTAAAAAAACGTGAATGGAAAAAGGCAGCCCTCAGAATGGGCGAAAACGTTCACAAATGAATCAATGGACAAAGGTTTAATCTCCAATATATATAAACAGCTCATGCAGCTTAATATTAATAAAACAAACAACCCAATACAAAAATGGGCAGAAGATATAAATAGACGTTTCTTCAAAGAAGACACAGAGATGGCCAAGACGCACATGAAAAGCTGCTCAACATCACTAATTATTAGAGAAATGCAAATCAAAAGTACAGTGAGGTAAGACCTCACACCTGTTAGAATCGGCATCATCAGATAATCTACAAACAACAAATTCTGGGGAGGGTGTGGACAAAAGGAACCCTCTTCCGCTATTGGTGGGAATGGAAATTGATACAGTCACTATGGAGAACAGTATGGAGGTTCTTTTAAAAAACTAAAAGGAGAATTACCATAGGATCCAGCAATCCCACTTCTGGGAATATACCCAGAGAAAACCATAAATCACAGAGACACATTCACCACAATGTTCATTGCAGCACTATTTACAATAGCCAGGTAATGGAAGCAACCTAAATGCCCACAGACAGACGAATGGATAAAGATGTGGTACATATATAATATGGAATATTACTTCAGCTATAAAAAGGAATGAAACTGGGTCAGTTGTAGAGAAGTTGATGGATCTAGAGACTGTCATACAGAGTGTAGTAAGTCAGAAAGAGAAAAAGCAATATTGTATATTAATGCCTATATGTGGAACCTAGAAAAATGGTACAGATGAACTGGTTTGCAGGGCAGTAATAGAGACACAGAGGTAGAGAACAAACGTATGGACACAAAGTGGGGGAAGCCATGGGGTGGTGGTGGTGGAATGAGTTGGGAGATTGGGATTGACCTGTATACATGTATATGCATAAAATAGATAACTAATAATAACCTACTGTATAAAAAAATAAATAAAATTAAATTTCAAAATTTTTAAAAATAAAATGTAAAAATAAAAGAGAAAAAAAGTTCTTCCATTCACACTGATGTATTAATAAGAATGAATTATTTCCATGCTTATATCTATAAATACATAAAAGAGGAATAAAATCTAACTTGAACCAAAAAAGAAAAAAAAAACTGAACCTAACAGTTATACAGAGGAAAACACTACCAAGGCACTTGCTCCAGTGGTAAACAATTCTGAAATTGGTCAGAGGTGGGGAATCATCTCCCATACAGCCAGCAGACCCGCCCGCCCACGCAAGGAGCGTCCTTATTGCAAAGCTGGGAGACCGTGCCTAGGCCTCTGTGAGTAAACGTGAGCTGAGCCCCAGGCCAGATGCTGCTGAACTGTTCCCACCCTTCCCAGGTGAAACACCTGTATATGTACAAGGGCTTGAAAGCCTAGAGGAAGGGCCGTGGAGCCACACCAGCGACAGCACGCAGGCCAACTTGGTGCCTGCAGGTCAGCCAGGATGCTCCTGGGCACGGGCACTCTTCTGGAAGCTTTCCATTGCCCTGCCTGAGATACCCCTCCTGTCCCGGCCCCCACTCCTTTTTTTCCTTACTCACCTCAGCCCGGAGAGATATTCCAGTGGAAGTTATGGGTGACACATCCTCTTCTTTACAGGTGGCAGCCTGGCAACTCCTGCAGAAAGTCCAGCAGAGCCCCACTCACACCGGGCCACCCACAAAGCCGTGGACCCTCACACCCTCCCACCAGCACAGCCCCGAGACTGCTGACGGGGCAGAGAATATGGAGTCAGGCACAGCTGCAGGGGCTATTGCTGCCTGGAGTGCTGTTTATACTGACCTCAACCCAGGCACACCTGGGGAGGCCTTGCCGGCAGGGTCAGGCTGCCCTGGTCAGCTAAACCTCAGCCCTCAGAGAATCACATTGCAGAAAATGGACCTCGCTAAGACAGAATATTCGCCAAGGAAAAAAAGGACACAATGCCATGTGCAGCACCGTAGATGAGTCTCGAGGTAATCACGTGACTTGGAGTAAGTCAGAAAGTGAAAGACACATATCATATCATATCACTTATACGTGTTACCTATAAGTTGATACCAGGGCAGATATTTCCACGGAGAAGGGCAATCACAGATTCATTAAACAAACTTATGGTTCACCAAAGGAAAGGTGTGAGGATTGAATTCATTACGATATTGGGGTTAACAGACATATACAAACACAGTAGACGTATGTAATCACCAAAGACCTACGGAGTACCAAGAGAAGACTACTCAACATTCTGTCTTAACGTACATGGGAAAAGGATCCCAGGAAGAACAGACATATGTATATGTGTAAAAGAACCAACTCTTGCACACCTACAACAAGCTAAACGTTGTTCTCAAACTTGCTGTAATAAAAAATAAAAAATTAAATTAAAAACACGAACAAGAAGTAGTGAGACACACTTGAGGGGCTTTCTCCTGGCACATTCCGTTCTACATTCCAATCTAGAACGCGACTTCCATTGAGGCTCTGCTGCCCTAGTAACCAGATTTGGTAAGGGAGAACTGCTGCCACCTTGTGGCCGTTTCACACAACAGCAGATTTAATCCCAGCGCTAATGGTCAGTGGATATTCAAAATCATTACAGGCCTGTAAATGACACCTGCCCTGAAAACAAATCCTGGGGTCATATATCGACCAAAAAATTCAAAAGACGTCCATATTTCAAAACGACAGTCTCAAGAGGCATATTTCACGCACATTAGTGTTCTGCTTCTTTTGCTTTCTTTCTTTCTTTGTTAAAAGAACGGGAATGGAAAAAGGCAACCCTCAGAATGGGCGAAAACGTTCACAAACGAATCAATGGACAAAGGTTTAATCTCCAATATATATAAACAGCTCATGCAGCTTAATATTAATAAAACCTACAACCCAATACAAAAATGGGCAGAAGATCTAAATAGACGTTTCTTCAAAGAAGACACAGAGATGGCCAAGACGCACAGGAAAAGCTGCTCAACATCACTAATTATTAGAGAAATGCAAATCAAAAGTACAATGAGGTAAGACCTCACACCTGTTAGAATCGGCATCATCAGATAATCTACAAACAACAAATTCTGGGGAGGGTGTGGACAAAAGGAACCCTCTTCCGCTATTGGTGGGAATGTAAATTGATACAGTCACTATGGAGAACAGTATGGAGGTTCTTTTAAAAAACTAAAAGGAGAATTACCATAGGATCCAGCAATCCCACTTCTGGGCATATACCCAGAGAAAACCATAAATCACAGAGACACATTCACCACAATGTTCATTGCAGCACTATTTACAATAGCCAGGTAATGGAAGCAACCTAAATGCCCACAGACAGACGAATGGATAAAGATGTGGTACATATATAATATGGAATATTACTTCAGCTATAAAAAGGAATGAAACTGGGTCAGTTGTAGAGAAGTTGATGGATCTAGAGACTGTCATACAGAGTGAAGTAAGTCAGAAAGAGAAAAACAAATATTGTATATTAAAGCCTATATGTGGAACCTAGAAAAATGGTACAGATGAACTAGTTTGCAGGGCAGAAATAGAGACACAAAGGTAGAGAACAAACGTATGGACACAATGTGGGGGAAGCCATGGGGTGGTGGTGGTGGAATGAGTTGAGAGATTGGGATTGACCTGTATATATGTATATGCATAAAATAGATAACTAATAATAACCTACTGTATAAAAAAATAAATAAAATTAAATTTCAAAATTTTTAAAAATAAAATGTAAAAATAAAACAGAAAAAAAGTTCTTCCATTCACACTGATGTATTTATAAGAATGAATTATTTCCATGCTTATATCTATAAATACATAAAAGAGGAATAAAATCTAACTTGAACCTAAAAAGAAAAAAAAAACTGAACCTAACAATTATACAGAGGAAAACACTACCAAGGCACTTGCTCCAGTGGTAAACAATTCTGAAATTGGTCAGAGGTGGGGAATCATCTCCCATACAGCCAGCAGCCTCGCCCGCCCACGCAAGGAGCGTCCTTATTGCAAAGCTGGGAGACCGTGCCAAGGCCTCTGTGAGTAAACGTGAGCTGAGCCCAAGGCCAGATGCTGCTGAACAGTTCCCACCCTTCCCAGGTGAAACACCTCAATATGTACAAGGGCTTGAAAGCCTAGAGGAAGGGACGTGGAGCCACAGCAGCGACAGCACGCAGGCCAACTTGGTGCCTGCAGGTCAGCCAGGATGGTCCTGGCCACGGGCGCTCTTCTGGAAGCTTTCCATTGCCCTGCCTGAGATACCCCTCCTGTCCCGGCCCCCACTCCTTTTTTTCCTTACTCACCTCAGCCCGGAGAGATATTCCAGTGGAAGTTATGGGTGACACATCCTCTTCTTTACAGGTGGCAGCCTGGCAACTCCTGCAGAAAGTCCAGCAGAGCCCCACTCACACCGGGCCACCCACAAAGCCGTGGACCCTCACACCCTCCCACCAGCACAGCCCCGAGACTGCTGACGGGGCAGAGAATATGGAGTCAGGCACAGCTGCAGGGGCTATTGCTGCCTGGAGTGCTGTTTATACTGACCTCAACCCAGGCACACCTGGGGAGGGCTTGCCGGCAGGGTCAGGCTGCCCTGGTCAGCTAAACCTCAGCCCTCAGAGAATCACATTGCAGAAAATGGACCTCGCTAAGACAGAATATTCGCCAAGGAAAAAAAGGACACAATGCCATGTGCAGCACCGTAGATGAGTCTCGAGGTAATCACGTGACTTGGAGTAAGTCAGAAAGTGAAAGACACATATCATATCATATCACTTATACGTGTTACCTATAAGTTGATACCAGGGCAGATATTTCCACGGAGAAGGGCAATCACAGATTCATTAAACAAACTTATGGTTCACCAAAGGAAAGGTGTGAGGATTGAATTCATTACGATATTGGGGTTAACAGACATATACAAACACAGTAGACGTATGTAATCACCAAAGACCTACGGAGTACCAAGAGAAGACTACTCAACATTCTGTCTTAACGTACATGGGAAAAGGATCCCAGGAAGAACAGACATATGTATATGTGTAAAAGAACCAACTCTTGCACACCTACAACAAGCTAAACGTTGTTCTCAAACTTGCTGTAATAAAAAATAAAAAATTAAATTAAAAACACGAACAAGAAGTAGTGAGACACACTTGAGGGGCTTTCTCCTGGCACATTCCGTTCTACATTCCAATCTAGAACGCGACTTCCATTGAGGCTCTGCTGCCCTAGTAACCAGATTTGGTAAGGGAGAACTGCTGCCACCTTGTGGCCGTTTCACACAACAGCAGATTTAATCCCAGCGCTAATGGTCAGTGGATATTCAAAATCATTACAGGCCTGTAAATGACACCTGCCCTGAAAACAAATCCTGGGGTCATATATCGACCAAAAAATTCAAAAGACGTCCATATTTCAAAACGACAGTCTCAAGAGGCATATTTCACGCACATTAGTGTTCTGCTTCTTTTGCTTTCTTTCTTTCTTTGTTAAAAGAACGGGAATGGAAAAAGGCAACCCTCAGAATGGGCGAAAACGTTCACAAACGAATCAATGGACAAAGGTTTAATCTCCAATATATATAAACAGCTCATGCAGCTTAATATTAATAAAACCTACAACCCAATACAAAAATGGGCAGAAGATCTAAATAGACGTTTCTTCAAAGAAGACACAGAGATGGCCAAGACGCACAGGAAAAGCTGCTCAACATCACTAATTATTAGAGAAATGCAAATCAAAAGTACAATGAGGTAAGACCTCACACCTGTTAGAATCGGCATCATCAGATAATCTACAAACAACAAATTCTGGGGAGGGTGTGGACAAAAGGAACCCTCTTCCGCTATTGGTGGGAATGTAAATTGATACAGTCACTATGGAGAACAGTATGGAGGTTCTTTTAAAAAACTAAAAGGAGAATTACCATAGGATCCAGCAATCCCACTTCTGGGCATATACCCAGAGAAAACCATAAATCACAGAGACACATTCACCACAATGTTCATTGCAGCACTATTTACAATAGCCAGGTAATGGAAGCAACCTAAATGCCCACAGACAGACGAATGGATAAAGATGTGGTACATATATAATATGGAATATTACTTCAGCTATAAAAAGGAATGAAACTGGGTCAGTTGTAGAGAAGTTGATGGATCTAGAGACTGTCATACAGAGTGAAGTAAGTCAGAAAGAGAAAAACAAATATTGTATATTAAAGCCTATATGTGGAACCTAGAAAAATGGTACAGATGAACTGGTTTGCAGGGCAGAAATAGAGACACAGAGGTAGAGAACAAACGTATGGACACAAAGTGGGGGAAGCCATGGGGTGGTGGTGGTGGAATGAGTTGGGAGATTGGGATTGACCTGTATACATGTATATGCATAAAATAGATAACTAATAATAACCTACTGTATAAAAAAATAAATAAAATTAAATTTCAAAATTTTAAAAAATAAAATGTAAAAATAAAACAGAAAAAAAGTTCTTCCATTCACACTGATGAATTTATAAGAATGAATTATTTCCATGCTTATATCTATAAACACATAAAAGAGGAATAAAATCTAACTTGAACCAAAAAAGAAAAAAAAAACTGAACCTAACAGTTATACAGAGGAAAACACTACCAAGGCACTTGCTCCAGTGGTAAACAATTCTGAAATTGGTCAGAGGTGGGGAATCATCTCCCATACAGCCAGCAGCCCCGCCCGCCCACGCAAGGAGCGTCCTTATTTCAAAGCTGGGAGACCGTGCCTAGGCCTCTGTGAGTAAACGTGAGCTGAGCCCCAGGCCAGATGCTGCTGAACAGTTCCCACCCTTCCCAGGTGAAACACCTCAATATGTACAAGGGCTTGAAAGCCTAGAGGAAGGGCCGTGGAGCCACACCAGCGATAGCACGCAGGCCGACTTGGTGCCTGCAGTTCAGCCAGGATGGTCCTGGCCACGGGCGCTCTTCTGGAAGCTTTCCATTGCCCTGCCTGAGATACCACTACTGTCCCGGCCCCCACTCCTATTTTTCCTTACTCACCTCAGCCCGGAGAGATATTCCAGTGGAAGTTATGGGTGACACATCCTCTTCTTTACAGGTGGCAGCCTGGCAACTCCTGCCGAAAGTCCAGCAGAGCCCCACTCACACCGGGCCACCCACAAAGCCGTGGACCCTCACACCCTCCCACCAGCACAGCCCCGAGACTGCTGACGGGGCAGAGAATATGGAGTCCGGCACAGCTGCAGGGGCTATTGCTGCCTGGAGTGCTGTTTATATTGACCTCAACCCAGGCACACCTGGGGAGGGCTTGCCGGCAGGGTCAGGCTGTCCAGGTCAGCTAATCCTCAGCCCTCAGGGAATCACATTGCAGAAAATGGACCTCGCTAAGACAGAATATTCGCCAAGGAAAAAAAGGACACAATGCCATTTGCAGCACCGTAGATGGGTCTCGAGGTAATCACGTGACTAGGAGTAAGTCAGAAAGAGAAAGACACATATCATATCATATCACTTATACGTGTTACCTATAAATTGATACCAGGGCAGATATTTCCACGGAGAAGGGCAATCACAGATTCATTAAACAAACTTATGGTTCACCAAAGGAAAGGTGTGAGGATTGAATTCATTACGATATTGGGGTTAACAGACATATACAAACACAGTAGACGTATATAATCACCAAAGACCTACGGAGTACCAAGAGAAGACTACTCAACATTCTGTCATAACGTACATGGGAAAAGGATCCCAGGAAGAACAGACATATGTATATGTGTAAAAGAACCACCTCTTGCACACCTACAACAAGCTAAACGTTGTACTCAGACTTGCTGTAATAAAAAATAAAAAATTAAATTAAAAACACGAACAAGAAGTAGTGAGACAAACTTGTGGGGCTCTCTCCTTGCACATTCCTTTCTACTTTACCATCTAGAATGCGACTTCCATTGAGGCTCTGCTGCCCTTGTAACCAGATTTGGTAAGGGAGAACTGCTGCCACCTTGTGGCCGTTTCACACAACAGCAGCTTTAATCCCAGCGCTAATGATCAGTGGATATTCAAAATCATTACAGGCCTGTAAATGACACCTGCCCTGAAAACACATCCTGGGGTCATATATCGACCAAAAAATTCAAAAGACGTCCATATTTCAAAACGACAGTTTCAAGAGGCATATTTCACGCACATTAGTGTTCTGCTTCTTTTGCTTTCTTTCTTTCTTTGTTAAAAAAACGGGAATGGATAAAGGCAACCCTCAGAAGGGGCAAAAACGTTCCCAAACGAATCAATGGACAAAGGTTTAATCTCCAATATATATAAACAGCTCATGCAGCTTAATATTAATAAAACAAACAACCCAATACAAAAATGGGCAGAAGATCTAAATAGACGTTTCTTCAAAGATGACACAGAGATGGCCAAGACGCACATGAAAAGCTGCTCAACATCACTAATTATTAGAGAAATGCAAATCAAAACTACAATGAGGTAAGACCTCACACCTGTTAGAATCGGCATCATCAGGTAATCTACAAACAACAAATTCTGGTGAGGCTGTGGACAAAAGGAACCCTCTTCCGCTATTGGTGGGAATGTAAATTGATACAGTCACTATGGAGAACAGTATGGAGGTTCCTTTAAAAAACTAAAAAGAGAATTACCATAGGATCCAGCAATCCAACTTCTGGGCATATACCCAGAGAAAACCAAAAATCACAGAGACACATTCACCACAATGTTCATTGCAGCACTATTTACAATAGCCAGGTAATGGAAGCAACCTAAATGCCCACAGACAGACGAATGGATAAAGATGTGGTACATATATAATATGGAATATTACTTCAGCTATAAAAAGGAATGAAACTGGGTCAGTTGTAGAGAAGTTGATGGATCTAGAGACTGTCATACAGAGTGAAGTAAGTCAGAAAGAGAAAAACAAATATTGTATATTAATGCCTATATGTGGAACCTAGAAAAATGGTACAGATGAACTGGTTTGCAGGGCAGAAATAGAGACACAGAGGTAGAGAACAAACGTATGGACACAAAGTGGGGGAAGCCATGGGGTGGTGGTGGTGGAATGAGTTGGGAGATTGGGATTGACCTGTATACATGTATATGCATAAAATAGATAACTAATAATAACCTACTGTATAAAAAAATAAATAAAATTAAATTTCAAAATTTTTAAAAATAAAATGTAAAAATAAAACAGAAAAAAAGTTCTTCCATTCACACTGATGTATTTATAAGAATGAATTATTTCCATGCTTATATCTATAAATACATAAAAGAGGAATAAAATCTAACTTGAACCAAAAAAGAAAAAAAAAAAACTGAACCTAACAGTTATACAGAGGAAAACACTACCAAGGCACTTGCTCCAGTGGTAAACAATTATGAAATTGGTCAGAGGTGGGGAATCATCTCCCATAAAGCCAGCAGCCCCGCCCGCCCACGCAAGGAGCGTCCTTATTTCAAAGCTGGGAGACCGTGCCTAGGCCTCTGTGAGTAAACGTGAGCTGAGCCCCAGGCCAGATGCTGCTGAACTGTTCCCACCCTTCCCAGGTGAAACACCTCAATATGTACAAGGGCTTGAAAGCCTAGAGGAAGGGCCGTGGAGCCACACCAGCGATAGCACGCAGGCCGACTTGGTGCCTGCAGGTCAGCCAGGATGGTCCTGGCCACGGGCGCTCTTCTGGAAGCTTTCCATTGCCCTGCCTGAGATACCCCTCCTGTCCCGGCCCCCACTCCTATTTTTCCTTACACACCTCAGCCCGGAGAGATATTCCAGTGGAAGTTATGGGTGACACATCCTCTTCTTTTCAGGTGGCAGCCTGGCAACTCCTGCCGAAAGTCCAGCAGAGCCCCACTCACACCGGGCCACCCACAAAGCCGTGGACCCTCACACCCTCCCACCAGCACAGCCCCGAGACAGCTGACGGGGCAGAGAATATGGAGTCAGGCACAGCTGCAGGGGCTATTGCTGCCTGGAGTGCTGTTTATATTGACCTCAACCCAGGCACACCTGGGGAGGGCTTGCCGGCAGGGTCAGGCTGTCCAGGTCAGCTAATCCTCAGCCCTCAGGGAATCACATTGCAGAAAATGGACCTCGCTAAGACAGAATATTCGCCAAGGAAAAAAAGGACACAATGCCATTTGCAGCACCGTAGATGGGTCTCGAGGTAATCACGTGACTTGGAGTAAGTCAGAAAGAGAAAGACACATATCATATCATATCACTTATACGTGTTACCTATAAATTGATACCAGGGCAGATATTTCCACGGAGAAGGGCAATCACAGATTCATTAAACAAACTTATGGTTCACCAAAGGAAAGGTGTGAGGATTGAATTCATTACGATATTGGGGTTAACAGACATATACAAACACAGTAGACGTATATAATCACCAAAGACCTACGGAGTACCAAGAGAAGACTACTCAACATTCTGTCATAACGTACATGGGAAAAGGATCCCAGGAAGAACAGACATATGTATATGTGTAAAAGAACCACCTCTTGCACACCTACAACAAGCTAAACGTTGTACTCAGACTTGCTGTAATAAAAAATAAAAAATTAAATTAAAAACACGAACAAGAAGTAGTGAGACAAACTTGTGGGGCTCTCTCCTGGCACATTCCTTTCTACTTTACCATCTAGAACGCGACTTCCATTGAGGCTCTGCTGCCCTTGTAACCAGATTTGGTAAGGGAGAACTGCTGCCACCTTTTGGCCGTTTCACACAACAGCAGCTTTAATCCCAGCGCTAATGATCAGTGGATATTCAAAATCATTACAGGCCTGTAAATGACACCTGTCCTGAAAACAAATCCTGGGGTCATATATCGACCAAAAAATTCAAAAGACGTCCATATTTCAAAACGACAGTTTCAAGAGGCATATTTCACGCACATTAGTGTTCTGCTTCTTTTGCTTTCTTTCTTTCTTTGTTAAAAGAACGGGAATGGATAAAGGCAACCCTCAGAAGGGGCAAAAACGTTCACAAACGAATCAATGGACAAAGGTTTAATCTCCAATATATATAAACAGCTCATGCAGCTTAATATTAATAAAACCTACAACCCAATACAAAAATGTGCAGAAGATCTAAATAGACGTTTCTTCAAAGATGACACAGAGATGGCCATGACGCACATGAAAAGCTGCTCAACATCACTAATTATTAGAGAAATGCAAATCAAAACTACAATGAGGTAAGACCTCACACCTGTTAGAATCGGCATCATCAGGTAATCTACAAACAACAAATTCTGGGGAGGGTGTGGACAAAAGGAACCCTCTTCCGCTATTGGTGGGAATGTAAATTGATACAGTCACTATGGAGAACAGTATGGAGGTTCCTTTAAAAAACTAAAAAGAGAATTACCATAGGATCCAGCAATCCAACTTCTGGGCATATACCCAGAGAAAACCAAAAATCACAGAGACACATTCACCACAATGTTCATTGCAGCACTATTTACAATAGCCAGGTAATGGAAGCAACCTAAATGCCCACAGACAGACGAATGGATAAAGATGTGGTACATATATAATATGGAATATTACTTCAGCTATAAAAAGGAATGAAACTGGGTCAGTTGTAGAGAAGTTGATGGATCTAGAGACTGTCATACAGAGTGAAGTAAGTCAGAAAGAGAAAACAAATATTTTATATTAATGCCTATATGTGGAACCTAGAAAAATGGTACAGATGAACTGGTTTGCAGGGCAGAAATAGAGACACAGAGGTAGAGAACAAACGTATGGACACAAAGTGGGGGAAGCCATGGGGTGGTGGTGGTGGAATGAGTTGGGAGATTGGGATTGACCTGTATACATGTATATGCATAAAATAGATAACTAATAATAACCTACTGTATAAAAAAATAAATAAAATTAAATTTCAAAATTTTTAAAAATAAAATGTAAAAATAAAACAGAAAAAAAGTTCTTCCATTCACACTGATGTATTTATAAGAATGAATTATTTCCATGCTTATATCTATAAATACATAAAAGAGGAATAAAATCTAACTTGAACCAAAAAAGAAAAAAAAAACTGAACCTAACAGTTATACAGAGGTAAACACTACCAAGGCAGTTGCTCCAGTGGTAAACAATTATGAAATTGGTCAGAGGTGGGGAATCATCTCCCATACAGCCAGCAGCCCCGCCCGCCCACGCAAGGAGCATCCTTATTTCAAAGCTGGGAGACCGTGCCTAGGCCTCTGTGAGTAAACGTGAGCTGAGCCCCAGGCCAGATGCTGCTGAACTGTTCCCACCCTTCCCAGGTGAAACACCTCAATATGTACAAGGGCTTGAAAGCCTAGAGGAAGGGCCGTGGAGCCACACCAGCGATAGCACGCAGGCCGACTTGGTGCCTGCAGGTCAGCCAGGATGGTCCTGGCCACGGGCGCTCTTCTGGAAGCTTTCCATTGCCCTGCCTGAGATACCCCTCCTGTCCCGGCCCCCACTCCTATTTTTCCTTACACACCTCAGCCCGGAGAGATATTCCAGTGGAAGTTATGGGTGACACATCCTCTTCTTTTCAGGTGGCAGCCTGGCAACTCCTGCCGAAAGTCCAGCAGAGCCCCACTCACACCGGGCCACCCACAAAGCCGTGGAACCTCACACCCTCCCACCAGCACAGCCCCGAGACAGCTGACGGGGCAGAGAATATGGAGTCAGGCACAGCTGCAGGGGCTATTGCTGCCTGGAGTGCTGTTTATATTGACCTCAACCCAGGCACACCTGGGGAGGGCTTGCCGGCAGGGTCAGGCTGTCCAGGTCAGCTAATCCTCAGCCCTCAGGGAATCACATTGCAGAAAATGGACCTCGCTAAGACAGAATATTCGCCAAGGAAAAAAAGGACACAATGCCATTTGCAGCACCGTAGATGGGTCTCGAGGTAATCACGTGACTTGGAGTAAGTCAGAAAGAGAAAGACACATATCATATCATATCACTTATACGTGTTACCTATAAATTGATACCAGGGCAGATATTTCCACGGAGAAGGGCAATCACAGATTCATTAAACAAACTTATGGTTCACCAAAGGAAAGGTGTGAGGATTGAATTCATTACGATATTGGGGTTAACAGACATATACAAACACAGTAGACGTATATAATCACCAAAGACCTACGGAGTACCAAGAGAAGACTACTCAACATTCTGTCATAACGTACATGGGAAAAGGATCCCAGGAAGAACAGACATATGTATATGTGTAAAAGAACCACCTCTTGCACACCTACAACAAGCTAAACGTTGTACTCAGACTTGCTGTAATAAAAAATAAAAAATTAAATTAAAAACACGAAGAAGAAGTAGTGAGACAAACTTGTGGGGCTCTCTCCTGGCACATTCCTTTCTACTTTACCATCTAGAACGCGACTTCCATTGAGGCTCTGCTGCCCTTGTAACCAGATTTGGTAAGGGAGATCTGCTGCCACCTTGTGGCCGTTTCACACAACAGCAGCTTTAATCCCAGCGCTAATGATCAGTGGATATTCAAAATCATTACAGGCCTGTAAATGACACCTGCCCTGAAAACACATCCTGGGGTCATATATCGACCAAAAAATTCAAAAGACGTCCATATTTCAAAACGACAGTTTCAAGAGGCATATTTCACGCACATTAGTGTTCTGCTTCTTTTGCTTTCTTTCTTTCTTTGTTAAAAAAACGGGAATGGATAAAGGCAACCCTCAGAAGGGGCAAAAACGTTCCCAAACGAATCAATGGACAAAGGTTTAATCTCCAATATATATAAACAGCTCATGCAGCTTAATATTAATAAAACCTACAACCCAATACAAAAATGGGCAGAAGATCTAAATAGACGTTTCTTCAAAGATGACACAGAGATGGCCAAGACGCACATGAAAAGCTGCTCAACATCACTAATTATTAGAGAAATGCAAATCAAAACTACAATGAGGTAAGACCTCACACCTGTTAGAATCGGCATCATCAGGTAATCTACAAACAACAAATTCTGGGGAGGGTGTGGACAAAAGGAACCCTCTTCCGCTATTGGTGGGAATGTAAATTGATACAGTCACTATGGAGAACAGTATGGAGGTTCCTTTAAAAAACTAAAAAGAGAATTACCATAGGATCCAGCAATCCCACTTCTGGGCATATACCCAGAGAAAACCAAAAATCACAGAGACACATTCACCACAATGTTCATTGCAGCACTATTTACAATAGCCAGGTAATGGAAGCAACCTAAATGCCCACAGACAGGCGAATGGATAAAGATGTGGTACATATATAAAATGGAATATTACTCAGCCATAAAAAGGAATGAAACTGGGTCATTTGTAGAGAAGTTGATGGATCTAAAGACTGTCATACAGAGTGAAGTAAGTCAGAAAGAGAAAAACAAATATTGTATATTAATGCCTATATGTGGAACCTAGAAAAATGGTACAGATGAACTGGTTTGCAGGGCAGAAATAGAGACACAGATGTAGAGAACAAACGTATGGACACAAAGTGGGGGAAGCCATGGGGTGGTGGTGGTGGGATGAGTTGGGAGATTGGGATTGACCGGTATACATGTATATGTATAAAATAGATAACTAATAATAACCTACTGTATAAAAAAAATAAATAAAGTTAAATTTCAAAATTTTTAAAAATAAAATGTAAAAATAAAACAGAAAAAAAGTTCTTCCATTCACACTGATGTATTTATAAGAATGAATTATTTCCATGCTTATATCCATAAATATGTAAAAGAGGAATAAAATCGAACTTGAACCAAAAAAGAAAAAAAAAAAATGAACCTAACAGTTATACAGAGGAAAACACTACCAAGGCACTTGCTCCAGTGGTAAACAATTCTGAAATTGGTCAGAGGTGGAGAATCATCTCCCATACAGCCAGCAGCCCCGCCCGCCCACGCAAGGAGCGTCCTTATTGCAAACCTGGGAGATCGTGCCGAGGCCTCTGTTTATTAAACGTGAGCTGAGCCCCAGGCCAGCTGCTACTGAACTGTTCCCACCCTTCCCAGGTGAAACACCTGAATATGTACAAGGGCTTGAAAGCCTAGAGGAAGGGCCGTGGAGCCACACTAGCGACAGCACGCAGGCCAACTTGGTGCCTACAGGTCAGCCAGGATGGTCCTGGCCACGGGCGCTCTTCTGGAAGATTTCCATTGCCCTGCCTGAGATACCCCTCCTGTCCCGGCCCCCACTCCTTTTTTTCCTTACTCACCTCAGCCCGGAGAGATATTCCAGTGGAAGTTATGGGTGACACATCCTCTTCTTTACAGGTGGCAGCCTGGCAACTCCTGCCGAAAGTCCAGCAGAGCCCCACTCACACCGGGCCACCCACAAAGCCGTGGACCCTCACACCCTCCCACCAGCACAGCCCCGAGACTGCTGACGGGGCAGAGAATATGGAGTCAGGCACAGCTGCAGGGGCTATTGCTGCCTGGAGTGCTGTTTATATTGACCTCAACCCAGGCACACCTGGGGAGGGCTTGCCGGCAGGGTCAGGCTGCCCAGGTCAGCTAATCCTCAGCCCTCAGGGAATCACATTGCAGAAAATGGACCTCGCTAAGACAGAATATTCGCCAAGGAAAAAAAGGACACAATGCCATTTGCAGCACCGTAGATGAGTCTAGAGGTAATCACGTGACTTGGAGTAAGTCAGAAAGTGAAAGACACATATCATATCATATCACTTATAGGTGTTACCTATAAACTGATACCAGGGCAGATATTTCCACGGAGAAGGGCAATCACAGATTCATTAAACAAACTTATCGTTCACCAAAGGAAAGGTGTGAGGATTGAATTCATTACGATATGGGGTTAACAGACATATACAAACACAGTAGACGTATATAATCACCAAAGACCTAAGGAGTACCAATAGAAGACTACTCAACATTCTGTCATAACGTACATGGGAAAAGGATCCCAGGAAGAACAGACATATGTATATGTGTAAAAGAACCACCTCTTGCACACCTACAACAAGCTAAACGTTGTACTCAAACTTGCTGTAATAAAAAATAAAAAATTAAATTAAAAACACGACCAAGAAGTAGTGAGACACACTTGAGGGGCTTTCTCCTGGCACATTCCGTTCTACATTCCAATCTAGAACGCGAATTCCATTGAGGCTCTGCTGCCCTAGTAACCAGATTTGGTAAGGGAGAACTGCTGCCACCTTGTGGCCGTTTCACACAACAGCAGCTTTAATCCCAGCGCTAATGGTCAGTGGATATTCCAAATCATTACAGGCCTGTAAATGACACCTGCCCTGAAAACAAATCCTGGGGTCATATATCGACCAAAAAATTCAAAAGACGTCCATATTTCAAAACGACAGTTTCAAGAGGCATATTTCACGCACATTAGTGTTCTGCTTCTTTTGCTTTCTTTCTTTCTTTGTTAAAAAAACGGGAATGGAAAAAGGCAACCCTCAGAATGGGCGAAAACGTTCACAAACGAATCAATGGACAAAGTTTTAATCTCCAATATATATAAACAGCTCATGCAGCTTAATATTAATAAAACAAACAACCCAATACAAAAATGGGCAGAAGATCTAAATAGACGTTTCTTCAAAGAAGACACAGAGATGGCCAAGACGCACATGAAAAGCTGCTCAACATCACTAATTATTAGAGAAATGCAAATCAAAACTACAATGAGGTAAGACCTCACACCTGTTAGAATCGGCATCATCAGATAATCTACAAACAACAAATTCTGGGGAGGGTGTGGACAAAAGGAACCCTCTTCCGCTATTGGTGGGAATGTAAATTGATACAGTCACTATGGAGAACAGTATGGAGGTTCCTTTAAAAAACTAAAAAGAGAATTACCATAGGATCCAGCAATCCCACTTCTGGGCATATACCCAGAGAAAACCATAAATCACAAAGACACATTCACCACAATGTTCATTGCAGCACTATTTACAATAGCCAGGTAATGGAAGCAACCTAAATGCCCACAGACAGGCGAATGGATAAAGATGTGGTACATATATAAAATGGAATATTACTCAGCCACAAAAAGGAATGAAACTGGGTCATTTGTAGAGAAGTTGATGGATCTAAAGACTGTCATACAGAGTGAAGTAAGTCAGAAAGAGAAAAACAAATATTGTATATTAATGCCTATATGTGGAACCTAGAAAAATGGTACAGATGAACTGGTTTGCAGGGCAGAAATAGAGACACAGATGTATAGAACAAACGTATGGACACAAAGTGGGGGAAGCCATGGGGTGGTGGTGGTGGGATGAGTTGGGAGATTGGGATTGACCGGTATATATGTATATGTATAAAATAGATAACTAATAATAACCTACTGTATAAAAAAAATAAATAAAATTAAATTTCAAAATTTTTAAAAATAAAATGTAAAAATAAAACAGAAAAAAAGTTCTTACATTCACACTGATGTATTTATAAGAATGAATTATTTCCATGCTTATATCCATAAATACGTAAAAGAGGAATAAAATCGAACTTGAACCAAAAAAGAAAAAAAAAAACTGAACCTAACAGTTATACAGAGGAAAACACTACCAAGGCACTTGCTCCAGTGGTAAACAATTCTGAAATTGGTCAGAGGTGGGGAATCATCTCCCATAGAGCCTGCACCACGCCCGCCCACGCAAGGAGCATCCTTATTGCAAAGTTGGGGGACAGTGCCGAGGCCTCTGTGAGTAAACGTGAGCTGAGCCCCAGGCCAGCTGCTGCTGAACTGTTCCCACCCTTCCCAGGTGAAACACCTGAATATGTACAAGGGCTTGAAAGCCTAGAGGAAGGGCCGTGGAGCCACACTAGCGACAGCACGCAGGCCAACTTGGTGGCTGTAGGTCAGCCAGGATGGTCCTGGCCACGGGCGCTCTTCTGGAAGCTTGCCATTGCCCTGCCTGAGATACCCCTCCTGTCCCGGCCCCCACTCCTTTTTTTCCTTACTCACCTCAGCCCGGAGAGATATTCCAGTGGAAGTTATGGGTGACACATCCTCTTCTTTACAGGTGGCAGCCTGGCAACTCCTGCCGAAAGTCCAGCAGAGCCCCACTCACACCGGACCACCCACAAAGCCGTGGACCCTCACACCCTCACACCAGCACAGCCCCGAGACTGCTGACGGGGTAGAGAATATGGAGTCAGGCACAGCTGCAGGGGCTATTGCTGCCTGGAGTGCTGTTTATATTGACCTCAACCCAGGCACACCTGGGGAGGGCTTGCCGGAAGGGTCAGGTTGCCCAGGTCAGCTAATTCTCAGCCCTCAGGGAATCACATTGCAGAAAATGGACCTCGCTAAGACAGAATATTCGCCAAGGAAAAAAAGGACACAATGCCATTTGCAGCACCGTAGATGAGTCTAGAGGTAATCACGTGACTTGGAGTAAGTCAGAAAGTGAAAGACACATATCATATCATATCACTTATAGGTGTTACCTATAAATTGATACCAGGGCAGATATTTCCACGGAGAAGGGCAATCACAGATTCATTAAACAAATTATGGTTCACCAAAGGAAAGGTGTGAGGATTGAATTCATTACGATATTGGGGTTAACAGACATATACAAACACAGTAGACGTATATAATCAGCAAAGACCTACGGAGTACCAAGAAAGACTACTGAACATTCTCTCATAACGTACATGGGAAAAGGATCCCAGGAAGAACAGACATATGTATATGTGTAAAAGAACCACCTCTTATAAAAAAAAAAAATAAAAAAAATAAGAACCACCTCTTGCACACCTACAACAAGCTAAACGTTGTACTGAAACTTGCTGTAATAAAAAATAAAAAAATTAAATTAAAAACACGACCAAGAAGTAGTGAGACACACTTGAGGGGCTTTCTCCTGGCACATTCCGTTCTACATTCCAATCTAGTACGCGCCTTCCATTGAGGCTCTGCTGCCCTAGTAACCAGATTTGGTAAGGGAGAACTGCTGCCACCTTGTGGCCGTTTCACACAACAGCAGCTTTAATCCCAGCGCTAATGGTCAGTGGATATTCCAAATCATTACAGGCCTGTAAATGACACCTGCCCTGAAAACAAATCCTGAGGTCATATATCGACCAAAAAATTCAAAAGACGTCCATATTTCAAAACGACAGTTTCAAGAGGCATATTTCACGCACATTAGTGTTCTGCTTCTTTTGCTTTCTTTCTTTCTTTGTTAAAAAAAAGGGAATGGAAAAAGGCAACCCTCAGATTGGGCGAAAACGTTCACAAACGAATCAATGGACAAAGGTTTAATCTCCAATATATATAAACAGCTCATGCAGCTTAATATTAATAAAACAAACAACCCAATACAAAAACGGGCAGAAGATCTAAACAGACGTTTCTTCAAAGAAGACACAGAGATGGCCAAGACGCACAAGAAAAGCTGCTCAACATCACTAATTATTAGAGAAATGCAAATCAAAACGACAATGAGGTAAGACCTCACACCTGTTAGAATTGGCATCATCAGACAATCTACAAACAACAAATTCTGGGGAGGGTGTGGACAAAAGGAACCCTCTTCCGCTATTGGTGGGAATGTAAATTGATACAGTCACTATGGAGAACAGTATGGAGGTTCCTTTAAAAAACTAAAAAGAGAATTACCATAGGATCCAGCAATCCCACTTCTGGGCATATACCCAGAGAAAACCATAAATCACAAAGACACATTCACCACAATGTTCATTGCAGCACTATTTACAATAGCCAGGTAATAGAAGCAACCTAAATGCCCACAGACGGGCGAATGGATAAAGATGTGGTACATATATAAAATGGAATATTACTCAGCCATAAAAAGGAATGAAACTGGGTCATTTGTAGAGAAGTTGATGGATCTAGAGACTGTCATACAGAGTGAAGTAAGTCAGAAAGAGAAAAACAAATGTTGTATATTAATGCCTATATGTGGAACCTAGAAAAATGGTACAGATGAACTGGTTTGCAGGGCAGAAATAGAGACACAGAGGTAGAGAACAAACGTATGGACACAAAGTGGGGGAAGCCATGGGGTGGTGGTGGTGGGATGAGTTAGGAGATTGGGATTGACCAGTATATATGTATATGCATAAAAGAGATAACTAATAATAACCTACTGTATAAAAAAATAAATAAAATTAAATTTCAAAATTTTTAAAAATAAAATGTAAAAATAAAACAAAAAAAGTTCTTTCATTCACACTGATATATTTATAAGAATGAATTATTTCCATGCTTATATCCATAAATACATAATACAGGAATAAAATCTAACTTGAACCAAAAAAGAAAAAAAAACTGAACCTAACAGTTATACAGAGGAAAACACTACCAAGGCACTTGCTCCAGTGGTAAACAATTCTGAAATTGGTCAGAGGTGGAGAATCATCTCCCATACAGCCAGCAGCCCCGCCCCCCCACGCAAGGAGCATCCTTATTGCAAAGCTGGGGGACCGTGCCGAGGCCTCTGTGAGTACACGTGAGCTGAGCCCCAGGCCAGCTGCTGCTGAACTGTTCCCACCCTTCATAGGTGAAACACCTGAATATGTACAAGGGCTTGAAAGCCTAGAGGAAGGTCCGTGGAGCCACACTAGCGACAGCACGCAGGCCAACTTGGTGGCTGTAGGTCAGCCAGGATGGTCCTGGCCACGGGCGCTCTTCTGGAAGCTTTCCATTGCCCTGCCTGAGATACCCCTCCTGTCCCGGCCCCCACTCCTATTTTTCCTTACTCACCTCAGCCCGGAGAGATATTCCAGTGGAAGTTATGGGTGACACATCCTCTTCTTTAGAGGTGGCAGCCTGGCAACTCCTGCCGAAAGTCCAGCAGAGCCCCACTAACACCGGGCCACCCACATAGCCGTGGACACTCACACCCTCCCACCTGCACAGCCCAGAGACTGCTGACGGGGCAGAGAATATGGAGCCAGGCACAGCTGCAGGGTCTATTGCTGCCTGGAGTGCTGTTTATATTGACCTCAACCCAGGCACACCTGTGGAGGGCTTGCCGGCAGGGTCAGGCTGCCCAGGTCAGCTAATCCTCAGCCCTCAGGGAATCACATTGCAGAAAATGGACCTCGCTAAGACAGAATATTCGCCAAGGAAAAAAAGGACACAATGCCATTTGCAGCACCGTAGATGAGTCTAGAGTTAATCACGTGACTTTGAGTAAGTCAGAAAGTGAAAGACACATATCATATCATATCACTTATAGGTGTTACCTATAAATTGATACCAGGGCAGATATTTCCACGGAGAAGGGCAATCACAGATTCATTAAACAAATTATGGTTCACCAAAGGAAAGGTGTGAGGATTGAATTCATTACGATATTGGGGTTAACAGACATATACAAACACAGTAGACGTATATAATCAGCAAAGACCTACGGAGTACCAAGAAAGACTACTGAACATTCTCTCATAACGTACATGGGAAAAGGATCCCAGGAAGAACAGACATATGTATATGTGTAAAAGAACCACTTCTTATAAAAAAAAAAAAAAAAAAAAAAAAAAAGAACCACCTCTTGCACACCTACAACAAGCTAAACGTTGTACTCAAACTTGCTGTAATAAAAAATAAAAAATTAAATTAAAAACACGAACAAGAAGTAGTGAGACAAACTTGTGGGGCTCTCTCCTGGCACATTCCGTTCTACTTTACAATCTAGAACGCGACTTCCATTGAGGCTCTGCTGCCCTAGTAACCAGATTTGGTAAGGGAGAACTGCTGCCACCTTGTGGCCGTTTCACACAACAGCAGATTTAATCCCAGCGCTGATGGTCAGTGGATATTCAAAATCATTACAGGCCTGTAAATGACACCTGCCCTGAAAACACATCCTGGGGTCATATATCGACCAAAAAATTCAAAAGACGTCCATATTTCAAAACGACAGTTTCAAGAGGCATATTTCACGCACATTAGTGTTCTGCTTCTTTTGCTTTCTTTCTTTCTTTGTTAAAAGAACGGGAATGGAAAAAGGCAACCCTCAGAATGGGCGAAAACGTTCACAAACGAATCAATGGACAAAGGTTTAATCTCCAATATATATAAACAGCTCATGCAGCTTAATATTAATAAAACAAACAACCCAATACAAAAACGGGCAGAAGATCTAAACAGACGTTTCTTCAAAGAAGACACAGAGATGGCCAAGACGCACAAGAAAAGCTGCTCAACATCACTAATTATTAGAGAAATGCAAATCAAAACGACAATGAGGTAAGACCTCACACCTGTTAGAATCGGCATCATCAGATAATCTACAAACAACAAATTCTGGGGAGGGTGTGGACAAAAGGAACCCTCTTCCGCTATTGGTGGGAATGTAAATTGATACAGTCACTATGGAGAACAGTATGGACGTTCCTTTAAAAAACTAAAAAGAGAATTACCATAGGATCCAGCAATCCCACTTCTGGGCATATACCCAGAGAAAACCAAAAATCACAGAGACACATTCACCACAATGTTCATTGCAGCACGAGTTACAATAGCCAGGTAATGGAAGCAACCTAAATGCCCACAGAGAGACGAAAGGATAAACATGTGGTACATATATAAAATGGAATATTACTTCAGCTATAAAAAGGAATGAAACTGGGTCATTTGTAGAGAAGTTGATGGATCTAGAGACTGACATACAGAGTGAAATAAGTCAGAAAGAGAAAAACAAATATTGTATATTACTGCCTATATGTGGAACCTAGAAAAAGGGTACAGATGAACTGGTTTGCAGGGCAGAAATAGAGACACAGAGGTAGAGAAGAAACGTATGGACACAATGTGGGGGAAGCCATGGGGTGGTGGTGGTGGAATGAGTTGAGAGATTGGGATTGACCTGTATATATGTATATGCATAAAATAGATAACTAATAATAACCTACTGTATAAAAAAATAAATAAAATTAAATTTCAAAATTTTTAAAAATAAAATGTAAAAATAAAACAGAAAAAAAGTTCTTCCATTCACACTGATGTATTTATAAGAATGAATTATTTCCATGCTTATATCTATAAATACATAAAAGAGGAATAAAATCTAACTTGAACCAAAAAAGAAAAAAAAACTGAACCTAACAGTTATACAGAGGAAAACACTACCAAGGCACTTGCTCCAGTGGTAAACAATTCTGAAATTGGTCAGAGGTGGGGAATCATCTCCCATACAGCCAGCAGCCCCGCCCACCCACGCAAGGAGCCTCCTTATTGCAAAGCTGGGAGACCGTGCCTAGGCCTCTGTGAGTAAACGTGAGCTGAGCCCCAGGCCAGATGCTGCTGAACTGTTCCCACCCTTCCCAGGTGAAACACCTCAATATGTACAAGGGCTTGAAAGCCTAGAGGAAGGGCCGTGGAGCCACACCAGCGACAGCACGCAGGCCAACTTGGTGCCTGCAGGTCAGCCAGGATGGTCCTGGCCACGGGCGCTCTTCTGGAAGCTTTCCATAGCCCTGCCTGAGATACCCCTCCTGTCCCGGCCCCCACTCCTTTTTTTCCTTACTCACCTCAGCCCGGAGAGATATTCCAGTGGAAGTTATGGGTGACACATCCTCTTCTTTACAGGTGGCAGCCTGGCAACTCCTGCCGAAAGTCCAGCAGAGCCCCACTCACACCGGGCCACCCACAAAGCCGTGGACCCTCACACCCTCCCACCAGCACAGCCCCGAGACTGCTGACGGGGCAGAGAATATGGAGTCAGGCACAGCTGCAGGGGCTATTGCTGCCTGGAGTGCTGTTTATATTGACCTCAACCCAGGCACACCTGGGGAGGGCTTGCCGGCAGGGTCAGGCTGCCCAGGTCAGCTAATCCTCAGCCCTCAGGGAATCACATTGCAGAAAATGGACCTCGCTAAGACAGAATATTCGCCAAGGAAAAAAAGGACACAATGCCATTTGCAGCACTGTAGATGAGTCTCGAGGTAATCACGTGACTTGGAGTAAGTCAGAAAGTGAAAGACACATATCATATCATATCACTTATACGTGTTACCTATAAATTGATACCAGGGCAGATATTTCCACGGAGAAAGGCAATCACAGATTCATTAAACAAACTTATGGTTCACCAAAGGAAAGGTGTGAGGATAGAATTCATTACGATATTGGGGTTAACAGACATATACAAACATAGTAGACGTATATAATCACCAAAGACCTACGGAGTACCAAGAGAAGACTACTCAACATTCTGTCATAACGTACATGGGAAAAGGATCCCAGGAAGAAAAGACATATGTATATGTGTAAAAGAACCACCTCTTGCACACCTACAACAAGCTAAACGTTGTACTCAAACTTGCTGTAATAAAAAATAAAAAATTAAATTAAAAACACGAACAAGAAGTAGTGAGACACACTTGAGGGGCTTTCTCCTGGCACATTCCGTTCTACTTTACAATCTAGAACGCGACTTCCATTGAGGCTCTGCTGCCCTTGTAACCAGATTTGGTAAGGGAGAACTGCTGCCACCTTGTGGCCGTTTCACACAACAGCAGATTTAATCCCAGCGCTAATGGTCAGTGGATATTCAAAATCATTACAGGCCTGTAAATGACACCTGCCCTGAAAACACATCCTGGGGTCATATATCGACCAAAAAATTCAAAAGACGTCCATATTTGAAAACGACAGTTTCAAGAGGCATATTTCACGCACATTAGTGTTCTGCTTCTTTTGCTTTCTTTCTTTCTTTGTTAAAAGAACGGGAATGGAAAAAGGCAACCCTCAGAATGGGCGAAAACGTTCACAAACGAATCAATGGACAAAGGTTTAATCTCCAATATATATAAACAGCTCATGCAGCTTAATATTAATAAAACAAACAACCCAATACAAAAATGGGCAGAAGATCTAAATAGACGTTTCTTCAAAGAAGACACAGAGATGGCCAAGACGCACATGAAAAGCTGCTCAACATCACTAATAATTAGAGAAATGCAAATCAAAACTACAATGAGGTAAGACCTCACACCTGTTAGAATCGGCATCATCAGGTAATCTACAAACAACAAATTCTGGGGAGGGTGTGGACAAAAGGAACCCTCTTCCGCTATTGGTGGGAATGTAAATTGATACAGTCACTATGGAGAACAGTATGGAGGTTCCTTTAAAAAACTAAAAAGAGAATTACCATAGGATCCAGCAATCCCACTTCTGGGCATATACCCAGAGAAAACCAAAAATCACAGAGACACAGTCACCACAATGTTCATTGCAGCGCTAGTTACAATAGCCAGGTAATGGAAGCAACCTAAATGCCCACAGAGAGACGAAAGGATAAACATGTGGTACATATATAAAATGGAATATTACTTCAGCTATAAAAAGGAATGAAACTGGGTCATTTGTAGAGAAGTTGATGGATCTAGAGACTGTCATACAGAGTGAAATAAGTCAGAAAGAGAAAAACAAATATTGTATATTACTGCCTATATGTGGAACCTAGAAAAATGGTACAGATGAACTGGTTTGCAGGGCAGAAATAGAGACACAGAGGTAGAGAACAAACGTATGGACACAATGTGGGGGAAGCCATGGGGTGGTGGTGGTGGAATGAGTTGAGAGATTGGGATTGACCTGTATATATGTATATGCATAAAATAGATAACTAATAATAACCTACTGTATAAAAAAATAAATAAAATTAAATTTCAAAATTTTTAAAAATAAAATGTAAAAATAAAACAGAAAAAAAGTTCTTCCATTCACACTGATGTATTTATAAGAATGAATTATTTCCATGCTTATATCTATAAATACATAAAAGAGGAATAAATTCTAACTTGAAACAAAAAAGAAAAAAAAAACTGAACCTAACAGTTATACAGAGGAAAACACTACCAAGGCACTTGCTCCAGTGGTAAACAATTCTGAAATTGGTCAGAGGTGGGGAATCATCTCCCATACAGCCAGCAGCCCCGCCCGCCCACGCAAGGAGTGTCCTTATTGCAAAGCTGGGAGACCGTGCCGAGGCCTCTGTGAGTAAACGTGAGCTGAGCACCAGGCCAGATGCTGCTGAACTGTTCCCAACCTTCCCAGGTGAAACACCTCAATATGTACAAGGGCTTGAAAGCCTACAGGAAGGGCCGTGGAGCCACACCAGCGACAGCACACAGGCCAACTTGGTGCCTGCAGGTCAGCCAGGATGGTCCTGGCCACGGGCGCTCTTCTGGAAGCTTTCCATAGCCCTGCCTGAGATAACCCTCCTGTCACGGCCCCCACTCCTTTTTTTCCTTACTCACTTCAGCCCGGAGAGATATTCCAGTGGAAGTTATGGGTGACACATCCTCTTCTTTACAGGTGGCAGCCTGGCAACTCCTGCAGAAAGTCCAGGAGATCCCCACTCACACCGGGCCACCCACAAAGCCGTGGACCCTCACACCCTCCCACCAGCACAGCCCCGAGACTGCTGACGGGGCAGAGAATATGGAGTCAGGCACAGCTGCAGGGGCTATTGCTGCCTGGAGTGCTGTTTATATTGACCTCAACCCAGGCACACCTGGGGAGGGCTTGCCGGCAGGGTCAGGCTGCCCAGGTCAGCTAATCCTCAGCCCTCGGGGAATCACATTGCAGAAAATGGACCTCGCTAAGACAGAATATTCGCCAAGGAAAAAAAGGACACAATGCCATTTGCAGCACTGTAGATGAGTCTCGAGGTAATCACGTGACTTGGAGTAAGTCAGAAAGTGAAAGACACATATCATATCATATCACTTATACGTGTTACCTATAAATTGATACCAGGGCAGATATTTCCACGGAGAAAGGCAATCACAGATTCATTAAACAAACTTATGGTTCACCAAAGGAAAGGTGTGAGGATTGAATTCATTACGATATTGGGGTTTACAGACATATACAAACACAGTAGACGTATATAATCACCAAAGACCTACGGAGTACCAAGAGAAGACTACTCAACAGTCTGTCATAACGTACATGGGAAAAGGATCCCAGGAAGAACAGACATATGTATATGTGTAAAAGAACCACCTCTTGCACACCTACAACAAGCTAAACGTTGTACTCAAACTTGCTGTAATAAAAAATAAAAAATTATATTAAAAACACGAACAAGAAGTAGTGAGACACACTTGAGGGGCTTTCTCCTGGCACATTCCTTTCTACTTTACAATCTAGAACGCGACTTCCATTGAGGCTCTGCTGCCCTAGTAACCAGATTTGGTAAGGGAGAACTGCTGCCACCTTGTGGCCGTTTCACACAACAGCAGATTTAATCCCAGCGCTAATGGTCAGGGGATATTCCAAATCATTACAGGCCTGTAAATGACACCTGCCCTGAAAACAAATCCTGGGGTCATATATCGACCAAAAAATTCAAAAGACGTCCATATTTCAAAACGACAGTGTCAAGAGGCATATTTCACGCACATTAGTGTTCTGCTTCTTTTGCTTTCTTTCTTTCTTTGTTAAAAGAGCGGGAATGGAAAAAGGCAACCCTCAGAATGGGCGAAAACGTTCACAAACGAATCAATGGACAAAGGTTTAATCTCCAATATATATAAACAGCTCATGCAGCTTAATATTAATAAAACAAACAACCCAATACAAAAATGGGCAGAAGATCTAAATAGACGTTTCTTCAAAGAAGACACAGAGATGGCCAAGACGCACATGAAAAGCTGCTCAACATCACTAATTATTAGAGAAATGCAAATCAAAACTACAATGAGGTAAGACCTCACACCTGTTAGAATCGGCATCATCAGGTAATCTACAAACAACAAATTCTGGGGAGGGTGTGGACAAAAGGAACCTTCTTCCGCTATTGGTGGGAATGTAAATTGATACAGTCACTATGGAGAACAGTATGGAGGTTCCTTTAAAAAACTAAACAGGGAATTACCATAGGATCCAGCAATCCCACTTCTGGGCATATACCCAGAGAAAACCAAAAATCACAGAGACACATTCACCACAATGTTCATTGCAGCACTATTTACAATAGCCAGGTAATGGAAGCAACCTAAATGCCCACAGACAGACGAATGGATAAAGATGTGGTACATGTATAATATGGAATATTATTTCAGCCATAAAAAGGAATGAAACAGGGTCATTTGTAGAGAAGTTGATGGATCTAGAGACTGTCATACAGAGGGAAATAAGTCAGAAAGAGAAAAACAAATATTGTATATTAATGCCTATATGTGGAACCTAGAATAATGGTACAGATGAACTGGTTTGCAGGGCAGAAATAGAGACACAGAGGTAGAGAACAAACGTATGGACACAATGTGGGGGAAGCCATGGGGTGGTGGTGGTGGAATGAGTTGAGAGATTGGGATTGACCTGTATATATGTATATGCATAAAATAGATAACTAATAATAACCTACTGTATAAAAAAATAAATAAAATTAAATTTCAAAATTTTTAAAAAGAAAATGTAAAAATAAAACAGAAAAAAAGTTCTTCCATTCACCCTGATGTATTTATAAGAATGAATTATTTCCATGCTTATATCTATAAATACATAAAAGAGGAATAAAATCTAACTTGAACCAAAAAAGAAAAAAAAAACTAAACCTAACAGTTATACAGAGGAAAACACTACCATGGCACTTGCTCCAGTGGTAAACAACTCTGAAATTGGTCAGAGGTGGGGAATCATCTCCCATACAGCCAGCAGCCCCGCCCGCCCACGCAAGGAGCGTCCTTATTGCAAAGCTGGGAGACCGTGCCGAGGCCTCTGTGAGTAAACGTGAGCTGAGCCCCAGGCCAGATGCTGCTGAACAGTTCCCACCCTTCCCAGGTGAAACACCTGAATATGTACAAGGGCTTGAAAGCCTAGAGGAAGGGCCGTGGAGCCACACCAGCGACAGCACGCAGGCCAACTTGGTGCCTGCAGGTCAGCCAGGATGGTCCTGGCCACGGGCGCTCTTCTGGAAGCTTTCCATTGCCCTGCCTGAGATACCCCTCCTGTCCCGGCCCCCACTCCTTTTTTTCCTTCCTCACCTCAGCCCGGAGAGATATTCCAGTGGAAGTTATGGGTGACACATCCTCTTCTTTACAGGTGGCAGCCTGGCAACTCCTGCCGAAAGTCCAGCAGAGCCCCACTCACACCGGGCCACCCACAAAGCCGTGGACCCTCACATCCTCCCACCAGCACAGCCCCGAGACTGCTGACGGGGCAGAGAATATGGAGTCAGGCACAGCTGCAGGGGCTATTGCTGCCTGGAGTGCTATTTATATTGATCTCAACCCAGGCACACCTGGGGAGGGCTTGCCGGCAGGGTCAGCCTGCCCAGGTCAGCTAATCCTCAGCCCTCAGGGAATCACATTGCAGAAAATGGCCCTCGCTAAGACAGAATATTCGCCAAGGAAAAAAAGGACACTATGCCATTGGCAGCACCGTAGATGAGTCTCGAGATAATCACGTGACTTGTAGTAAGTCAGAAAGTGAAAGACACATATCATATCATATCACTTATAGGTGTTACCTATAAGTTGATACCAGGGCAGATATTTCCACGGAGAAGGGCAATTACAGATTCATTAAACAAACTTATGGTTCACCAAAGGAAAGGTGTGAGGATTGAATTTATTACGATATTGGGGTTAACAGACATATACAAACACAGTAGACGTATATAATCACCAAAGACCTACGGAGTACCAAGAGAAGACTACTCAACATTCTGTCATAACGTACATGGGAAAAGGATCCCAGGAAGAACAGACATATGTATATGTGTAAAAGAACCACCTCTTGCACACCTACAACAAGCTAAACGTTGTACTCAAACTTGCTGTAATAAAAAATAAAAAATTAAATTAAAAACACGAACAAGAAGTAGTGAGACACACTTGAGGGGCTTTCTCCTGGCACATTCCGTTCTACATTCCAATCTAGAACACGACTTCCATTGAGGCTCTGCTGCCCTAGTAACCAGATTTGGTAAGGGAGAACTGCTGCCACCTTGTGGCCGTTTCACACAACAGCAGCTTTAATCCCAGCGCTAATGATCAGTGGATATTCAAAATCATTACAGGCCTGTAAATGACACCTGCCCTGAAAACAAATCCTGGGGTCATATATCGACCAAAAATTTCAAAAGACGTCCATATTTGAAAACGACAGTTTCAAGAGGCATATTTCACGCACATTAGTGTTCTGCTTCTTTTGCTTTCGTTCTTTCTTTGTTAAAAGAACGGGAATGGATAAAGGCAACCCTCAGAATGGGCGAAAACGTTCACAAACGAATCAATGGACAAAGGTTTAATCTCCAATATATATAAAAGCTCATGCAGCTTAATATTAATAAAACAAACAACCCAATACAAAAATGGGCAGAAGATCTAAATAGACGTTTCTTCAAAGATGACACAGAGATGGCCAAGACGCACATGTAAAGCTGCTCAACATCACTAATTATTAGAGAAATGCAAATCAAAACTACAATGAGGTAAGACCTCACACCTGTTAGAATCGGCATCATCAGATAATCTACAAACAACAAATTCTGGGGAGGGTGTGGACAAAAGGAACCCTCTTCCGCTACTGGTGGGAATGTAAATTGATACAGTCACTATGGAGAACAGTATGGAGGTTCCTTTAAAAAAGTAAAAAGAGAATTACCATAGGATCCAGCAATCCAACTTCTGGGCATATACCCAGAGAAAACCAAAAATCACAGAGACACATTCACCACAAAGTTCATTGCAGCACTATTTACAATAGCCAGGTAATGGAAGCAACCTAAATGCCCACAGACAGACGAATGGATAAAGATGTGGTACATATATAATATGGAATATTATTTCAGCCATAAAAAGGAATGAAACTGGGTAATTTGTAGAGAAGTTGATGGATCTAGAGACTGTCATACAGAGTGAAATAAGTCAGAAAGAGAAAAACAAATATTGTATATTAATGCCTATATGTGGAACCTAGAAAAATGGTACAGATGAACTGGTTTGCAGGGCAGAAATAGAGACACAGAGGTAGAGAACAAACGTATGGACACAATGTGGGGGAAGCCATGGGGTGGTGGTGGTGGAATGAGTTGAGAGATTGGGATTGACCTGTATATATGTATATGCATAAAATAGATAACTAATAATAACCTACTGTATAAAAAAATAAATAAAATTAAATTTCAAAATTTTTAGAAAGAAAATGTAAAAATAAAACTGAAAAAAAGTTCTTCCATTCACACTGATGTATTTATAAGAATGAATTATTTCCATGCTTATATCTATAAATACATAAAAGAGGAATAAAATCTAACTTGAACCAAAAAAGAAAAAAAAAACTAAACCTAACAGTTATACAGAGGAAAACACTACCAAGGCACTTGCTCCAGTGGTAAACAATTCTGAAATTGGTCAGAGGTGGGGAATCATCTCCCATACAGCCAGCAGCCCCGCCCGCCAATGCAAGGAGCGTCCTTATTTCAAAGCTGGGAGACCGTGCCTAGGCCTCTGTGAGTAAACGTGAGCTGAGCACCAGGCCAGATGCTGCTGAACTGTTCCCACCCTTCCCAGGTGAAACACCTGAATATGTACAAGGGCTTGAAAGCCTAGAGGAAGGGCCGTGGAGCCACACCAGCGACAGCACGCAGGCCAACTTGGTGCCTGCAGGTCAGCCAGGATGGTCCTGGCCACGGGCGCTCTTCTGGAAGCTTTCCATTGCCCTGCCTGAGATACCCCTCCTGTCCCGGCCCCCACTCCTTTTTTTCCTTCCTCACCTCAGCCCGGAGAGATATTCCAGTGGAAGTTATGGGTGACACATCCTCTTCTTTACAGGTGGCAGCCTGGCAACTCCTGCTGAAAGTCCAGCAGAGCCCCACTCACACCGGGCCACCCAGAAAGCCGTGGACCCTCACACCCTCCCACCAGCACAGCCCCGAGACTGCTGACGGGGCAGAGAATATGGAGTCAGGCACAGCTGCAGGGGCTATTGCTGCCTGGAGTGCTATTTATATTGATCTCAACCCAGGCACACCTGGGGAGGGCTTGCCGGCAGGGTCAGGCTGCCCAGGTCAGCTAATCCTCAGCCCTCAGGGAATCACATTGCAGAAAATGGCCCTCGCTAAGACAGAATATTCGCCAAGGAAAAAAAGGACACAATGCCATTGGCAGCACCGTAGATGAGTCTCGAGATAATCACGTGACTTGTAGTAAGTCAGAAAGTGAAAGACACATATCATATCATATCACTTATAGGTGTTACCTATAAGTTGATACCAGGGCAGATATTTCCACGGAGAAGGGCAATAACAGATTCATTAAACAAACTTATGGTTCACCAAAGGAAATGTGTGAGGATTGAATTCATTACGATATTGGGGTTAACAGACATATACAAACACAGTAGACGTATATAATCACCAAAGACCTACGGAGTACCAAGAGAAGACTACTCAACATTCTGTCATAACGTACATGGGAAAAGGATCCCAGGAAGAACAGACATATGTATATGTGTAAAAGAACCACCTCTTGCACACCTACAACAAGCTAAACGATGTACTCAAACTTGCTGTAATAAAAAATAAAAAATTAAATTAAAAACACGAACAAGAAGTAGTGAGACACACTTGAGGGGCTTTCTCCTGGCACATTCCGTTCTACTTTACAATCTAGAACGCGACTTCCATTGAGGCTCTGCTGCCCTAGTAACCAGATTTGGTAAGGGAGAACTGCTGCCACCTTGTGGCCGTTTCACACAACAGCAGATTTAATCCCAGCGCTAATGGTCAGTAGATATTCAAAATCATTACAGGCCTGTAAATGACACCTGCCCTGAAAACACATCCTGGGGTCATATATCGACCAAAAAATTCAAAAGACTTCCATATTTCAAAACGACAGTTTCAAGAGGCATATTTCACGCACATTAGTGTTCTGCTTCTTTTGCTTTCTTTCTTTCTTTGTTAAAAGAACGGGAATGGAAAAAGGCAACCCTCAGAATGGGCGAAAACGTTCACAAACGAATCAATGGACAAAGGTTTAATCTCCAATATATATAAACAGCTCATGCAGCTTAATATTAATAAAACAAACAACCCAATACAAAAATGGGCAGAAGATCTAAATAGACGTTTCTTCAAAGAAGACACAGAGATGGCCAAGACGCACATGAAAAGCTGCTCAACATCACTAATTATTAGAGAAATGCAAATCAAAACTACAATGAGGTAAGACCTCACACCTGTTAGAATCGGCATCATCAGATAATCTACAAACAACAAATTATGGGGAGGGTGTGGATAAAAGGAACCCTCTTCTGCTATTGGTGGGAATGTAAATTGATACAGTCACTATGGAGAACAGTATGGAGGTTCCTTTAAAGAACTAAAAAGAGAATTACCATAGGATCCAGCAATCCCACTTCTGAGCATATACCCAGAGAAAACCAAAAATCACAGAGACACATTCACCACAATGTTCATTGCAGCACTAGTAACAATAGCCAGGTAATGGAAGCACCCTAAATGCCCACACACAGACGAATGGCTAAAGATGTGGTACATATATAATATGGAATATTACTTCAGCTATAAAAAGGAATGAAACTGGGTCACTTGTAGAGAAGTTGATGGATCTAGAGACTGTCATACAGAGTGAAATAAGTCAGAAAGAGAAAAACAAATATTGTATATTAATGCCTATATGTGGAACCTAGAAAAATGGTACAGATGAACTGGTTTGCAGGGCAGAAATAGAGACACAGAGGTAGAGAACAAACGTATGGACACAATGTGGGGGAAGCCATGGGGTGGTGGTGGTGGCATGAGTTGAGAGATTGGGATTGACCTGTATATATGTATATGCATAAAATAGATAACTAATAATAACCTACAGTATAAAAAAATAAATAAAATTAAATTTCAAAATTTTTAAAAATAAAATGTGAAAATAAAACAGAAAAAAAGTTCTTCCATTCACACTGATGTATTTATAAGAATGAATTATTTCCATGCTTATATCTATAAATACATAAAAGAGGAATAAAATCTAACTTGAACCAAAAAAGAAAAAAAAAACTAAACCTAACAGTTATACAGAGGAAAACACTACCAAGGCACTTGCTCCAGTGGTAAACAACTCTGAAATTGGTCAGAGGTGGGGAATCATCTCCCATACAGCCAGCAGACCCGCCCGCCCACGCAAGGAGCGTCCTTATTGCAAAGCTGGGAGACCATGCCGAGGCCTCTGTGAGTAAACGTGAGCTGAGCCCCAGGCCAGATGCTGCTGAACTGTTCCCACCCTTCCCAGGTGAAACACCTGAATATGTACAAGGGCTTGAAAGCCTAGAGGAAGGGCCGTGGAGCCACACCAGCGACAGCACGCAGGCCAACTTGGTGCCTGCAGGTCAGCCAGGATGGTCCTGGCCACGGGCGCTCTTCTGGAAGCTCTCCATTGCCCTGCCTGAGATATCCCTCCTGTCCCGGCCCCCACTCCTTTTTTTCCTTACTCACCTCAGCCCGGAGAGATATTCCAGTGGAAGTTATGGGTGACACATCCTCTTCTTTACAGGTGGCAGCCTGGCAACTCCTGCCGAAAGTCCAGCAGAGCCCCACTCACACCGGGCCACCCACAAAGCCGTGGACCCTCACACCCTCCCACCAGCACAGCCCCGAGACTGCTGACGGGGCAGAGAATATGGAGTCAGGCACAGCTGCAGGGGCTATTGCTGCCTGGAGTGCTATTTATATTGATCTCAACCCAGGCACACCTGGGGAGGGCTTGCCGGCAGGGTCAGCCTGCCCAGGTCAGCTAATCCTCAGCCCTCAGAGAATCACATTGCAGAAAATGGCCCTCGCTAAGACAGAATATTCGCCAAGGAAAAAAAGGACACTATGCCATTGGCAGCACCGTAGATGAGTCTCGAGATAATCACGTGACTTGTAGTAAGTCAGAAAGTGAAAGACACATATCATATCATATCACTTATAGGTGTTACCTATAAGTTGATACCAGGGCAGATATTTCCACGGAGAAGGGCAATTACAGATTCATTAAACAAACTTATGGTTTACCAAAGGAAAGATGTGCGGATTGAATTTATTACGATATTGGGGTTAACAGACATATACAAACACAGTAGACGTATATAATCACCAAAGACCTACGGAGTACCAAGAGAAGACTACTCAACATTCTGTCATAACGTACATGGGAAAAGGATCCCAGGAAGAACAGACATATGTATATGTGTAAAAGAACCACCTCTTGCACACCTACAACAAGCTAAACGTTGTACTCAAACTTGCTGTAATAAAAAATAAAAAATTAAATTAAAAACACGAACAAGAAGTAGTGAGACACACTTGAGGGGCTTTCTCCTGGCACATTCCGTTCTACATTACAATCTAGAACGCGACTTCCATTGAGGCTCTGCTGCCCTAGTAACCAGATTTGGTAAGGGAGAACTGCTGCCACCTTGTGGCCGTTTCACACAACAGCAGCTTTAATCCCAGCGCTAATGATCAGTGGATATTCAAAATCATTACAGGCCTGTAAATGACACCTGCCCTGAAAACAAATCCTGGGGTCATATATCGACCAAAAAATTCAAAAGACGTCCATATTTGAAAACGACAGTTTCAAGAGGCATATTTCACGCACATTAGTGTTCTGCTTCTTTTGCTTTCTTTCTTTCTTTGTTAAAAGAACGGGAATGGATAAAGGCAACCCTCAGAATGGGCGAAAACGTTCACAAACGAATCAATGGACAAAGGTTTAATCTCCAATATATATAAACAGCTCATGCAGCTTAATATTAATAAAACAAACAACCCAATACAAAAATGGGCAGAAGATCTAAATAGACGTTTCTTCAAAGATGACACAGAGATGGCCAAGACGCACATGTAAAGCTGCTCAACATCACTAATTATTAGAGAAATGCAAATCAAAACTACAATGAGGTAAGACCTCACACCTGTTAGAATCGGCATCATCAGATAATCTACAAACAACAAATTCTGGGGAGGGTGTGGACAAAAGGATCCCTCTTCCGCTACTGGTGGGAATGTAAATTGATACAGTCACTATGGAGAACAGTATGGACGTTCCTTTAAAAAAGTAAAAAGAGAATTACCATAGGATCCAGCAATCCAACTTCTGGGCATATACCCAGAGAAAACCAAAAATCACAGAGACACATTCACCACAATGTTCATTGCAGCACTATTTACAATAGCCAGGTAATGGAAGCAACCTAAATGCCCACAGACAGACGAATGGATAAAGATGTGGTACATATATAATATGGAATATTATTTCAGCCATAAAAAGGAATGAAACTGGGTCATTTGTAGAGAAGTTGATGGATCTAGAGACTGTCATACAGAGTGAAATAAGTCAGAAAGAGAAAAACAAATATTGTATATTAATGCCTATATGTGGAACCTAGAAAAATGGTACAGATGAACTGGTTTGCAGGGCAGAAATAGAGACACAGAGGTAGAGAACAAACGTATGGACACAATGTGGGGGAAGCC
Organism: Mesoplodon bidens; assembly: GCF_964165515.1. Classification (NCBI taxonomy): domain Eukaryota; kingdom Metazoa; phylum Chordata; class Mammalia; order Artiodactyla; family Ziphiidae; genus Mesoplodon; species Mesoplodon bidens. The sequence goes on from NC_138168.1 coordinate 1,290,213, forward strand.
ATAGGGTGGTGGTGGTGGAATGAGTTTAGAGATTGGGATTGACCTGTATATATGTATATGCATAAAATAGATAACTAATAATAACCTACTGTATAAAAAAATAAATAAAATTAAATTTCAAAATTTTTAAAAAGAAAATGTAAAAATAAAACAGAAAAAAAGTTCTTCCATTCACCCTGATGTATTTATAAGAATGAATTATTTCCATGCTTATATCTATAAATACATAAAAGAGGAATAAAATCTAACTTGAACCAAAAAAGAAAAAAAAAACTAAACCTAACAGTTATACAGAGGAAAACACTACCATGGCACTTGCTCCAGTGGTAAACAACTCTGAAATTGGTCAGAGGTGGGGAATCATCTCCCATACAGCCAGCAGCCCCACCCGCCCACGCAAGGAGCGTCCTTATTGCAAAGCTGGGAGACCGTGCCGAGGCCTCTGTGAGTAAATGTGAGCTGAGCCCCAGGCCAGATGCTGCTGAACTGTTCCCACCCTTCCCAGGTGAAACACCTGAATATGTACAAGGGCTTGAAAGCCTAGAGGAAGGGCCGTGGAGCCACACCAGCGACAGCACGAAGGCCAACTTGGTGCCTGCAGGTCAGCCAGGATGGTCCTGGCCACGGGCGCTCCTCTGGAAGCTTTCAATTGCCCTGCCTGAGATACCCCTCCTGTCCCGGCCCCCACTCCTTTCTTTCCTTCCTCACCTCAGCCCGGAGAGATATTCCAGTGGAAGTTATGGGTGACACATCCTCTTCTTTACAGGTGGCAGCCTGGCAACTCCTGCCGAAAGTCCAGCAGAGCCCCACTCACACCAGGCCACCCACAAAGCCGTGGACCCTCACACCCTCCCACCAGCACAGCCCCGAGACTGCTGACGGGGCAGAGAATATGGAGTCAGGCACAGCTGCAGGGGCTATTGCTGCCTGGAGTGCTATTTATATTGATCTCAACCCAGGCACACCTGGGGAGGGCTTGCCGGCAGGGTCAGGCTGCCCAGGTCAGCTAATCCTCAGCCCTCAGGGAATCACATTGCAGAAAATGGCCCTCGCTAAGACAGAATATTCGCCAAGGAAAAAAAGGACACAATGCCATTGGCAGCACCGTAGATGAGTCTCGAGATAATCACGTGACTTGTAGTAAGTCAGAAAGTGAAAGACACATATCATATCATATCACTTATAGGTGTTACCTATAAGTTGATACCAGGGCAGATATTTCCACGGAGAAGGGCAATCACAGATTCATTAAACAAACTTATGGTTCACCAAAGGAAAGGTGTGAGGATTGAATTCATTACGATATTGGGGTTAACAGACATATACAAACACAGTAGACGTATATAATCACCAAAGACCTACGGAGTACCAAGAGAAGACTACTCAACATTCTGTCATAACGTACATGGGAAAAGGATCCCAGGAAGAACAGATATATGTATATGTGTAAAAGAACCACCTCTTGCACACCTACAACAAGCTAAACGTTGTACTCAAACTTGCTGTAATAAAAAATAAAAAATTAAATTAAAAACACGAACAAGAAGTAGTGAGACACACTTGAGGGGCTTTCTCCTGGCACATTCCGTTCTACTTTACAATCTAGAACGCGACTTCCATTAAGGCTCTGCTGCCCTAGTAACCAGATTTGGTAAGGGAGAACTGCTGCCACCTTGTGGCCGTTTCACACAACAGCAGATTTAATCCCAGCGCTAATGGTCAGTGGATATTCAAAATCATTACAGGCCTGTAAATGACACCTGCCCTGAAAACACATCCTGGGGTGATATATCGACCAAAAAATTCAAAAGACTTCCATATTTCAAAACGACAGTTTCAAGAGGCATATTTCACGCACATTAGTGTTCTGCTTCTTTTGCTTTCTTTCTTTCTTTGTTAAAAGAACGGGAATGGAAAAAGGCAACCCTCAGAATGGGCGAAAACGTTCACAAACGAATCAATGGACAAAGGTTTAATCTCCAATATATATAAACAGCTCATGCAGCTTAATATTAATAAAACAAACAACCCAATACAAAAATGGGCAGAAAATCTTAATAGACGTTTCTTCAAAGAAGACACAGAGACGGCCAAGACGCACATGAAAAGCTGCTCAACATCACTAATTATTACAGAAAGGCAAATCAAAACTACAATGAGGTAAGACCTCACACCTGTTAGAATCGGCATCATCAGATAATCTACAAACAACAAATTCTGGGGAGGGTGTGGACAAAAGGAACCCTCTTCCGCTATTGGTGGGAATGTAAATTGATACAGTCACTATGGAGAACAGTATGGAGGTTCCTTTAAAAAACTAAAAAGAGAATTACCATAGGATCCAGCAATCCAACTTCTGGCCATATACCAAGAGAAAACCAAAAATCACAGAGACACATTCACCACAATGTTCATTGCAGCACTAGTTACAATAGCCAGGTAATGGAAGCAACCTAAATGCCCACAGACAGACGAAAGGATAAAGATGTGGTACATATATAAAATGGAATATTACTTCAGCTATATAAAGGAATGAAACTGGGTCATTTGTAGAGAAGTTGATGGATCTAGAGACTGTCATACAGAGTGAAATAAGTCAGAAAGAGAAAAACAAATATTGTATATTACTGCCTATATGTGGAACCTAGAAAAATGGTACAGATGAACTGGTTTGCAGGGCAGAAATAGAGACACAGAGGTAGAGAACAAACGTATGGACACAATGTGGGGGAAGCCATGGGGTGGTGGTGGTGGAATGAGTTGAGAGTTTGGGATTGACCTGTTTATATGTATATGCATAAAATAGATAACTAATAATAACCTACTGTATAAAAAAATAAATAAAATTAAATTGCAAAATTTTTAAAAATAAAATGTAAAAATAAAACAGAAAAAAAGTTCTTCCTTACACACTGATGTATTTATAAGAATGAATTATTTCCATGCTTATATCTATAAATACATAAAAGAGGAATAAAATCTAACTTGAACCAAAAAAGAAAAAAAAAACTGAACCTAACAGTTATACAGAGGAAAACACTACCAAGGCACTTGTTCCAGTGGTAAACAATTCTGAAATTGGTCAGAGGTGGGGAATCATCTCCCATACAGCCAGCAGCCCCGCCCGCCCACGCAAGGAGCGTCCTTATTGCAAAGCTGGGAGACCGTTTCGAGGCCTCTGTGAGTAAACGTGAGCTGAGCCCCAGGCCAGATGCTGCTGAACAGTTCCCACCCTTCCCAGGTGAAACACCTCAATATGTACAAGGGCTTGAAAGCCTAGAGGAAGGGCCGTGGAGCCACACCAGCGACAGCACGAAGGCCAACTTGGTGCCTGCAGGTCAGCCAGGATGGTCCTGGCCACGGGCGCTCTTCTGGAAGCTTTCCATTGCCCTGCCTGAGATATCCCTCCTGTCCCGGCCCCCACTCCTTTTTTTCCTTACTCACCTCAGCCCGGAGAGATATTCCAGTGGAAGTTATGGGTGACACATCCTCTTCTTTACAGGTGGCAGCCTGGCAACTCCTGCCGAAAGTCCAGCAGAGCCCCACTCACACCGGGCCACCCACAAAACCGTGGACCCTCACACCCTCCCACCAGCACAGCCCCGAGACTGCTGACGGGGCAGAGAATATGGAGTCAGTCACAGCTGCAGGGGCTATTGCTGCCTGGAGTGCTGTTTATATTGACCTCAACCCAGGCACACCTAGGGAGGCCTTGCCGGCAGGGTCAGGCTGCCCAGGTCAGCTAATCCTCAGCCCTCAGGGAATCACATTGCAGAAAATGGACCTCGCTAAGACAGAATATTCGCCAAGGAAATAAAGGACACAATGCCATTTGCAGCACCGTAGATGAGTCTCGAGGTAATCACGTGACTTGGATTAAGTCAGAAAGTGAAAGACACATATCATATCATATCACTTATACGTGTTACCTATAAATTGATACCAGGGCAGATATTTCCACGGAGAAGGGCAATCACAGATTCATTAAACAAACTTATGGTTCACCAAAGGAAAGGTGTGAGGATTGAATTCATTACGATATTGGGGTTAACAGACATATACAAACACAGTAGACGTATATAATCACCAAAGACCTACGGAGTACCAAGAGAAGACTACTCAACATTCTGTCATAACGTACATGGGAAAAGGATCCCAGGAAGAACAGACATATGTATATGTATAAAAGAACCACCTCTTGCACACCTACAACAAGCTAAACGTTTTACTCAAACTTGCTGTAATAAAAAATAAAAAAATAAATTAAAAACACGAACAAGAAGTAGTGAGACACACTTGAGGGGCTTTCTCCTGGCACATTCCTTTCTACTTTACAATCTAGAACGCGACTTCCATTGAGGCTCTGCTGCCCTAGTAACCAGATTTGGTAAGGGAGAACTGCTGCCACCTTGTGGCCGTTTCACACAACAGCAGATTTAATCCCAGCGCTAATGGTCAGGGGATATTCAAAATCATTACAGGCCTGTAAATGACACCTGCCCTGAAAACAAATCCTGGGGTCATATATCGACCAAAAAATTCAAAAGACGTCCATATTTGAAAACGACAGTTTCAAGAGGCATATTTCACGCACATTAGTGTTCTGCTTCTTTTGCTTTCTTTCTTTCTTTGTTAAAAGAACGGGAATGGAAAAAGGCAACCCTCAGAATGGGCGAAAACGTTCACAAACGAATCAATGGACAAAGGTTTAATCTCCAAATATATAAACAGCTCATGCAGCTTAATATTAATAAAACAAACAACCCAATACAAAAATGGGCAGAAGATCTAAATAGACGTTTCTTCAAAGAAGACACAGAGATGGCCAAGACGCACATGAAAAGCTGCTCAACATCACTAATTATTAGAGAAATGCAAATCAAAACTACAATGAGGTAAGACCTCACACCTGTTAGAATCGGCATCATCAGGTAATCTACAAACAACAAATTCTGGGGAGGGTCTGGACAAAAGGAACCCTCTTCCGCTATTGGTGGGAATGTAAATTGATACAGTCACTATGGAGAACAGTATGGAGGTTCCTTTAAAAAAATAAAAAGAGAATTACCATAGGATCCAGCAATCCCACTTCTGGGCATATACCCAGAGAAAACCAAAAATCACAGAGACACATTCACCACAATGTTCATTGCAGCACTATTTACAATAGCCAGGTAATGGAAGCAACCTAAATGCCCACAGACAGACGAATGGATAAAGATGTGGTACATATATAATATGGAATATTATTTCAGCCATAAAAAGGAATGAAACTGGGTCATTTGTAGAGAAGTTGATGGATCTAGAGACTGTCATACAGAGTGAAGTAAGTCAGAAAGAGAAAAACAAATATTGTATATTAATGCCTATATGTGGAACCTAGAAAAATGGTACAGATGAACTGCTTTGCAGGGCAGAAATAGAGACACAGAGGAAGAGAACAAACGTATGGACACAATGTGGGGGAAGCCATGCGGTGGTGGTGGTGGAATGAGTTGAGAGATTGGGATTGACCTGTATATATGTATATGCATAAAATAGATAACTAATAATAACCTACTGTATAAAAAAATAAATAAAATTAAATTTCAAAATTTTTAAAAATAAAATGTAAAAATAAAACAGAATAAAGTTCTTCCATTCACACTGATGTATTTATAAGAATGAATTATTTCCATGCTTATATCTATAAATACATAAAAGAGGAATAAAATCTAACTTGAACCAAAAAAGAAAAAAAAAAACTGAACCTAACAGTTATACAGAGGAAAACACTACCAAGGCACTTGCTCCAGTGGTAAACAATTCTGAAATTGGTCAGAGGTGGGGAATCATCTCCCATACAGCCAGCAGCCCCGCCCGCCCATGCAAGGAGCGTCCTTATTGCAAAGCTGGGAGACCGTGCCTAGGCCTCTGTGAGTAAACGTGAGCTGAGCCCCAGGCCAGATGCTGCTGAACAGTTCCCACCCTTCCCAGGTGAAACACCTCAATATGTACAAGGGCTTGAAAGCCTAGAGGAAGGGCCGTGGAGCCACACCAGCGACAGCACGCAGGCCAACTTGGTGCCTGCAGGTCAGCCAGGATGGTCCTGGACACGGGCACTGTTCTGGAAGCTTTCCATTGCCCTGCCTGAGATACCCCTCCTGTCCCGGCCCCCACTCCTTTTTTTTCTTACTCACCTCAGCCCGGAGAGATATTCCAGTGGAAGTTATGGGTGACACATCCTCTTCTTTACAGGTGGCAGCCTGGCAACTCCTGCCGAAAGTCCAGCAGAGCCCCACTCACACCGGGCCACCCACAAAGCCGTGGACCCTCACACCCTCCCACCAGCACAGCCCCGAGACTGCTGACGGGGCAGAGAATATGGAGTCAGGCACAGCTGCAGGGGCTATTGCTGCCTGGAGTGCTGTTTATATTGACCTCATCCCCGGCACACCTGGGGAGGGATTGCCGGCAGGGTCAGGTTGTCCACGTCAGCTAATCCTCAGCCCTCAGGGAATCACATTGCAGAAAATGGCCCTCGCTAAGACAATATTCGCCAAGGAAAAAAAGGACACAATGCCATTTGCAGCACCGTAGATGGGTCTCGAGGTAATCACGTGACTTGGAGTAAGTCAGAAAGTAAAAGACACATATCATATCATATCACTTATAGGTGTTACCTATAAGTTGATACCAGGGCAGATATTTCCACGGAGAAGGGCAATCACAGATTCATTAAACAAACTTATGGTTCACCAAAGGAAAGGTGTGAGGATTGAATTCATTACGATATTGGGGTTAACAGACATATACAAACACAGTAGACGTATATAATCAACAAAGACCTACGGAGTACCAAGAGAAGACTACTCAACATTCTGTCATAACGTACATGGGAAAAGGATCCCAGGAAGAACAGACATATGTATATGTGTAAAAGAACCACCTCTTGCACACCTACAACAAGCTAAACGTTGTACTCAATCTTGCTGTAATAAAAAATAAAAAATTAAATTAGAAACACGAACAAGAAGTAGTGAGACAAACTTGAGGGGCTTTCTCCTGGCACATTCCGTTCTACATTACAATCTAGAATGCGACTTCCATTGAGGCTCTGCTGCCCTAGTAACCAGATTTGCTAAGGGAGATCTGCTGCCACCTTGTGGCCATTTCACACAACAGCAGCTTTAATCCCAGCGCTAATGATCAGTGGATATTCAAAATCATTACAGGCCTGTAAATGACACCTGCCCTGAAAACAAATCCTTGGGTCATATATCGACCAAAAAATTCAAAAGACGTCCATATTTCAAAACGACAGTTTCAAGAGGCATATTTCACGCACATTAGTGTTCTGCTTTTGCTTTCTTTCTTTCCTTGTTAAAAAAACGGGAATGGATAAAGGCAACCCTCAGAAGGGGCGAAAACGTTCACAAACGAATCAATGGACAAAGGTTTAATCTCCAATATATATAAACAGCTCATGCAGCTTAATATTAATAAAACAAACAACCGAATACAAAAATGGGCAGAAGATCTAAATAGACGTTTCTTCAAAGAAGACACAGAGATGGCCAAGACGCACATGAAAAGCTGCTCAACATCACTAATTATTAGAGAAATGCAAATCAAAACTACAATGAGGTAAGACCTCACACCTGTTAGAATCGGCATCATCAGATAATCTACAAACAACAAATTCTGGGGAGGGTGTGGACAAAAGGAACCCTCTTCCGCTATTGGTGGGAATGTAAATTGATACAGTCACTATGGAGAACAGTATGGAGGTTCCTTTAAAAAACTAAAAAGAGAATTACCATAGGATCCAGCAATCCCAATTCTCGGCGTATACCCAGAGAAAACCAAAAATCACAGAGACACATTCACCACAATGTTCATTGCAGCACTATTTACAATAGCCAGGTAATGGAAGCAACCTAAATGCCCACAGACAGACGAATGGATAAAGATGTGGTACATATATAATATGGAATATTATTTCAGCCATAAAAAGGAATGAAACAGGGTAATTTGTAGAGAAGTTGATGGATCTAGACACTGTCATACAGAGTGAAATAAGTCAGAAAGAGAAAAACAAATATTGTATATTAATGCCTATATGTGGAACCTAGGAAAATGGTACAGATGAACTGGTTTGCAGGGCAGAAATAGAGACACAAAGGTAGAGAACAAACGTATGGACACAATGTGGGGGAAGCCATGGGGTGGTGGTGGTGGAATGAGTTGAGAGATTGGGATTGACCTGTATATATGTATATGCATAAAATAGATAACTAATAATAACCTACTGTATAAAAAAATAAATAAAATTAAATTTCAAAATTTTTAAAAATAAAATGTAAAAATAAAACAGAAAAAAAGTTCTTCCATTCACACTGATGTATTTATAAGAATGAATTATTTCCATGCTTATATCTATAAATACATAAAAGAGGAATAAAATCTAACTTGAACCAAAAAACAAAAAAAAACTGAACCTAACAGTTATACAGAGGAAAACACTACCAAGGCACTTGCTCCAGTGGTAAACAATTCTGAAATTGGTCAGAGGTGGGGAATCATCTCCCATACAGCCAGCAGACCCGCCCGCCCAAGCAAGGAGCGTCCTTATTGCAAAGCTGGGAGACCGTGCCTAGGCCTCTGTGAGTAAACGTGAGCTGAGCCCCAGGCCAGATGCTGCTGAACTGTTCCCACCCTTCCCAGGTGAAACACCTGTATATGTACAAGGGCTTGAAAGCCTAGAGGAAGGGCCGTGGAGCCACACCAGCGACAGCACGCAGGCCAACTTGGTGCCTGCAGGTCAGCCAGGATGCTCCTGGCCACGGGCGCTCTTCTGGAAGCTTTCCATTGCCCTGCCTGAGATACCCCTCCTGTCCCGGCCCCCACTCCTTTTTTTCCTTCCTCACCTCAGCCCGGAGAGATATTCCAGTGGAAGTTATGGGTGACACATCCTCTTCTTTACAGGTGGCAGCCTGGCAACTCCTGCCGAAAGTCCAGCAGAGCCCCACTCACACCGGGCCACCCACAAAGCCGTGGACCCTCACACCCTCCCACCAGCACAGCCCCGAGACTGCTGACGGGGCAGAGAATATGGAGTCAGGCACAGCTGCAGGGGCTATTGCTGCCTGGAGTGCTATTTATATTGACCTCAACCCAGGCACACCTGGGGAGGGCTTGCCGTCAGGGTCAGGCTGCCCAGGTCAGCTAATCCTCAGCCCTCAGGGAATCACATTGCAGAAAATGGACCTCGCTAAGACAGAATATTCGCCAAGGAAAAAAAGGACACAATGCCATTTGCAGCACCGTAGATGAGTCTCGAGGTAATCACGTGACTTGTAGTAAGTCAGAAATTGAAAGACACATATCATATCATATCACTTATAGGTGTTACCTATAAGTTGATACCAGGGCAGATATTTCCACAGAGAAGGGCAATCACAGATTCATTAAACAAACTTATGGTTCACCAAAGGAAAGGTGTGAGGATTGAATTCATTACGATATTGGGGTTAACAGACATATACAAACACAGTAGACGTATATAATCACCAAAGACCTTCGGAGTACCAAGAGAAGACTACTCAACATTCTGTCTTAACGTACATGGGAAAAGGATCCCAGGAAGAACAGACATATGTATATGTGTAAAAGAACCACCTCTTGCACACCTACAACAAGCTAAACGTTGTACTCAAACTTGCTGTAATAAAAAATAAAAAATTAAATTAAAAACACGAACAAGAAGTACTGAGACACACTTGAGGTGCTTTCTCCTGGCACATTCCGTTCTACATTACAATCTAGAACGCGACTTCCATTGAGGCTCTGCTGCCCTAGTAACCAGATTTGGTAAGGGAGAACTGCTGCCACCTTGTGGCTGTTTCACACAACAGCAGCTTTAATCCCAGCGCTAATGGTCAGTGGATATTCCAAATCATTACAGGCCTGTAAATGACACCTGCCCTGAAAACAAATCCTGGGGTCATATATCGACCAAAAAATTCAAAAGACGTCCATATTTCAAAACGACAGTTTCAAGAGGCGTATTTCACGCACATTAGTGTTCTGCTTCTTTTGCTTTCTTTCTTTCTTTGTTAAAAAAACGGGAATGGAAAAAGGCAACCCTCAGAAGGGGCGAAAACATTCACAAACGAATCAGTGGACAAAGGTTTAATCTCCAATATATATAAACAGCTCATGCAGCTTAATATTAATAAAACAAACAACCCAATACAAAAATGGGCAGAAGATCTAAATAGACGTTTCTTCAAAGAAGACACAGAGATGGCCAAGATGCACATGAAAAGCTGCTCAACATCACTAATTATTAGAGAAATGCAAATCAAAAGTACAGTGAGGTAAGACCTCACACCTGTTAGAATCGGCATCATCAGATAATCTACAAACAACAAATTCTGGGGACGGTGTGGACAAAAGGAACCCTCTTCCGCTATTGGTGGGAATGTAAATTGATACAGTCACTATGGAGAACAGTATGGAGGTTCTTTTAAAAAACTAAAAGGAGAATTACCATAGGATCCAGCAATCCCACTTCTGGGAATATACCCAGAGAAAACCATAAATCACAGAGACACATTCACCACAATGTTCATTGCAGCACTATTTACAATAGCCAGGTAATGGAAGCAACCTAAATGCCCACAGACAGACGAATGGATAAAGATGTGGTACATATATAATATGGAATATTACTTCAGCTATAAAAAGGAATGAAACTGGGTCAGTTGTAGAGAAGTTGATGGATCTAGAGACTGTCATACAGAGTGTAGTAAGTCAGAAAGAGAAAAACAAATATTGTATATTAATGCCTATATGTGGAACCTAGAAAAATGGTACAGATGAACTGGTTTGCAGGGCAGTAATAGAGACACAGAGGTAGAGAACAAACGTATGGACACAAAGTGGGGGAAGCCATGGGGTAGTGGTGGTGGAATGAGTTGGGAGATTGGGATTGACCTGTATACATGTATATGCATAAAATAGATAACTAATAATAACCTACTGTATAAAAAAATAAATAAAATTAAATTTCAAAATTTTTAAAAATAAAATGTAAAAATAAAAGAGAAAAAAAGTTCTTCCATTCACACTGATGTATTTATAAGAATGAATTATTTCCATGCTTATATCTATAAATACATAAAAGAGGAATAAAATCTAACTTGAACCAAAAAACAAAAAAAAACTGAACCTAACAGTTATACAGAGGAAAACACTACCAAGGCACTTGCTCCAGTGGTAAACAATTCTGAAATTGGTCAGAGGTGGGGAATCAACTCCCATACAGCCAGCAGACCCGCCCGCCCACGCAAGGAGCGTCCTTATTGCAAAGCTGGGAGACCGTGCCTAGGCCTCTGTGAGTCAACGTGAGCTGAGCCCCAGGCCAGCTGCTGCTGAACTGTTCCCACCCTTCCCAGGTGAAACACCTGTATATGTACAAGGGCTTGAAAGCCTAGAGGAAGGGCCGTGGAGCCACACCAGCGACAGCACGCAGGCCAACTTGGTGCCTGCAGGTCAGCCAGGATGCTCCTGGCCACGGGCACTCTTCTGGAAGCTTTCCATTGCCCTGCCTGAGATACCCCTCCTGTCCCGGCCCCCACTCCTTTTTTTTCTTACTCACCTCAGCCCGGAGAGATATTCCAGTGGAAGTTATGGGTGACACATCCTCTTCTTTACAGGTGGCAGCCTGGCAACTCCTGCCAAAAGTCCAGCAGAGCCCCACTCACACCGGGCCACCCACAAAGCCGTGGACCCTCACACCCTCCCACCAGCACAGCCCCGAGACTGCTGACGGGGCAGAGAATATGGAGTCAGGCACAGCTGCAGGGGCTATTGCTGCCTGGAGTGCTATTTATATTGATCTCAACCCAGGCACACCTGGGGAGGGCTTGCCGGCAGGGTCAGGCTGCCCAGGTCAGCTAATCCTCAGCCCTCAGGGAATCACATTGCAGAAAATGGACCTCGCTAAGACAGAATATTCACCAAGGAAAAAAAGGACACAATGCCATTTGCAGCACCGTAGATGAGTCTCGAGGAAATCACGTGACTTGGAGTAAGTCAGAAAGTGAAAGACACATATCATATCATATCACTTATAGGGGTTACCTATAAGTTGATACCAGGGCACATATTTCCACGGAGAAGGGCAATCACAGATTCATTAAACAAACTTATGGTTCACCAAAGGAAAGGTGTGAGGATTGAATTCATTACGATATTGGGGTTAACAGACATATACAAACACAGTAGACGTATATAATCACCAAAGACCTACGGAGTAGCAAGAGAAGACTACTCAACATTCTGTCTTAACGTACATGGGAAAAGGATCCCAGGAAGAACAGACATATGTATATGTGTAAAAGAACCACCTCTTGCACACCTACAACAAGCTAAACGTTGTACTCAAACTTGCTGTAATAAAAAATAAAAAATTAAATTAAAAACACGAACAAGAAGTACTGAGACACACTTGAGGGGCTTTCTCCTGGCACATTCCGTTCTACATTACAATCTAGAACGCGACTTCCATTGAGGCTCTGCTGCCCTAGTAACCAGATTTGGTAAGGGAGAACTGCTGCCACCTTGTGGCCGTTTCACACAACAGCAGCTTTAATCCCAGCGCTAATGGTCAGTGGATATTCCAAATCATTACAGGCCTGTAAATGACACCTGCCCTGAAAACAAATCCTGGGGTCATATATCGACCAAAAAATTCAAAACACGTCCATATTTCAAAACGACAGTTTCAAGAGGCATATTTCACGCACATTAGTGTTCTGCTTCTTTTGCTTTCTTTCTTTCTTTGTTAAAAAAACGGGAATGGATAAAGGCAACCCTCAGAAGGGGCGAAAACATTCACAAACGAATCAATGGACAAAGGTTTAATCTCCAATATATATAAACAGCTCATGCAGCTTAATATTAATAAAACAAACAACCCAATACAAAAATGGGCAGAAGATCTAAATAGACGTTTCTTCAAAGAAGACACAGAGATGGCCAAGACGCACATGAAAAGCTGCTCAACATCACTAATTATTAGAGAAATGCAAATCAAAAGTACAATGAGGTAAGACCTCACACCTGTTAGAATCGGCATCATCAGATAATCTACAAACAACAAATTCTGGGGAGGGTGTGGACAAAAGGAACCATCTTCCGCTATTGGTGGGAATGTAAATTGATACAGTCACTATGGAGAACAGTATGGAGGTTCCTTTAAAGAACTAAAAAGAGAATTACCATAGGATCCAGCAATCCCACTTCTGGGCATATACCCAGAGAAAACCAAAAATCACAGAGACACATTCACCACAATGTTCATTGCAGCACTAGTAACAATAGCCAGGTAATGGAAGCAACCTAAATGCCCACACACAGACGAAAGGATAAAGATGTGGTACATATATAAAATGGAATATTACTTCAGCTATAAAAAGGAATGAAACTGGGTCATTTGTAGAGAAGTTGATGGATCTAGAGACTGTCATACAGAGTGAAATAAGTCAGAAAGAGAAAAACAAATATTGTATATTAATGCCTATATGTGGAACCTAGAAAAATGGTACAGATGAACTGGTTTGCAGGGCAGAAATAGAGACACAGAGGTAGAGAACAAACGTATGGACACAATGTGGGGGAAGCCAAGGGGTGGTGGTGGTGGAATGAGTTGAGAGATTGGGATTGACCTCTATATATGTATATGCATAAAATAGATAACTAATAATAACCTACTGTATAAAAAAATAAATAAAATTAAATTTCAAAATTTTTAAAAATAAAATGTAAAAATAAAACAGAAAAAAAGTTCTTCCATTCACACTGATGTATTTATAAGAATGAATTATTTCCATGCTTATATCTATAAATACATAAAAGAGGAATAAAATCTAACTTGAACCAAAAAAGAAAAAAAAAAACTGAACCTAACAGTTATACAGAGGAAAACACTACCAAGGCACTTGCTCCAGTGGTAAACAATTCTGAAATTGGTCAGAGGTGGGGAATCATCTCCCATACAGCCAGCCGCCCCGCCCGCCCACGCAAGGAGCGTCCTTATTGCAAACCTGGGAGACCGTGCCGAGGCCTCTGTGAGTAAACGTGAGCTGAGCCCCAGGCCAGATGCTGCTGAACAGTTCCCACCCTTCCCAGGTGAAACACCTGAATATGTACAAGGGCTTGAAAGCCTAGAGGAAGGGCCGTGGAGCCACACCAGCGACAGCACGCAGGCCAACTTGGTGCCTGCAGGTCAGCCAGGATGGTCCTGGCCACGGGCGCTCTTCTGGAAGCTTTCCATTGCCCTGCCTGAGATACCCCTCCTGTCCCGGCCCCCACTCCTTTTTTTCCTTACTCACCTCAGCCCGGAGAGATATTCCAGTGGAAGTTATGGGTGACACATCCTCTTCTTTGCAGGTGGCAGCCTGGCAACTCCTGCCGAAAGTCCAGCAGAGCCCCACTCACACCGGGACACCCACAAAGCCGTGGACCCTCACACCCTCCCACCAGCACAGCCCCGAGACTGCTGACGGGGCAGAGAATATGGAGTCAGGCACAGCTGCAGGGGCTATTGCTGCCTGGAGTGCTATTTATATTGACCTCAACCCAGGCACACCTGGGGAGGGCTTGCCGGCAGGGTCAGGCTGCCCAGGTCAGCTAATCCTCAGCCCTCAGGGAATCACATTGCAGAAAATGGACCTCGCTACGACAGAATATTCGCCAAGGAAAAAAAGGACACAATGCCATTTGCAGCACCGTAGATGAGTCTCGAGGTAATCACGTGACTTGTAGTAAGTCAGAAATTGAAAGACACATATCATATCATATCACTTATAGGTGTTACCTATAAGTTGATACCAGGGCAGATATTTCCACAGAGAAGGGCAATCACAGATTCATTAAACAAACTTATGGTTCACCAAAGGAAAGGTGTGAGGATTGAATTCATTACGATATTGGGGTTAACAGACATATACAAACACA
The DNA here is from genome assembly GCF_964165515.1 of Mesoplodon bidens. NCBI lineage: Eukaryota > Metazoa > Chordata > Mammalia > Artiodactyla > Ziphiidae > Mesoplodon > Mesoplodon bidens. Next base: position 1,305,219 of record NC_138168.1, read on the forward strand.
GTAGACGTATATAATCACCAAAGACCTACGGAGTACCAAGAGAAGACTACTCAACATTCTGTCTTAACGTACATGGGAAAAGGATCCCAGGAAGAACAGACATATGTATATGTGTAAAAGAACCACCTCTTGCACACCTACAACAAGCTAAACGTTGTACTCAAACTTGCTGTAATAAAAAATAAAAAATTAAATTAAAAACACGAACAAGAAGTACTGAGACACACTTGAGGTGCTTTCTCCTGGCACATTCCGTTCTACATTACAATCTAGAACGCGACTTCCATTGAGGCTCTGCTGCCCTAGTAACCAGATTTGGTAAGGGAGAACTGCTGCCACCTTGTGGCTGTTTCACACAACAGCAGCTTTAATCCCAGCGCTAATGGTCAGTGGATATTCCAAATCATTACAGGCCTGTAAATGACACCTGCCCTGAAAACAAATCCTGGGGTCATATATCGACCAAAAAATTCAAAAGACGTCCATATTTCAAAACGACAGTTTCAAGAGGCGTATTTCACGCACATTAGTGTTCTGCTTCTTTTGCTTTCTTTCTTTCTTTGTTAAAAAAACGGGAATGGAAAAAGGCAACCCTCAGAAGGGGCGAAAACATTCACAAACGAATCAGTGGACAAAGGTTTAATCTCCAATATATATAAACAGCTCATGCAGCTTAATATTAATAAAACAAACAACCCAATACAAAAATGGGCAGAAGATCTAAATAGACGTTTCTTCAAAGAAGACACAGAGATGGCCAAGATGCACATGAAAAGCTGCTCAACATCACTAATTATTAGAGAAATGCAAATCAAAAGTACAGTGAGGTAAGACCTCACACCTGTTAGAATCGGCATCATCAGATAATCTACAAACAACAAATTCTGGGGACGGTGTGGACAAAAGGAACCCTCTTCCGCTATTGGTGGGAATGTAAATTGATACAGTCACTATGGAGAACAGTATGGAGGTTCTTTTAAAAAACTAAAAGGAGAATTACCATAGGATCCAGCAATCCCACTTCTGGGAATATACCCAGAGAAAACCATAAATCACAGAGACACATTCACCACAATGTTCATTGCAGCACTATTTACAATAGCCAGGTAATGGAAGCAACCTAAATGCCCACAGACAGACGAATGGATAAAGATGTGGTACATATATAATATGGAATATTACTTCAGCTATAAAAAGGAATGAAACTGGGTCAGTTGTAGAGAAGTTGATGGATCTAGAGACTGTCATACAGAGTGTAGTAAGTCAGAAAGAGAAAAACAAATATTGTATATTAATGCCTATATGTGGAACCTAGAAAAATGGTACAGATGAACTGGTTTGCAGGGCAGTAATAGAGACACAGAGGTAGAGGACAAACGTATGGACACAAAGTGGGGGAAGCCATGGGGTGGTGGTGGTGGAATGAGTTGGGAGATTGGGATTGACCTGTATACATGTATATGCATAAAATAGATAACAAATAATAACCTACTGTATAAAAAAATAAATAAAATTAAATTTCAAAATTTTTAAAAATAAAATGTAAAAATAAAAGAGAAAAAAAGTTCTTCCATTCACACTGATGTATTTATAAGAATGAATTATTTCCATGCTTATATCTATAAATACATAAAAGAGGAATAAAATCTAACTTGAACCAAAAAAGAAAAAAAAACTGAACCTAACAGTTATACAGAGGAAAACACTACCAAGGCACTTGCTCCAGTGGTAAACAATTCTGAAATTGGTCAGAGGTGGGGAATCAACTCCCATACAGCCAGCAGACCCGCCCGCCCACGCAAGGAGCGTCCTTATTGCAAAGCTGGGAGACCGTGCCTAGGCCTCTGTGAGTCAACGTGAGCTGAGCCCCAGGCCAGCTGCTGCTGAACTGTTCCCACCCTTCCCAGGTGAAACACCTGTATATGTACAAGGGCTTGAAAGCCTAGAGGAAGGACCGTGGAGCCACACCAGCGACAGCACGCAGGCCAACTTGGTGCCTGCAGGTCAGCCAGGATGCTCCTGGCCACGGGCACTCTTCTGGAAGCTTTCCATTGCCCTGCCTGAGATACCCCTCCTGTCCCGGCCCCCACTCCTTTTTTTTCTTACTCACCTCAGCCCGGAGAGATATTCCAGTGGAAGTTATGGGTGACACATCCTCTTCTTTACAGGTGGCAGCCTGGCAACTCCTGCCGAAAGTCCAGCAGATCCCCACTCACACCGGGCCACCCACAAAGCCGTGGACCCTCACACCCTCCCACCAGCACAGCCCCGAGACTGCTGACGGGGCAGAGAATATGGAGTCAGGCACAGCTGCAGGGGCTATTGCTGCCTGGAGTGCTATTTATATTGATCTCAACCCAGGCACACCTGGGGAGGGCTTGCCGGCAGGGTCAGGCTGCCCAGGTCAGCTAATCCTCAGCCCTCAGGGAATCACATTGCAGAAAATGGACCTCGCTAAGACAGAATATTCACCAAGGAAAAAAAGGACACAATGCCATTTGCAGCACCGTAGATGAGTCTCGAGGAAATCACGTGACTTGGAGTAAGTCAGAAAGTGAAAGACACATATCATATCATATCACTTATAGGGGTTACCTATAAGTTGATACCAGGGCACATATTTCCACGGAGAAGGGCAATCACAGATTCATTAAACAAACTTATGGTTCACCAAAGGAAAGGTGTGAGGATTGAATTCATTACGATATTGGGGTTAACAGACATATACAAACACAGTAGACGTATATAATCACCAAAGACCTACGGAGTAGCAAGAGAAGACTACTCAACATTCTGTCTTAACGTACATGGGAAAAGGATCCCAGGAAGAACAGACATATGTATATGTGTAAAAGAACCACCTCTTGCACACCTACAACAAGCTAAACGTTGTACTCAAACTTGCTGTAATAAAAAATAAAAAATTAAATTAAAAACACGAACAAGAAGTACTGAGACACACTTGAGGGGCTTTCTCCTGGCACATTCCGTTCTACATTACAATCTAGAACGCGACTTCCATTGAGGCTCTGCTGCCCTAGTAACCAGATTTGGTAAGGGAGAACTGCTGCCACCTTGTGGCCGTTTCACACAACAGCAGCTTTAATCCCAGCGCTAATGGTCAGTGGATATTCCAAATCATTACAGGCCTGTAAATGACACCTGCCCTGAAAACAAATCCTGGGGTCATATATCGACCAAAAAATTCAAAACACGTCCATATTTCAAAACGACAGTTTCAAGAGGCATATTTCACGCACATTAGTGTTCTGCTTCTTTTGCTTTCTTTCTTTCTTTGTTAAAAAAACGGGAATGGATAAAGGCAACCCTCAGAAGGGGCGAAAACATTCACAAACGAATCAATGGACAAAGGTTTAATCTCCAATATATATAAACAGCTCATGCAGCTTAATATTAATAAAACAAACAACCCAATACAAAAATGGGCAGAAGATCTAAATAGACGTTTCTTCAAAGAAGACACAGAGATGGCCAAGACGCACATGAAAAGCTGCTCAACATCACTAATTATTAGAGAAATGCAAATCAAAAGTACAATGAGGTAAGACCTCACACCTGTTAGAATCGGCATCATCAGATAATCTACAAACAACAAATTCTGGGGAGGGTGTGGACAAAAGGAACCATCTTCCGCTATTGGTGGGAATGTAAATTGATACAGTCACTATGGAGAACAGTATGGAGGTTCCTTTAAAGAACTAAAAAGAGAATTACCATAGGATCCAGCAATCCCACTTCTGGGCATATACCCAGAGAAAACCAAAAATCACAGAGACACATTCACCACAATGTTCATTGCAGCACTAGTAACAATAGACAGGTAATGGAAGCAACCTAAATGCCCACACACAGACGAAAGGATAAAGATGTGGTACATATATAAAATGGAATATTACTTCAGCTATAAAAAGGAATGAAACTGGGTCATTTGTAGAGAAGTTGATGGATCTAGAGACTGTCATACAGAGTGAAATAAGTCAGAAAGAGAAAAACAAATATTGTATATTAATGCCTATATGTGGAACCTAGAAAAATGGTACAGATGAACTGGTTTGCAGGGCAGAAATAGAGACACAGAGGTAGAGAACAAACGTATGGACACAATGTGGGGGAAGCCAAGGGGTGGTGGTGGTGGAATGAGTTGAGAGATTGGGATTGACCTCTATATATGTATATGCATAAAATAGATAACTAATAATAACCTACTGTATAAAAAAATAAATAAAATTAAATTTCAAAATTTTTAAAAATAAAATGTAAAAATAAAACAGAAAAAAAGTTCTTCCATTCACACTGATGTATTTATAAGAATGAATTATTTCCATGCTTATATCTATAAATACATAAAAGAGGAATAAAATCTAACTTGAACCAAAAAGAAAAAAAAAAACTGAACCTAACAGTTATACAGAGGAAAACACTACCAAGGCACTTGCTCCAGTGGTAAACAATTCTGAAATTGGTCAGAGGTGGGGAATCATCTCCCATACAGCCAGCCGCCCCGCCCGCCCACGCAAGGAGCGTCCTTATTGCAAACCTGGGAGACCGTGCCGAGGCCTCTGTGAGTAAACGTGAGCTGAGCCCCAGGCCAGATGCTGCTGAACAGTTCCCACCCTTCCCAGGTGAAACACCTGAATATGTACAAGGGCTTGAAAGCCTAGAGGAAGGGCCGTGGAGCCACACCAGCGACAGCACGCAGGCCAACTTGGTGCCTGCAGGTCAGCCAGGATGGTCCTGGCCACGGGCGCTCTTCTGGAAGCTTTCCATTGCCCTGCCTGAGATACCCCTCCTGTCCCGGCCCCCACTCCTTTTTTTCCTTACTCACCTCAGCCCGGAGAGATATTCCAGTGGAAGTTATGGGTGACACATCCTCTTCTTTGCAGGTGGCAGCCTGGCAACTCCTGCCGAAAGTCCAGCAGAGCCCCACTCACACCGGGACACCCACAAAGCCGTGGACCCTCACACCCTCCCACCAGCACAGCCCCGAGACTGCTGACGGGGCAGAGAATATGGAGTCAGGCACAGCTGCAGGGGCTATTGCTGCCTGGAGTGCTATTTATATTGACCTCAACCCAGGCACACCTGGGGAGGGCTTGCCGGCAGGGTCAGGCTGCCCAGGTCAGCTAATCCTCAGCCCTCAGGGAATCACATTGCAGAAAATGGACCTCGCTAAGACAGAATATTCGCCAAGGAAAAAAAGGACACAATGCCATTTGCAGCACCGTAGATGAGTCTCGAGGTAATCACGTGACTTGTAGTAAGTCAGAAATTGAAAGACACATATCATATCATATCACTTATAGGTGTTACCTATAAGTTGATACCAGGGCAGATATTTCCACAGAGAAGGGCAATCACAGATTCATTAAACAAACTTATGGTTCACCAAAGGAAAGGTGTGAGGATTGAATTCATTACGATATTGGGGTTAACAGACATATACAAACACAGTAGACGTATATAATCACCAAAGACCTACGGAGTACCAAGAGAAGACTACTCAACATTCTGTCTTAACGTACATGGGAAAAGGATCCCAGGAAGAACAGACATATGTATATGTGTAAAAGAACCACCTCTTGCACACCTACAACAAGCTAAACGTTGTACTCAAACTTGCTGTAATAAAAAATAAAAAATTAAATTAAAAACACGAACAAGAAGTACTGAGACACACTTGAGGTGCTTTCTCCTGGCACATTCCGTTCTACATTACAATCTAGAACGCGACTTCCATTGAGGCTCTGCTGCCCTAGTAACCAGATTTGGTAAGGGAGAACTGCTGCCACCTTGTGGCTGTTTCACACAACAGCAGCTTTAATCCCAGCGCTAATGGTCAGTGGATATTCCAAATCATTACAGGCCTGTAAATGACACCTGCCCTGAAAACAAATCCTGGGGTCATATATCGACCAAAAAATTCAAAAGACGTCCATATTTCAAAACGACAGTTTCAAGAGGCGTATTTCACGCACATTAGTGTTCTGCTTCTTTTGCTTTCTTTCTTTCTTTGTTAAAAAAACGGGAATGGAAAAAGGCAACCCTCAGAAGGGGCGAAAACATTCACAAACGAATCAGTGGACAAAGGTTTAATCTCCAATATATATAAACAGCTCATGCAGCTTAATATTAATAAAACAAACAACCCAATACAAAAATGGGCAGAAGATCTAAATAGACGTTTCTTCAAAGAAGACACAGAGATGGCCAAGATGCACATGAAAAGCTGCTCAACATCACTAATTATTAGAGAAATGCAAATCAAAAGTACAGTGAGGTAAGACCTCACACCTGTTAGAATCGGCATCATCAGATAATCTACAAACAACAAATTCTGGGGACGGTGTGGACAAAAGGAACCCTCTTCCGCTATTGGTGGGAATGTAAATTGATACAGTCACTATGGAGAACAGTATGGAGGTTCTTTTAAAAAACTAAAAGGAGAATTACCATAGGATCCAGCAATCCCACTTCTGGGAATATACCCAGAGAAAACCATAAATCACAGAGACACATTCACCACAATGTTCATTGCAGCACTATTTACAATAGCCAGGTAATGGAAGCAACCTAAATGCCCACAGACAGACGAATGGATAAAGATGTGGTACATATATAATATGGAATATTACTTCAGCTATAAAAAGGAATGAAACTGGGTCAGTTGTAGAGAAGTTGATGGATCTAGAGACTGTCATACAGAGTGTAGTAAGTCAGAAAGAGAAAAACAAATATTGTATATTAATGCCTATATGTGGAACCTAGAAAAATGGTACAGATGAACTGGTTTGCAGGGCAGTAATAGAGACACAGAGGTAGAGGACAAACGTATGGACACAAAGTGGGGGAAGCCATGGGGTGGTGGTGGTGGAATGAGTTGGGAGATTGGGATTGACCTGTATACATGTATATGCATAAAATAGATAACAAATAATAACCTACTGTATAAAAAAATAAATAAAATTAAATTTCAAAATTTTTAAAAATAAAATGTAAAAATAAAAGAGAAAAAAAGTTCTTCCATTCACACTGATGTATTTATAAGAATGAATTATTTCCATGCTTATATCTATAAATACATAAAAGAGGAATAAAATCTAACTTGAACCAAAAAAGAAAAAAAAACTGAACCTAACAGTTATACAGAGGAAAACACTACCAAGGCACTTGCTCCAGTGGTAAACAATTCTGAAATTGGTCAGAGGTGGGGAATCAACTCCCATACAGCCAGCAGACCCGCCCGCCCACGCAAGGAGCGTCCTTATTGCAAAGCTGGGAGACCGTGCCTAGGCCTCTGTGAGTCAACGTGAGCTGAGCCCCAGGCCAGCTGCTGCTGAACTGTTCCCACCCTTCCCAGGTGAAACACCTGTATATGTACAAGGGCTTGAAAGCCTACAGGAAGGGCCGTGGAGCCACACCAGCGACAGCACGCAGGCCAACTTGGTGCCTGCAGGTCAGCCAGGATGCTCCTGGCCACGGGCACTCTTCTGGAAGCTTTCCATTGCCCTGCCTGAGATACCCCTCCTGTCCCGGCCCCCACTCCTTTTTTTTCTTACTCACCTCAGCCCGGAGAGATATTCCAGTGGAAGTTATGGGTGACACATCATCTTCTTTACAGGTGGCAGCCTGGCAACTCCTGCCGAAAGTCCAGCAGAGCCCCACTCACACCGGGCCACCCACAAAGCCGTGGACCCTCACACCCTCCCACCAGCACAGCCCCGAGACTGCTGACGGGGCAGAGAATATGGAGTCAGGCACAGCTGCAGGGGCTATTGCTGCCTGGAGTGCTATTTATATTGATCTCAACCCAGGCACACCTGGGGAGGGCTTGCCGGCAGGGTCAGGCTGCCCAGGTCAGCTAATCCTCAGCCCTCAGGGAATCACATTGCAGAAAATGGACCTCGCTAAGACAGAATATTCACCAAGGAAAAAAAGGACACAATGCCATTTGCAGCACCGTAGATGAGTCTCGAGGAAATCACGTGACTTGGAGTAAGTCAGAAAGTGAAAGACACATATCATATCATATCACTTATAGGGGTTACCTATAAGTTGATACCAGGGCACATATTTCCACGGAGAAGGGCAATCACAGATTCATTAAACAAACTTATGGTTCACCAAAGGAAAGGTGTGAGGATTGAATTCATTACGATATTGGGGTTAACAGACATATACAAACACAGTAGACGTATATAATCACCAAAGACCTACGGAGTAGCAAGAGAAGACTACTCAACATTCTGTCTTAACGTACATGGGAAAAGGATCCCAGGAAGAACAGACATATGTATATGTGTAAAAGAACCACCTCTTGCACACCTACAACAAGCTAAACGTTGTACTCAAACTTGCTGTAATAAAAAATAAAAAATTAAATTAAAAACACGAACAAGAAGTACTGAGACACACTTCAGGGGCTTTCTCCTGGCACATTCCGTTCTACATTACAATCTAGAACGCGACTTCCATTGAGGCTCTGCTGCCCTAGTAACCAGATTTGGTAAGGGAGAACTGCTGCCACCTTGTGGCCGTTTCACACAACAGCAGCTTTAATCCCAGCGCTAATGGTCAGTGGATATTCCAAATCATTACAGGCCTGTAAATGACACCTGCCCTGAAAACAAATCCTGGGGTCATATATCGACCAAAAAATTCAAAACACGTCCATATTTCAAAACGACAGTTTCAAGAGGCATATTTCACGCACATTAGTGTTCTGCTTCTTTTGCTTTCTTTCTTTCTTTGTTAAAAAAACGGGAATGGATAAAGGCAACCCTCAGAAGGGGCGAAAACATTCACAAACGAATCAATGGACAAAGGTTTAATCTCCAATATATATAAACAGCTCATGCAGCTTAATATTAATAAAACAAACAACCCAATACAAAAATGGGCAGAAGATCTAAATAGACGTTTCTTCAAAGAAGACACAGAGATGGCCAAGACGCACATGAAAAGCTGCTCAACATCACTAATTATTAGAGAAATGCAAATCAAAAGTACAATGAGGTAAGACCTCACACCTGTTAGAATCGGCATCATCAGATAATCTACAAACAACAAATTCTGGGGAGGGTGTGGACAAAAGGAACCATCTTCCGCTATTGGTGGGAATGTAAATTGATACAGTCACTATGGAGAACAGTATGGAGGTTCCTTTAAAGAACTAAAAAGAGAATTACCATAGGATCCAGCAATCCCACTTCTGGGCATATACCCAGAGAAAACCAAAAATCACAGAGACACATTCACCACAATGTTCATTGCAGCACTAGTAACAATAGACAGGTAATGGAAGCAACCTAAATGCCCACACACAGACGAAAGGATAAAGATGTGGTACATATATAAAATGGAATATTACTTCAGCTATAAAAAGGAATGAAACTGGGTCATTTGTAGAGAAGTTGATGGATCTAGAGACTGTCATACAGAGTGAAATAAGTCAGAAAGAGAAAAACAAATATTGTATATTAATGCCTATATGTGGAACCTAGAAAAATGGTACAGATGAACTGGTTTGCAGGGCAGAAATAGAGACACAGAGGTAGAGAACAAACGTATGGACACAATGTGGGGGAAGCCAAGGGGTGGTGGTGGTGGAATGAGTTGAGAGATTGGGATTGACCTCTATATATGTATATGCATAAAATAGATAACTAATAATAACCTACTGTATAAAAAAATAAATAAAATTAAATTTCAAAATTTTTAAAAATAAAATGTAAAAATAAAACAGAAAAAAAGTTCTTCCATTCACACTGATGTATTTATAAGAATGAATTATTTCCATGCTTATATCTATAAATACATAAAAGAGGAATAAAATCTAACTTGAACCAAAAAGAAAAAAAAAACTGAACCTAACAGTTATACAGAGGAAAACACTACCAAGGCACTTGCTCCAGTGGTAAACAATTCTGAAATTGGTCAGAGGTGGGGAATCATCTCCCATACAGCCAGCCGCCCCGCCCGCCCACGCAAGGAGCGTCCTTATTGCAAACCTGGGAGACCGTGCCGAGGCCTCTGTGAGTAAACGTGAGCTGAGCCCCAGGCCAGATGCTGCTGAACAGTTCCCACCCTTCCCAGGTGAAACACCTGAATATGTACAAGGGCTTGAAAGCCTAGAGGAAGGGCCGTGGAGCCACACCAGCGACAGCACGCAGGCCAACTTGGTGCCTGCAGGTCAGCCAGGATGGTCCTGGCCACGGGCGCTCTTCTGGAAGCTTTCCATTGCCCTGCCTGAGATACCCCTCCTGTCCCGGCCCCCACTCCTTTTTTTCCTTACTCACCTCAGCCCGGAGAGATATTCCAGTGGAAGTTATGGGTGACACATCCTCTTCTTTGCAGGTGGCAGCCTGGCAACTCCTGCCGAAAGTCCAGCAGAGCCCCACTCACACCGGGCCACCCACAAAGCCGTGGACCCTCACACCCTCCCACCAGCACAGCCCCGAGACTGCTGACGGGGCAGAGAATATGGAGTCAGGCACAGCTGCAGGGGCTATTGCTGCCTGGAGTGCTATTTATATTGACCTCAACCCAGGCACACCTGGGGAGGGCTTGCCGGCAGGGTCAGGCTGCCCAGGTCAGCTAATCCTCAGCCCTCAGGGAATCACATTGCAGAAAATGGACCTCGCTAAGACAGAATATTCGCCAAGGAAAAAAAGGACACAATGCCATTTGCAGCACCGTAGATGAGTCTCGAGGTAATCACGTGACTTGTAGTAAGTCAGAAATTGAAAGACACATATCATATCATATCACTTATAGGTGTTACCTATAAGTTGATACCAGGGCAGATATTTCCACAGAGAAGGGCAATCACAGATTCATTAAACAAACTTATGGTTCACCAAAGGAAAGGTGTGAGGATTGAATTCATTACGATATTGGGGTTAACAGACATATACAAACACAGTAGACGTATATAATCACCAAAGACCTACGGAGTACCAAGAGAAGACTACTCAACATTCTGTCTTAACGTACATGGGAAAAGGATCCCAGGAAGAACAGACATATGTATATGTGTAAAAGAACCACCTCTTGCACACCTACAACAAGCTAAACGTTGTACTCAAACTTGCTGTAATAAAAAATAAAAAATTAAATTAAAAACACGAACAAGAAGTACTGAGACACACTTGAGGTGCTTTCTCCTGGCACATTCCGTTCTACATTACAATCTAGAACGCGACTTCCATTGAGGCTCTGCTGCCCTAGTAACCAGATTTGGTAAGGGAGAACTGCTGCCACCTTGTGGCTGTTTCACACAACAGCAGCTTTAATCCCAGCGCTAATGGTCAGTGGATATTCCAAATCATTACAGGCCTGTAAATGACACCTGCCCTGAAAACAAATCCTGGGGTCATATATCGACCAAAAAATTCAAAAGACGTCCATATTTCAAAACGACAGTTTCAAGAGGCGTATTTCACGCACATTAGTGTTCTGCTTCTTTTGCTTTCTTTCTTTCTTTGTTAAAAAAACGGGAATGGAAAAAGGCAACCCTCAGAAGGGGCGAAAACATTCACAAACGAATCAGTGGACAAAGGTTTAATCTCCAATATATATAAACAGCTCATGCAGCTTAATATTAATAAAACAAACAACCCAATACAAAAATGGGCAGAAGATCTAAATAGACGTTTCTTCAAAGAAGACACAGAGATGGCCAAGATGCACATGAAAAGCTGCTCAACATCACTAATTATTAGAGAAATGCAAATCAAAAGTACAGTGAGGTAAGACCTCACACCTGTTAGAATCGGCATCATCAGATAATCTACAAACAACAAATTCTGGGGACGGTGTGGACAAAAGGAACCCTCTTCCGCTATTGGTGGGAATGTAAATTGATACAGTCACTATGGAGAACAGTATGGAGGTTCTTTTAAAAAACTAAAAGGAGAATTACCATAGGATCCAGCAATCCCACTTCTGGGAATATACCCAGAGAAAACCATAAATCACAGAGACACATTCACCACAATGTTCATTGCAGCACTATTTACAATAGCCAGGTAATGGAAGCAACCTAAATGCCCACAGACAGACGAATGGATAAAGATGTGGTACATATATAATATGGAATATTACTTCAGCTATAAAAAGGAATGAAACTGGGTCAGTTGTAGAGAAGTTGATGGATCTAGAGACTGTCATACAGAGTGTAGTAAGTCAGAAAGAGAAAAACAAATATTGTATATTAATGCCTATATGTGGAACCTAGAAAAATGGTACAGATGAACTGGTTTGCAGGGCAGTAATAGAGACACAGAGGTAGAGAACAAACGTATGGACACAAAGTGGGGGAAGCCATGGGGTGGTGGTGGTGGAATGAGTTGGGAGATTGGGATTGACCTGTATACATGTATATGCATAAAATAGATAACTAATAATAACCTACTGTATAAAAAAATAAATAAAATTAAATTTCAAAATTTTTAAAAATAAAATGTAAAAATAAAAGAGAAAAAAATTTCTTCCATTCACACTGATGTATTTATAAGAATGAATTATTTCCATGCTTATATCTATAAATACATAAAAGAGGAATAAAATCTAACTTGAACCAAAAAAGAAAAAAAAACTGAACCTAACAGTTATACAGAGGAAAACACTACCAAGGCACTTGCTCCAGTGGTAAACAATTCTGAAATTGGTCAGAGGTGGGGAATCAACTCCCATACAGCCAGCAGACCCGCCCGCCCACGCAAGGAGCGTCCTTATTGCAAAGCTGGGAGACCGTGCCTAGGCCTCTGTGAGTCAACGTGAGCTGAGCCCCAGGCCAGCTGCTGCTGAACTGTTCCCACCCTTCCCAGGTGAAACACCTGTATATGTACAAGGGCTTGAAAGCCTAGAGGAAGGGCCGTGGAGCCACACCAGCGACAGCACGCAGGCCAACTTGGTGCCTGCAGGTCAGCCAGGATGCTCCTGGCCACGGGCACTCTTCTGGAAGCTTTCCATTGCCCTGCCTGAGATACCCCTCCTGTCCCGGCCCCCACTCCTTTTTTTCCTTACTCACCTCAGCCCGGAGAGATATTCCTGTGGAAGTTATGGGTGACACATCCTCTTCTTTACAGGTGGCAGCCTGGCAACTCCTGCCGAAAGTCCAGCAGAGCCCCACTCACACCGGGCCACCCACAAAGCCGTGGACCCTCACACCCTCCCACCAGCACAGCCCCGAGACTGCTGACGGGGAAGAGAATATGGAGTCAGGCACAGCTGCAGGGGCTATTGCTGCCTGGAGTGCTGTTTATATTGACCTCAACCCAGGCACACCTGGGGAGGGCTTGCCGGCAGGGTCAGGCTGCCCAGGTCAGCTAATCCTCAGCCCTCAGGGAATCACATTGCAGAAAATGGACCTCGCTAAGACAGAATATTCGCCAAGGAAAAAAAGGACACAATGCCATTTGCAGCACTGTAGATGAGTCTCGAGGTAATCACGTGTCTTGGAGTAAGTCAGAAAGTGAAAGACACATATCATATCATATCACTTATAGGTGTTACCTATAAGTTGATACCAGGGCAGATATTTCCACGGAGAAGGGCAATCACAGATTCATTAAACAAAGTTATGGTTCACCAAAGGAAAGGTGTGAGGATTGAATTCATTACGATATTGGGGTTAACAGACATATACAAACACAGAAGACGTATATAATCACCAAAGACCTACGGAGTACCAAGAGAAGACTACTCAACATTCTGTCATAACGTACATGGGAAAAGGATCCCAGGAAGAACAGACATATGTATATGTGTAAAAGAACCACCTCTTGCACACCTACAACAAGCTAAACGTTGTACTCAAACTTGCTGTAATAAAAAATAAAAAATTAAATTAAAAACACGAACAAGAAGTAGTGAGACACACTTGAGGGGCTTTCTCCTGGCACATTCCGTTCTACTTTACAATCTAGAACGCGACTTCCATTGAGGCTCTGCTGCCCTAGTAACCAGATTTGGTAAGGGAGAACTGCTGCCACCTTGTGGCCGTTTCACACAACAGCAGATTTAATCCCAGCTCTAATGGTCAGGGGATATTCAAAATCATTACAGGCCTGTAAATGACACCTGCCCTGAAAACAAATCCTGGGGTCATATATCGACCAAAAAATTCAAAAGACGTCCATATTTCAAAACGACAGTTTCAAGAGCCATATTTCACGCACATTACTGTTCTGCTTCTGTTGCTTTCTTTATTTCTTTGTTAAAAGAACGGGAATGGAAAAAGGCAACCCTCAGAATGGGCGAAAACGTTCACAAACGAATCAATGGACAAATGTTTAATCTCCAATATATATAAACAGCTCATGCAGCTTAATATTAATAAAACAAACAACCCAATACAAAAATGGGCAGAAGATCTAAATAGACGTTTCTTCAAAGAAGACACAGAGATGGCCAAGACGCACATGAAAAGCTGCTCAACATCACTAATTATTAGAGAAATGCAAATCAAAACTACAATGAGGTAAGACCTCACACCTGTTAGAATCGGCATCATCAGATAATCTACAAACAACAAATTCTGGGGAGGGTGTGGACAAAAGGAACCATCTTCCGCTATTGGTGGGAATGTAAATTGATACAGTCACTATGGAGAACAGTATGGAGGTTCCTTTAAAGAACTAAAAAGAGAATTACCATAGGATCCAGCAATCCCACTTCTGGGCATATACCCAGAGAAAACCAAAAATCACAGAGACACATTCACCACAATGTTCATTGCAGCACTAGTAACAATAGCCAGGTAATGGAAGCAACCTAAATGCCCACACACAGACGAAAGGATAAAGATGTGGTACATATATAAAATGGAATATTACTTCAGCTATAAAAAGGAATGAAACTGGGTCATTTGTAGAGAAGTTGATGGATCTAGAGACTGTCATACAGAGTGAAATAAGTCAGAAAGAGAAAAACAAATATTGTATATTAATGCCTATATGTGGAACCTAGAAAAATGGTACAGATGAACTGGTTTGCAGGGCAGAAATAGAGACACAGAGGTAGAGAACAAACGTATGGACACAATGTGGGGGAAGCCAAGGGTTGGTGGTGGTGGAATGAGTTGAGAGATTGGGATTGACCTCTATATATGTATATGCATAAAATAGATAACTAATAATAACCTACTGTATAAAAAAATAAATAAAATTAAATTTCAAAATTTTTAAAAATAAAATGTAAAAATAAAACAGAAAAAAAGTTCTTCCATTCACACTGATGTATTTATAAGAATGAATTATTTCCATGCTTATATCTATAAATACATAAAAGAGGAATAAAATCTAACTTGAACCAAAAAAGAAAAAAAAAAACTGAACCTAACAGTTATACAGAGGAAAACACTACCAAGGCACTTGCTCCAGTGGTAAACAATTCTGAAATTGGTCAGAGGTGGGGAATCATCTCCCATACAGCCAGCCGCCCCGCCCGCCCACGCAAGGAGCGTCCTTATTGCAAACCTGGGAGACCGTGCCGAGGCCTCTGTGAGTAAACGTGAGCTGAGCCCCAGGCCAGATGCTGCTGAACAGTTCCCACCCTTCCCAGGTGAAACACCTGAATATGTACAAGGGCTTGAAAGCCTAGAGGAAGGGCCGTGGAGCCACACCAGCGACAGCACGCAGGCCAACTTGGTGCCTGCAGGTCAGCCAGGATGCTCCTGGCCACGGGCGCTCTTCTGGAAGCTTTCCATTGCCCTGCCTGAGATACCCCTCCTGTCCCGGCCCCCACTCCTTTTTTTCCTTACTCACCTCAGCCCGGAGAGATATTCCAGTGGAAGTTATGGGTGACACATCCTCTTCTTTGCAGGTGGCAGCCTGGCAACTCCTGCCGAAAGTCCAGCAGAGCCCCACTCACACCGGGCCACCCACAAAGCCGTGGACCCTCACACCCTCCCACCAGCACAGCCCCGAGACTGCTGACGGGGCAGAGAATATGGAGTCAGGCACAGCTGCAGGGGCTATTGCTGCCTGGAGTGCTATTTATATTGACCTCAACCCAGGCACACCTGGGGAGGGCTTGCCGGCAGGGTCAGGCTGCCCAGGTCAGCTAATCCTCAGCCCTCAGGGAATCACATTGCAGAAAATGGACCTCGCTAAGACAGAATATTCGCCAAGGAAAAAAAGGACACAATGCCATTTGCAGCACCGTAGATGAGTCTCGAGGTAATCACGTGACTTGTAGTAAGTCAGAAATTGAAAGACACATATCATATCATATCACTTATAGGTGTTACCTATAAGTTGATACCAGGGCAGATATTTCCACAGAGAAGGGCAATCACAGATTCATTAAACAAACTTATGGTTCACCAAAGGAAAGGTGTGAGGATTGAATTCATTACGATATTGGGGTTAACAGACATATACAAACACAGTAGACGTATATAATCACCAAAGACCTACGGAGTACCAAGAGAAGAATACTCAACATTCTATCTTAACGTACATGGGAAAAGGATCCCAGGAAGAACAGACATATGTATATGTGTAAAAGAACCACCTCTTGCACACCTACAACAAGCTAAACGTTGTACTCAAACTTGCTGTAATAAAAAATAAAAAATTAAATTAAAAACACGAACAAGAAGTAGTGAGACACACTTGAGGTGCTTTCTCCTGGCACATTCCGTTCTACATTACAATCTAGAACGCGACTTCCATTGAGGCTCTGCTGCCCTAGTAACCAGATTTGGTAAGGGAGAACTGCTGCCACCTTGTGGCCGTTTCACACAACAGCAGCTTTAATCCCAGCGCTAATGGTCAGTGGATATTCAAAATCATTACAGGCCTGTAAATGACACCTGCCCTGAAAACAAATCCTGGGGTCATATATCAACTAAAAAATTCAAAAGACGTCCATATTTCAAAACGACAGTTTCAAGACGCATATTTCACGCACTTTAGTGTTCTGCTTCTTTTGCTTTCTTTCTTTCTTTGTTAAAAAAACGGGAATGGATAAAGGCAACCCTCAGAAGGGGCGAAAACGTTCACAAACGAATCAATGGACAAATGTTTAATCTCCAATATATATAAACAGCTCATGCAGCTTAATATTAATAAAACAAACACCCCAATACAAAAATGGACAGAAGATCTATATAGACGTTTCTTCAAAGAAGACACAGAGATGGCCAAGACGCACATGTAAAGCTGCTCAACATCACTAATTATTTGAGAAATGCAAATCAAAACTACAATGGGGTAAGACCTCACACCTGTTAGAATCGGCATCATCAGATAATCTACAAACAACAAATTCTGGGGAGGGTGTGGACAAAAGGAACCATCTTCCGCTATTGGTGGGAATGTAAATTGATACAGTCACTATGGAGAACAGTATGGAGGTTCCTTTAAAAAACTAAAAAGAGAATTACCATAGGATCCAGCAATCCCACTTCTGGGCATATACCCAGAGAAAACCATAAATCACAAAGACACATTCACCACAATGTTCATTGCAGCACTATTTACAATAGCCAGGTAATGGAAGCAACCTAAATGCCCACAGACAGACGAATGGATAAAGATGTGGTACATATATAATATGGAATATTACTGCAGCCATAAAAAGGAATGAAACTGGGTCATTTGTAGAGAAGTTGATGGATCTAGAGACTGTCATACAGAGTGAAATAAGTCAGAAAGAGAAAAACAAATATTGTATATTAATGCCTATATGCGGAACCTAGAAAAATGGTACAGATGAACTGGTTTGCAGGGCAGAAATAGAGACACAGATGTGAGAACAAACGTATGGACACAAAGTGGGGGAAGCCATGGGGTGGTGGTGGTGGAATGAGTTGAGAGACTGGGATTGACCTGTATATATGTATATGCATAAAATAGATAACTAATAATAACCTACAGTATAAAAAAATAAATAAAATTAAATTTCAAAATTTTTAAAAATAAAATGTAAAAATAAAACAGAAAAAAGTTCTTCCATTCACACTGATGTATTTATAAGAATGAATTATTTCCATGCTTATATCTATAAATACATAAAAGAGGAATAAAATCTAACTTGAACCAAAAAAGAAAAAGAAAACTGAACCTAACAGTTATACAGAGGAAAACACTACCAAGGCACTTGCTCCAGTGGTAAACAATTCTGAAATTGGTCAGAGGTGGGGAATCATCTCCAATACAGCCAGCAGGCCCGCCCACCCACGCAAGGAGTGTCCTTATTGCAAAGCTGGGAGACCGTGCCGAGGCCTCTGTGAGTAAACGTGAGCTGAGCCCCAGGCCAGATGCTGCTGAACAGTTCCCACCCTTCCCAGGTGAAACACGTGAATATGTACAAGGGCTTGAAAGCCTAGAGGAAGGGCCGTGGAGCCACACCAGCGACAGCACGCAGGCCGACTTGGTGCCTGCAGGGCAGCCAGGATGGTCCTGGCCACGGGCGCTCTTCTGGAAGCTTTCCATTGCCCTGCCAGAGATACCCCACCTGTCCCGGCCCCCACTCCTATTTTTCCTTACTCACCTCAGCCCGGAGAGATATTCCAGTGGAAGTTATGGGTGACACATCCTCTTCTTTTCAGGTGGCAGCCTGGCAACTCCTCCCGAAAGTCCAGCAGATCCCCACTCACACCGGGCCACCCACAAAGCCGTGGACCCTCACACCCTCCCACCAGCACAGCTCCGAGACTGCTGACGGGGCAGAGAATATGGAGTCAGGCACAGCTGCAGGGGCTATTGCTGCCTGGAGTGCTGTTTATATTGACCTCAACCCAGGCACACCTGGGGAGGGCTTGCCGGCAGGGTCAGGCTGTCCAGGTCAGCTAATCCTCAGCCCTCAGGGAATCACATTGCAGAAAATGGACCTCGCTAAGACAGAATATTCACCAAGGAAAAAAAGGACACAATGCCATTTGCAGCACCGTAGATGGGTCTCGAGGTAATCACGTGACTTGGAGTAAGTCAGAAAGAGAAAGACACATATCATATCATATCACTTATACGTGTTACCTATAAATTGATACCAGGGCAGATATTTCCACGGAGAAGGGCAATCACAGATTCATTAAACAAACTTATGGTTCACCAAAGGAAAGGTGTGAGGATTGAATTCATTACGATATTGGGGTTAACAGACATATACAAACACAGTAGACGTATATAATCACCAAAGACCTATGGAGTACCAAGAGAAGACTACTCAACATTCTGTCATAACGTACATGGGAAAAGGATCCCAGGAAGAACAGACATATGTATATGTGTAAAAGAACCACCTCTTGCACACCTACAACAAGCTAAACGTTGTACTCAAACTTGCTGTAATAAAAAATAAAAAATTAAATTAAAAACACGAACAAGAAGTAGTGAGACAAACTTGTGGGGCTTTCTCCTGGCACATTCCTTTCTACTTTACAATCCAGAACGCGACTTCCATTGAGGCTCTGCTGCCCTAGTAACCAGATTTGGTAAGGGAGAACTGCTGCCACGTTGTGGCCGTTTCACACAACAGCAGCTTTAATCCCAGCGCTAATGATCAGTGGATATTCAAAATCATTACAGGCCTGTAAATGACACCTGCCCTGAAAACAAATCCTGGGGTCATATATCGACCAAAAAATTCAAAAGACGTCCATATTTCAAAACGACAGTTTCAAGAGGCATATTTCACGCACATTAGTGTTCTGCTTCTTTTGCTTTCTTTCTTTCTTTGTTAAAAAAACGGGAATGGATAAAAGCAACCCTCAGAAGGGGCAAAAACGTTCACAAACGAATCAATGGACAGAGGTTTAATCTCCAATATATATAAACAGCTCATGCAGCTTAATATTAATAAAACAAACAACCCAATACAAAAATGGGCAGAAGATCTAAATAGACGTTTCTTCAAAGAAGACACAGAGATGGCCAAGATGCACATGAAAAGCTGCTCAACATCACTAATTATTAGAGAAATGCAAATCAAAACTACAATGAGGTAAGACCTCACACCTGTTAGAATCGGCATCATCAGGTAATCTACAAACAACAAATTCTGGGGAGGGTGTGGACAAAATGAACCCTCTTCCGCTATTGGTGGGAATGTAAATTGATACAGTCACTATGGAGAACAGTATGGAGGTTCCTTTAAAAAACTAAAAAGAGAATTACCATAGGATCCAGCAATCCCACTTCTGGGCATATACCCAGAGAAAACCAAAAATCACAGAGACACATTCACCACAATGTTCATTGCAGCACTATTTACAATAGCCAGGTAATGGAAGCAACCTAAATGCCCACAGACAGACGAATGGATAAAGATGTGGTACATGTATAATATGGAATATTATTTCAGCCATAAAAAGGAATGAAACTGGGTCATTTGTAGAGAAGTTGATGGATCTAGAGACTGTCATACAGAGTGAAATAAGTCAGAAAGAGAAAAACAAATATTGTATATTAATGCCTATATGTGGAACCTAGAAAAATGGTACAGATGAACTGGTTTGCAGCGCAGAAATAGAGACACAGAGGTAGAGAACAAACGTATGGACACAATGTGGGGGAAGCCATGGGGTGGTGGTGGTGGAATGAGTTGAGAGATTGGGATTGACCTGTATATATGTATATGCATAAAATAGATAACTAATAATAACCTACTGTATAAAAAAATAAATAAAATTAAATTTCAAAATTCTTAAAAATAAAATGTAAAAATAAAACAGAAAAAAAGTTCTTCCATTCACCCTGATGTATTTATAAGAATGAATTATTTCCATGCTTATATCTATAAATACATAAAAGTGGAATAAAATCTAACTTGAACCAAAAAAGAAAAAAAAAACTGAACCTAACAGTTATACAGAGGAAAACACTACCAAGGCACTTGCTCCAGTGGTAAACAATTCTGAAATTGGTCAGAGGTGGGGAATCATCTCCCATACAGCCAGCAGCCCCGCCCGCCCACGCAAGGAGCGTCCTTATTGCAAAGCTGGGGGAACGTGCCTAGGTCTCTGTGAGTAAACGTGAGCTGAGCCCCAGGCCAGCTGCTGCTGAACTGTTCCCACCCTTCCCAGGTGAAACACCTGAATATGTACAAGGGCTTGAAAGCCTAGAGGAAGGGCCGTGGAGCCACACCAGCGACAGCACGCAGGCCAACTTGGTGCCTGCAGGTCAGCCAGGATGGTCCTGGCCACGGGCGCTCTTCTGGAAGCTTTCCATTGCCCTGCCTGAGATACCCCTCCTGTCCCGGCCCCCACTCCTTTTTTTCCTTACTCACCTCAGCCCGGAGAGATATTCCTGTGGAAGTTATGGGTGACACATCCTCTTCTTTACAGGTGGCAGCCTGGCAACTCCTGCCGAAAGTCCAGCAGAGCCCCACTCACACCGGGCCACCCACAAAGCCGTGGACCCTCACACCCTCCCACCAGCACAGCCCCGAGACTGCTGACGGGGAAGAGAATATGGAGTCAGGCACAGCTGCAGGGGCTATTGCTGCCTGGAGTGCTGTTTATATTGACCTCAACCCAGGCACACCTGGGGAGGGCTTGCCGGCAGGGTCAGGCTGCCCAGGTCAGCTAATCCTCAGCCCTCAGGGAATCACATTGCAGAAAATGGACCTCGCTAAGACAGAATATTCGCCAAGGAAAAAAAGGACACAATGCCATTTGCAGCACTGTAGATGAGTCTCGAGGTAATCACGTGTCTTGGAGTAAGTCAGAAAGTGAAAGACACATATCATATCATATCACTTATAGGTGTTACCTATAAGTTGATACCAGGGCAGATAGTTCCACGGAGAAGGGCAATCACAGATTCATTAAACAAACTTATGGTTCACCAAAGGAAAGGTGTGAGGATTGAATTCATTACGATATTGGGGTTAACAGACATATACAAACACAGAAGACGTATATAATCACCAAAGACCTACGGAGTACCAAGAGAAGACTACTCAACATTCTGTCATAACGTACATGGGAAAAGGATACCAGGAAGAACAGACATATGTATATGTGTAAAAGAACCACCTCTTGCACACCTACAACAAGCTAAACGTTGTACTCAAACTTGCTGTAATAAAAAATAAAAAATTAAATTAAAAACACGAACAAGAAGTAGTGAGACACACTTGAGGGGCTTTCTCCTGGCACATTCCGTTCTACTTTACAATCTAGAACGCGACTTCCTTTGAGGCTCTGCTGCCCTAGTAACCAGATTTGGTAAGGGAGAACTGCTGCCACCTTGTGGCCGTTTCACACAACAGCAGATTTAATCCCAGCTCTAATGGTCAGGGGATATTCAAAATCATTACAGGCCTGTAAATGACACCTGCCCTGAAAACAAATCCTGGGGTCATATATCGACCAAAAAATTCAAAAGACGTCCATATTTCAAAACGACAGTTTCAAGAGGCATATTTCACGCACATTACTGTTCTGCTTCTGTTGCTTTCTTTATTTCTTTGTTAAAAGAACGGGAATGGAAAAAGGCAACCCTCAGAATGGGCGAAAACGTTCACAAACGAATCAATGGACAAAGGTTTAATCTCCAATATATATAAACAGCTCATGCAGCTTAATATTAATAAAACAAACAACCCAATACAAAAATGGGCAGAAGATCTAAATAGACGTTTCTTCAAAGAAGACACAGAGATGGCCAAGACGCACATGAAAAGCTGCTCAACATCACTAATTATTAGAGAAATGCAAATCAAAACTACAATGAGGTAAGACCTCACACCTGTTAGAATCGGCATCATCAGATAATCTACAAACAACAAATTCTGGGGAGGGTGTGGACAAAAGGAACCATCTTCCGCTATTGGTGGGAATGTAAATTGATACAGTCACTATGGAGAACAGTATGGAGGTTCCTTTAAAGAACTAAAAAGAGAATTACCATAGGATCCAGCAATCCCACTTCTGGGCATATACCCAGAGAAAACCAAAAATCACAGAGACACATTCACCACAATGTTCATTGCAGCACTAGTAACAATAGCCAGGTAATGGAAGCAACCTAAATGCCCACACACAGACGAAAGGATAAAGATGTGGTACATATATAAAATGGAATATTACTTCAGCTATAAAAAGGAATGAAACTGGGTCATTTGTAGAGAAGTTGCTGGATCTAGAGACTGTCATACAGAGTGAAATAAGTCAGAAAGAGAAAAACAAATATTGTATATTAATGCCTATATGTGGAACCTAGAAAAATGGTACAGATGAACTGGTTTGCAGGGCAGAAATAGAGACACAGAGGTAGAGAACAAACGTATGGACACAATGTGGGGGAAGCCAAGGGTTGGTGGTGGTGGAATGAGTTGAGAGATTGGGATTGACCTCTATATATGTATATGCATAAAATAGATAACTAATAATAACCTACTGTATAAAAAAATAAATAAAATTAAATTTCAAAATTCTTAAAAATAAAATGTAAAAATAAAACAGAAAAAAAGTTCTTCCATTCACCCTGATGTATTTATAAGAATGAATTATTTCCATGCTTATATCTATAAATACATAAAAGTGGAATAAAATCTAACTTGAACCAAAAAAGAAAAAAAAAACTGAACCTAACAGTTATACAGAGGAAAACACTACCAAGGCACTTGCTCCAGTGGTAAACAATTCTGAAATTGGTCAGAGGTGGGGAATCATCTCCCATACAGCCAGCAGCCCCGCCCGCCCACGCAAGGAGCGTCCTTATTGCAAAGCTGGGGGAACGTGCGAGGCCTCTGTGAGTAAACGTGAGCTGAGCCCCAGGCCAGCTGCTGCTGAACTGTTCCCACCCTTCCCAGGTGAAACACCTGAATATGTACAAGGGCTTGAAAGCCTAGAGGAAGGGCCGTGGAGCCACACCAGCGACAGCACGCAGGCCAACTTGGTGCCTGCAGGTCAGCCAGGATGGTCCTGGCCACGGGCGCTCTTCTGGAAGCTTTCCATTGCCCTGCCTGAGATACCCCTCCTGTCCCGGCCCCCACTCCTTTTTTTCCTTACTCACCTCAGCCCGGAGAGATATTCCTGTGGAAGTTATGGGTGACACATCCTCTTCTTTACAGGTGGCAGCCTGGCAACTCCTGCCGAAAGTCCAGCAGAGCCCCACTCACACCGGGCCACCCACAAAGCCGTGGACCCTCACACCCTCCCACCAGCACAGCCCCGAGACTGCTGACGGGGAAGAGAATATGGAGTCAGGCACAGCTGCAGGGGCTATTGCTGCCTGGAGTGCTGTTTATATTGACCTCAACCCAGGCACACCTGGGGAGGGCTTGCCGGCAGGGTCAGGCTGCCCAGGTCAGCTAATCCTCAGCCCTCAGGGAATCACATTGCAGAAAATGGACCTCGCTAAGACAGAATATTCGCCAAGGAAAAAAAGGACACAATGCCATTTGCAGCACTGTAGATGAGTCTCGAGGTAATCACGTGTCTTGGAGTAAGTCAGAAAGTGAAAGACACATATCATATCATATCACTTATAGGTGTTACCTATAAGTTGATACCAGGGCAGATAGTTCCACGGAGAAGGGCAATCACAGATTCATTAAACAAACTTATGGTTCACCAAAGGAAAGGTGTGAGGATTGAATTCATTACGATATTGGGGTTAACAGACATATACAAACACAGAAGACGTATATAATCACCAAAGACCTACGGAGTACCAAGAGAAGACTACTCAACATTCTGTCATAACGTACATGGGAAAAGGATACCAGGAAGAACAGACATATGTATATGTGTAAAAGAACCACCTCTTGCACACCTACAACAAGCTAAACGTTGTACTCAAACTTGCTGTAATAAAAAATAAAAAATTAAATTAAAAACACGAACAAGAAGTAGTGAGACACACTTGAGGGGCTTTCTCCTGGCACATTCCGTTCTACTTTACAATCTAGAACGCGACTTCCTTTGAGGCTCTGCTGCCCTAGTAACCAGATTTGGTAAGGGAGAACTGCTGCCACCTTGTGGCCGTTTCACACAACAGCAGATTTAATCCCAGCTCTAATGGTCAGGGGATATTCAAAATCATTACAGGCCTGTAAATGACACCTGCCCTGAAAACAAATCCTGGGGTCATATATCGACCAAAAAATTCAAAAGACGTCCATATTTCAAAACGACAGTTTCAAGAGGCATATTTCACGCACATTACTGTTCTGCTTCTGTTGCTTTCTTTATTTCTTTGTTAAAAGAACGGGAATGGAAAAAGGCAACCCTCAGAATGGGCGAAAACGTTCACAAACGAATCAATGGACAAAGGTTTAATCTCCAATATATATAAACAGCTCATGCAGCTTAATATTAATAAAACAAACAACCCAATACAAAAATGGGCAGAAGATCTAAATAGACGTTTCTTCAAAGAAGACACAGAGATGGCCAAGACGCACATGAAAAGCTGCTCAACATCACTAATTATTAGAGAAATGCAAATCAAAACTACAATGAGGTAAGACCTCACACCTGTTAGAATCGGCATCATCAGATAATCTACAAACAACAAATTCTGGGGAGGGTGTGGACAAAAGGAACCATCTTCCGCTATTGGTGGGAATGTAAATTGATACAGTCACTATGGAGAACAGTATGGAGGTTCCTTTAAAGAACTAAAAAGAGAATTACCATAGGATCCAGCAATCCCACTTCTGGGCATATACCCAGAGAAAACCAAAAATCACAGAGACACATTCACCACAATGTTCATTGCAGCACTAGTAACAATAGCCAGGTAATGGAAGCAACCTAAATGCCCACACACAGACGAAAGGATAAAGATGTGGTACATATATAAAATGGAATATTACTTCAGCTATAAAAAGGAATGAAACTGGGTCATTTGTAGAGAAGTTGCTGGATCTAGAGACTGTCATACAGAGTGAAATAAGTCAGAAAGAGAAAAACAAATATTGTATATTAATGCCTATATGTGGAACCTAGAAAAATGGTACAGATGAACTGGTTTGCAGGGCAGAAATAGAGACACAGAGGTAGAGAACAAACGTATGGACACAATGTGGGGGAAGCCAAGGGTTGGTGGTGGTGGAATGAGTTGAGAGATTGGGATTGACCTCTATATATGTATATGCATAAAATAGATAACTAATAATAACCTACTGTATAAAAAAATAAATAAAATTAAATTTCAAAATTTTTAAAAATAAAATGTAAAAATAAAACAGAAAAAAAGTTCTTCCATTCACACTGATGTATTTATAAGAATGAATTATTTCCATGCTTATATCTATAAATACATAAAAGAGGAATAAAATCTAACTTGAACCAAAAAAGAAAAAAAAAACTGAACCTAACAGTTATACAGAGGAAAACACTACCAAGGCACTTGCTCCAGTGGTAAACAATTCTGAAATTGGTCAGAGGTGGGGAATCATCTCCCATACAGCCAGCCGCCCCGCCCGCCCACGCAAGGAGCGTCCTTATTGCAAACCTGGGAGACCGTGCCGAGGCCTCTGTGAGTAAACGTGAGCTGAGCCCCAGGCCAGATGCTGCTGAACAGTTCCCACCCTTCCCAGGTGAAACACCTGAATATGTACAAGGGCTTGAAAGCCTAGAGGAAGGGCCGTGGAGCCACACCAGCGACAGCACGCAGGCCAACTTGGTGCCTGAAGATCAGCCAGGATGGTCCTGGCCACGGGCGCTCTTCTGGAAGCTTTCCATTGCCCTGCCTGAGATACCCCTCCTGTCCCGGCACCCACTCCTTTTTTTCCTTACTCACCTCAGCCCGGAGAGATATTCCAGTGGAAGTTATGGGTGACACATCCTCTTCTTTGCAGGTGGCAGCCTGGCAACTCCTGCCGAAAGTCCAGCAGATCCCCACTCACACCGGGACACCCACAAAGCCGTGGACCCTCACACCCTCCCACCAGCACAGCCCCGAGACTGCTGACGGGGCAGAGAATATGGAGTCAGGCACAGCTGCAGGGGCTATTGCTGCCTGGAGTGCTATTTATATTGACCTCAACCCAGGCACACCTGGGGAGGGCTTGCCAGCAGGGTCAGGCTGCCCAGGTCAGCTAATCCTCAGCCCTCAGGGAATCACATTGCAGAAAATGGACCTCGCTAAGACAAAATATTCGCCAAGGAAAAAAAGGACACAATGCCATTTGCAGCACCGTAGATGAGTCTCGAGGTAATCACGTGACTTGTAGTAAGTCAGAAATTGAAAGACACATATCATATCATATCACTTATAGGTGTTACCTATAAGTTGATACCAGGGCAGATATTTCCACAGAGAAGGGCAATCACAGATTCATTAAACAAACTTATGGTTCACCAAAGGAAAGGTGTGAGGATTGAATTCATTACGATATTGGGGTTAACAGACATATACAAACACAGTAGACGTATATAATCACCAAAGACCTACGGAGTACCAAGAGAAGACTACTCAACATTCTGTCATAACGTACATGGGAAAAGGATCCCAGGAAGAACAGACATATGTATATGTGTAAAAGAACCACCTCTTGCACACCTACAACAAGCTAAACGTTGTACTCAAACTTGCTGTAATAAAAAATAAAAAATTAAATTAAAAACACGAACAAGAAGTAGTGAGACAAACTTGTGGGGCTTTCTCCTGGCACATTCCTTTCTACTTTACAATCCAGAACGCGACTTCCATTGAGGCTCTGCTGCCCTAGTAACCAGATTTGGTAAGGGAGAACTGCTGCCACGTTGTGGCCGTTTCACACAACAGCAGCTTTAATCCCAGCGCTAATGATCAGTGGATATTCAAAATCATTACAGGCCTGTAAATGACACCTGCCCTGAAAACAAATCCTGGGGTCATATATCGACCAAAAAATTCAAAAGACGTCCATATTTCAAAACGACAGTTTCAAGAGGCATATTTCACGCACATTAGTGTTCTGCTTCTTTTGCTTTCTTTCTTTCTTTGTTAAAAAAACGGGAATGGATAAAAGCAACCCTCAGAAGGGGCAAAAACGTTCACAAACGAATCAATGGACAGAGGTTTAATCTCCAATATATATAAACAGCTCATGCAGCTTAATATTAATAAAACAAACAACCCAATACAAAAATGGGCAGAAGATCTAAATAGACGTTTCTTCAAAGAAGACACAGAGATGGCCAAGATGCACATGAAAAGCTGCTCAACATCACTAATTATTAGAGAAATGCAAATCAAAACTACAATGAGGTAAGACCTCACACCTGTTAGAATCGGCATCATCAGGTAATCTACAAACAACAAATTCTGGGGAGGGTGTGGACAAAATGAACCCTCTTCCGCTACTGGTGGGAATGTAAATTGATACAGTCACTATGGAGAACAGTATGGAGGTTCCTTTAAAAAACTAAAAAGAGAATTACCATAGGATCCAGCAATCCCACTTCTGGGCATATACCCAGAGAAAACCAAAAATCACAGAGACACATTCACCACAATGTTCATTGCAGCACTATTTACAATAGCCAGGTAATGGAAGCAACCTAAATGCCCACAGACAGACGAATGGATAAAGATGTGGTACATGTATAATATGGAATATTATTTCAGCCATAAAAAGGAATGAAACTGGGTCATTTGTAGAGAAGTTGATGGATCTAGAGACTGTCATACAGAGTGAAATAAGTCAGAAAGAGAAAAACAAATATTGTATATTAATGCCTATATGTGGAACCTAGAAAAATGGTACAGATGAACTGGTTTGCAGCGCAGAAATAGAGACACAGAGGTAGAGAACAAACGTATGGACACAATGTGGGGGAAGCCATGGGGTGGTGGTGGTGGAATGAGTTGAGAGATTGGGATTGACCTGTATACATGTATATGCATAAAATAGATAACTAATAATAACCTACTGTATAAAAAAATAAATAAAATTAAATTTCAAAATTCTTAAAAATAAAATGTAAAAATAAAACAGAAAAAAAGTTCTTCCATTCACCCTGATGTATTTATAAGAATGAATTATTTCCATGCTTATATCTATAAATACATAAAAGTGGAATAAAATCTAACTTGAAACAAAAAAGAAAAAAAAAACTGAACCTAACAGTTATACAGAGGAAAACACTACCAAGGCACTTGCTCCAGTGGTAAACAATTCTGAAATTGGTCAGAGGTGGGGAATCATCACCCATACAGCCAGCAGCCCCGCCCGCCCACGCAAGGAGCGTCCTTATTGCAAAGCTGGGGGAACGTGCCGAGGCCTCTGTGAGTAAACGTGAGCTGAGCCCCAGGCCAGCTGCTGCTGAACTGTTCCCACCCTTCCCAGGTGAAACACCTGAATATGTACAAGGGCTTGAAAGCCTAGAGGAAGGGCCGTGGAGCCACACCAGCGACAGCACGCAGGCCAACTTGGTGCCTGCAGGTCAGCCAGGATGGTCCTGGCCACGGGCGCTCTTCTGGAAGCTTTCCATTGCCCTGCCTGAGATACCCCTCCTGTCCCGGCCCCCACTCCTTTTTTTCCTTACTCACCTCAGCCCGGAGAGATATTCCTGTGGAAGTTATGGGTGACACATCCTCTTCTTTACAGGTGGCAGCCTGGCAACTCCTGCCGAAAGTCCAGCAGAGCCCCACTCACACCGGGCCACCCACAAAGCCGTGGACCCTCACACCCTCCCACCAGCACAGCCCCGAGACTGCTGACGGGGAAGAGAATATGGAGTCAGGCACAGCTGCAGGGGCTATTGCTGCCTGGAGTGCTGTTTATATTGACCTCAACCCAGGCACACCTGGGGAGGGCTTGCCGGCAGGGTCAGGCTGCCCAGGTCAGCTAATCCTCAGCCCTCAGGGAATCACATTGCAGAAAATGGACCTCGCTAAGACAGAATATTCGCCAAGGAAAAAAAGGACACAATGCCATTTGCAGCACTGTAGATGAGTCTCGAGGTAATCACGTGTCTTGGAGTAAGTCAGAAAGTGAAAGACACATATCATATCATATCACTTATAGGTGTTACCTATAAGTTGATACCAGGGCAGATATTTCCACGGAGAAGGGCAATCACAGATTCATTAAACAAACTTATGGTTCACCAAAGGAAAGGTGTGAGGATTGAATTCATTACGATATTGGGGTTAACAGACATATACAAACACAGAAGACGTATATAATCACCAAAGACCTACGGAGTACCAAGAGAAGACTACTCAACATTCTGTCATAACGTACATGGGAAAAGGATCCCAGGAAGAACAGACATATGTATATGTGTAAAAGAACCACCTCTTGCACACCTACAACAAGCTAAACGTTGTACTCAAACTTGCTGTAATAAAAAATAAAAAATTAAATTAAAAACACGAACAAGAAGTAGTGAGACACACTTGAGGGGCTTTCTCCTGGCACATTCCGTTCTACTTTACAATCTAGAACGCGACTTCCATTGAGGCTCTGCTGCCCTAGTAACCAGATTTGGTAAGGGAGATCTGCTGCCACCTTTTGGCCGTTTCACACAACAGCAGATTTAATCCCAGCTCTAATGGTCAGGGGATATTCAAAATCATTACAGGCCTGTAAATGACACCTGCCCTGAAAACAAATCCTCGGGTCATATATCGACCAAAAAATTCAAAAGACGTCCATATTTCAAAACGACAGTTTCAAGAGGCATATTTCACGCACATTACTGTTCTGCTTCTGTTGCTTTCTTTATTTCTTTGTTAAAAGAACGGGAATGGAAAAAGGCAACCCTCAGAATGGGCGAAAACGTTCACAAACGAATCAATGGACAAAGGTTTAATCTCCAATATATATAAACAGCTCATGCAGCTTAATATTAATAAAACAAACAACCCAATACAAAAATGGGCAGAAGATCTAAATAGACGTTTCTTCAAAGAAGACACAGAGATGGCCAAGACGCACATGAAAAGCTGCTCAACATCACTAATTATTAGAGAAATGCAAATCAAAACTACAATGAGGTAAGACCTCACACCTGTTAGAATCGGCATCATCAGATAATCTACAAACAACAAATTCTGGGGAGGGTGTGGACAAAAGGAACCATCTTCCGCTATTGGTGGGAATGTAAATTGATACAGTCACTATGGAGAACAGTATGGAGGTTCCTTTAAAGAACTAAAAAGAGAATTACCATAGGATCCAGCAATCCCACTTCTGGGCATATACCCAGAGAAAACCAAAAATCACAGAGACACATTCACCACAATGTTCATTGCAGCACTAGTAACAATAGCCAGGTAATGGAAGCAACCTAAATGCCCACACACAGACGAAAGGATAAAGATGTGGTACATATATAAAATGGAATATTACTTCAGCTATAAAAAGGAATGAAACTGGGTCATTTGTAGAGAAGTTGATGGATCTAGAGACTGTCATACAGAGTGAAATAAGTCAGAAAGAGAAAAACAAATATTGTATATTAATGCCTATATGTGGAACCTAGAAAAATGGTACAGATGAACTGGTTTGCAGGGCAGAAATAGAGACACAGAGGTAGAGAACAAACGTATGGACACAATGTGGGGGAAGCCAAGGGTTGGTGGTGGTGGAATGAGTTGAGAGATTGGGATTGACCTCTATATATGTATATGCATAAAATAGATAACTAATAATAACCTACTGTATAAAAAAATAAATAAAATTAAATTTCAAAATTTTTAAAAATAAAATGTAAAAATAAAACAGAAAAAAAGTTCTTCCATTCACACTGATGTATTTATAAGAATGAATTATTTCCATGCTTATATCTATAAATACATAAAAGAGGAATAAAATCTAACTTGAACCAAAAAAGAAAAAAAAAAACTGAACCTAACAGTTATACAGAGGAAAACACTACCAAGGCACTTGCTCCAGTGGTAAACAATTCTGAAATTGGTCAGAGGTGGGGAATCATCTCCCATACAGCCAGCCGCCCCGCCCGCCCACGCAAGGAGCGTCCTTATTGCAAACCTGGGAGACCGTGCCGAGGCCTCTGTGAGTAAACGTGAGCTGAGCCCCAGGCCAGATGCTGCTGAACAGTTCCCACCCTTCCCAGGTGAAACACCTGAATATGTACAAGGGCTTGAAAGCCTAGAGGAAGGGCCGTGGAGCCACACCAGCGACAGCACGCAGGCCAACTTGGTGCCTGAAGGTCAGCCAGGATGGTCCTGGCCACGGGCGCTCTTCTGGAAGCTTTCCATTGCCCTGCCTGAGATACCCCTCCTGTCCCGGCACCCACTCCTTTTTTTCCTTACTCACCTCAGCCCGGAGAGATATTCCAGTGGAAGTTATGGGTGACACATCCTCTTCTTTGCAGGTGGCAGCCTGGCAACTCCTGCCGAAAGTCCAGCAGAGCCCCACTCACACCGGGACACCCACAAAGCCGTGGACCCTCACACCCTCCCACCAGCACAGCCCCGAGACTGCTGACGGGGCAGAGAATATGGAGTCAGGCACAGCTGCAGGGGCTATTGCTGCCTGGAGTGCTATTTATATTGACCTCAACCCAGGCACACCTGGGGAGGGCTTGCCGGCAGGGTCAGGCTGCCCAGGTCAGCTAATCCTCAGCCCTCAGGGAATCACATTGCAGAAAATGGACCTCGCTAAGACAAAATATTCGCCAAGGAAAAAAAGGACACAATGCCATTTGCAGCACCGTAGATGAGTCTCGAGGTAATCACGTGACTTGTAGTAAGTCAGAAATTGAAAGACACATATCATATCATATCACTTATAGGTGTTACCTATAAGTTGATACCAGGGCAGATATTTCCACAGAGAAGGGCAATCACAGATTCATTAAACAAACTTATGGTTCACCAAAGGAAAGGTGTGAGGATTGAATTCATTACGATATTGGGGTTAACAGACATATACAAACACAGTAGACGTATATAATCACCAAAGACCTACGGAGTACCAAGAGAAGACTACTCAACATTCTATCTTAACGTACATGGGAAAAGGATCCCAGGAAGAACAGACATATGTATATGTGTAAAAGAACCACCTCTTGCACACCTACAACAAGCTAAACGTTGTACTCAAACTTGCTGTAATAAAAAATAAAAAATTAAATTAAAAACACGAACAAGAAGTAGTGAGACACACTTGAGGTGCTTTCTCCTGGCACATTCCGTTCTACATTACAATCTTGAACGCGACTTCCATTGAGGCTCTGCTGCCCTAGTAACCAGATTTGGTAAGGGAGAACTGCTGCCACCTTGTGGCCGTTTCACACAACAGCAGCTTTAATCCCAGCGCTAATGGTCAGTGGATATTCAAAATCATTACAGGCCTGTAAATGACACCTGCCCTGAAAACAAATCCTGGGGTCATATATCAACTAAAAAATTCAAAAGACGTCCATATTTCAAAACGACAGTTTCAAGACGCATATTTCACGCACTTTAGTGTTCTGCTTCTTTTGCTTTCTTTCTTTCTTTGTTAAAAAAACGGGAATGGATAAAGGCAACCCTCAGAAGGGGCGAAAACGTTCACAAACGAATCAATGGACAAATGTTTAATCTCCAATATATATAAACAGCTCATGCAGCTTAATATTAATAAAACAAACACCCCAATACAAAAATGGACAGAAGATCTATATAGACGTTTATTCAAAGAAGACACAGAGATGGCCAAGACGCACATGTAAAGCTGCTCAACATCACTAATTATTTGAGAAATGCAAATCAAAACTACAATGGGGTAAGACCTCACACCTGTTAGAATCGGCATCATCAGATAATCTACAAACAACAAATTCTGTGGAGGGTGTGGACAAAAGGAACCATCTTCCGCTATTGGTGGGAATGTAAATTGATACAGTCACTATGGAGAACAGTATGGAGGTTCCTTTAAAAAACTAAAAAGAGAATTACCATAGGATCCAGCAATCCCACTTCTGGGCATATACCCAGAGAAAACCATAAATCACAAAGACACATTCACCACAATGTTCATTGCAGCACTATTTACAATAGCCAGGTAATGGAAGCAACCTAAATGCCCACAGACAGACGAATGGATAAAGATGTGGTACATATATAATATGGAATATTACTGCAGCCATAAAAAGGAATGAAACTGGGTCAGTTGTAGAGAAGTTGATGGATCTAGAGACTGTCATACAGAGTGAAATAAGTCAGAAAGAGAAAAACAAATATTGTATATTAATGCCTATATGCGGAACCTAGAAAAATGGTACAGATGAACTGGTTTGCAGGGCAGAAATAGAGACACAGATGTGAGAACAAACGTATGGACACAAAGTGGGGGAAGCCATGGGGTGGTGGTGGTGGAATGAGTTGAGAGACTGGGATTGACCTGTATATATGTATATGCATAAAATAGATAACTAATAATAACCTACTGTATAAAAAAATAAATAAAATTAAATTTCAAAATTTTTAAAAATAAAATGTAAAAATAAAACAGAAAAAAGTTCTTCCATTCACACTGATGTATTTATAAGAATGAATTATTTCCATGCTTATATCTATAAATACATAAAAGAGGAATAAAATCTAACTTGAACCAAAAAAGAAAAAGAAAACTGAACCTAACAGTTATACAGAGGAAAACACTACCAAGGCACTTGCTCCAGTGGTAAACAATTCTGAAATTGGTCAGAGGTGGGGAATCATCTCCAATACAGCCAGCAGGCCCGCCCACCCACGCAAGGAGTGTCCTTATTGCAAAGCTGGGAGACCGTGCCGAGGCCTCTGTGAGTAAACGTGAGCTGAGCCCCAGGCCAGATGCTGCTGAACAGTTCCCACCCTTCCCAGGTGAAACACGTGAATATGTACAAGGGCTTGAAAGCCTAGAGGAAGGGCCGTGGAGCCACACCAGCGACAGCACGCAGGCCGACTTGGTGCCTGCAGGGCAGCCAGGATGGTCCTGGCCACGGGCGCTCTTCTGGAAGCTTTCCATTGCCCTGCCAGAGATACCCCACCTGTCCCGGCCCCCACTCCTATTTTTCCTTACTCACCTCAGCCCGGAGAGATATTCCAGTGGAAGTTATGGGTGACACATCCTCTTCTTTTCAGGTGGCAGCCTGGCAACTCCTCCCGAAAGTCCAGCAGATCCCCACTCACACCGGGCCACCCACAAAGCCGTGGACCCTCACACCCTCCCACCAGCACAGCCCCGAGACTGCTGACGGGGCAGAGAATATGGAGTCAGGCACAGCTGCAGGGGCTATTGCTGCTAGGAGTGCTGTTTATATTGACCTCAACCCAGGCACACCTGGGGAGGGCTTGCCGGCAGGGTCAGGCTGTCCAGGTCAGCTAATCCTCAGCCCTCAGGGAATCACATTGCAGAAAATGGACCTCGCTAAGACAGAATATTCACCAAGGAAAAAAAGGACACAATGCCATTTGCAGCACCGTAGATGGGTCTCGAGGTAATCACGTGACTTGGAGTAAGTCAGAAAGAGAAAGACACATATCATATCATATCACTTATACGTGTTACCTATAAATTGATACCAGGGCAGATATTTCCACGGAGAAGGGCAATCACAGATTAATTAAACAAACTTATGGTTCACCAAAGGAAAGGTGTGAGGATTGAATTCATTACGATATTGGGGTTAACAGACATATACAAACACAGTAGACCTATATAATCACCAAAGACCTACGGAGTACCTAGAGAAGACTACTCAACATTCTGTCATAACGTACATGGGAAAAGGATCCCAGGAAGAACAGACATATGTATATGTGTAAAAGAACCACCTCTTGCACACCTAAACAAGCTAAACGTTGTACTCAAAGTTGCTGTAATAAAAAATAAAAAATTAAATTAAAAACACGAACAAGAAGTAGTGAGACAAACTTGTGGGGCTTTCTCTGGCACATTCCTTTCTACTTTACAATCCAGAACGCGACTTCCATTGAGGCTCTGCTGCCCTAGTAACCAGATTTGGTAAGGGAGAACTGCTGCCACGTTGTGGCCGTTTCACACAACAGCAGCTTTAATCCCAGCGCTAATGATCAGTGGATATTCAAAATCATTACAGGCCTGTAAATGACACCTGCCCTGAAAACAAATCCTGGGGTCATATATCGACCAAAAAATTCAAAAGACGTCCATATTTCAAAACGACAGTTTCAAGAGGCATATTTCACGCACATTAGTGTTCTGCTTCTTTTGCTTTCTTTCTTTCTTTGTTAAAAAAACGGGAATGGATAAAAGCAACCCTCAGAAGGGGCAAAAACGTTCACAAACGAATCAATGGACAGAGGTTTAATCTCCAATATATATAAACAGCTCATGCAGCTTAATATTAATAAAACAAACAACCCAATACAAAAATGGGCAGAAGATCTAAATAGACGTTTCTTCAAAGAAGACACAGAGATGGCCAAGATGCACATGAAAAGCTGCTCAACATCACTAATTATTAGAGAAATGCAAATCAAAACTACAATGAGGTAAGACCTCACACCTGTTAGAATCGGCATCATCAGGTAATCTACAAACAACAAATACTGGGGAGGGTGTGGACAAAATGAACCCTCTTCCGCTATTGGTGGGAATGTAAATTGATACAGTCACTATGGAGAACAGTATGGAGGTTCCTTTAAAAAACTAAAAAGAGAATTACCATAGGATCCAGCAATCCCACTTCTGGGCATATACCCAGAGAAAACCAAAAATCACAGAGACACATTCACCACAATGTTCATTGCAGCACTATTTACAATAGCCAGGTAATGGAAGCAACCTAAATGCCCACAGACAGACGAATGGATAAAGATGTGGTACATGTATAATATGGAATATTATTTCAGCCATAAAAAGGAATGAAACTGGGTCATTTGTAGAGAAGTTGATGGATCTAGAGACTGTCATACAGAGTGAAATAAGTCAGAAAGAGAAAAACAAATATTGTATATTAATGCCTATATGTGGAACCTAGAAAAATGGTACAGATGAACTGGTTTGCAGGGCAGAAATAGAGACACAGAGGTAGAGAACAAACGTATGGACACAATGTGGGGGAAGCCAAGGGGTGGTGGTGGTGGAATGAGTTGAGAGATTGGGATTGACCTCTATATATGTATATGCATAAAATAGATAACTAATAATAACCTATTGTATAAAAAAATAAATAAAATTAAATTTCAAAATTTTTAAAAATAAAATGTAAAAATAAAACAGAAAAAAAGTTCTTCCATTCACACTGATGTATTTATAAGAATGAATTATTTCCATGCTTATATCTATAAATACATAAAAGAGGAATAAAATCTAACTTGAACCAAAAAAGAAAAAAAAAACTGAACCTAACAGTTATACAGAGGAAAACACTACCAAGGCACTTGCTCCAGTGGTAAACAATTCTGAAATTGGTCAGAGGTGGGGAATCATCTCCCATACAGCCAGCAGCCCCGCCCGCCCACGCAAGGAGCGTCCTTATTGCAAACCTGGGAGACCGTGCCGAGGCCTCTGTGAGTAAACGTGAGCTGAGCCCCAGTCCAGATGCTGCTGAACAGTTCCCACCCTTCCCAGGTGAAACACCTGAATATGTACAAGGGCTTGAAAGCCTAGAGGAAGGGCCGTGGAGCCACACCAGCGACAGCACGCAGGCCAACTTGGTGCCTGCAGGTCAGCCAGGATGGTCCTGGCCACGGGCGCTCTTCTGGAAGCTTTCCATTGCCCTGCCTGAGATACCCCTCCTGTCCCGGCCCCCACTCCTTTTTTTCCTTACTCACCTCAGCCCGGAGAGATATTCCAGTGGAAGTTATGGGTGACACATCCTCTTCTTTGCAGGTGGCAGCCTGGCAACTCCTGCCGAAAGTCCAGCAGAGCCCCACTCACACCGGGACACCCACAAAGCCGTGGACCCTCACACCCTCCCACCAGCACAGCCCCGAGACTGCTGACGGGGCAGAGAATATGGAGTCAGGCACAGCTGCAGGGGCTATTGCTGCCTGGAGTGCTATTTATATTGACCTCAACCCAGGCACACCTGGGGAGGGCTTGCCGGCAGGGTCAGGCTGCCCAGGTCAGCTAATCCTCAGCCCTCAGGGAATCACATTGCAGAAAATGGACCTCGCTAAGACAGAATATTCGCCAAGGAAAAAAAGGACACAATGCCATTTGCAGCACCGTAGATGAGTCTCGAGGTAATCACGTGACTTGGAGTAAGTCAGAAAGTGAAAGACACATATCATATCATATCACTTATAGGTGTTACCTATAAGTTGATACCAGGGCAGATATTTCCACAGAGAAGGGCAATCACAGATTCATTAAACAAACTTATGGTTCACCAAAGGAAAGGTGTGAGGATTGAATTCATTACGATATTGGGGTTAACAGACATATACAAACACAGTAGACGTATATAATCACCAAAGACCTACGGAGTACCAAGAGAAGACTACTCAACATTCTATCTTAACGTACATGGGAAAAGGATCCCAGGAAGAACAGACATATGTATATGTGTAAAAGAACCACCTCTTGCACACCTACAACAAGCTAAACGTTGTACTCAAACTTGCTGTAATAAAAAATAAAAAATTAAATTAAAAACACGAACAAGAAGTAGTGAGACACACTTGAGGTGCTTTCTCCTGGCACATTCCGTTCTACATTACAATCTAGAACGCGACTTCCATTGAGGCTCTGCTGCCCTAGTAACCAGATTTGGTAAGGGAGAACTGCTGCCACCTTGTGGCCGTTTCACACAACAGCAGCTTTAATCCCAGCGCTAATGGTCAGTGGATATTCAAAATCATTACAGGCCTGTAAATGACACCTGCCCTGAAAACAAATCCTGGGGTCATATATCGACTAAAAAATTCAAAAGACGTCCATATTTCAAAACGACAGTTTCAAGACGCATATTTCACGCACTTTAGTGTTCTGCTTCTTTTGCTTTCTTTCTTTCTTTGTTAAAAAAACGGGAATGGATAAAGGCAACCCTCAGAAGGGGCGAAAACGTTCACAAACGAATCAATGGACAAAGGTTTAATCTCCAATATATATAAACAGCTCATGCAGCTTAATATTAATAAAACAAACACCCCAATACAAAAATGGACAGAAGATCTATATAGACGTTTCTTCAAAGAAGACACAGAGATGGCCAAGACGCACATGTAAAGGTGCTCAACATCACTAATTATTTGAGAAATGCAAATCAAAACTACAATGGGGTAAGACCTCACACCTGTTAGAATCGGCATCATCAGATAATCTACAAACAACAAATTCTGGGGAGGGTGTGGACAAAAGGAACCCTCTTCCGCTATTGGTGGGAATGTAAATTGATACAGTCACTATGGAGAACAGTATGGAGGTTCCTTTAAAAAACTAAAAAGAGAATTACCATAGGATCCAGCAATCCCACTTCTGGGCATATACCCAGAGAAAACCATAAATCACAAAGACACATTCACCACAATGTTTATTGCAGCACTATTTACAATAGCCAGGTAATGGAAGCAACCTAAATGCCCACAGACAGACGAATGGATAAAGATGTGGTACATATATAATATGGAATATTACTGCAGCCATAAAAAGGAATGAAACTGGGTCATTTGTAGAGAAGTTGATGGATCTAGAGACTGTCATACAGAGTGAAATAAGTCAGAAAGAGAAAAACAAATATTGTATATTAATGCCTATATGCGGAACCTAGAAAAATGGTACAGATGAACTGGTTTGCAGGGCAGAAATAGAGACACAGATGTGAGAACAAACGTATGGACACAAAGTGGGGGAAGCCATGGGGTGGTGGTGGTGGAATGAGTTGAGAGACTGGGATTGACCTGTATATATGTATATGCATAAAATAGATAACTAATAATAACCTACTGTATAAAAAAATAAATAAAATTAAATTTCAAAATTTTAAAAATAAAATGTAAAAATAAAACAGAAAAAAGTTCTTCCATTCACACTGATGTATTTATAAGAATGAATTATTTCCATGCTTATATCTATAAATACATAAAAGAGGAATAAAATCTAACTTGAACCAAAAAAGAAAAAGAAAAATGAACCTAACAGTTATACAGAGGAAAACACTACCAAGGCACTTGCTCCAGTGGTAAACAATTCTGAAATTGGTCAGAGGTGGGGAATCATCTCCAATACAGCCAGCAGGCCCGCCCACCCACGCAAGGAGTGTCCTTATTGCAAAGCTGGGAGACCGTGCCGAGGCCTCTGTGAGTAAACGTGAGCTGAGCCCCAGGCCAGATGCTGCTGAACAGTTCCCACCCTTCCAAGGTGAAACACGTGAATATGTACAAGGGCTTGAAAGCCTAGAGGAAGGGCCGTGGAGCCACACCAGTGACAGCACGCAGGCCGACTTGGTGCCTGCACGGCAGCCAGGATGGTCCTGGCCACGGGCGCTCTTCTGGAAGCTTTCCATTGCCCTGCCAGAGATACCCCACCTGTCCCGGCCCCCACTCCTATTTTTCCTTACTCACCTCAGCCCGGAGAGATATTCCAGTGGAAGTTATGGGTGACACATCCTCTTCTTTTCAGGTGGCAGCCTGGCAACTCCTCCCGAAAGTCCAGCAGATCCACACTCACACCGGGCCACCCACAAAGCCGTGGACCCTCACACCCTCCCACCAGCACAGCCCCGAGACTGCTGACGGGGCAGAGAATATGGAGTCAGGCACAGCTGCAGGGGCTATTGCTGCCTGGAGTGCTGTTTATATTGACCTCAACCCAGGCACACCTGGGGAGGGCTTGCCGGCAGGGTCAGGCTGTCCAGGTCAGCTAATCCTCAGCCCTCAGGGAATCACATTGCAGAAAATGGACCTCGCTAAGACAGAATATTCACCAAGGAAAAAAAGGACACAATGCCATTTGCAGCACCGTAGATGGGTCTCGAGGTAATCACGTGACTTGGAGTAAGTCAGAAAGAGAAAGACACATATCATATCATATCACTTATACGTGTTACCTATAAATTGATACCAGGGCAGATATTTCCACGGAGAAGGGCAATCACAGATTCATTAAACAAACTTATGGTTCACCAAAGGAAAGGTGTGAGGATTGAATTCATTACGATATTGGGGTTAACAGACATATACAAACACAGTAGACGTATATAATCACCAAAGACCTACGGAGTACCAAGAGAAGACTACTCAACATTCTGTCATAACGTACATGGGAAAAGGATCCCAGGAAGAACAGACATATGTATATGTGTAAAAGAACCACCTCTTGCACACCTACAACAAGCTAAACGTTGTACTCAAACTTGCTGTAATAAAAAATAAAAAATTAAATTAAAAACACGAACAAGAAGTAGTGAGACAAACTTGTGGGGCTTTCTCCTGGCACATTCCTTTCTACTTTACAATCCAGAACGCGACTTCCATTGAGGCTCTGCTGCCCTAGTAACCAGATTTGGTAAGGGAGAACTGCTGCCACGTTGTGGCCGTTTCACACAACAGCAGCTTTAATCCCAGCGCTAATGATCAGTGGATATTCAAAATCATTACAGGCCTGTAAATGACACCTGCCCTGAAAACAAATCCTGGGGTCATATATCGACCAAAAAATTGAAAAGACGTCCATATTTCAAAACGACAGTTTCAAGAGGCATATTTCACGCACATTAGTGTTCTGCTTCTTTTGCTTTCTTTCTTTCTTTGTTAAAAAAACGGGAATGGATAAAAGCAACCCTCAGAAGGGGCAAAAACGTTCACAAACGAATCAATGGACAGAGGTTTAATCTCCAATATATATAAACAGCACATGCAGCTTAATATTAATAAAACAAACAACCCAATACAAAAATGGGCAGAAGATCTAAATAGACGTTTCTTCAAAGAAGACACATAGATGGCCAAGATGCACATGAAAAGCTGCTCAACATCACTAATTATTAGAGAAATGCAAATCAAAACTACAATGAGGTAAGACCTCACACCTGTTAGAATCGGCATCATCAGGTAATCTACAAACAACAAATTCTGGGGAGGGTGTGGACAAAATGAACCCTCTTCCGCTATTGGTGGGAATGTAAATTGATACAGTCACTATGGAGAACAGTATGGAGGTTCCTTTAAAAAACTAAAAAGAGAATTACCATAGGATCCAGCAATCCCACTTCTGGGCATATACCCAGAGAAAACCAAAAGTCACAGAGACACATTCACCACAATGTTCATTGCAGCACTATTTACAATAGCCAGGTAATGGAAGCAACCTAAATGCCCACAGACAGACGAATGGATAAAGATGTGGTACATGTATAATATGGAATATTATTTCAGCCATAAAAAGGAATGAAACTGGGTCATTTGTAGAGAAGTTGATGGATCTAGAGACTGTCATACAGAGTGAAATAAGTCAGAAAGAGAAAAACAAATATTGTATATTAATGCCTATATGTGGAACCTAGAAAAATGGTACAGATGAACTGGTTTGCAGGGCAGAAATAGAGACACAGAGGTAGAGAACAAACGTATGGACACAATGTGGGGGAAGCCATGGGGTGGTGGTGGTGGAATGAGTTGAGAGATTGGGATTGACCTGTATATATGTATATGCATAAAATAGATAACTAATAATAACCTACTGTATAAAAAAATAAATAAAATTAAATTTCAAAATTCTTAAAAATAAAATGTAAAAATAAAACAGAAAAAAAGTTCTTCCATTCACCCTGATGTATTTATAAGAATGAATTATTTCCATGCTTATATCTATAAATACATAAAAGAGGAATAAAATCTAACTTGAACCAAAAAAGAAAAAAAAAACTGAACCTAACAGTTATACAGAGGAAAACACTACCAAGGCACTTGCTCCAGTGGTAAACAATTCTGAAATTGGTCAGAGGTGGGGAATCATCTCCCATACAGCCAGCAGCCCCGCCCGCCCACGCAAGGAGCGTCCTTATTGCAAAGCTGGGGGAACGTGCGAGGCCTCTGTGAGTAAACGTGAGCTGAGCCCCAGGCCAGCTGCTGCTGAACTGTTCCCACCCTTCCCAGGTGAAACACCTGAATATGTACAAGGGCTTGAAGGCCTAGAGGAAGGGCCGTGGAGCCACACCAGCGACAGCACGCAGGCCAACTTGGTGCCTGCAGGTCAGCCAGGATGGTCCTGGCCACGGGCGCTCTTCTGGAAGCTTTCCATTGCCCTGCCTGAGATACCCCTCCTGTCCCGGCCCCCACTCCTTTTTTTCCTTACTCACCTCAGCCCGGAGAGATATTCCTGTGGAAGTTATGGGTGACACATCCTCTTCTTTACAGGTGGCAGCCTGGCAACTCCTGCCGAAAGTCCAGCAGAGCCCCACTCACACCGGGACACCCACAAAGCCGTGGACCCTCACACCCTCCCACCAGCACAGCCCCGAGACTGCTGACGGGGAAGAGAATATGGAGTCAGGCACAGCTGCAGGGGCTATTGCTGCCTGGAGTGCTGTTTATATTGACCTCAACCCAGGCACACCTGGGGAGGGCTTGCCGGCAGGGTCAGGCTGCCCAGGTCAGCTAATCCTCAGCCCTCAGGGAATCACATTGCAGAAAATGGACCTCGCTAAGACAGAATATTCGCCAAGGAAAAAAAGGACACAATGCCATTTGCAGCACTGTAGATGAGTCTCGAGGTAATCACGTGTCTTGGAGTAAGTCAGAAAGTGAAAGACACATATCATATCATATCACTTATAGGTGTTACCTATAAGTTGATACCAGGGCAGATATTTCCACGGAGAAGGGCAATCACAGATTCATTAAACAAACTTATGGTTCACCAAAGGAAAGGTGTGAGGATTGAATTCATTACGATATTGGGGTTAACAGACATATACAAACACAGAAGACGTATATAATCACCAAAGACCTACGGAGTACCAAGAGAAGACTACTCAACATTCTGTCATAACGTACATGGGAAAAGGATCCCAGGAAG
The DNA here is from genome assembly GCF_964165515.1 of Mesoplodon bidens. Taxonomy (NCBI): domain Eukaryota; kingdom Metazoa; phylum Chordata; class Mammalia; order Artiodactyla; family Ziphiidae; genus Mesoplodon; species Mesoplodon bidens. The sequence continues at coordinate 1,349,076 of NC_138168.1, forward strand.
AACAGACATATGTATATGTGTAAAAGAACCACCTCTTGCACACCTACAACAAGCTAAACGTTGTACTCAAACTTGCTGTAATAAAAAATAAAAAATTAAATTAAAAACACGAACAAGAAGTAGTGAGACACACTTGAGGGGCTTTCTCCTGGCACATTCCGTTCTACTTTACAATCTAGAACGCGACTTCCATTGAGGCTCTGCTGCCCTAGTAACCAGATTTGGTAAGGGAGAACTGCTGCCACCTTGTGGCCGTTTCACACAACAGCAGATTTAATCCCAGCTCTAATGGTCAGGGGATATTCAAAATCATTACAGGCCTGTAAATGACACCTGCCCTGAAAACAAATCCTCGGGTCATATATCGACCAAAAAATTCAAAACACGTCCATATTTCAAAACGACAGTTTCAAGAGGCATATTTCACGCACATTACTGTTCTGCTTCTGTTGCTTTCTTTATTTCTTTGTTAAAACAACGGGAATGGAAAAAGGCAACCCTCAGAATGGGCGAAAACGTTCACAAACGAATCAATGGACAAAGGTTTAATCTCCAATATATATAAACAGCTCATGCAGCTTAATATTAATAAAACAAACAACCCAATACAAAAATGGGCAGAAGATCTAAATAGACGTTTCTTCAAAGAAGACACAGAGATGGCCAAGACGCACATGAAAAGCTGCTCAACATCACTAATTATTAGAGAAATGCAAATCAAAACTACAATGAGGTAAGACCTCACACCTGTTAGAATCGGCATCATCAGATAATCTACAAACAACAAATTCTGGGGAGGGTGTGGACAAAAGGAACCATCTTCCGCTATTGGTGGGAATGTAAATTGATACAGTCACTATGGAGAACAGTATGGAGGTTCCTTTAAAGAACTAAAAAGAGAATTACCATAGGATCCAGCAATCCCACTTCTGGGCATATACCCAGAGAAAACCAAAAATCACAGAGACACATTCACCACAATGTTCATTGCAGCACTAGTAACAATAGCCAGGTAATGGAAGCAACCTAAATGCCCACACACAGACGAAAGGATAAAGATGTGGTACATATATAAAATGGAATATTACTTCAGCTATAAAAAGGAATGAAACTGGGTCATTTGTAGAGAAGTTGATGGATCTAGAGACTGTCATACAGAGTGAAATAAGTCAGAAAGAGAAAAACAAATATTGTATATTAATGCCTATATGTGGAACCTAGAAAAATGGTACAGATGAACTGGTTTGCAGGGCAGAAATAGAGACACAGAGGTAGAGAACAAACGTATGGACACAATGTGGGGGAAGCCAAGGGGTGGTGGTGGTGGAATGAGTTGAGAGATTGGGATTGACCTCTATATATGTATATGCATAAAATAGATAACTAATAATAACCAACTGTATAAAAAAATAAATAAAATTAAATTTCAAAATTTTTAAAAATAAAATGTAAAAATAAAACAGAAAAAAAGTTCTTCCATTCACACTGATGTATTTATAAGAATGAATTATTTCCATGCTTATATCTATAAATACATAAAAGAGGAATAAAATCTAACTTGAACCAAAATGAAAAAAAAAAAACTGAACCTAACAGTTATACAGAGGAAAACACTACCAAGGCACTTGCTCCAGTGGTAAACAATTCTGAAATTGGTCAGAGGTGGGGAATCATCTCCCATACAGCCAGCAGCCCCGCCTGCCCACGCAAGGAGCGTCCTTATTGCAAACCTGGGAGACCGTGTCGAGGCCTCTGTGAGTAAACGTGAGCTGAGCCCCAGGCCAGATGCTGCTGAACAGTTCCCACCCTTCCCAGGTGAAACACCTGAATATGTACAAGGGCTTGAAAGCCTAGAGGAAGGGCCGTGGAGCCACACCAGCGACAGCACGCAGGCCAACTTGGTGCCTGCAGGTCAGCCAGGATGGTCCTGGCCACGGGCGCTCTTCTGGAAGCTTTCCATTGCCCTGCCTGAGATACCCCTCCTGTCCCGGCCCCCACTCCTTTTTTTCCTTACTCACCTCAGCCCGGAGAGATATTCCAGTGGAAGTTATGGGTGACACATCCTCTTCTTTACAGGTGGCAGCCTGGCAACTCCTGCCGAAAGTCCAGCAGAGCCCCACTCACACCGGGCCACCCACAAAGCCGTGGACCCTCACACCCTCCCACCAGCACAGCCCCGAGACTGCTGACGGGGCAGAGAATATGGAGTCAGGCACAGCTGCAGGGGCTATTGCTGCCTGGAGTGCTATTTATATTGACCTCAACCCAGGCACACCTGGGGAGGGCTTGCCGGCAGGGTCAGGCTGCCCAGGTCAGCTAATCCTCAGCCCTCAGGGAATCACATTGCAGAAAATGGACCTCGCTAAGACAGAATATTCGCCAAGGAAAAAAAGGACACAATGCCATTTGCAGCACCGTAGATGAGTCTCGAGGTAATCACGTGACTTGGAGTAAGTCAGAAAGTGAAAGACACATATCATATCATATCACTTATACGTGTTACCTATAAATTGATACCAGGGCAGATATTTCCACGGAGAAGGGCAATCACAGATTCATTAAACAAACTTATGGTTCACCAAAGGAAAGGTGTGAGGATTGAATTAATTACGATATTGGGGTTAACAGACATATACAAACACAGTAGACGTATATAATCACCAAAGACCTACGGAGTACCTAGAGAAGACTACTCAACATTCTGTCATAACGTACATGGGAAAAGGATCCCAGGAAGAACAGACATATGTATATGTGTCAAAGAACCACCTCTTGCACACCTACAACAAGCTAAACGTTGTACTCAAACTTGCTGTAATAAAAAATAAAAAATTAAATTAAAAACACGAACAAGAAGTAGTGAGACACACTTGAGGGGCTTTCTCCTGGCACATTCCATTCTACTTTACAATCTAGAACGCGACTTCCATTGAGGCTCTGCTGCCCTAGTAACCAGATTTGGTAAGGGAGAACTGCTGCCACCTTGTGGCAGTTTCACACAACAGCAGCTTTAATCCCAGCGCTAATGATCAGTGGATATTCAAAATCATTACAGGCCTGTAAATGACACCTGCCCTGAAAACAAATCCTGGGGTCATATATCGACCAAAAAATTCAAAAGACGTCCATATTTCAAAACGACAGTTTCAAGAGGCATATTTCACGCACATTAGTGTTCTGCTTCTTTTGCTTTCTTTCTTTCTTTGTTAAAAAAACGGGAATGGATAAAGGCAACCCTCAGAAGGGGCGAAAACGTTCACAAATGAATCAATGGACAAATGTTTAATCTCCAATATATATAAACAGCTCATGCAGCTTAATATTAATAAAACAAACAACCCAATACAAAAATGGGCAGAAGATCTAAATAGACGTTTCTTCAAAGAAGACACAGTGATGGCCAAGACGCACGTGAAAAGCTGCTCAATATCACTAATTATTAGAGAAATGCAAATCAAAACTACAATGAGGTAAGACCTCACACCTGTTAGAATCGGCATCATCAGATAATCTACAAACAACAAATTCTGGGGAGGGTGTGGACAAAAGGAACCCTCTTCCGCTATTGGTGGGAATGTAAATTGATACAGTCACTATGGAGAACAGTATGGAGGTTCCTTTAAAAAACTAAAAAGAGAATTACCATAGGATCCAGCAATCCCACTTCTGGGCATATACCCAGAGAAAACCATAAATCACAGAGACACATTCACCACAATGTTCATTGCAGCACTATTTACAATAGCCAGGTAATGGAAGCAACCTAAATGCCCACAGACACACGAATGGATAAAGATGTGGTACATATATAATATGGAATATTACTGCAGCCATAAAAAGGAATGAATCTGGGTCAGTTTTAGAGAAGTTGATGGATCTAGAGACTGTCATACAGAGTGAAGTAAGTCAGAAAGAGAAAAACAAATATTGTATATTAATGCCTATATGTGGAACCTATAAAAATGGTACAGATGAACTGGTTTGCAGGGCAGAAATAGAGACACAGAGGTAGAGAACAAACGTATGGACACAAAGAGGGGGAAGCCATGGGGTGGTGGTGGTGGAATGAGTTGGGAGATTGGGATTGACCTGTATACATGTATATGAATAAAATAGATAACTAATAATAACCTACTGTATAAAAAAATAAATAAAATTAAATTTCAAAATTTTTAAAAATAAAATGTATAAATAAAACAGAAAAAATGTTCTTCCATTCACACTGATGTATTTATAAGAATGAATTATTTCCATGCTTATATCTATAAATACATAAAAGAGGAATAAAATCTAACTTGAACCAAAAAAGAAAAAAAAACTGAACCTAACAGTTATACAGAGGAAAACACTACCAAGGCACTTGCTCCAGTGGTAAACAATTCTGAAATTGGTCAGAGGTGGGGAATCATCTCCCATACAGCCAGCAGCCCCGCCCGCCCACGCAAGTAGCGTCCTTATTGCAAAGCTGGGAGACCGTGCCGAGGCCTCTGTGAGTAAACGTGAGCTGAGCCCCAGGCCAGAAGCTGCTGAACTGTTCCCACCCTTCCCAGGTGAAACACATGTATATGTACAAGGGCTTGAAAGCCTAGAGGAAGGGCCGTGGAGCCACACCAGCGACAGCACGCAGGCCAACTTGGTGCCTGCAGGTCAGCCAGGATGGTCCTGGCCACGGGCGCTCTTCTGGAAGCTTTCCATTGCCCTGCCTGAGATACCCCTCCGGTCCCGGCCCCCACTCCTTTTTTTCCTTACTCACCTCAGCCCGGAGAGATATTCCAGTGGAAGTTATGGGTGACACATCCTCTTCTTTACAGGTGGCAGCCTGGCAACTCCTGCCGAAAGTCCAGCAGAGCCCCACTCACACCGGGCCACCCACAAAGCCGTGGACCCTCACACCCTCCCACCAGCACAGCCCCGAAACTGCTGACGGGGCAGAGAATATGGAGTCAGGCACAGCTGCAGGGGCTATTGCTGCCTGGAGTGCTATTTATATTGATCTCAACCCAGGCACACCTGGGGTGGGCTTGCCGGCAGGGTCAGGCTGCCCAGGTCAGCTAATCCTCAACCCTCAGGGAATCACATTGCAGAAAAAAGACCTCGCTAAGACAGAATATTCGCCAAGGAAAAAAAGGACACAATGCCATTTGCAGCACCGTAGATGAGTCTCGAGGTAATCACGTGACTTGGAGTAAGTCAGAAAGTGAAAGACACATATCATATCATATCACTTATAGGTGTTACCTATAAGTTGATACCAGGGCAGATATTTCCACAGAGAAGGGCAATCACAGATTCATTAAACAAACTTATGGTTCACCAAAGGAAAGGTGTGAGGATTGAATTCATTACGATATTGGGGTTAACAGACATATACAAACACAGTAGACGTATATAATCACCAAAGACCTACGGAGTACCAAGAGAAGACTACTCAACATTCTATCTTAACGTACATGGGAAAAGGATCCCAGGAAGAACAGACATATGTATATGTGTAAAAGAATCACCTCTTGCACACCTACAACAAGCTAAACGTTGTACTCAAACTTGCTGTAATAAAAAATAAAAAATTAAATTAAAAACACGAACAAGAAGTAGTGAGACACACTTGAGGTGCTTTCTCCTGGCACATTCCGTTCTACATTACAATCTAGAACGCGACTTCCATTGAGGCTCTGCTGCCCTAGTAACCAGATTTGGTAAGGGAGAACTGCTGCCACCTTGTGGCCGTTTCACACAACAGCAGCTTTAATCCCAGCGCTAATGGTCAGTGGATATTCCAAATCATTACAGGCCTGTAAATGACACCTGACCTGAAAACAAATCCTGGGGTCATATATCGACCAAAAAATTCAAAAGACGTCCATATTTCAAAACGACAGTTTCAAGAGGCATATTTCACGCACATTAGTGTTCTGCTTCTTTTGCTTTCTTTCTTTCTTTGTTAAAAGAACGGGAATGGAAAAAGGCAACCTTAAGAATGGGCGAAAACGTTCACAAACGAATCAATGGACAAAGGTTTAATCTCCAATATATATAAACAGCTCATGCAGCTTAATATTAATAAAACAAACAACCCAATACAAAAATGGGCAGAAGATCTAAATAGACGTTTCTTGAAAGAAGACACAGAGATGGCCAAGACGCACATGAGAAGCTGCTCAACATCACTAATTATTAGAGAAATGCAAATCAAAACTACAATGAGGTAAGACCTCACACCTGTTAGAATCGGCATCATCAGATAATCTACAAACAACAAATTCTGGGGAGGGTGTGGACAAAAGGAACCCTCTTCCGCTATTGGTGGGAATGTAAATTGATACAGTCACTATGGAGAACAGTATGGAGGTTCCTTTAAAAATTTAAAACAGAATTACCATAGGATCCAGCAATCCCACTTCTGGGCATATACCCAGAGAAAACCATAAATCACAAAGACACTTTCACCACAATGTTCAATGCAGCACTATTTACAATAGCCAGGTAATGGAAGCAACGTAAATGCCCCCATACAGACGAATGGATAAAGATGTGGTACATATATAAAATGGAATATTACTCAGCCATGTAAAGGAATGAAACAGGGTCATTTGCACAGAAGTTGATGGATCTAGAGACTGTCATACAGAGTGAAGTAAGTCAGAAAGAGAGAAACAAATATTGTATATTAATGCCTATATGTGGAACCTAGAAAAATGGTACAGATGAACTGGTTTGCAGGGCAGAAATAGAGACACAGAGGTAGAGAACAAACGTATGGACACAAAGTGGAGGAATCCATGGGGTGGTGGTGGTGGAATGAGTTTGGAGATTGGGATTGAGCTGTATATATGTATATGCATAAAAGAGATAACTAATAATAACCTACTGTATAAAAAAATAAATAAAATTAAATTTCAAATATTTTAAAAATAAAATGTAAAAATAAAACAGAAAAAAAGTTCTTCCATTCACATTGATGTATTTATAAGAATGAATTATTTCCATGCTTATATCTATAAATACATAAAAGAGGAATAAAATCTAACTTGAACAAAAAAGGAAAAAAAACTGAACCTAACAGTTATACAGAGGAAAACACTACCAAGGCACTTGCTCCAGTGGTAAACAATTCTGAAATTGGTCAGAGGTGGGGAATCATCTCCCATACAGCCAGCAGCCCCGCCCGCCCACGCAAGGAGCGTCCTTATTGCAAAGCTGGGAGACCGTGCCTAGGTCTCTGTGAGTAAACGTGAGCTGAGCCCCAGGCCAGATGCTGCTGAACTGTTCCCACCCTTCCCAGGTGAAACACCTGAATATGTACAAGGGCTTGAAAGCCAGAGGAAGGGCCGTGGAGCCACACCAGCGACAGCACGCAGGCCAACTTGGTGCCTGCAGGTCAGCCAGGATTGTCGTAGCCACGGGCGCTCTTCTGGAAGCTTTCCATTGCCCTGCCTGAGATACCCCTCCTGTCCCGGCCCCCACTCCTTTTTTACCTTACTCACCTCAGACCGGAGAGATATTCCAGTGGAAGTTATGGGTGACACATCCTCTTCTTTACAGGTGGCAGCCTGGCAACTCCTGCTGAAAGTCCATCAGAGCCCGACTCACACCGGGCCACCCACAACGCCGTGGACCCACACACCTTCCCACCAGCACAGCCCAGAGACTGCTGACGGGACAGAGAATATGGAGTCAGGCACAGCTGCAGGGGCTATTGCTGCCTGGAGTGCTGTTTATATTGACCTCAACCCAGGCACACCTGGGGAGGGCTTGCCGGCAGGGTCAGGCTGCCCAGGTCAGCTAATCCTCAGCCCTCAGGGAATCACATTGCAGAAAATGGACCTCGCTAAGACAGAATATTCGCCAAGGAAAAAAAGGACACAATGCCATTTGCAGCACCGTAGATGAGTCTAGAGGTAATCACGTGACTTGTAGTAAGTCAGAAAGTGAAAGACACATATCATATCATATCACTTATAGGTGTTACCTATAAGTTGATACCAGGGCAGATATTTCCACGGAGAAGGGCAATCACAGATTCATTAAACAAACTTATGGTTCACCAAAGGAAAGGTGTGAGGATTAAATTCATTACGATATTGGGGTTAACAGACATATACAAACACAGTAGACGTATATAATCACCAAAGACCTACGGAGTACCAAGAGAAGACTACTCAACATTCTGTCATAACGTACATGGGAAAAGGATCCCAGGAAGAACAGACATATGTATATGTGTAAAAGAACCACCCCTTGCACACCTACAACAAGCTAAACGTTGTACTCAAACTTGCTGTAATAAAAAATAAAAAATTAAATTAAAAACACGAACAAGAAGTAGTGAGACACACTTGAGGGGCTTTCTCCTGGCACATTCCGTTCTACATTCCAATCTAGAACGCGACTTCCATTGAGGCTCTGCTGCCCTAGTAACCAGATTTGGTAAGGGAGAACTGCTGCCACCTTGTGGCCGTTTCACAAAACAGCAGCTTTAATCCCAGCGCTAATGGTCAGTGGATATTCCAAATCATTACAGGCCTGTAAATGACACCTGCCCTGAAAACAAATCCTGGGGTCATATATTGACCAAAAAATTCAAAAGACGTCCATATTTAAAAAAGACAGTTTCAAGAGGCATATTTCACGCACATTAGTGTTCTGCTCCTTTTGCTTTCTTTCTTTCTGTGTTAAAAAAACGGGAATGGAGAAAGGCAACCCTCAGAAGGGGCGAAAACGTTCACAAACGAATCAATGGACAAAGGTTTAATCTCCAATATATATAAACAGCCCATGCAGCTTAATATTAATAAAACAAACAACCCAATACAAAAATGGGCAGAAGATCTAAATAGACGTTTCTTCAAAGAAGACACAGAGATGGCCAAGACGCACATGAAAAGCTGCTCAACATCACTAATTATTAGAGAAATGCAAATCAAAACTACAATGAGTTAAGACCTCACACCTGTTAGAAACGGCATCATCAGATAATCTACAAACAACAAATTCTGGGGAGGGTGTGGACAAAAGGAACCCTCTTCCGCTATTGGTGGGAATGTAAATTGATACAGTCACTATGGAGAACAGTATGGAGGTTCGTTTAAAAAACTGAAAGGAGAATTACCATAGGATCCAGCAATCCCACTTCTGGGCATATACCCAGAGAAAACCATAAATCACAGAGACACATTCACCACAATGTTCATTGCACCACTATTTACAATAGCCAGGTAATGGAAGCAACCTAAATGCCCACAGACAGACGAATGGATAAAGATGTGGTACATATATAATATGGAATATTACTTCAGCTATAAAAAGGAATGAAACTGGGTCCGTTGTAGAGAAGTTGATGGATCTAGAGACTGTCATACAGAATGAAGTAAGTCAGAAAGAGAAAAACAAATATTGTATATTAATGCCTATATGTGGAACCTAGAAAAATGGTACAGATGAACTGGTTTGCAGGGCAGAAATAGAGACACAGAGGTAGAGAACAAACGTATGGACACAAAGTGGGGGAAGCCATGGGGTGGTGGTGGTGGAATGGGTTGGGAGATTGGGATTGACCTGTATACATGTATATGCATAAAATAGATAACTAATAATAACCTACTCTATAAAATATAAATACAATTAAATTTCAAAATTTTTAAAAATACAATGTAAAAATAAAAGAGAAAAAAAGTTCTTCCATTCACACTGATATATTTATAAGAATGAATTATTTCCATGCTTATATCTATAAATACATAAAAGAGGAATAAAATCTAACTTGAACAAAAAAAGAAAAAAAAAACTGAACCTAACAGTTATACAGAGGAAAACACTACCAAGGCACTTGCTCCGGTGGTAAACAATTCTGAAATTGGTCAGAGGTGGGGAATCATCTCCCATACAGCCAGCAGTCCCGCCCGCCCACACAAGGAGCGTCCTTATTGCAAACCTGGGAGACCGTGCCGAGGCCTCTGTGAGTAAACGTGAGCTGAGACCCAGGCCAGATGCTGCTTAACTGTTCCCACCCTTCCCAGGTGAAACACCTGAATATGTACAAGGGCTTGAAAGCCTAGAGGAAGGGCCGTGGAGCCACACCAGCGACAGCACGCAGGCCACCTTGGTGCCTACAGGTCAGCCAGGATGGTCCAGGCCACGGGCGCTCTTCTGGAAGCTTTCCATTGCCCTGCCTGAGATACCCCTCCTGTCCCGTCCCCCACTCCTTTTTATCCTTACTCACCTCAGCCCGGAGATATATTCCAGTGGAAGTTATGGGTGACACATCCTCTTCTTTACAGGTGGCAGCCTGGCAACTCCTGCCGAAAGTCCAGCAGAGCCCCACTCACACCGGGCCACCCACAAAGCCGTGGACCCTCACACCCTCCCACCAGCACAGCCCCGAGACTGCTGACGGGGCAGAGAATATGGAGTCAGGCACAGCTGCAGGGGCTATTGCTGCCTGGAGTGCTGTTTATATAGACCTCAACCCAGGCACACCTGGGGAGGGCTTGCCGGCAGGGTCAGGCTGCCCAGGTCAGCTAATCCTCAGCCATCAGGGAATCACATTGCAGAAAATGGACCTCGCTAAGACAGAATATTCGCCAAGGAAAAAAAGGACACAATGCCATTTGCAGCACCGTAGATGAGTCTAGAGGTAATCACGTGACTTGGAGTAAGTCAGATATTGAAAGACACATATCATATCACTTATAGGTGTTACCTATAAATTGATACCAGGGCAGATATTTCCACGGAGAAGGGCAATCACAGATAAATTAAACAAACTAATGGTTCACCAAAGGAAAGGTGTGAGGATTGAACTCATTACGATATTGGGGTTAACAGACATATACAAACACAGTAGACGTATATAATCACCAAAGACCTACGGAGTACCAAGAGAAGACTACTCAACATTCTGTCATAACGTACATGGGAAAAGGATCCCAGGAAGAACAGACATATATATATGTGTAAAAGAAACACCTCTTGCACACCTACAAGAAGCTAAACGTTGTACTCAAACTTGCTGTAATAAAATATAAAAAAATTAAATTAAAAACACGAACAAGAAGTAGTGAGACAAACTTGAGGGGCTTTCTCCTGGCACATTCCGTTCTACATTCCAATCTAGAATGCGACTTCCATTGAGGCTCTGCTGCCCTAGTAACCAGATTAGGTAAGGGAGAACTGCTGCCACCTTGTGGCCGTTTCACACAACAGCAGCTTTAATCCCAGCGCTAATGGTCAGTGGATATTCCAAATCATTACAGGCCTGTAAATGACACCTGCCCTGAAAACAAATCCTGGGGTCATATATCGACCAAAAAATTCAAAAGACATCCATATTTCTAAACGACAGTTTCAAGAGGCATATTTCACGCACATTAGTGTTCTGCTTCTTTTGCTTTCTTTCTTTCTTGGTTAAAAAAACGGGAATGGAAAAAGGCAACCCTAAGAAAGGGCGAAAACGTTCACAAACGAATCAATGGACAAAGGTTTAAGCTCCAATATATATAAACAGCTCATGCAGCTTAATATTAATAAAACAAACAACCCAATACAAAAATGGGCAGAAGATCTAAATAGACGTTTCTTCAAAGAAGACACAGAGATGGCCAAGACGCACATGAAAAGCTGCTCAACATCACTAATTATTAGAGAAATGCAAATCAAAACTACAATGAGGTAAGACCTCACACCTGTTAGAATCGGCATCATCAGATAATCTACAAACAACAAATTCTGGGGAGGGTGTGGATAAAAGGAACCCTCTTCCGCTATTGGTGGGAATGTAAATTGATACAGTCACTATGGAGAACAGTATGGAGGTTCCTTTAAAAAACTAAAAAGAGAATTAAAATAGGATCCAGCAATCCCACTTCTGGGCATATACTCAGAGAAAACCAAAAATCACAGAGACACATTCACCACAATGTTCATTGCAGCACTATTTACAATAGCCAGGTAATGGATGCCACCTAAAGGCCCACAGACAGACGAATGGATAAAGATGTGGTACATATATAAAATGGAATATTACTCAGCCATAAAAAGGAATGAAACTGGGTCATTTGTAGAGAAGTTGATGGATCTAGAGACTGTCATACAGAGTGAAGTAAGTCAGAAAGAGAAAAACAAATATTGTATATTAATGCCTATATGTGGAACCTAGGAAAATGGTACAGATGAACTGGTTTGCAGCGCAGAAAGAGACAGAGAGGTAGAGAACAAACGTATGGACACTAAGTGGGGGAAGCCATGGGGTGGTGGTGGTGGGATGAGTTGGGAGATTGGGACTGACCTTTATACATGTCTATGCATAAAATAGATAACTAATAATAACCTACTGTATAAAAAAATAAATAAAATTAAATTTCAAAATTTTTAAAAATAAAATGTAAAAATAAAACAGAAAAAAAGTTCTTCCATTCACATTGATGTATTTATAAGAATGAATTATTTCCATGCTTATATCTATAAATACATAAAAGAGGAATAAAATCTAACTTGAACAAAAAAGGAAAAAAAACTGAACCTAACAGTTATACAGAGGAAAACACTACCAAGGCACTTGCTCCAGTGGTAAACAATTCTGAAATTGGTCAGAGGTGGGGAATCATCTCCCATACAGCCAGCAGCCCCGCCCGCCCACGCAAGGAGCGTCCTTATTGCAAAGCTGGGAGACCGTGCCTAGGTCTCTGTGAGTAAACGTGAGCTGAGCCCCAGGCCAGATGCTGCTGAACTGTTCCCACCCTTCCCAGGTGAAACACCTGAATATGTACAAGGGCTTGAAAGCCTAGAGGAAGGGCCGTGGAGCCACACCAGCGACAGCACGCAGGCCAACTTGGTGCCTGCAGGTCAGCCAGGATGGTCCTGGCCACGGGCGCTCTTCTGGAAGCTTTCCATTGCCCTGCCTGAGATACCCCTCCTGTCCCGGCCCCCACTCCTTTTTTTCCTTACTCACCTCAGCCCGGAGAGATATTCCAGTGGAAGTTATGGGTGACACATCCTCTTCTTTACAGGTGGCAGCCTGGCAACTCCTGCCGAAAGTCCAGCAGAGCCCCACTCACACCGGGCCACCCACAAAGCCGTGGACCCTCACACCCTCGCACCAGCACAGCCCCGAGACTGCTGACGGGGCAGAGAATATGGAGTCAGGCACAGCTGCAGGGGCTATTGCTGCCTGGAGTGCTGTTTATATTGATCTCAACCCTGGCACACCTGGGGAGGGCTTGCCGGCAGGGTCAGGCTGCCCAGGTCAGCTAATCCTCAGCCCTCAGGGAATCACATTGCAGAAAATGGACCTCGCTAAGACAGAATATTCGCCAAGGAAAAAAAGGACACAATGCCATTTGCAGCACCGTAGATGAGTCTAGAGGTAATCATGTGACTTGGAGTTAAGTCAGAAAGTGAAAGACACATATCATATCATATCACTTATAGGTGTTACCTATAAATTGATACCAGGTCGGATATTTCCACGGAGGAGGGCAATCACAGAATCATTAAACAAACTTATGGTTCACCAAAGGAAAGGTGTGAGGATTGAATTCATTACGATATTGGGGTTAACAGACATATACAAACACAGTAGACGTATATAATCACCAAAGACCTACGGAGTACCAAGCGAAGACTACTCAACATTCTGTCATAATGTACATGGGAAAAGGATCCCAGGAAGAACAGACATATGTATATGTGTAAAAGAACCACCCCTTGCACACCTACAACAATCTAAACGTTGTACTCAAACATGCTGTAATAAAAAATTAAATTAAAAACACGAACAAGAAGTAGTGAGACACACTTGAGGGGCTTTCTCCTGGCACATTCCGTTCTACATTCCAATCTAGAACGCGACTTCCATTGAGGCTCTGCTGCCCTAGTAACCAGATTTCGTAAGGGAGAACTGCTGCCACCTTGTGGCCGTTTCAAACAACAGCAGCTTTAATCCCAGCGCTAATGGTCAGTGGATATTCTAAATCATTACAGGCCTGTAAATGACACCTGACCTGAAAACAAATCCTGGGGTCATATATCGACCAAAAAATTCAAAAGACGTCCATATTTCAAAACGACAGTTTCAAGAGGCATATTTCACGCACATTAGTGTTCTGCTCCTTTTGCTTTCTTTCTTTCTTTGTTAAAAGAATGGGAATGTAAAAAGGCAACCCTCAGAATGGGCGAAAACGTTCACAAACGAATCAATGGACAAAGGATTAATCTCCAATATATATAAACAGCTCATGCAGCTTAATATTAATAAAACAAACAACCCAATACAAAAATGGGCAGAAGATCTAAATAGACGTTTCTTCAAAGAAGACACAGAGATGGCCAAGACGCACATGAAAAGCTGCTCAACATCACTAATTATTAGAGAAATGCAAATCAAAACTACAATGAGGTAAGACCTCACACCTGTTAGATTCGGCATCATCAGATAATCTACAAACAACAAATTCTGGGGAGGGTGTGGACAAAAGGAACCCTCTTCCGCTATTGGTGGGAATGTAAATTGATACAGTCACTATGGAGAACAGTATGGAGGTTCCTTTAAAAAACTAAAAGGAGAATTACCATAGGATCCAGCAATCCCACTTCTGGGCATATACCCAGAGAAAACCATAAATCACAGAGACACATTCACAACAATGTTCACTGCAGCACTATTTACAATAGCCAGGTAATGGAAGCAAACTAAATGCCCACAGACAGAGGAATGGATAAAGATGTGGTACCTATATAATATGGAATATTACTTCAGCTATAAAAAGGAATGAAACTGGGTCATTTGAAGAGAAGTTGATGAATCTAGAGACTGTCATACAGAGTGAAGTAAGTCAGAAAGAGAAAAACAAATATTGTATATTAATGCCTATATGTGGAACCTATAAAAATGGTACAGATGAACTGGTTTGCAGGGCATAAATAGAGACACAGAGGTAGAGAACAAACGTATGGACACAAAGTGGGGGAAGCCATGGGGTGGTGGTGGTGGAATGAGTTGGGAGATTGGGATTGACCTGTATACATGTATATGCATAAAATAGATAACTAATAATAACCTACTGTATAAAAAAATAAATAAAATTAAATTTCAAAATTTTAAAAATAAAATGTAAAAATATAACAGAAAAAATTTCTTCCATTCACACTGATGTATTTATAAGAATCAATTATTTCCAGGCTTATATCTATAAATACATAAAAGAGGAATAAAATCTAACTTGAACCAAAAAAGAAAAAAAAAACTGAACCTAACAGTTATACAGAGGAAAACACTACCAAGGCACTTGCTCCAGTGGTAAACAATTATGAAATTTGTCAGAGGTGGGGAATCATCTCCCATACAGCCAGCAGCCCCGCCCGCCCACGCAAGGAGCGTCCTTATTGCAAAGCTGGGAGACCGTGCCTAGGCCTCTGTGAGTAAACGTGAGCTGAGCCCCAGGCCAGATGCTGCTGAACTGTTCCCACCCTTCCCAGGTGAAACACCTGAATATGTACAAGGGCTTGAAAGCCTAGAGGAAGGGCCGTGGAGCCACACCAGCGACAGCACGCAGGCCAACTTGGTGCCTGCAGGTCAGCCAGGATGGTCCTGGCCACGGGCGCTCTTCTGGAAGCTTTCCATTGCCCTGCCTGAGATACCCCTCCTGTCCCGTCCCCCACTCCTTTTTTTCCTTACTCAACTCAGCCCGGAGAGATATTCCATTGGAAGTTATGGGTGACACATCCTCTTCTTTACAGGTGGCAGCCTGGCAACTCCTGCCGAAAGTCCAGCAGAGCCCCACTCACACCGGGCCACCCACAACGCCGTGGACCCACACACCTTCCCACCAGCACAGCCCCAGGACTGCTGACGGGGCAGAGAATATGGAGTCAGGCACAGCTGCAGGGGCTATTGCTGCCTGGAGTGCTGTTTATATTGACCTCAACCCAGGCACACCTGGTGAGGGCTTGCCGGCAGGGTCAGGCTGTCCAGGTCAGCTAATCCTCAGCCCTCAGGGAATCACATTGCAGAAAATGGACCTCGCTAAGACAGAATATTCGCCAAGGAAAAAAAGGACACAATGCCATTTGCAGCACCGTAGATGAGTCTAGAGGTAATCACGTGACTTGTAGTAAGTCAGAAATTGAAAGACACATATCATATCATATCACTTATAGGTGTTAACTATAAGTTGATACCAGGGCAGATATTTCCACGGAGAAGGGCAATCACAGATTCATTAAACAAACTGATGGTTCACCAAAGGAAAGGTGTGAGGATTGAATTCATTACGATATTGGGGTTAACAGACATATACAAACACAGTAGACGTATATAATCACCAAAGACCTACGGAGTACCAAGAGAAGACTACTCAACATTCTGTCATAACGTACATGGGAAAAGGATCCCAGGAAGAACAGACATATGTATATGTGTAAAAGAACAACCTCTTGCACACCTACAACAAGCTAAACGTTGTACTCAAACTTGCTGTAATAAAAAATAAAAAATTAAATTAAAAACACGAACAAGAAGTAGTGAGACACACTTGAGGGGCTTTCTCCTGGCACATTCCGTTCCACATTCCAATCTAGAACGCGACTTCCATTGAGGCTCTGCTGCCCTAGTAACCAGATTTGGTAAGGGAGAACTGCTGCCACCTTGTGGCCGTTTCACACAACAGCAGCTTTAATCCCAGCGCTAATGGTCAGTGGATATTCCAAATCATTACAGGCCTGTAAATGACACCTGCCCTGAAAACAAATCCTGTGGTCATATATCGACCAAAAAATTCAAAAGACGTCCATATTTCAAAATGACAGTTTCAAGAGGCATATTTCACGCACATTAGTGTTCTGCTCCTTTTGCTTTCTTTCTTTCTTTGTTAAAAAAACGGGAATGGATAAAGGCAACCCTCAGAAGGGGCGAAAACGTTCACAAACGAATCAATGGACAAAGGTTTAATCTCCAATATATATAAACAGCTCATGCAGCTTAATATTAATAAAACAAACAACCCAATACAAAAATGGGCAGAAGATCTAAATAGACGTTTCTTCAAAGAAGACACAGAGATGGCCAAGACGCACATGAAAAGCTGCTCAACATCACTAATTATTAGAGAAATGCAAATCAAAACTACAATGAGTTAAGACCTCACACCTGTTAGAAACGGCATTATCAGATAATCTAGAAACAACAAATTCTGGGGAGGGTGTGGACAAAAGGAACCCTCTTCTGCTATTGGTGGGAATGTAAATTGATACAGTCACTATGGAGAACAGTATGGAGGTTCGTTTAAAAAACTAAAAGGAGAATTACCATAGGATCCAGCAATCCCACTTCTGGGCATATACCCAGAGAAAACCATAAATCACAGAGACACATTCACCACAATGTTCATTGCAGCACTATTTATAATAGCCAGGTAATGGAAGCAACCTAAATGCCCACTGACAGACGAATGGATAAAGATGTGGTACATATATAATATGGAATATTACTTCAGCTATAAAAAGGAATGAAACTGGGTCCGTTGTAGAGAAGTTGATGGATCTAGAGACTGTCATACAGAATGAAGTAAGTCAGAAAGAGAAAAACAAATATTGTATATTAATGCCTATATGTGGAACCTAGAAAAATGGTACAGATGAACTGGTTTGCAGGGCAGAAATAGAGACACAGAGGTAGAGAACAAACGTATGGACACAAAGTGGGGGAATCCATGCGGTGGTGGTGGTGGAATGAGTTGGGAGATTGGGATTGACCTGTATACATGTATATGCATAAAAGAGATAACTAATAATAACCTACTGTATAAAATATAAATAAAATTAAATTTCAAAATTTTTAAAAATAAAATGTAAAAATAAAACAGAAAAAAAGTTCTTCCATTCACACTGATGTATTTATAAGAATGAATTATTTCCATGCTTATATCTATAAATACATAAAAGAGGAATAAAATCTAACTTGAACCAAAAAAGAAAAAAAAAACTGAACCTAACAGTTATACAGAGGAAAACACTACCTAGGCACTTGCTGCAGTGGTAAACAATTCTGAAATTGGTCAGAGGTGGGGAATCATCTCCCATACAGCCAGCAGCCCCGCCCGCCCACGCAAGGAGCGTCCTTATTGCAAAGCTGGGAGACCATGCCGAGGCCTCTGTGAGTAAACGTGAGCTGAGCCCCAGGCCAGATGGTGCTGAACTGTTCCCACCCTTCCCAGGTGAAACACCTGAATATGTACAAGGGCTTGAAAGCCTAGAGGAAGGGCCGTGGAGCCACACCAGCGACAGCACGCAGGCCAACTTGGTGCCTGCACGTCAGCCAGTATGGTCCTGGCCACGGGCGCTCTTCTGGAAGCTTTCCATTGCCCTGCCTGAGATACCCCTCCTGTCCCGGCCCCCACTCCTTTTTTTCCTTACTCACCTCAGCCCGGAGAGATATTCCAGTGGAAGTTATGGGTGACACATCCTCTTCTTTACAGGTGGCAGCCTGGCAACTCCTGCCGAAAGTCCAGCAGAGCCCCACTCACACCGGGCCACCCACAAAGCCGTGGACCCTCACACCCTCGCACCAGCACAGCCCCGAGACTGCTGACGGGGCAGAGAATATGGAGTCAGGCACAGCTGCAGGGGCTATTGCTGCCTGGAGTGCTGTTTATATTGACCTCAACCCAGGCACACCTGGGGAGGGCTTGCCGGCAGGGTCAGGATGCCCAGGTCAGCTAATCCTCAGCCCTCAGGGAATCACATTGCAGAAAATGGACCTCGCTAAGACACAATATTCGCCAAGGAAAAAAAGGACACAATGCCATTTGCAGCACCGTAGATGAGTCTAGAGGTAATCACGTGACTTGTAGTAAGTCAGAAATTGAAAGACACATATCATATCATATCATTTATAGGTGTTACCTACAAGTTGATACCAGGGCAGATATTTCCACGGAGAAGGGCAATCACAGATTCATTAAACAAACTTATGGTTCACCAAAGGAAAGGTGTGAGGATTGAATTCATTACCATATTGGGGTTAACAGACATATACAAACACAGTAGACGTATATAATCACCAAAGACCTACGGAGTACCAAGAGAAGACTACTCAACATTCTGTCATAACGTACATGGGAAAAGGATCCCAGGAAGTACAGACATATGTATATGTGTAAAAGAACCACCTCTTGCACACCTACAACAAGCTAAACGTTGTACTCAAACTTGCTGTAATAAAAAATAAAAAATTAAATTAAAAACACGAACAAGAAGTAGTGAGACACACTTGAGGGGCTTTCTCCTGGCACATTCCGTTCTACATTACAATCTAGAACGCGACTTCCATTGAGGCTCTGCTGCCCTAGTAACCAGATTTGGTAAGGGAGAACTGCTTCCACCTTGTGGCCGTTTCAAACAACAGCAGCTTTAATCCCAGCGCTAATGGTCAGTGGATATTCCAAATCATTACAGGCCTGTAAATGACACCTGCCCTGAAAACAAATCCTGGGGTCATATATCGACCAAAAAATTCAAAAGACGTCCATATTTCAAAACGACAGTTTCAAGAGGCATATTTCACGCACATTAGTGTTCTGCTTCTTTTGCTTTCTTTCTTTCTTTGTTAAAAGAATGGGAATGGAAAAAGGCAACCCTCAGAATGGGCGAAAACGTTCACAAACGAATCAATGGACAAAGGTTTAATCTCCAATATATATAAACAGCTCATGCAGCTTAATATTAATAAAACAAACAACCCAATACAAAAATGGGCAGAAGATCTAAATAGACGTTTGTTCAAAGAAGACACAGAGATGGCCAAGACGCACATGAAAAGCTGCTCAACATCACTAATAATTAGAGAAATGCAAATCAAAACTACAATGAGGTAAGACCTCACACCTGTTAGAATCGGCATCATCAGATAATCTACAAACAACAAATTCTGAGGAGGGTGTGGACAAAAGGAACCCTCTTCCGCTATTGGTGGGAATGTAAATTGATACAGTCACTATGGAGAACTGTATGGAGGTTCCTTTAAAAAACTAAAAGGAGAATTACCACAGGATCCAGCAATCCCACTTCTGGGCATATACCCAGAGAAAACCATAAATCACAGAGACACATTCACCACAATGTTCATTGCAGCACTATTTACAATAGCCAGGTAATGGAAGCAACCTAAATGCCCACAGACAGACGAATGGATAAAGATGTGGTACATATATAAAATGGAATATTACTCAGCCATAAAAAGGAATGAAACTGGGTCATTTGTAGAGAAGTTGATGGATCTAGAGACTGTCATACAGAGTGAAGTAAGTCAGAAAGAGAAAAACAAATATTGTATATTAATGCCTATATGTGGAACCTAGAAAAATGCTACAGATGAACTGGTTTGCAGGGCAGAAATAGAGACACAGAGGTAGAGAACAAACGTATGGACACAAAGTGGGGGAAGCCATGGGGTGGTGGTGGTGGGATGAGTTGGGAGATTGGGATTGACCTTTATACATGTATATGCATAAAATAGATAACTAATAATAACCTACTGTATAAAAAAATAAATAAAATTAAATTTCAAAATATTTAAAAATAAAATGTAAAAATAAAACAGAAAAAAATTTCTTCCATTCACACTGATGTATTTATAAGAATGAATTATTTCCATGCTTATATCTATAAATACATAAAAGAGGAATAAAATCTAACTTGAACCAAAAAAGAAAAAAAAACTGAACCTAACCGTTATACAGAGGAAAACACTACCAAGGCACTTGCTCCAGTGGTAAACAATTCTGAAATTGGTCAGAGGTGGGGAATCATCTCCCATACAGCCAGCAGCCCCACCCGCCCACGCAAGGAGCGTCCTTATTGCAAATCTGGGAGACCGTGCCGAGGCCTCTGTGAGTAAACGTGAGCTGAGCCTCAGGCCAGATGCTGCTTAACTGTTCCCACCCTTCCCAGGTGAAACACCTCAATATGTACAAGGGCTTGAAAGCCTAGAGGAAGGGCCGTGGAGCCACTCCAGCCACAGCACGCAGGCCCACTTGGTGCCTGCAGGTCAGCCAGGATGGTCCTGGCCACGGGCGCTCTTCAGGAAGCTTTCCATTGCCCTGCCTGAGATACCCCTCCTGTCCCGGCCCCCACTCCTTTTTTTCCTTACTCACCTCAGTCCGGAGAGATATTCCAGTGGAAGTTATGGGTGACACATCCTCTTCTTTACAGGTGGCAGCCTGGCAACTCCTGCCGAAAGTCCAGCAGAGCCCCACTCACACCGGGCCACCCACAAAGCCGTGGACCCTCACACCCTCCCACCAGCACAGCCCCGAGACTGCTGACGGGGCAGAGAATATGGAGTCAGGCACAGCTGCAGGGGCTATTGCTGCCTGGAGTGCTGTTTATATTGATCTCAACCCTGGCACACCTGGGGAGGGCTTGCCGGCAGGGTCAGGCTGCCCAGGTCAGCTAATCCTCAGCCCTCAGGGAATCACATTGCAGAAAATGGACCTCGCTAAGACAGAATATTCGCCAAGGAAAAAAAGGACACAATGCCATTTGCAGCACCGTAGATGAGTCTAGAGGTAATCACGTGACTTGTAGTAAGTCAGAAATTGAAAGACACATATCATATCATATCACTTATAGGTGTTACCTATAAGTTGATACCAGGGCAGATATTTCCACGGAGAAGGGCAATCACAGATTCATTAAACAAACTTATGGTTCACCAAAGGAAAGGTGTGAGGATTGAATTCATTACGATATTGGGGTTAACAGACATATACAAACACAGTAGACGTATATAATCACCAAAGACCTACGGAGTACCAAGAGAAGACTACTCAACATTCTGTCATAACGTACATGGGAAAAGGATCCCAGGAAGAACAGACATATGTATATGTGTAAAAGAACCACCTCTTGCACACCTACAACAAGGTAAACGTTGTACTCAAACTTGCTGTAATAAAAAATAAAAAATTAAATTAAAAACACGAACAAGAAGTAGTGAGACACACTTGAGGGGCTTTCTCCTGGCACATTCCGTTCTACATTCCAATCTAGAACGCGACTTCCATTGAGGCTCTGCTGCCCTAGTAACCAGATTTGGTAAGGGAGAACTGCTGCCACCTTGTGGCCGTTTCACACAACAGCAGCTTTAATCCCAGGGCTAATGGTCAGTGGATATTCCAAATCATTACAGGCCTGTAAATGACACCTGCCCTGAAAACAAATCCTGTGGTCATATATCGACCAAAAAATTCAAAAGACGTCCATATTTCAAAACGACAGTTTCAAGAGGCATATTTCACGCACATTAGTGTTCTGCTCCTTTTGCTTTCTTTCTTTCTTTGTTAAAAAAACGGGAATGGATAAAGGCAACCCTCAGAAGGGGCGAAACCGTTCACAAACGAATCAATGGACAAAGGTTTAATCTCCAATATATATAAACAGCTCATGCAGCTTAATATTAATAAAACAAACAACCCAATACAAAAAAGGGCAGAAGATCTAAATAGACGTTTCTTCAAAGAAGACACAGAGATGGCCAAGACGCACATGAAAAGCTGCTCAACATCACTAATTATTAGAGAAATGCAAATCAAAACTACAATGAGGTAAGACCTCACACCTGTTAGAAACGGCATTATCAGATAATCTAGAAACAACAAATTCTGGGGAGGGTGTGGACAAAAGGAACCCTCTTCCGCTATTGGTGGGAATGTAAATTGATACAGTCACTATGGAGAACAGTATGGAGGTTCGTTTAAAAAACTAAAAGGAGAATTACCATAGGATCCAGCAATCCCACTTCTGGGCATATACCCAGAGAAAACCATAAATCACAGAGACACATTCACCACAATGTTCATTGCAGCACTATTTACAATAGCCAGGTAATGGAAGCAACGTAAATGCCCCCATACAGACGAATGGATAAAGATGTGGTACATATATAAAATGGAATATTACTCAGCCATAAAAAGGAATGAAACTGGGTCATTTGTAGAGAAGTTGATGGATCTAGAGACTGTCATACAGAGTAAGTAAGTCAGAAAGAGAAAAAGAAATATTGTAAATTAATGCCTATATGTGGAACCTAGAAAAATGGTACAGATGAAATGGTTTGCAGGGCAGAAATAGAGACACAGAGGTAGAGAACAAACGTATGGACACAAAGTGGGGGAAGCCATGGGGTGGTGGTGGTGGGATGAGTTGGGAGATTGGGATTGACCTGTATACATGTATATTCATTAAATAGATAACAAATAATAACCTACTGTATAAAAATAAATAAATAAAAATAAATTTCAAAATTTTTAAAAATAAAATGTAAAAATAAAACATAAAAAAAGTTCTTCCATTCACACTGATGTATTTATAAGAATGAATTATCTCCATGCTTATATCTATAAATACATAAAAGAGGAATAAAATAAAACTTGAACCAAAAAAGAAAAAAAAAACTGAACTTAACAGTTATACAGAGGAAAAAACTACCAAGGCACTTGCTCCAGTGGTAAACAATTCTGAAACTGGTCAGAGGTGCGGAATCATCTCCCATACAGCCAGCAGCCCTGCCCGCCCACGCAAGGAGCATCCTTATTGCAATGCTGGGAGACCGTGCCGAGGCCTCTGTGAGTAAACGTGAGCTGGGCCCCAGGACAGATGCTGCTGAACTGTTCCCACCCTTCCCAGGTGAAACACCTGAATATGTACAAGGGTTTGAAAGCCTAGAGGAAGGGCCGTGGAGCCACACCAGCGACAGCACGCAGGCCAACTTGGTTCCTGCAGGACAGCCAGGATGGTCCTGGCCACGGGCGCTCTTCTGGAAGCTTACCATTCCCCTGCCTGAGATAACCCTCCTGTCCCGGCCCCCACTCCTTTTTTTGCTACCTCACCTCAGCCCGGAGAGATATTCCAGTAGAAGATATGGGTGACACATCCACTTCTTTACAGGTGGCAGCCTGGCAACTCCTGCAGAAAGTGCAGCAGAGCCCCAATCACACCGGGCCACCCACAAAGTCGTGGACCCTCACACCCTCCCACCAGCACAGCCCCGAGACTGCTGACGGGGCAGAGAATATGGAGTCAGGCACAGCTGCAGGGGCTATTGCTGCCTGGAGTGCTGTTTATATTGACCTCAACCCAGGCACACCTGGGGAGGGCTTGCCGGCAGGGTCAGGCTGCCCAGGTCAGCTAATCCTCAGCCCTCAGGGAATCACATTGCAGAAAATGGACCTCGCTAAGACAGAATATTCGCCATGGGAAAAAAGGACACAATGCCATTTGCAGCACCGTAGATGAGTCTCGAGGTAATCACGTGACTTGGAGTAAGTCAGAAAGTGAAAGACACATATCATATCACTTATAGGTGTTACCTATAAATTGATACCAGGGCAGATATTTCCATGGAGAAGGGCAATCACAGATTCATTAAACAAACTTATGGTTCACCAAAGGAAAGGTGTGAGGATTGAATTCATTACGATATTGGGGTTAACAGACATATACAACACATTAGACGTATATAATCACCAAAGACCTATGGAGTACCAAGAGAAGACTACTCAACATTCTGTCATAACGTACATGGGAAAAGGATCCCAGGAAGAACAGACATATGTATATGTGTAAAAGAACCACCTCTTGCACACCTACAAGAAGCTAAACGTTGTACTCAAACTTGCTATAATAAAAAATAAAAAATTAAATTAAAAACACGAACAAGAAGTAGTGAGACACACTTGAGGGGCTTTCTCCTGGCACATTCCGTTCTACTTTACGATCTAGAACACGACTTCCATTGTGGCTCTGCTGCCCTAGTAACCAGATTTGGTAAGGGAGAACTGCTGCCCCCTTGTGGCCGTTTCACACAACAGCAGCTTTAATCCCAGCGCTAATGGTCAGTGGATATTCCAAATCATTACAGGCCTGTAAATGACACCTGCCCTGAAAACAAATCCTGGGGTCATATATCGACCAAAAAATTCAAAAGACGTCCATATTTCAAAACGACAGTTTCAAGAGGCATATTTCAAGCACATTAGTGTTCTGCTTCTTTTGCTTGCTTTCTTTCTTTGTTAAAAAAACGGGAATGGAAAAAGGCAACCCTCAGAATGGGCGAAAACGTTCACAAACGAATCAATGGACAAAGGTTTAATCACCAATATATATAAACAGCTCATGCAGCTTAATATTAGTAAAACAAACAACCCAATACAAAAATGGGCGGAAGATCTAAATAGACGTTTGTTCAAAGAAGACACAGAGATGGCCACGACGCACATGAAAAGCTGCTCAACATCACTAATTATGAGAGAAATGCAAATCAAAACTACAATGAGGTAATATCTCACACCTGTTAGAATCGGCATCATCAGATAATCTACAAACAACAAATTCTGGGGAGGGTGTGGACAAAAGGAACCCTCTTCCGCTATTGGTGGGAATGTAAATTGATACAGTCACTATGGAGAACAGTATGGAGATTCCTTTAAAAACTAAAAAGAGAATTACGATAGGATCCAGCAATCCCACTTCTGGGCATATACCCAGAGAAAACCATAAATCACAAAGACACATTCATCACAAATTTCAATGCAGCACTATTTACAATAGCCAGGTAATGGAAGCAACCTAAATGCCCACATACAGACGAATGGATATATATGTGGTACATATATAAAATGGAATATTACTCAGCCATATAAAGGAATGAAACTGGGTCATTTGTAGAGAAGTTGATGGATCTAGAGACTGTCATACATAGTGAAGTAAGTCAGAAAGAGAGAAACAAATATTGTATATTAATGCCTATATGTGGAACCTAGAAAAATGGTACAGATGAACTGGTTTGCAGGGCAGAAATAGAGACACAGAGGTAGAGAACAAACGTATGGACACAAAGAGGAGGAAGCCATGGGGTGGTGGTGGTGGAATGAGTTTGGAGATTGGGATTGAGCTGTATATATGTGTATGCATAAAATAGATAACTAATAATAACCTACTGTATAAAAAAATAAATAAAATTAAATTTCAAATATTTTAAAAATAAAATGTAAAAATAAAACAGAGAAAAAGTTCTTCCATTCACACTGATGTATTTATAAGAATGAATTATTTCCATGCTTATATCTATAAATACATAAAAGAGGAATAAAATCTAACTTGAACCAAAAAAGAAAAAAAAAACTGAACCTAACAGTTATACAGAGGAAAACACTACCAAGGCACTTGCTCCAGTGGTAAACAATTCTAAAATTGGTCAGAGGTGGGGAATCATCTCCCATACAGCCAGCAGCCCCGCCCGCCCACGCAAGGAGCGTCCTTATTGCAAAGCTGGGAGACCGTGCCGAGGCCTCTGTGAGTAAACGTGAGCTGAGCCCCAGGCCAGATGGTGCTGAACTGTTCCCACCCTTCACAGGTGAAACACCTGAATATGTACAAGGGCTTGAAAGCCTAGAGGAAGGGCCGTGGAGCCACACCAGCGACAGCACGCAGGCCAACTTGGTGCCTGCAGGTCAGCAGTATGGTCCTGGCCACGGGCGCTCTTCTGGAAGCTTTCCATTGCCCTGCCTGAGATACCCCTCCTGTCCCGGCCCCCACTCCTTTTTTTCCTTACTCACCTCAGCCCGGAGAGATATTCCAGTGGAAGTTATGGGTGACACATCCTCTTCTTTACAGGTGGCAGCCTGGCAACTCCTGCTGAAAGTCCAGCAGAGCCCCACTCACACCGGGCCACCCACAAAGCCGTGGACCCTCACACCCTCCCACCAGCACAGCCCCGAGACTGCTGACGGGGCAGAGAATATGGAGTCAGGCACAGCTGCAGGGGCTATTGCTGCCTGGAGTGCTGTTTATATTGACCTCAACCCAGGCACACCTGGGGAGGGCTTGCCGGCAGGGTCAGGCTGCCCAGGTCAGCTAATCCTCAGCCCTCAGGGAATCACATTGCAGAAAATGGACCTCGCTAAGACAGAATATTCGCCAAGGAAAAAAAGGACACAATGCCATTTGCAGCACCGTAGATGAGTCTAGAGGTAATCACGTGACTTGTAGTAAGTCAGAAATTGAAAGACACATATCATATCATATCATTTATAGGTGTTACCTACAAGTTGATACCAGGGCAGATATTTCCACGGAGAAGGGCAATCACAGATCCATTAAACAAACTTATGGTTCACCAAAGGAAATGTGTGAGGATTGAATTCATTACGATATTGGGGTTAACAGACATATACAAACACAGTAGACGTATATAATCACCAAAGACCTATGGAGTACCAAGAGAAGACTACTCAACATTCTGTCATAACGTACATGGGAAAAGGATCCCAGGAAGAACAGACATATGTATATGTGTAAAAGAACCACCTCTTGCACACCTACAACAAGCTAAACGTTGTACTCAAACTTGCTGTAATAAAAAATAAAAAATTAAATTAAAAACACGAACAAGAAGTAGTGAGACACACTTGAGGGGCTTTCTCCTGGCACATTCCGTTCTACATTACAATCTAGAACGCGACTTCCATTGAGGCTCTGCTGCCCTAGTAACCAGATTTGGTAAGGGAGAACTGCTTCCACCTTGTGGCCGTTTCACACAACAGCAGCTTTAATCCCAGGGCTAATGGTCAGTGGATATTCCAAATCATTACAGGCCTGTAAATGACACCTGACCTGAAAACAATTCCTGGGGTCATATATCGACCAAAAAATTCAAAAGACGTCCATATTTCAAAACGACAGTTTCAAGAGGCATATTTCACGCACATTAGTGTTCTGCTCCTTTTGCTTTCTTTCTTTCTTTGTTAAAAAAACGGGAATGGATAAAGGCAACCCTCAGAAGGGGCGAAAACGTTCACAAACGAAGCAATGGAGAAAGGTTTAATCTCCAATATATATAAACAGCTCATGCAGCTTAATATTAATAAAACAAACAACCCAATACAAAAAAGGGCAAAAGATCTAAATAGACGTTTCTTCAAAGAAGACACAGACATGGCCAAGACGCATATGAAAAGCTGCTTGACATCACTAATTATTAGAGAAATGCAAATCAAAACTACAATGAGGTAAGACCTCACACCTGTTAGAATCGGCATCATCAGATAATCTACAAACAACAAATTCTGGGGAGGGTGTGGACAAAAGGAACCCTCTTCCGCTATTGGTGGGAATGTAAATTGATACAGTCACTATGGAGAACAGTATGGAGGTTCCTTTAAAAAACTAAAAGGAGAATTACCACAGGATCCAGCAATCCCACTTCTGGGCATATACCCAGAGAAAACCATAAATCACAGAGACACATTCACCACAATGTTCATTGCAGCACTATTTACAATAGCCAGGTAATGGAAGCAACCTAAATGCCCACAGACAGACGAATGGATAAAGATGTGGTACATATATAAAATGGAATATTACTCAGCCATAAAAAGGAATGAAACTGGGTCATTTGTAGAGAAGTTGATGGATCTAGAGACTGTCATACAGAGTGAAGTAAGTCAGAAAGAGAAAAACAAATATTGTATATTAATGCCTATATGTGGAACCTAGAAAAATGGTACAGATGAACTGGTTTGCAGGGCAGAAATAGAGACACAGAGGTAGAGAACAAACGTATGGACACAAAGTGGGGGAAGCCATGGGTTGGTGGTGGTGGGATGAGTTGGGAGATTGGGATTGACCTTTATACATGTATATGCATAAAATAGATAACTAATAATAACCTACTGTATAAAAAAATAAATAAAATTAAATTTCAAAATTTTGAAAAATAAAATGTAAAAATAAAACAAAAAAAAATTTCTTCCATTCACACTGATGTATTTATAAGAATGAATTATTTCCATGCTTATATCTATAAATACATAAAAGAGGAATAAAATCTAACTTGAACCAAAAAACAAAAAAAAACTGAACCTAACCGTTATACAGAGGAAAACACTACCAAGGCACTTGCTCCAGTGGTAAACAATTCTGAAATTGGTCCGAGGTGGGGAATCATCTCCCATACAGCCAGCAGCCCTGCCCGCCCACGAAAGGAGCGTCCTTATTGCAATGCTGGGAGACCGTGCCGAGGCCTCTGTGAGTAAACGTGAGGTGAGCCCCAGGCCAGATGCTGCTGAACGGTTCCCACCCTTCCCAGGTGAAACACCTGAATATGTACAAGGGCTTGAAAGCCTAGAGGAAGGGCCGTGGAGCCACACCAGCGACAGCACGCAGGCCAACTTGCTGCCTGCAGGTCATCCAGGATGGTCCTAGCCACGGGCGCTGTTCTGGAAGCTTTCCATTGCCCTGCCTGAGATACCCCTCCTGTCCCGTCCCCCACTCATTTTTTTCCTTACGCACCTCAGCCTGGGGAGATATTCCAGTGGAAGTTATGGGTGACACATCCTCTTCTTTACAGGTGGCAGCCTGGCAACTCCTGCAGATAGTCCAGCAGAGCCCCACTCACACTGGGCCACCCACAAAGCCGTGGACCCTCACACCTTCCCACCAGCACAGCCCCGAGACTGCTGACGGGGCAGAGAATATGGAGTCAGGCACAGCTGCAGGGGCTATTTCTGTCTAGAGTGCTGTTTATATTGAACTCAACCCAGGCACACCTGGGGAGGGCTTGCCGGCAGGGTCAGGCTGCCCAGGTCAGCTAATCCTCAGCCCTCAGGGAATCACATTGCAGAAAATGGACCTCGCTAAGACAGAATATTCGCCAAGGAAAAAAAGGACACAATGCCATTTGCAGCACCGTAGATGAGTCTAGAGGTAATCACGT
The DNA here is from genome assembly GCF_964165515.1 of Mesoplodon bidens. Classification (NCBI taxonomy): domain Eukaryota; kingdom Metazoa; phylum Chordata; class Mammalia; order Artiodactyla; family Ziphiidae; genus Mesoplodon; species Mesoplodon bidens. The sequence goes on from NC_138168.1 coordinate 1,378,840, forward strand.
GACTTGTAGTAAGTCAGAAATTGAAAGACACATATCATATCATATCACTTATAGGTGTTAACTATAAGTTGATACCAGGGCAGATATTTCCACGGAGAAGGGCAATCACAGATTCATTAAACAAACTGATGGTTCACCAAAGGAAAGGTGTGAGGATTGAATTCATTACGATATTGGGGTTAACAGACATATACAAACACAGTAGACGTATATAATCACCAAAGACCTACGGAGTACCAAGAGAAGACTACTCAACATTGTGTCATAACGTACATGGGAAAAGGATCCCAGGAAGAACAGACATATGTATATGTGTAAAAGAACCACCTCTTGCACACCTACAACAAGCTAAACGTTGTACTCAAACATGCTGTAATAAAAAATAAAAAATTAAATTAAAAACACGAACAAGAAGTAGTGAGACACACTTGAGGGGCTTTCTCCTGGCACATTCCGTTCTACATTCCAATGTAGAACGCGACTTCCATTGAGGCTCTGCAGCCCTAGTAACCAGATTTGGTAAGGGAGAACTGCTGCCACCTTGTGGCCGTTTCACACAACAGCAGCTTTAATCCCAGGGCTAATGGTCAGTGGATATTCCAAATCATTACAGGCCTGTAAATGACACCTGCCCTGAAAACAAATCCTGTGGTCATATATCGACCAAAAAATTCAAAAGACGTCCATATTTCAAAACGACAGTTTCAAGAGGCATATTTCACGCACATTAGTGTTCTGCTCCTTTTGCTTTCTTTCTTTCTTTGTTAAAAAAACGGGAATGGATAAAGGCAACACTCAGAAGGGGCGAAAATGTTCACAAACGAATCAATGGACAAAGGTTTAATCTCCAATATATATAAACAGCTCATGCAGCTTAATATTAATAAAACAAACAACCCAATATAAAAATGGGCAGAAGATCTAAATAGACGTTTCTTCAAAGAAGACACAGAGATGGCCAAGACGCACATGAAAAGCTGCTCAACATCACTAATTATTAGAGAAATGCATATCAAAACTACAATGAGGTAAGACCTCACACCTGTTAGAAATGGCATCATCAGATAAACTACAAACAACAAATTCTGGGGAGGGTGTGGACAAAAGGAACCCTCTTCCGCTATTGGTGGGAATGTAAATTGATACAGTCACTATGGAGAACAGTATGGAGGTTCATTTAAAAAACTAAAAGGAGAATTACCATAGGATCCAGCAATCCCACTTCTGGGCATATACCCAGAGAAAACCATAAATCACAGAGACACATTCACCACAATGTTCATTGCAGCACTATTTACAATAGCCAGGTAATGGAAGCAACCTAAATGCCCACAGACAGACGAATGGATAAAGATGTGGTACATATATAATATGGAATATTACTTCAGCTATAAAAAGGAATGAAACTGGGTCCGTTGTAGAGAATTTGATGGATCTAGAGACTGTCATACAGAATGAAGTAAGTCAGAAAGAGAAAAACAAATATTGTATATTAATGCCTATATGTGGAAACTAGAAAAATGGTACAGATGAACTGGTTTGAAGGGCAGAAATAGAGACACAGAGGTAGAGAACAAACGTATGGACACAAAGTGGGGGAAGCCATGGGGTGGTGGTGGTGGAATGAGTTGGGAGATTGGGATTGACCTGTATACATGTATATGCATAAAATAGATAACTTATAATAACCTACTGTATAAAATATAAACAAAATTAAATTTCAAAATTTTTAAAAATAAAATGTAAAAATAAAACAGAAAAAAAGTTCTTCCATTCACACTGATGTATTTATAAGAATGAATTATTTCCATGCTTATATCTATAAAAACATAAAAGAGGAATAAAATCTAACATGAACCAAAAAAGAAAAAAACCTGAACCTAACCGTTATACAGAGGAAAACACTACCAAGTCACTTGCTCCAGTGGTAAACAATTCTGAAATTGGTCAGAGGTCGGGAATCATCTCCCATACAGCCAGCAGCCCTGCCCGCCCACGCAAGGAGCGTCCTTATTGCAAAGCTGGGAGACCGTGCCGAGGCCTCTGTGAGTAAACGTGAGCTGAGCCCCAGGACAGATGCTGCTGAACTGTTCCCACCCTTCCCAGGTGAAACACCTGAATATGTACAAGGGCTTGAAAGCCTAGAGGAAGGGCCGTGGAGCCACACCAGCGACAGCACGCAGGCCAACTTGCTGCCTGCAGGTCAGCCAGGATGGTCCTGGCCACGGGCCCACTTCTGGAAGCTTTCCATTGCCCTGCCTGAGATACCCCTCCTGTCCCGGCCCCCACTCCTTTTTTTCCTACCTCACCTCAGCCCGGAGAGATATTCCAGTGGAAGTTATGGGTGACACATCCTCTTCTTTACAGGTGGCAGCCTGGCAACTCCTGCAGATAGTCCAGCAGAGCCCCACTCACACTGGGCCACCCACAAAGCCGTGGACCCTCACACCTTCCCACCAGCACAGCCCCGAGACTGCTGACGGGGCAGAGAATATGGAGTCAGGCACAGCTGCAGGGGCTATTGCTGTCTAGAGTGCTGTTTATATTGACCTCAACCCAGGCACACCTGGGGACGGCTTGCCGGCAGGGTCAGGCTGCCCAGGTCAGCTAATCCTCAGCCCTCAGGGAATCACATTGCAGAAAATGGACCTCGCTAAGACAGAATATTCGCCAAGGAAAAAAAGGACACAATGCCATTTGCAGCACCGTAGATGAGTCTCGAGGTAATCTCGTGACTTGTACTAAGTCAGAAATTGAAAGACATATATCATATCATATCACTTATAGGTGTTACCTATAAGTTGATACCAGGGCAGATAGTTCCACGGAGAAGGGCAATCACAGATTCATTAAACAAACTTATGGTTCACCAAAGGAAAGATGTGAGGATTGAATTCATTACGATATTTTGGTTAACAGACATATACAAACACAGTAGACGTATATAATCACCAAAGACCTACGGAGTACCAAGAGAAGACTACTCAACATTCTGTCATAACGTACATGGGAAAAGGATCCCAGGAAGAACAGACATATATATATGTGTAAAAGAACCACCTCTTGCACACCTACAACAAGCTAAACGTTGTACTCAAACTTGCTGTAATAAAAAATGAAAAATTAAATTAAAAACACGAACAAGAAGTAGTGAGACACACTTGAGGGGCTTTCTCCTGGCACATTCCGTTCTACATTCCAATCTAGAATGCGACTTCCATTGAGGCTCTGCTGCCATAGTAACCAGATTTGGTAAGGGAGAACTGCTGCCACCTTGTGGCCGTTTCACACAACAGCAGCTTTAATCCCAGCGCTAATGGTCAGTGGATATTCCAAATCATTACAGGCCTGTAAATGACACCTGCCCTGAAAACAAATCCTGGGGTCATATATCGACCAAAAAATTCAAAAGACGTCCATATTTCAAAACGACAGTTTCAAGAGGCATATTTCACGCACATTAGTGTTTCGCTTCTATTGCTTTCTTTCTTTCTTTGTTAAAAGAACGGGAATGGAAAAAGGCAACCCTCAGAATGGGCAAAAACGTTCACAAACGAATCAATGGACAAAGGTTTAATCTCCAATATATATAAACAGCTCATGCAGCTTAATATTAATAAAACAAACAACCCAATACAAAAATGGGCAGAAGATCTAAATAGACGTTTCTTCAAAGAAGACACAGAGATGGCCAAGACGCACATGTAAAGCTGCTCAACATCACTAATTATTAGAGAAATGCAAATCAAAACTACAATGGGGTAAGACCTCACACCTGTTAGAATCGGCATCATCAGATAATCTACAAACAACAAATTCTGGGGAGGGTGTGGACAAAAGGAACCCTCTTCCGCTACTGGTGGGAATGTAAATTGATACAGTCACTATGGAGAACAGTATGGAGGTTCCTTTAAAAAACTAAAAAGAGAATTACCATAGGATCCAGCAATCCCACTTCTCGGCGTATACCCAGAGAAAACCATAAATCACAGAGACACATTCACCACAATGTTCATTGCAGCACTATTTACAATAGCCAGGTAATGGAAGCAACCTAAATGCCCACAGACAGACGAATGGATAAAGATGTGGTACATATATAATATGGAATATAACTTCAGCCTTAAAAAGGAATGAAACTTGATCATTTGTAGAGAAGTTGATGGATCTAGAGACTGTTATACAGCGTGAAGTAAATCAGAAAGAGAAAAACAAATATTGTATATTAATGCCTATATGTGGAACCTAGAAAAATGGTACAGATGAACTGGTTTGCAGGGCAGAAATAGAGACACAGAGGTAGAGAACAAACGTATGGACACAAAGTGGGGGAAGCCATGGGGTGGTGGTGGTGGGATGAGTTGGGAGATGGGGATTGACCTTTATACATGTATATGCATAAAATAACTCATAATAACCTACTGTATAAAATAAATAAATAAAATTAAATTTCAAATATTTTAAAAATAAAATGTAAAAATAAAACAGAGAAAAAGTTCTTCCATTCACACTGATGTATTTATAAGAATGAATTATTTCCATGCTTATATCAATAAATACATAAAAGAGGAATAAAATCTAACTTGAACCAAAAAAGAAAAAAAAAACTGAACCTAACAGTTATACAGAGGAAAACACTACCAAGGCACTTGCTCCAGTGGTAAACAATTCTGAAATTGGTCAGAGGTGGGGAATCATCTCCCATACAGCCAGCAGCCCTGCCCGCCCACGCAACGAGCGTCCTTATTGCAATGCTGGGAGACCGTGCCGAGGCCTCTGTGAGTAAATGTGAGCTGAGCCCCAGGCCAGATGCTGCTGAGCTGTTCCCACCCTTCCCAGGTGAAACACCTGAATATGTACAAGGGCTTGAAAGCCTAGAGGAAGGGCCGTGGAGCCACACCAGCGACAGCACGCAGGCCAACTTGCTGCCTGCAGGTCAGCCAGGATGGTCCTGGCCACGGGCGCACTTCTGGAAGCTTTCCATTGCCCTGCCTGAGATACCCCTCCTGTCCCGGCCCCCACTCCTTTTTTTCCTTACTCACCTCAGCCCGGAGAGATATTCCAGTGGAAGTTATGGGTGGCACATCCTCTTCTTTGCAGGTGGCAGCCTGGCAACTCCTGCCGAAAGTCCAGCAGAGCCCCACTCACACCGGGCCACCCAGAAAGCCGTGGACCCTCACACCCTCCCACCAGCACAGCCCCGAGACTGCTGACGGGGCAGAGAATATGGAGTCAGGCACAGCTGCAGGGGCTATTGCTGCCTGGAGTGCTGTTTATATTGACCTCAACACAGGCACACCTGGGGAGGGCTTGCCGGCAGGGTCCGGCTGCCCAGGTCAGCTAATCCTCAGCCCTCAGGGAATCACATTGCAGAAAATGAACCTCGCTAAGACAGAATATTCGCCAATGAAAAAAAGGACACAATGCCATTTGCAGCACCGTAGATGAGTCTCGAGGTAATCACGTGACTTGGAGTAAGTCAGAAAGTGAAAGACACATATCATATCATATCACTTATAGGTGTTACCTATAAATTGATACCAGGGCAGATATTTCCACGGAGAAGGGCAATCACAGATTCATTAAACAAACTTATGGTTCACCAAAGGAAAGGTGTGAGGACTGAATTCATTACGATATTGGGGTTAACAGACATATACAAACACAGTAGACGTATATAATCACCAAAGACCTACGTAGTACCAAGAGAAGACTACTCAACATTCTGTCATAACGTACATGGGAAAAGGATCCCAGGAAGAACAGACATATGTATATGTGTAAAAGAACCACCTCTTGCACACCTACAAGAATCTAAATGTTGTACTCAAACTTGCTGTAATAAAAAATAAAAAATTAAATTAAAAACACGAACAAGAATTAGTGAGACAAACTTGAGGGGCTTTCTCCTGGCACATTCCGTTCTACATTAAAATCTAGAAGGCGACTTCCATTGAGGCTCTGCTGCCCTAGTAACCAGATTTGGTAAGGGAGAACTGCTGCCACCTTGTGGCCGTTTCACACAACAGCAGCTTTAATCCCAGCGCTAATGGTCAGTGGATATTCCAAATCATTACTGGCCTGTAAATGACACCTGCCCTGAAAACAAATCCTGGGGTCATATATCGACCAAAAAATTCAAAAGACGTCCATATTTCAAAACGACAGTTTCAAGAGGCATATTTCACGCACATTAGTGTTCTGCTTCTTTTGCTTTCTTTCTTTCTTTGTTAAAAGAACGGGAATGGAAAAAGGCAACCCTCAGAATGGGCGAAACCGTTCACAAACGAATCAATGGACAAAGGTTTAATCTCCAATATATATAAACAGCTCATGCAGCTTAATATTAATAAAACAAACAACCCAATACAAAAATGGGCGGAAGATCTAAATAGACGTTTGTTCAAAGAAGACACAGAGATGTCCAAGACGCACATGTAAAGCTGCTCAACATCACTAATTATTAGAGAAATGCAAATCAAAACTACAATGAGGTAATATCTCACACCTGTTAGAATCGGCATCATCAGATAATCTACACACAACAAATTCTGGGGAGGGTGTGGACAAAAGGAACCCTCTTCCGCTATTGGTGGGAATGTAAATTGATACAGTCACTATGGAGAACAGTATGGAGGTTCCTTTAAAAACTAAAAAGAGAATTACGATAGGATCCAGCAATCCCACTTCTGGGCATATACCCAGAGAAAACCATAAATCACAAAGACACATTCACCACAAATTTCAATGCAGCACTATTTACAATAGCCAGGAAATGGAAGCAACCTAAATGCCCACATACAGACGAATGGATAAAGATGTGGTACATATATAAAATGGAATATTACTCAGCCATATAAAGGAATGAAACTGGGTCATTTGTAGAGAAGTTGATGGATCTAGAGACTTTCATAGAGAGTGAAGTAAGTCAGAAAGAGAGAAACCAACATTGTATATTAATGCCTATATGTGGAACCTAGAAAAATGGTACAGATGAACTGGTTTGCAGGGCAGAAATAGAGACACAGAGGTAGAGAACAAACGTATGGACACAAAGTGGGGGAAGCCATGGGGTGGTGGTGGTGGAATGAGTTTGGAGATTGGGATTGAACTGTATATATGTGTATGCATAAAATAGATAACTAATAATAACCTACTGTATAAAAAAATAAAATTAAATTTCAAATATTTTAAAAATAAAATGTAAAAATAAAACAGAGAAAAAGTTCTTCCATTCACACTGATGTATTTATAAGAATGAATTATTTCCATGCTTATATCTATAAATACATAAAAGAGGAATAAAATCTAACTTGAACCAAAAAAGAAAAAAAAAACTGAACCTAACAGTTATACAGAGGAAAACACTACCAAGGCACTTGCTCCGGTGGTAAACAATTCTAAAATTGGTCAGAGGTGGGGAATCATCTCACATACAGCCAGCAGCCCCGCCCGCCCACGCAAGGAGCGTCCTTATTGCAAAGCTGGGAGACCGTGCCGAGGCCTCTGTGAGTAAACGTGAGCTGAGCCCCAGGCCAGATGCTGCTTAACTGTTCCCACCCTTCCCAGGTGAAACACCTGAATATGTACAAGGGCTTGAAAGCCTAGAGGAAGGGCCGTGGAGCCACACCAGCGACAGCACGCAGGCCAACTTGCTGCCTGCAGGTCAGCCAGGATGGTCCTGGCCACGGGCGCTCTTCTGGAAGCTTTCCATTGCCCTGCCTGAGATACCCCTCCTGTCCCGGCCCCCACTCCTTTTTTTCCTTACTCACCTCAGCCCAGAGAGATATTCCAGTGGAAGTTATGGGTGACACATCCTCTTCTTTACAGGTGGCAGCCTGGCAACTCCTGCCGAAAGTCCAGCAGAGCCCCACTCACACCGGGCCACCCAGAAAGCCGTGGACCCTCACACCCTCCCACCAGCACAGCCCCGAGACTGCTGACGGGGCAGAGAATATGGAGTCAGGCACAGCTGCAGGGGCTATTGCTGCCTGGAGTGCTGTTTATATTGACCTCAACACAGGCACACCTGGGGAGGGCTTGCCGGCAGGGTCAGGCTGCCCAGGTCAGCTAATCCTCAGCCCTCAGGGAATCACATTGCAGAAAATGGACCTCGCTAAGACAGAATATTCGCCAAGGAAAAAAAGGACACAATGCCATTTGCAGCACCGTAGATTAGTCTCGAGGTAATCACGTGACTTGGAGTAAGTCAGAAAGTGAAAGACACATATCATATCATATCACTTATAGGTGTTACCTATAAATTGATACCAGGGCAGATATTTCCACGGAGAAGGGCAATCCCAGATGCATTAAACAAAATTATGGTTCACCAAAGGAAAGGTGTGAGGATTGAATTCATTACGATATTGGGGTTAACAGACATATACAAACACAGTAGACGTATATAATCACCAAAGACCTACGGAGTACCAAGAGAAGACTACTCAACATTCTGTCATAACGTACATGGGAAAAGGATCCCAGGAAGAACAGACATATGTATATGTGTAAAAGAACCACCTCTTGCACACCTACAACAAGCTAAACGTTGTACTCAAACTTGCTGTAATAAAAAATAAAAAATTAAATTAAAAACACGAACAAGAAGTAGTGAGACAAAATTGAGGGGATTTCTCCTGGCACATTCCGTTCTACATTCCAATCTAGAACGCGACTTCCATTGAGGCACGGCTGCCCTAGTAACCAGATTTGGTAAGGGAGAACTGCTGCCACCTTGTGGCCGTTTCACACAACAGCAGCTTTAATCCCAGCGCTAATGGTCAGTGGATATTCCAAATCATTACAGGCCTGTAAATGACACCTGCCCTGAAAACAAATCCTGGGGTCATATATCGACCAAAAAATTCAAAAGACGTCCATATTTCAAAACGACAGTTTCAAGAGGCATATTTCACGCACATTAGGGTTCTGCTTCTTTTGCTTGCTTTCTTTCTTTGTTAAAAAAACGGGAATGGAAAAAGGCAACCCTCAGAATGGGCGAAAACGTTCACAAACGAATCAATGGACAAAGGTTTAATCTCCAATATATATAAACAGCTCATGCAGCTTAATATTAATAAAACAAACAACCCAATACAAAAATGGGCAGAAGATCTAAATAGACGTTTCTTCAAAGAAGACAGAGAGATGGCCAAGACGCACATGTAAAGCTGCTCAACATCACTAATTATTAGAGAAATGCAAATCAAAACTACAATGGGGTAAGACCTCACACCTGTTAGAATCGGCATCATCAGATAATCTACAAACAACAAATTCTGGGGAGGGTGTGGACAAAAGGAACCCTCTTCCGCTATTGGTGGGAATGTAAATTGATACAGTCACTATGGAGAACAGTATGGAGGTTCCTTTAAAAAACTAAAAAGAGAATTACCATAGGATCCAGCAATCCCACTTCTGGTCATCTAAGCAGAGAAAACCATAAATCAGAAAGACACATTCACCACAAATTTCAATGCAGCACTATTTACAATAGCCATGTAATGGAAGCAACCTAAATGCCCACATACAGACGAATGGATATAGATGTGGTACATATATAAAATGGAATATTACTCAGCCATATAAAGGAATGAAACTGGGTCATTTGTAGAGAAGTTGATGGATCTAGAGTCTGTCATACAGAGTGAAGTAAGTCAGAAAGAGAGAAACAAATATTGTATATTAATGCCTATATGTGGAACCTAGAAAAATGGTACAGATGAACTGGTTTGCAGGGCAGAGATAGAGACACAGAGGTAGAGAACAAACGTATGGACACAAAGTGGGGGAAGCCATGGGGTGGTGGTGGTGGGATGAGTTGGGAGATTGGGATTGACCTGTATACATGACTATGCATAAAATAGATAACTAATAATAACCTACTGTATAAAAAAATAAACTAAATTAAATTTCAAAATTTTTAAAATTAAAATGTAAAAATAAAACAGAAAAAAAGTTCTTCCATTCACACTGATGTATTTATAAGAATGAATTATTTCCATGCTTATATCCATAAATACATAAAAGAGGAATAAAATCTAACTTGAACCAAAAAAGAGAAAAAAAGCTGAACCTAACAGTTATATAGAGGGAAACACAACCAAGGCACTTGCTCCAGTGGTAAACAATTCTGAAATTGGTCAGAGGTGGGGAATCATCCACCATACAGCCAGCAGCCCCGCCTGCCCACGCAAGGAGCGTCCTTATTGCAAAGCTGTGGGACCGTGCCGAGGCCTCTGTGAGTAAACGTGAGCTGAGCCCCAGGCCAGCTGCTGCTGAACTGTTCCCACCCTTCCCAGGTGAAACACCTGAATATGTACAAGGGCTTGAAAGCCTAGAGGAAGGGCCGTGGAGCCACACCAGCGACAGCACGCAGGCCAACTTGCTGCCTGCAGGTCAGCCAGGATGGTCATGGCCACGGGCACTCTTCTGGAAGCTTTCCATTGACCTGCCTGAGATACCCCTCCTGTCCCGGCCCCCACTCCTTTTTTTCCTTACTCACCTCAGCCCAGAGAGATATTCCAGTGGAAGTTATGAGTGACACATCCTCTTCTTTACAGGTGGCAGCCTGGTAACTCCTGCAGAAAGTCGAGCAGAGCCCCACTCACACCGGGCCACCCAGAAAGCCGTGGACCCTCACACCCTCCCACCAGCACAGCCCCGAGACTGCTGACTGGGCAGAGAATATGGAGTCAGGCACAGCTGCAGGGGCTATTGCTGCCTGGAGTGCTGTTAATATTGACCTCAACACAGGCACACCTGGGGAGGGCTTGCCGGCAGTGTCAGGCTGCCCAGGTCAGCTAATCCTCAGCCCTCAGGGAATCACATTGCAGAAAATGGACCTCGCTAAGACAGAATATTCGCCAAGGAAAAAAAGGACACAATGCCATTTGCAGCACCGTAGATGAGTCTCGAGGTAATCACGTGACTTGGAGTAAGTCAGAAAGTGAAAGACACATATCATATCATATCACTTATAGGTGTTACCTATAAATTGATACCAGGGCAGATATTTCCACGGAGAAGGGCAATCCCAGATTCATTAAACAAAATTATGGTTCACCAAAGGAAAGGTGTGAGGATTGAATTCATTACGATATTGGGGTTAACAGACATATACAAACACAGCAGACGTATATAATCACCAAAGACCTACGGAGTACCAAGAGAAGACTACTCAACATTCTGTCATAACGTACATGGGAAAAGGATCCCAGGAAGAACAGACATATGTATATGTGTAAAAGAACCACCTCTTGCACACCTACAACAAGCTAAACGTTGTACTCAAACTTGCTGTAATAAAAAATAAAAAAATTAAATTAAAAACACGAACAAGAAGTAGTGAGACAAACTTGAGGGGATTTCTCCTGGCACATTCCGTTCTACATTCCAATCTAGAACAGGACTTCCATTGAGGCTCGGCTGCCCTAGTAACCAGATTTGGTAAGGGAGAACTGCTGCCACCTTGTGGCCGTTTCACACAACAGCAGCTTTAATCCCAGCGCTAATGGTCAGTGGATATTCCAAATCATTACAGGCCTGTAAATGACACCTGCCCTGAAAACAAATCCTGGGGTCATATATCGACCAAAAAACTCAAAAGACGTCCATATTTCAAAACGACAGTTTCAAGAGGCATATTTCACGCATATTAGGGTTCTGCTTCTTTTGCTTGCTTTCTTTCGTTGTTAAAAAAACGGGAATGGAAAAAGGCAACCCTCAGAATGGGCGAAAATGTTCACAAACGAATCAATGGACAAAGGTTTAATCTCCAATATATATAAACAGCTCATGCAGCTTAATATTAATAAAACAAACAACCCAATACAAAAATGGGCAGAAGATCTAAATAGACGTTTCTTCAAAGAAGACACAGAGATGGCCAAGACGCACATGAAAAGCTGCTCAACATCACTAATTATTAGAGAAATGCAAATCAAAACTACAATGAGGTAAGACCTCACACCTGTTAGAATCGGCATCATCAGATAATCTACAAACAACAAATTCTGGGGAGGGTGTGGACAAAAGGAACCCTCTTCCGCTATTGGTGGGAATGTAAATTCATACAGTCACTATGGAGAACAGTATGGAGGTTCCTTTAAAAAACTAAAAAGAGAATTACCATAGGATCCAGCAATCCCACTTCTGGGCATTTACCCAGATAAAACCATAAATCACAGAGACACATTCACCACAATGTTCATTGCAGCACTATTTACAATAGCCAGGTAATGGAAGCAACCTAAATGCCCACAGACAGAAGAATGGATAAAGATGTGGTACATATATAAAATGGAATATTACACAGCCATAAAAAGGAATGAAACTGGGTCATTTGTAGAGAAGTTGACGGATCTAGAGACTGTCATACAGAGTGAAGTAAGTCAGAAAGAGAGAAACAAATATTGTATATTAATGCCTATATGTGGAACCTAGAAAAATGGTACAGATGAACTGGTTTGCAGGGCAGAGATAGAGACACAGAGGTAGAGAACAAACGTATGGACACAAAGTGGGGGAAGCCATGGGGTGGTGGTGGTGGGATGAGTTGGGAGATTGGGATTGACCTGTATACATGACTATGCATAAAATAGATAACTAATAATAACCTACTGTATAAAAAAATAAACTAAATTAAATTTCAAAATTTTTAAAATTAAAATGTAAGAATAAAACAGAAAAAAAGTTCTTCCATTCACACTGATGTATTTATAAGAATGAATTATTTCCATGCTTATATCTATAAATACATAAAAGAGGAATAAAATCTAACTTGAACCAAAAAAGAAAAAAAAAAGCTGAACCTAACAGTTATACAGAGGAAAACACTACCAAGGCACTTGCTCCGGTGTTAAACAATTCTAAAATTGGTCAGAGGTGGGGAATCATCTCCCATACAGCCAGCAGCCCCGCCCGCCCACGCAAGGAGCGTCCTTATTGCAAAGCTGGGAGACCGTGCCGAGGCCTCTGTGAGTAAACGTGAGCTGAGCCCCAGGCCAGATGCTGCTTAACTGTTCCCACCCTTCACAGGTGAAACACCTTAATATGTACAAGGGCTTGAAAGCCTAGAGGAAGTGCCGTGGAGCCACACCAGCGAAATCACGCAGGCCAACTTGGTGCCTGCAGGTCAGCCAGGATGGTCCTGGCCACGGGCGCTCTTCTGGAAGCTTTCCATTGCCCTGCCTGAGATACCCATCCTGTCCCGGCCCCCACTCCTTTTTTCCTTACTCATCTCAGCCCGGAGAGATATTCCAGTGGAAGTTATGGGTGACACATCCTCTTCTTTACAGGTGGCAGCCTGGCAACTCCTGCAGAAAGTACAACAGAGCCCCACTCACACAGGGCCACCCACAAAGCCGTGGACTCTCACACCCTCCCACCAGCACAGCCCCGAGACTGCTGACGGGGCAGAGAATATGGAGTCAGGCACAGCTGCAGGGGCTATTGCTGCCTGGAGTGCTGTTTATATTGACCTCAACCCAGGCACACCTGCGGAGGGCTTGCCGGCAGGGTCAGGCTGCCCAGGTCAGCTAATCCTCAGCCCTCAGGGAATCACATTGCAGAAAATGGACCTCGCTAAGACAGAATATTCGCCAAGGAAAAAAAGGACACAATGCCATTTGGAGCACCGTAGAAGAGTCTAGAGGTAATCACGTGACTTGGAGTAAGTCAGAAAGACACATATCATATCATATCACTTATACGTGTTACCTATAAATTGATACCAGGGCAGATATTTCCACGGAGAAGGGCAATCACAGATTCATTAAACAAACTTATGGTTCACCAAAGGAAAGGTGTGAGGATTGAATTCATTACGATATTGGGGTTAACAGACATATACAAACACAGTAGACGTATATAATCACCAAAGATCTACGGAGTACCAAGAGAAGACTACTCAACATTCTGTCATAACGTACATGGGAAAAGGATCCCAGGAAGAACAGACATATGTATATGTGTTAAAGAACCACTTCTTGCCAACAGCAAGCTAAATGTTGTACTCAAACTTGCTGCAATAAAAAATAAAAAATTAAATTAAAAACACGAACAAGAAGTAGGGAGACAAACTTGAGGGGCTTTCTCCTGGCACATTCCGTTCTACATTACAATCTAGAACGCGACTTCCATTGAGGCTCTGCTGCCCTAGTAACCAGATTTGGTAAGGGAGAACTGCTGCCACCTTGTGGCCGTTTCACACAACAGCAGTTTTAATCCAAGCGCTAAAGGTCATTGGATATTCCAAATCATTACAGGCCTGTAAATGACACCTGCCCTGAAAACAAATCCTGGGGTCATATATCGACCAAAAAATTCAAAAGATGTCCATATTTCAACACGACAGTTTCAAGAGGCATATTTCACGCACATTAGTGTTCTGATTCTTTTGCTTTCTTTCTTTCTTGGTTAAAAAAACGGGAATGGAAAAAGGCAACCCTCAGAATGGGCGAAAACGTTCACAAACGAATCAATGGACAAAGGTTTAAGCTCAAATATATATAAACAGCTCATGCAGCTTAATATTAATAAAACAAACAACCCAATACAAAAATGGGCAGAAGATCTAAATAGACGTTTCTTCAAAGAAGACACAGAGATGGCCAAGACGCACATGAAAAGCTGCTCAACATCACTAATTATTAGAGAAATGAAAATCAAAACTACAATGAGGTAAAATCTCACACCTGTTAGAATCGGCATCATCAGATAATCTACAAACAACAAATTCTGGGGAGGGTGTGGACAAAAGGAACCCTCTTCCGCGATTGGTGGGAATGTAAATTGATACAGTCACTATGGAGAACAGTATGGAGGTTCCTTTAAAAAACTAAAAGGAGGGGCTTCCCTGGTGGCGCAGTGGTTGAGAGATCGCCTGCTGATTCAGGGGACACGGGTTCGTGCCCCGGTCTGGGAAGATCCCACATGCCGCGGAGCGGCTGGGCCCGTGAGCCATGGCTGCTGAGCATGCGCCTCCGGAGCCTGTGCTCTGCAACGGGAGAGGCCACAGCAGTGAGAGGCCCGCGTACAGAAAAAGAAAAAAAAAAAAAAAAAAAAGAAAAAAAAACTAAAAGGAGAATTACCATAGGATCCAGCAATCCCACTTCTGGGCATATACCCAGAGAAAACCATAAATCACAGAGACACATTCACCACAATGTTCATTGCAGCGCTATTTACAATAGCCAGGTAATGGAAGCAACCTAAATGCCCACAGACAGACGAATGGATAAAGATGTGGTACATATATAAAATGGAATATTACTCAGCCATAAAAAGGAATGAAACTGGGTCATTTATAGAGAAGTTGATGGATCTAGAGACTGTCATACAGAGTGAAGTAAGTCAGAAAGAGAAAAACAAATATTGTATATTAATGCATATATGTGGAACCTAGAAAAATGGTACAGATGAACTGGTTTGCAGGGCAGAAATAGAGACACAGAGGTAGAGAACAAACGTATGGACACAAAGTGGGGGAAGCCATGTGGTGGTGGTGGTGGAATTAGTTGGGAGATTGGGATTGACCTGTATACATGTATATGCATAAAATAGATAACTAATAATAACCTACTGTATAAAAAAAATAAATAAAATTAAATTTCAAAATTTTTAAAAATAAAATGTAAAAATAAAACAGAAAAAAGTTCTTCCATTCACACTGATGTATTTATAAGAATGAATTATTTCCATGCTTATATCTATAAATACATAAAAGAGGAATAAAATCTAACTTGAACCAAAAAAGAAAAAAAAAACTGAACCTAACAGTTATACAGAGGAAAACACTACCAAGGCACTTGCTCCAGTGGTAAACAATTCTGAAATTGGTCAGAGGTGGGGAATCATCTCCCATACAGCCAGCAGCCCCGCCCGCCCACGCAAGGAGCGT
Source organism: Mesoplodon bidens (assembly GCF_964165515.1). Taxonomy (NCBI): domain Eukaryota; kingdom Metazoa; phylum Chordata; class Mammalia; order Artiodactyla; family Ziphiidae; genus Mesoplodon; species Mesoplodon bidens. The sequence goes on from NC_138168.1 coordinate 1,394,744, forward strand.
CCTTATTGCAAAGCTGGGAGACCATGCCGAGGCCTCTGTGAGTAAACGTGAGCTGAGCCCCAGGCCAGATGCTGCTGAGCTGTTCCCACCCTTCCCAGGTGAAACACCTGAATATGTACAAGGGCTTGAAAGCCTAGAGGAAGGGCCGTGGAGCCACACCAGCGACAGCACTCAGGCCAACTTGCTGCCTGCAGGTCAGCCAGGATGGTCCTGGCCACGGGCGCACTTCTGGAAGCTTTCCATTGCCCTGCCTGAGATACCCCTCCTGTCCCGGCCCCCACTCCTTTTTTTCCTTACTCACCTCAGTCCGGAGAGATATTCCAGTGGAAGTTATGGGTGACACATCCTCTTCTTTACAGGTGGCAGCCTGGCAACTCCTGCCGAAAGTCCAGCAGAGCCCCACTCACACCGGGCCACCCACAAAGCCGTGGACCCTCACACCCTCCCACCAGCACAGCCCAGAGACTGCTGCCGGGGCAGAGAATATGGAGTCAGGCACAGCTGCAGGGGCTATTGCTGCCTGGAGTGCTGTTTATATTGACCTCAACACAGGCACACCTGGGGAGGGCTTGCCGGCAGGGTCCGGCTGCCCAGGTCAGCTAATCCTCAGCCCTCAGGGAATCACATTGCAGAAAATGAACCTCGCTAAGACAGAATATTCGCCAATGAAAAAAAGGACACAATGCCATTTGCAGCACCGTAGATGAGTCTCGAGGTAATCACGTGACTTGGAGTAAGTCAGAAAGTGAAAGACACATATCATATCATATCACTTATAGGTGTTACCTATAAATTGATACCAGGGCAGATATTTCCACGGAGAAGGGCAATCACAGATTCATTAAACAAACTTATGGTTCACCAAAGGAAAGGTGTGAGGACTGAATTCATTACGATATTGGGGTTAACAGACATATACAAACACAGTAGACGTATATAATCACCAAAGACCTACGTAGTACCAAGAGAAGACTACTCAACATTCTGTCATAACGTACATGGGAAAAGGATCCCAGGAAGAACAGACATATGTATATGTGTAAAAGAACCACCTCTTGCACACCTACAAGAATCTAAATGTTGTACTCAAACTTGCTGTAATAAAAAATAAAAAATTAAATTAAAAACACGAACAAGAAGTAGTGAGACAAACTTGAGGGGCTTTCTCCTGGCACATTCCGTTCTACATTAAAATCTAGAACGCGACTTCCATTGAGGCTCTGCTGCCCTAGTAACCAGATTTGGTAAGGGAGAACTGCTGCCACCTTGTGGCCGTTTCACACAACAGCAGCTTTAATCCCAGCGCTAATGGTCAGTGGATATTCCAAATCATTACAGGCCTGTTAATGACACCTGCCCTGAAAACAAATCCTGGGGTCATATATCGACCAAAAAATTCAAAAGACGTCCATATTTCAAAACGACAGTTTCAAGAGGCATATTTCACGCACATTAGTGTTCTGCTTCTTTTGCTTTCCTTCTTTCTTTGTTAAAAAAAGGGAATGGAAAAAGGCAACCCTCAGAATGGGCGAAAACGTTCACAAACGAATCAATGGACAAAGGTTTAATCTCCAATATATATAAACAGCTCATGCAGCTTAATATTAATAAAACAAACAACCCAATACAAAAATGGGCGGAAGATCTAAATAGACGTTTGTTCAAAGGAGACACAGAGATGGCCAAGACACACATGAAAAGCTGCTCAACATCACTAATTATTAGAGAAATGCAAATCAAAACTACAATGAGGTAATATCTCACACCTGTTAGAATCGGCATCATCAGATAATCTACAAACAACAAATTCTGGGGAGGGTGTGGACAAAAGGAACCCTCTTCCGCTATTGGTGGGAAAGTAAATTGATACAGTCACTATGGAGAACAGTATGGAGGTTCCTTTAAAAACTAAAAAGAGAATTACGATAGGATCCAGCAATCCCACTTCTGGGCATATACCCAGAGAAAACCATAAATCACAAAGACACATTCACCACAAATTTCAATGCAGCACTATTTACAATAGCCAGGTAATGGAAGCAACCTAAATGCCCACATACAGACGAATGGATATAGATGTGGTACATATATAAAATGGAATATTACTCAGCCATATAAAGGAATGAAACTGGGTCATTTGTAGAGAAGTTGATGGATCTAGAGACTGTCATACAGAGTGAAGTAAGTCAGAAAGAGAGAAACAAATATTGTATATTAATGCCTATATGTGGAACCTAGAAAAATGGTACAGATGAACTGGTTTGCAGGGCAGAAATAGAGACACAGAGGTAGAGAACAAACGTATGGACAGAAAGTGGAGGAAGCCATGGTGTGGTGGTGGTGGAATGAGTTTGGAGATTGGGATTGAGCTGTATATATGTGTATGCATAAAATAGATAACTAATAATAACCTACTGTATAAAAAAATAAATAAAATTAAATTTCAAATATTTTAAAAATAAAATGTAAAAATAAAACAGAGAAAAAGTTCTTCCATTCACACTGATGTATTTATAAGAATGAATTATTTCCATGCTTATATCTATAAATACATAAAAGAGGAATAAAATCTAACTTGAACCAAAAAAGAAAAAAAAAACTGATCCTAACAGTTATACAGAGGAAAACACTACCAAGGCACTTGCTCCGGTGGTAAACAATTCTAAAATTGGTCAGAGGTGGGGAATCATCTCCCATACAGCCAGCAGCCCCGCCCGCCCACGCAAGGAGCGTCCTTATTGCAAAGCTGGGAGACCGTGCCGAGGCCTCTGTGAGTAAACGTGAGCTGAGCCCCAGGCCAGATGCTGCTTAACTGTTCCCACCCTTCACAGGTGAAACACCTGAATATGTACAAGGGCTTGAAAGCCTAGAGGAAGTGCCGTGGAGCCACACCAGCGAGAGCACGCAGGCCAACTTGGTGCTTGCAGGACAGCCAGGATTGTCCTGCCCACGGGCGCTCTTCTGGAAGCTTTCCATTGCCCTGCCTGAGAAACCCATCCTGTCCCGGCCCCCACTCCTTTTTTTTCCTTACTCACCTCAGCCCGGAGAGATATTCCAGTGGAAGTTATGGGTGACACATCCTCTTCTTTACAGGTGGCAGCCTGGCAACTCCTGCAGAAAGTCCAGCAGAGCCCCACTCACACCGGGCCACCCACAAAGCCGTGGACTCTCACACCCTCCCACCAGCACAGCCCCGAGACTGCTGACGGGGCAGAGAATATGGAGTCAGGCACAGCTGCAGGGGCTATTGCTGCCTGGAGTGCTGTTTATATTGACCTCAACCCAGGCACACCTGGGGAGGGCTTGAAGCCAGGGTCAGGCTGCCCAGGTCAGCTAATCCTCAGCCCTCAGGGAATCACATTGCAGAAAATGGACCTCGCTAAGACAGAATATTCGCCAAGGAAAAAAAGGACACAATGCCATTTGGAGCACCGTAGAAGAGTCTAGAGGTAATCACGTGACTTGGAGTAAGTCAGAAAGAGAAAGACACATATCATATCATATCACTTATACGTGTTACCTATAAATTGATACCAGGGCAGATATTTCCACGGAGAAGGGCAATCACAGATTCATTAAACAAACTTATGGTTCACCAAAGGAAAGGTGTGAGGATTGAATTCATTACGATATTGGGGTTAACAGACATAACAAACACAGTAGACGTATATAATCACCAAAGACCTACGGAGTACCAAGAGAAGACTACTCAACATTCTGTCATAACGTACATGGGAAAAGGATCCCAGGAAGAACAGACATATGTATATGTGTAAAAGAACCACCTCTTGCACACCTACAACAAGCTAAACGTTGTACTCAAACTTGCTGTAATAAAAAATAAAAAATTAAATTAAAAACACGAACAAGAAGTAGTGAGATACACTTGAGGGGCTTTCTCCTGGCACATTCCGTTCTACTTTACAATCTAGAACACGACTTCCATTGAGGCTCTGCTGCCCTAGTAACCAGATTTGGTAAGGGAGAACTGCTGCCCCCTTGTGGCCGTTTCACACAACAGCAGCTTTAATCCCAGCGCTAATGGTCAGTGGATATTCCAAATCATTGCAGGCCTGTAAATGACACCTGCCCTGAAAACAAATCCTGGGGTCATATATCGACCAAAAAATTCAAAAGACCTCCATATTACAAAACGACAGTTTCAAGAGGCATATTTCACGCACATTAGTGTTCTGCTTCTTTTGCTTTCTTTCTTTCTTTGTTAAAAGAACGGGAATGGAAAAAGGCAACCCTCAGAATGGGCGAAAACGTTCACAAACGAATCAATGGACAAAGGTTTAATCTCCAATATATATAAACAGCTCATGCAGCTTAATATTAATAAAACAAACAACCCAATACAAAAATGGGCAGAAGATCTAAATAGACGTTTCTTCAAAGAAGACAGAGAGATGGCCAAGACGCACATGTAAAGCTGCTCAACATCACTAATTATTAGAGAAATGCAAATCAAAACTACAATGGGGTAAGACCTCACACCTGTTAGAATCGGCATCATCAGATAATCTACAAACAACAAATTCTGGGGAGGGTGTGGACAAAAGGAACCCTCTTCCGCTATTGGTGGGAAAGTAAATTGATACAGTCACTATGGAGAACAGTATGGAGGTTCCTTTAAAAACTAAAAAGAGAATTACGATAGGATCCAGCAATCCCACTTCTGGGCATATACCCAGAGAAAACCATAAATCACAAAGACACATTCACCACAAATTTCAATGCAGCACTATTTACAATAGCCAGGTAATGGAAGCAACCTAAATGCCCACATACAGACGAATGGATATAGATGTGGTACATATATAAAATGGAATATTACTCAGCCATATAAAGGAATGAAACTGGGTCATTTGTAGAGAAGTTGATGGATCTAGAGACTGTCATACAGAGTGAAGTAAGTCAGAAAGAGAGAAACAAATATTGTATATTAATGCCTATATGTGGAACCTAGAAAAATGGTACAGATGAACTGGTTTGCAGGGCAGAAATAGAGACACAGAGGTAGAGAACAAACGTATGGACAGAAAGTGGAGGAAGCCATGGTGTGGTGGTGGTGGAATGAGTTTGGAGATTGGGATTGAGCTGTATATATGTGTATGCATAAAATAGATAACTAATAATAACCTACTGTATAAAAAAATAAATAAAATTAAATTTCAAATATTTTAAAAATAAAATGTAAAAATAAAACAGAGAAAAAGTTCTTCCATTCACACTGATGTATTTATAAGAATGAATTATTTCCATGCTTATATCTATAAATACATAAAAGAGGAATAAAATCTAACTTGAACCAAAAAAGAAAAAAAAAACTGATCCTAACAGTTATACAGAGGAAAACACTACCAAGGCACTTGCTCCGGTGGTAAACAATTCTAAAATTGGTCAGAGGTGGGGAATCATCTCCCATACAGCCAGCAGCCCCGCCCGCCCACGCAAGGAGCGTCCTTATTGCAAAGCTGGGAGACCGTGCCGAGGCCTCTGTGAGTAAACGTGAGCTGAGCCCCAGGCCAGATGCTGCTTAACTGTTCCCACCCTTCACAGGTGAAACACCTGAATATGTACAAGGGCTTGAAAGCCTAGAGGAAGTGCCGTGGAGCCACACCAGCGAGAGCACGCAGGCCAACTTGGTGCTTGCAGGACAGCCAGGATTGTCCTGCCCACGGGCGCTCTTCTGGAAGCTTTCCATTGCCCTGCCTGAGAAACCCATCCTGTCCCGGCCCCCACTCCTTTTTTTTCCTTACTCACCTCAGCCCGGAGAGATATTCCAGTGGAAGTTATGGGTGACACATCCTCTTCTTTACAGGTGGCAGCCTGGCAACTCCTGCAGAAAGTCCAGCAGAGCCCCACTCACACCGGGCCACCCACAAAGCCGTGGACTCTCACACCCTCCCACCAGCACAGCCCCGAGACTGCTGACTGGGCAGAGAATATGGAGTCAGGCACAGCTGCAGGGGCTATTGCTGCCTGGAGTGCTGTTTATATTGACCTCAACCCAGGCACACCTGGGGAGGGCTTGCCGGCAGGGTCAGGCTGCCCAGGTCAGCTAATCCTCAGCCCTCAGGGAATCACATTGCAGAAAATGGACCTCGCTAAGACAGAATATTCGCCAAGGAAAAAAAGGACACAATGCCATTTGGAGCACCGTAGAAGAGTCTAGAGGTAATCACGTGACTTGGAGTAAGTCAGAAAGAGAAAGACACATATCATATCATATCACTTATACGTGTTACCTATAAATTGATACCAGGGCAGATATTTCCACGGAGAAGGGCAATCACAGATTCATTAAACAAACTTATGGTTCACCAAAGGAAAGGTGTGAGGATTGAATTCATTACGATATTGGGGTTAACAGACATAACAAACACAGTAGACGTATATAATCACCAAAGACCTACGGAGTACCAAGAGAAGACTACTCAACATTCTGTCATAACGTACATGGGAAAAGGATCCCAGGAAGAACAGACATATGTATATGTGTAAAAGAACCACCTCTTGCACACCTACAACAAGCTAAACGTTGTACTCAAACTTGCTGTAATAAAAAATAAAAAATTAAATTAAAAACACGAACAAGAAGTAGTGAGATACACTTGAGGGGCTTTCTCCTGGCACATTCCGTTCTACTTTACAATCTAGAACACGACTTCCATTGAGGCTCTGCTGCCCTAGTAACCAGATTTGGTAAGGGAGAACTGCTGCCCCCTTGTGGCCGTTTCACACAACAGCAGCTTTAATCCCAGCGCTAATGGTCAGTGGATATTCCAAATCATTGCAGGCCTGTAAATGACACCTGCCCTGAAAACAAATCCTGGGGTCATATATCGACCAAAAAATTCAAAAGACGTCCATATTACAAAACGACAGTTTCAAGAGGCATATTTCACGCACATTAGTGTTCTGCTTCTTTTGCTTTCTTTCTTTCTTTGTTAAAAGAACGGGAATGGAAAAAGGCAACCCTCAGAATGGGCGAAAACGTTCACAAACGAATCAATGGACAAAGGTTTAATCTCCAATATATATAAACAGCTCATGCAGTTTAATATTAATAAAACAAACAACCCAATACAAAAATGGGCAGAAGATCTAAATAGACGTTTCTTCAAAGAAGACAGAGAGATGGCCAAGACGCACATGTAAAGCTGCTCAACATCACTAATTATTAGAGAAATGCAAATCAAAACTACAATGGGGTAAGACCTCACACCTGTTAGAATCGGCATCATCAGATAATCTACAAACAACAAATTCTGGGGAGGGTGTGGACAAAAGGAACCCTCTTCCGCTATTGGTGGGAATGTAAATTGATACAGTCACTATGGAGAACAGTATGGAGGTTCCTTTAAAAAACTAAAAAGAGAATTACCATAGGATCCAGCAATCCCACTTCTGGTCATCTAACCAGAGAAAACCATAAATCACAAAGACACATTCACCACAAATTTCAATGCAGCACTATTTACAATAGCCAGGTAATGGAAGCAACCTAAATGCCCACATACAGACGAATGGATATAGATGTGGTACATATATAAAATGGAATATTACTCAGCCATATAAAGGAATGAAACTGGGTCATTTGTAGAGAAGTTGATGGATCTAGAGACTGTCATACAGAGTGAAGTAAGTCAGAAAGAGAGAAACAAATATTGTATATTAATGCCTATATGTGGAACCTAGAAAAATGGTACAGATGAACTGGTTTGCAGGGCAGAAATAGAGACACAGAGGTAGAGAACAAACGTATGGACAGAAAGTGGAGGAAGCCATGGTGTGGTGGTGGTGGAATGAGTTTGGAGATTGGGATTGAGCTGTATATATGTGTATGCATAAAATAGATAACTAATAATAACCTACTGTATAAAAAAATAAATAAAATTAAATTTCAAATATTTTAAAAATAAAATGTAAAAATAAAACAGAGAAAAAGTTCTTCCATTCACACTGATGTATTTATAAGAATGAATTATTTCCATGCTTATATCTATAAATACATAAAAGAGGAATAAAATCTAACTTGAACCAAAAAAGAAAAAAAAAACTGAACCTAACAGTTATACAGAGGAAAACACTACCAAGGCACTTGCTCCGGTGGTAAACAATTCTAAAATTGGTCAGAGGTGGGGAATCATCTCCCATACAGCCAGCAGCCCCGCCCACCCACGCAAGGAGCGTCCTTATTGCAAAGCTGGGAGACCGTGCCGAGGCCTCTGTGAGTAAACGTGAGCTGAGCCCCAGGCCAGATGCTGATTAACTGTTCCCACCCTTCACAGGTGAAAACCTGAATATGTACAAGGGCTTGAAAGCCTAGAGGAAGTGCCGTGGAGCCACACCAGCGAGAGCACGCAGGCCAACTTGGTGCCTGCAGGTCAGCCAGGATGGTCCTGGCCACGGGCGCTCTTCTGGAAGCTTTCCATTGCCCTGCCTGAGATACCCATCCTGTCCCGGCCCCCACTCCTATTTTTCCTTACTCACCTCAGCCCGGAGAGATATTCCAGTGGAAGTTATGGGTGACACATCCTCTTCTTTACAGGTGACAGCCTGGCAACTCCTGCAGAAAGTCCAGCAGAGCCCCACTCACACCGGGCCACCCACAAAGCCGTGGACTCTCACACCCTCCCACCAGCACAGCCCCGAGACTGCTGACGGGGCAGAGAATATGGAGTCAGGCACAGCTGCAGGGGCTATTGCTGCCTGGAGTGCTGTTTATATTGACCTCAACCCAGGTACACCTGGGGAGGGCTTGCCGGCAGGGTCAGGCTGCCCAGGTCAGCTAATCCTCAGCCCTCAGGGAATCACATTGCAGAAAATGGACCTCGCTAAGACAGAATATTCGCCAAGGAAAAAAAGGACACAATGCCATTTGGAGCACCGTAGAAGAGTCTAGAGGTAATCACGTGACTTGGAGTAAGTCAGAAAGAGAAAGACACATATCATATCATATCACTTATACGTGTTACCTATAAATTGATACCAGGGCAGATATTTCCACGGAGAAGGGCAATCACAGATTCATTAAACAAACTTATGGTTCACCAAAGGAAAGGTGTGAGGATTGAATTCATTACGATATTGGGGTTAACAGACATAACAAACACAGTAGACGTATATAATCACCAAAGACCTACGGAGTACCAAGAGAAGACTACTCAACATTCTGTCATAACGTACATGGGAAAAGGATCCCAGGAAGAACAGACATATGTATATGTGTAAAAGAACCACCTCTTGCACACCTACAACAAGCTAAACGTTGTACTCAAACTTGCTGTAATAAAAAATAAAAAATTAAATTAAAAACACGAACAAGAAGTAGTGAGACACACTTGAGGGGCTTTCTCCTGGCACATTCCGTTCTACTTTACAATCTATAACACGACTTCCATTGAGGCTCTGCTGCCCTAGTAACCAGATTTGGTAAGGGAGAACTGCTGCCCCCTTGTGGCCGTTTCACACAACAGCAGCTTTAATCCCAGCGCTAATGGTCAGTGGATATTCCAAATCATTACAGGCCTGTAAATGACACCTGCCCTGAAAACAAATCCTGGGGTCATATATCGACCAAAAAATTCAAAAGACCTCCATATTTCAAAACGACAGTTTCAAGAGGCATATTTCACGCACATTAGTGTTGTGCTTCTTTTGCTTTCTTTCTTTCTTTGTTAAAAGAACGGGAATGGAAAAAGGCAACCCTCAGAATGGGCGAAAACGTTCACAAACGAATCAATGGACAAAGGTTTAATCTCCAATATATATAAACAGCTCATGCAGCTTAATATTAATAAAACAAACAACCCAATACAAAAATGGGCAGAAGATCTAAATAGACGTTTCTTCAAAGAAGACAGAGAGATGGCCAAGACGCACATGTAAAGCTGCTCAACATCACTAATTATTAGAGAAATGCAAATCAAAACTACAATGGGGTAAGACCTAACACCTGTTAGAATCGGCATCATCAGATAATCTACAAACAACAAATTCTGGGGAGGGTGTGGACAAAAGGAACCCTCTTCCGCTATTGGTGGGAATGTAAATTGATACAGTCACTATGGAGAACAGTATGGAGGTTCCTTTAAAAAACTAAAAAGAGAATTACCATAGGATCCAGCAATCCCACTTCTGGTCATCTAACCAGAGAAAACCATAAATCACAGAGACACATTCACCACAATGTTCATTGCAGCACTATTTACAATAGCCAGGTAATGGAAGCAACTTAAATGCCCACAGACAGACGAATGGATAAAGATGTGGTACATATATAATATGGAATATTACTTCAGCCTTAAAAAGGAATGAAACTTGGTCATTTGTAGAGAAGTTGATGGATCTAGAGACTGTCATACAGAGTGAAGTCAGAAAGAGAAAAACAAATATTGTATATTAATGCCTAAATGTGGAACGTAGAAAAATGGTACAGATGAACTGGTTTGCCGGGCAGAAATAGAGACACAGAGGTAGAGAACAAACGTATGGACACCAAGTGGGGGAAGCCATGGGGTGGTGGTGGTGGGATGAGTTGGGATATTGGGATTGACCTGTATACATGTATATGCATAAAATAGATACCTAATAATAACCTACATTATAAAAAACATAAATAAAATTAAATTTCAAAATTTTTAAAAATAAAATGTAAAAATAAAACAGAAAAAAATTTCTTCCCTTCACACTGATGTATTTATAAGAATGAATTATTTCCATGCTTATATCTATAAATACATAAAAGAGGAATAAAATCTAACTTGAACCAAAAAAGAAATAAAAACTGAACCTAACCGTTATACAGAGGAAAACACTACCAAGGCACTTGCTCCAGTGGTAAACAATTCTGAAATTGGTCAGAGGTGGGGAATCATCTCCCATACAGCCAGCAGCCCTGCCCGCCCACGCAAGGAGCGTCCTTATTGCAATGCTGGGAGACCGTGCCGAGGCCTCTGTGAGTAAACGTGAGCTGAGCCCCAGGCCAGATCCTCCTGAACTGTTCCCACCCTTCCCAGGAGAAACACGTGAATATGTACAAGGGCTTGAAAGCCTAGAGGAAGGGCCGTGGAGCCACACCAGCGACAGCACGCAGGCCAACTTGGTGCCTGCAGGTCAGCCAGGATGGTCCTGGCCACGGGCCCACTTCTGGAAGCTTTCCATTGCCCTGCCTGAGATACCCCTCCTGTCCCGGCCCCCACTCCTTTTTTTCCTTACTCACCTCAGCCCAGAGAGATATTCCAGTGGAAGTTATGGGTGACACATCCTCTTCTTTACAGGTGGCAGCCTGGCAACTCCTGCAGATAGTCCAGCAGAGCCCCACTCACACTGGGCCACCCACAAAGCCGTGGACCCTCACACCCTCCCACCAGCACAGCCCCGAGACTGCTGACGGGGCAGAGAATATGGAGTCAGGCACAGCTGCAGGGGCTATTGCTGTCTAGAGTGCTGTTTATATTGACCTCAACCCAGGGACACCTGGGGAGGGCTTGCCGGCAGGGTCAGGCTGCCCAGGTCAGCTAATCCTCAGCCCTCAGGGAATCACATTGCAGAAAATGGACCTCGCTAAGACAGAATATTCGCCAAGGTAAAAAAGGACACAATGCCATTTGCAGCACCGTAGATGAGTCTCGAGGTAATCTCGTGACTTGTACTAAGTCAGAAATTGAAAGACATATATCATATCATATCACTTATAGGTGTTACCTATAAGTTGATACCAGGGCAGATAGTTCCACGGAGAAGGGCAATCACAGATTCATTAAACAAACTTATGGTTCACCAAAGGAAAGATGTGAGGATTGAATTCATTACGATATTGTGGTTAACAGACATATACAAACACAGTAGACGTATATAATCACCAAAGACCTACGGAGTACCAAGAGAAGACTACTCAACATTCTGTCATAACGTACATGGGAAAAGGATCCCAGGAAGAACAGACATATATATATGTGTAAAAGAACCACCTCTTGCACACCTACAACAAGCTAAACGTTGTACTCAAACTTGCTTTAATAAAAAATGAAAAATTAAATTAAAAACACGAACAAGAAGTAGTGAGACACACTTGAGGGGCTTTCTCCTGGCACATTCCGTTCTACATTCCAATCTAGAACGCGACTTCCATTGAGGCTCTGCTGCCCTAGTAACCAGATTTGGTAAGGGAGAACTGCTGCCACCTTGTGGCCGTTTCACACAACAGCAGCTTTAATCCCAGCGCTAATGGTCAGTGGATATTCCAAATCATTACAGGCCTGTAAATGACACCTGCCCTGAAAACAAATCCTGGGGTCATATATGGACCAAAAAATTCAAAAGACGTCCATATTTCAAAACGACAGTTTCAAGAGGCATATTTCACGCACATTAGTGTTCTGCTTCTATTGCTTTCTTTCTTTCTTTGTTAAAAGAACGGGAATGGAAAAAGGCAACCCTCAGAATGGGCAAAAACGTTCACAAACGAATCAGTGGACAAAGGTTTAATCTCCAATATATATAAACAGCTCATCCAGCTTAATATTAATAAAACAAACAACCCAATACAAAAATGGGCAGAAGATCTAAATAGACGTTTCTTCAAAGAAGACACAGAGATGCCCAAGACGCATATGTAAAGCTGCTCAACATCACTAATTATTAGAGAAATGCAAATCAAAACTACAATGGGGTAAGACCTCACACCTGTTAGAATCGGCATCATCAGGTAATCTACAAACAACAAATTCTGGGGAGGGTGTGGACAAAAGGAACCCTCTTCCGCTACTGGTGGGAATGTAAATTGATACAGTCACTATGGGGAACAGTATGGAGGTTCCTTTAAAAAACTAAAAAGAGAATTACCATAGGATCCAGCAATCCCACTTCTCGGCGTATACCCAGAGAAAACCATAAATCACAGAGACACATTCACCACAATGTTCATTGCAGCACTATTTACAATAGCCAGGTAATGGAAGCAACCTAAATGCCCACAGACAGACAAATGGATAAAGATGTGGTCCATATATAATATGGAATATTACTTCAGCCATAAAAAGGAATGAAACTGGGTCATTTGTAGAGAAGGTGATGGATCTAGAGACAGTCATACAGAGTGAAGTAAGTCAGAAAGAGAAAAACAAATATTGTATATTAATGCCTATATGTGGAACCTAGAAAAATGGTACAGATGAACTGGTTTGCAGGGCAGAAATAGAGGCACAGAGGTAGAGAGCAAACGTATGGACACAAAGTGGGGGAAGCCATGGGGTGGTGGTGGTGGGATGATTTGGGAGATTGGGATTGACCTGTATACATGTATATGCATAAAATAGAAAATTTATAATAACCTACTGTATAAAAAAATAAATAAAAATAAATTTCTAAATTTTTAAAAATGTAAAAATAAAACAGAAAAAAATTTCCTCCATTCACACTGATGCATTTATAAGAATGAATTATTTCCATGCTTATATCTGTAAATACATAAAAGAGGAATAAAATTTAACTTGAACCAAAAAAGAAATAAAAACTGAACCTAACAGTTATAAAAGGAAAACAATACCAAGGTACTTGCTCCAGTGGTAAACAATTCTGAAATTGGTCAGAAGTGGGGAATCATCTCCCATACAGCCAGCAGCCCCGCCCGCCCACGCAAGGAGCGTCCTTATTGCAAAGCTGGGAGACCATGCCGAGGCCTCTGTGAGTAAACGTGAGCTGAGCCCCAGGCCAGATGCTGCTGAACAGTTCCCACCCTTCCCAGGTGAAACACCTGAATATGTACAAGGGCTTGAAAGCCTAGAGGAAGGGCCGTGGAGCCACACCAGCGACAGCACGCAGGCCAACTTGGTGCCTGCAGGTCAGCCAGGATGGTCCTGGCCTCGGGCGCACTTCTGGAAGCTTTCCATTGCCCTGCCTGAGATACCCCTCCTGTCCCGGCCCCCACTTCTTTTTTTACTTACTCACCTCAGCCCGGAGAGATATTCCAGTGGATGTTATGGGTGACACATCCTCTTCTTTACAGGTGGCAGCCTGGCAACTCCTGCAGAAAGTCCAGCAGAGCCCCACTCACACTGGGCCACCCACAACGCCGTGGACCCTCACACCCTCCCACCAGCACAGCCCCGAGACTGCTGACGGGGCAGAGAATATGGAGTCAGGCACAGCTGCAGGGGCTATTGCTTCCTGGAGTGCTGTTTATATTGACCTCAACACAGGCACACCTGTGGAGGGCTTGCCGGCAGGGTCAGGCTGCCCAGGTCAGCTAATCCTCAGCCCTCAGGGAATCACATTGCAGAAAATGGACCTCGCTAAGACAGAATATTCGCCAAGGAAAAAAAGGACACAATGCCATTTGCAGCACCGTAGATGAGTCTCGAGGTAATCACGTGACTTGGAGTAAGTCAGAAAGTGAAAGACACATATCATATCATATCACTTATACGTGTTACCTATAAATTGATACCAGGGCAGATATTTCCACGGAGAAGGGCAATCACAGATTCATTAAACAAACTTATGGTTCACCAAAGGAAAGGTGTGAGGATTGAATTCATTACGATATTGGGGTTAACAGACATATACAAACACAGTAGACGTATATAATCACCAAAGACCTACGGAGTACCAAGAGAAGACTACTCAACATTCTGTCATAACGTACATGGGAAAAGGATCCCAGGAAGAACAGACATATGTATATGTGTTAAAGAACCACTTCTTGCCAACAGCAAGCTAAATGTTGTACTCAAACTTGCTGTAATAAAAAATAAAAAATTAAATTAAAAACACGAACAAGAAGTAGGGAGACAAACTTGAGGGGCTTTCTCCTGGCACATTCCGTTCTACATTCCAATCTAGAACGCGACTTCCATTGAGGCTCTGCTGCCCTAGTAACCAGATTTGGTAAGGGAGAACTGCTGCCACCTTGTGGCCGTTTCACACAACAGCAGCTTTAATCCCAGCGCTAATGGTCAGTGGATATTCCAAATCATTACAGGCCTGTAAATGACACCTGCCCTGAAAACAAATCCTGGGGTCATATATCGACCAAAAAACTCAAAAGACGTCCATATTTCAAAACGACAGTTTCAAGAGGCATATTTCACGCACATTAGTGTTCTGCTTCTTTTGCTTTCTTTCTTTCTTGGTTAAAAAAACGGGAATGGAAAAAGGCAACCCTCAGAATGGGCAAAAACGTTCACAAACGAATCAATGGACAAAGGTTTAATCTCCAATATATATAAACAGCTCATGCAGCTTAATATTAATAAAACAAACAACCCAATACAAAAATGGGCAGAAGATCTAAATAGACGTTTGTTCAAAGAAGACACAGAGATGGCCAAGACGCACATGAAAAGCTGCTCAACATCACTAATTATTAGAGAAATGCAAATCAAAACTACAATGAGGTAAGACCTCACACCTGTTAGAATCGGCATCATCAGATAATATACAAACAACAAATTCTGGGGAGGGTATGGACAAAAGGAACCCTCTTCCACGATTGGTGGGAATGTAAATTGATACAGTCACTATGGAGAACAGTATGGAGGTTCCTTTAAAAAACTAAAAGGAGAATTACCATAGGATCCAGCAATCCCACTTCTGGGCATATACCCAGAGAAAACCATAAATCACAGAGACACATTCACCACAATGTTCATTGCAGCACTATTTACAATAGCCAGGTAATGGAAGCAACCTAAATGCCCACAGACAGACGAATGGATAAAGATGTGGTACATATATAAAATGGAATATTACTCAGCCATAAAAAGGAATGAAACTGTGTCATTTATAGAGAAGTTGATGGATCTAGAGACTGTCATACAGAGTGAAGTAAGTCAGAAAGAGAAAAACAAATATTGTATATTAATGCCTATATGTGGAACCTAGAAAAATGGTACAGATGAACTGGTTTGCAGGGCAGAAATAGAGACACAGAGGTAGAGAACAAACGTATGGACACAAAGTGGGGGAAGCCATGGGGTGGTGGTGGTGGGATGAGTTGGGAGATGGGGATTGACCTTTATACATGTATATGCATAAAATAGATAACTAATAATAACCTACTGTATAAAAAAATTAAATAAAATTAAATTTCAAAATTTAAAAAAATAAAAGGTAGAAATAAAACAGAAAAAAAGTTCTTCCATTCACACTGAAGTATTTATAAGAATGAATTATTTCCATGCTTATATCCATAAATACATAAAAGAGGAATAAAATCTAACTTGAACCAAAAAAGAAAAAAAAAACTGAACCTAACAAGTTATACAGAGGGAAACACTACCAAGGCACTTGCTCCAGTGGTAAACAATTCTGGAATTGGTCAGAGGTGGGGAATCATCTCCCATACAGCCAGCAGCCCCGCCCGCCCACACAAGCAGCGTCCTTATTGCAAAGCTGGGGGACCGTGCCGAGGCCTCTGTGAGTAAACGTGAGCTGAGCCCCAGGCCAGCTGCTGCTGAACTGTTCCCACCCTTCCCAGGTGAAACACCTGAATATGTACAAGGGCTTGAAAGCCTAGAGGAAGGGCCGTGGAGCCACACAAGCGACAGCACGCAGGCCAACTTGGTGCCTGCAGGTCAGCCAGGATGGTGCTGGCCACGGGTGCTCTTCTGGAAGCTTTCCATTGCCCTGCCTGAGATACCCCTCCTGTCCCGGCCCCCACTCCTTTCTTTCCTTCCTCACCTCAGCCCGGAGAGATATTCCAGTGGAAGTTATGGGTGACACATCCTCTTCTTTAGAGGTGGCAGCCTGGCAAATCCTGCAGAAAGTCCAGCAGAGCCCCACTCACACCGGGCCACCCACAAAGCCGTGGACCCTCACACCCTCCCACCAACACAGCCCCGAGACTGCTGACGGGGCAGAGAATATGGAGTCAGGCACAGCTGCAGGGGCTATTGCTGCCTGGAGTGCTGTTTATATTGACCTCAACCCAGGCACACCTGGGGAGGGCTTGACGGCAGGGTCAGGCTGCCCAGGTCAGCTAATCCTCAGCCCTCAGGGAATCACATTGCAGAAAATGGACCTCGCTAAGACACAATATTCGCCAAGGAAAAAAAGGACACAATGCCATTTGCAGCACCGTTGATGAGTCTAGAGGTAATCACGTGACTTGGAGTAAGTCGGAAATTGAAAGACACATATCATATCACTTATAGGTGTTACCTATAAATTGATACCAGGGCAGATATTTCCACGGAGAAGGGCAATCACAGATTCATTAAACAAACTTATGGTTCACCAAAGGAAAGGTGTGAGGATTGAATTCATTACGATATTGGGGTTAACAGACATATACAAACACAGTAGACGTATATAATCACCAAAGACCTACGGAGTACCAAGAGAAGACTACTCAACATTCTGTCATAACGTACATGGGAAAAGGATCCCAGGAAGAACAGACATATGTATATGAGTAAAAGAACCACCTCTTGCACACCTACAAAAACCTACACGTTGTACTCAAACTTGCTGTAATAAAAAATAAAAAAATCAATTAAAAAGACGAACAAGAAGTAGTGAGACAAACTTGAGGGGCTTTCTCCTGGCACATTCCGTTCTACATTCCAATCTAGAACGTGACTTCCATTGAGGCTCTGCTGCCCTAGTAACCAGATTTGGTAAGGGAGAACTGCTGCCACCTTGTGGCCGTTTCACACAACAGCAGCTTTAATCCCAGCGCTAATGGTCAGTGGATATTCCAAATCATTACAGGCCTGTAAATGACACCTGCCCTGAAAACAAATCCTGGGGTCATATATCGACCAAAAAATTCAAAAGATGTCCATATTTCAACACGACAGTTTCAAGAGGCATATTTCACGCACATTAGTGTTCTGCTTCTTTTGCTTTCTTTCTTTCTTGGTTAAAAAAACGGGAATGGAAAAAGGCAACCCTCAGAATGGGCGAAAACGTTCACAAACGAATCAATGGACAAAGGTTTAAGCTCAAATATATATAAACAGCTCATGCAGCTTAATATTAATAAAACAAACAACCCAATACAAAAATGGGCAGAAGATCTAAATAGACGTTTCTTCAAAGAAGAGACAGAGATGGCCAAGACGCACATGAAAAGCTGCTCAACATCACTAATTATTAGAGAAATGCAAATCAAAACTACAATGAGGTAAGACCTCACACCTGTTAGAATCGGCATCATCAGATAATCTACAAACAACAAATTCTGGGGAGGGTGTGGACAAAAGGAACCCTCTTCCGCTATTGGTGGGAATGTAAATTGATACAGTCACTATGGAGAACAGTATGGAGGTTCCTTTAAAAAACAATAAAGAGAATTACCATAGGATCCAGCAATCCCACTTCTGGGCATATAACCAGAGAAAACCATAAATCACAAAGACACATTCACCACAATGTTCATTGCAGCACTATTTATAATAGCCAGGTAATGGAAGCAACCTAAATGCCCACAGACAGACGAATGGATAAAGATGTGGTACATATATAAAATGGAATATTACTCAGCCATAAAAAGGAATGAAACTGGGTCATTTGTAGAGAAGTTGATGGATCTAGAGACTGTCACACAGAGTGAAGTAAGTCAGAAAGAGAAAAACAAACATTGTATATTAATGCCTATATGTGGAACCTAGAAAAATGGTACAGATGAACTGGTTTGCAGGGCAGAAATAGAGGCACAGAGGTAGAGAGCAAACGTATGGACACAAAGTGGGGGAAGCCATGGGGTGGTGGTGGTGGGATGAGTTGGGAGATTGGGATTGACCTGTATACATGTATATGCATAAAATAGAAAATTAATAATAACCTACTGTATAAAAAAATAAATAAAATTAAATTTCAAAATTTTTAAAAATAAAATGTAAAAATAAAACAGAAAAAAATTTCCTCCATTCACACTGATGCATTTATAAGAATGAATTATTTCCATGCTTATATCTATAAATACATAAAAGAGGAATAAAATTTAACTTGAACCAAAAAAGAAATAAAAACTGAACCTAACAGTTATAAAAGGAAAACAATACCAAGGTACTTGCTCCAGTGGTAAACAATTCTGAAATTGGTCAGAAGTGGGGAATCATCTCCCATACAGCCAGCAGCCCCGCCCACCCACGCAAGGAGCGTCCTTATTGCAAAGCTGGGAGACCGTGCCGAGGCCTCTGTGAGTAAACGTGAGCTGAGCCCCAGGCCAGATGCTGCTGAACAGTTCCCACCCTTCCCAGGTGAAACACCTGAATATGTACAAGGGCTTGAAAGCCTAGAGGAAGGGCCGTGGAGCCACACCAGCGACAGCACGCAGGCCATCTTGGTGCCTGCAGGTCAGCCAGGATGGTCCTGGCCTCGGGCGCACTTCTGGAAGCTTTCCATTGCCCTGCCTGAGATACCCCTCCTGTCCCGGCCCCCACTCCTTTTTTTCCTTACTCACCTCAGCCCGGAGAGATATTCCAGTGGATGTTATGGGTGACACATCCTCTTCTTTACAGGTGGCAGCCTGGCAACTCCTGCAGAAAGTCCAGCAGAGCCCCACTCACACTGGGCCACCCACAACGCCGTGAACCCTCACAGCCTCCCACCAGCACAGCCCCGAGACTGCTGACGGGGCAGAGAATATGGAGTCAGGCACAGCTGCAGGGGCTATTGCTTCCTGGAGTGCTGTTTATATTGACCTCAACACAGACACACCTGTGGAGGGCTTGCCGGCACGGTCAGGCTGCCCAGGTCAGCTAATCCTCAGCCCTCAGGGAATCACATTGCAGAAAATGGACCTCGCTAAGACAGAATATTCGCCAAGGAAAAAAAGGACACAATGCCATTTGCAGCACCGTAGATGAGTCTCGAGGTAATCACGTGACTTGGAGTAAGTCAGAAAGTGAAAGACACATATCATATCATATCACTTATACGTGTTACCTATAAATTGATACCAGGGCAGATATTTCCACGGAGAAGGGCAATCACAGATTCATTAAACAAACTTATGGTTCACCAAAGGAAAGGTGTGAGGATTGAATTCATTACGATATTGGGGTTAACAGACATATACAAACACAGTAGACGTATATAATCACCAAAGACCTACGGAGTACCAAGAGAAGACTACTCAACATTCTGTCATAACGTACATGGGAAAAGGATCCCAGGAAGAACAGACATATGTATATGTGTTAAAGAACCACTTCTTGCACACCTACAGCAAGCTAAATGTTGTACTCAAACTTGCTGTAATAAAAAATAAAAAATTAAATTAAAAACACGAACAAGAAGTAGGGAGACAAACTTGAGGGGCTTTCTCCTGGCACATTCCGTTCTACATTACAATCTAGAACGCGACTTCCATTGAGGCTCTGCTGCCCTAGTAACCAGATTTGGTAAGGGAGAACTGCTGCCACCTTGTGGCCGTTTCACACAACAGCAGCTTTAATCCCAGCGCTAATGGTCAGTGGATATTCCAAATCATTACAGGCCTGTAAATGACACCTGCCCTGAAAACAAATCCTGGGGTCATATATCGACCAAAAAACTCAAAAGACGTCCATATTTCAAAACGACAGTTTCAAGAGGCATATTTCACGTACATTAGTGTTCTGCTTCTTTTGCTTTCTTTCTTTCTTGGTTAAAAAAACGGGAATGGAAAAAGGCAACCCTCAGAATGGGCGAAAACGTTCACAAACGAATCAATGGACAAAGGTTTAAGCTCAAATATATATAAACAGCTCATGCAGCTTAATATTAATAAAACAAACAACCCA
Source organism: Mesoplodon bidens (assembly GCF_964165515.1). Taxonomy (NCBI): domain Eukaryota; kingdom Metazoa; phylum Chordata; class Mammalia; order Artiodactyla; family Ziphiidae; genus Mesoplodon; species Mesoplodon bidens. The sequence goes on from NC_138168.1 coordinate 1,415,491, forward strand.
ATACAAAAATGGGCAGAAGATCTAAATAGACGTTTCTTCAAAGAAGAGACAGAGATGGCCAAGACGCACATGAAAAGCTGCTCAACATCACTAATTATTAGAGAAATGAAAATCAAAACTACAATGAGGTAAGACCTCACACCTGTTAGAATCGGCATCATCAGATAATCTACAAACAACAAATTCTGGGGAGGGTGTGGACAAAAGGAACCCTCTTCCGCGATTGGTGGGAATGTAAATTGATACAGTCACTATGGAGAACAGTATGGAGGTTCCTTTAAAAAACTATAAAGAGAATTACCATAGGATCCAGCAATCCCACTTCTGGGCATATAACCAGAGAAAACCATAAATCACAAAGACACATTCACCACAATGTTCATTGCAGCACTATTTATAATAGCCAGGTAATGGAAGCAACCTAAATGCCCACAGACAGACGAATGGATAAAGATGTGGTACATATATAAAATGGAATATTACTCAGCCATAAAAAGGAATGAAACTGGGTCATTTGTAGAGAAGTTGATGGATCTAGAGACTGTCATACAGAGTGAAGTAAGTCAGAAAGAGAAAAACTAACATTGTATATTAATGCCTATATGTGGAACCTAGAAAAATGGTACAGATGAACTGGTTTGCAGGGCAGAAATAGAGGCACAGAGGTAGAGAGCAAACGTATGGACACAAAGTGGGGGAAGCCATGGGGTGGTGGTGGTGGGATGAGTTGGGAGATTGGGATTGACCTGTATACATGTATATGCATAAAATAGAAAATTAATAATAACCTACTGTATAAAAAAATAAATAAAATTAAATTTCAAAATTTTTAAAAATAAAATGTAAAAATAAAACAGAAAAAAATTTCCTCCATTCACACTGATGCATTTATAAGAATGAATTATTTCCATGCTTATATCTATAAATACATAAAAGAGGAATAAAATTTAACTTGAACCAAAAAAGAAAAAAAAACTGAACCTAACTGTTATAAAAGGAAAACAATACCAAGGTACTTGCTCCAGTGGTAAACAATTCTGAAATTGGTCAGAAGTGGGGAATCATCTCCCATACAGCCAGCAGCCCCGCCCGCCCACGCAAGGAGCGTCCTTATTGCAAAGCTGGGAGACCGTGCCGAGGCCTCTGTGAGTAAACGTGAGCTGAGCCCCAGGCCAGATGCTGCTGAACAGTTCCCACCCTTCCCAGGTGAAACACCTGAATATGTACAAGGGCTTGAAAGCCTAGAGGAAGGGCCGTGGAGCCACACCAGCGACAGCACGCAGGCCAACTTGGTGCCTGCAGGTCAGCCAGGATGGTCCTGGCCTCGGGCGCACTTCTGGAAGCTTTCCATTGCCCTGCCTGAGATACCCCTCCTGTCCCGGCCCCCACTCCTTTCTTTCCTTCCTCACCTCAGCCCGGAGAGATATTCCAGTGGATGTTATGGGTGACACATCCTCTTCTTTACAGGTGGCAGCCTGGCAACTCCTGCAGAAAGTCCAGCAGAGCCCCACTCACACTGGGCCACCCACAACGCCGTGGACCCTCACACCCTCCCACCAGCACAGCCCCGAGACTGCTGACGGGGCAGAGAATATGGAGTCAGGCACAGCTGCAGGGGCTATTGCTTCCTGGAGTGCTGTTTATATTGACCTCAACACAGGCACACCTGTGGAGGGCTTGCCGGCAGGGTCAGGCTGCCCAGGTCAGCTAATCCTCAGCCCTCAGGGAATCACATTGCAGAAAATGGACCTCGCTAAGACAGAATATTCGCCAAGGAAAAAAAGGACACAATGCCATTTGCAGCACCGTAGATGAGTCTCGAGGTAATCACGTGACTTGGAGTAAGTCAGAAAGTGAAAGACACATATCATATCATATCACTTATACGTGTTACCTATAAATTGATACCAGGGCAGATATTTCCACGGAGAAGGGCAATCACAGATTCATTAAACAAACTTATGGTTCACCAAAGGAAAGGTGTGAGGATTGAATTCATTACGATATTGGGGTTAACAGACATATACAAACACAGTAGACGTATATAATCACCAAAGACCTACGGAGTACCAAGAGAAGACTACTCAACATTCTGTCATAACGTACATGGGAAAAGGATCCCAGGAAGAACAGACATATGTATATGTGTTAAAGAACCACTTCTTGCCAACAGCAAGCTAAATGTTGTACTCAAACTTGCTGTAATAAAAAATAAAAAATTAAATTAAAAACACGAACAAGAAGTAGGGAGACAAACTTGAGGGGCTTTCTCCTGGCACATTCCGTTCTACATTCCAATCTAGAACGCGACTTCCATTGAGGCTCTGCTGCCCTAGTAACCAGATTTGGTAAGGGAGAACTGCTGCCACCTTGTGGCCGTTTCACACAACAGCAGCTTTAATCCCAGCGCTAATGGTCAGTGGATATTCCAAATCATTACAGGCCTGTAAATGACACCTGCCCTGAAAACAAATCCTGGGGTCATATATCGACCAAAAAACTCAAAAGACGTCCATATTTCAAAACGACAGTTTCAAGAGGCATATTTCACGCACATTAGTGTTCTGCTTCTTTTGCTTTCTTTCTTTCTTGGTTAAAAAAACGGGAATGGAAAAAGGCAACCCTCAGAATGGGCGAAAACGTTCACAAACGAATCAATGGACAAAGGTTTAAGCTCAAATATATATAAACAGCTCATGCAGCTTAATATTAATAAAACAAACAACCCAATACAAAAATGGGCAGAAGATCTAAATAGACGTTTCTTCAAAGAAGAGACAGAGATGGCCAAGACGCACATGAAAAGCTGCTCAACATCACTAATTATTAGAGAAATGAAAATCAAAACTACAATGAGGTAAGACCTCACACCTGTTAGAATCGGCATCATCAGATAATCTACAAACAACAAATTCTGGGGAGGGTGTGGACAAAAGGAACCCTCTTCCGCTATTGGTGGGAATGTAAATTGATACAGTCACTATGGAGAACAGTATGGAGGTTCCTTTAAAAAACTATAAAGAGAATTACCATAGGATCCAGCAATCCCACTTCTGGGCATATAACCAGAGAAAACCATAAATCACAAAGACACATTCACCACAATGTTCATTGCAGCACTATTTATAATAGCCAGGTAATGGAAGCAACCTAAATGCCCACAGACAGACGAATGGATAAAGATGTGGTACATATATAAAATGGAATATTACTCAGCCATAAAAAGGAATGAAACTGGGTCATTTGTAGAGAAGTTGATGGATCTAGAGACTGTCATACAGAGTGAAGTAAGTCAGAAAGAGAAAAACTAACATTGTATATTAATGCCTATATGTGGAACCTAGAAAAATGGTACAGATGAACTGGTTTGCAGGGCAGAAATAGAGGCACAGAGGTAGAGAGCAAACGTATGGACACAAAGTGGGGGAAGCCATGGGGTGGTGGTGGTGGGATGAGTTGGGAGATTGGGATTGACCTGTATACATGTATATGCATAAAATAGAAAATTAATAATAACCTACTGTATAAAAAAAATAAATAAAATTAAATTTCAAAATTTTTAAAAATAAAATGTAAAAATAAAACAGAAAAAAATTTCCTCCATTCACACTGATGCATTTATAAGAATGAATTATTTCCATGCTTATATCTATAAATACATAAAAGAGGAATAAAATTTAACTTGAACCAAAAAAGAAATAAAAACTGAACCTAACAGTTATAAAAGGAAAACAATACCAAGGTACTTGCTCCAGTGGTAAACAATTCTGAAATTGGTCAGAAGTGGGGAATCATCTCCCATACAGCCAGCAGCCCCGCCCACCCACGCAAGGAGCGTCCTTATTGCAAAGCTGGGAGACCGTGCCGAGGCCTCTGTGAGTAAACGTGAGCTGAGCCCCAGGCCAGATGCTGCTGAACAGTTCCCACCCTTCCCAGGTGAAACACCTGAATATGTACAAGGGCTTGAAAGCCTAGAGGAAGGGCCGTGGAGCCACACCAGCGACAGCACGCAGGCCAACTTGGTGCCTGCAGGTCAGCCAGGATGGTCCTGGCCTCGGGCGCACTTCTGGAAGCTTTCCATTGCCCTGCCTGAGATACCCCTCCTGTCCCGGCCCCCACTCCTTTTTTTCCTTACTCACCTCAGCCCGGAGAGATATTCCAGTGGATGTTATGGGTGACACATCCTCTTCTTTACAGGTGGCAGCCTGGCAACTCCTGCAGAAAGTCCAGCAGAGCCCCACTCACACTGGGCCACCCACAACGCCGTGAACCCTCACACCCTCCCACCAGCACAGCCCCGAGACTGCTGACGGGGCAGAGAATATGGAGTCAGGCACAGCTGCAGGGGCTATTGCTTCCTGGAGTGCTGTTTATATTGACCTCAACACAGGCACACCTGTGGAGGGCTTGCCGGCAGGGTCAGGCTGCCCAGGTCAGCTAATCCTCAGCCCTCAGGGAATCACATTGCAGAAAATGGACCTCGCTAAGACAGAATATTCGCCAAGGAAAAAAAGGACACAATGCCATTTGCAGCACCGTAGATGAGTCTCGAGGTAATCACGTGACTTGGAGTAAGTCAGAAAGTGAAAGACACATATCATATCATATCACTTATACGTGTTACCTATAAATTGATACCAGGGCAGATATTTCCACGGAGAAGGGCAATCACAGATTCATTAAACAAACTTATGGTTCACCAAAGGAAAGGTGTGAGGATTGAATTCATTACGATATTGGGGTTAACAGACATATACAAACACAGTAGACGTATATAATCACCAAAGACCTACGGAGTACCAAGAGAAGACTACTCAACATTCTGTCATAACGTACATGGGAAAAGGATCCCAGGAAGAACAGACATATGTATATGTGTTAAAGAACCACTTCTTGCACACCTACAGCAAGCTAAATGTTGTACTCAAACTTGCTGTAATAAAAAATAAAAAATTAAATTAAAAACACGAACAAGAAGTAGGGAGACAAACTTGAGGGGCTTTCTCCTGGCACATTCCGTTCTACATTCCAATCTAGAACGCGACTTCCATTGAGGCTCTGCTGCCCTAGTAACCAGATTTGGTAAGGGAGAACTGCTGCCACCTTGTGGCCGTTTCACACAACAGCAGCTTTAATCCCAGCGCTAATGGTCAGTGGATATTCCAAATCATTACAGGCCTGTAAATGACACCTGCCCTGAAAACAAATCCTGGGGTCATATATCGACCAAAAAACTCAAAAGACGTCCATATTTCAAAACGACAGTTTCAAGAGGCATATTTCACGCACATTAGTGTTCTGCTTCTTTTGCTTTCTTTCTTTCTTGGTTAAAAAAACGGGAATGGAAAAAGGCAACCCTCAGAATGGGCGAAAACGTTCACAAACGAATCAATGGACAAAGGTTTAAGCTCAAATATATATAAACAGCTCATGCAGCTTAATATTAATAAAACAAACAACCCAATACAAAAATGGGCAGAAGATCTAAATAGACGTTTCTTCAAAGAAGAGACAGAGATGGCCAAGACGCACATGAAAAGCTGCTCAACATCACTAATTATTAGAGAAATGAAAATCAAAACTACAATGAGGTAAGACCTCACACCTGTTAGAATCGGCATCATCAGATAATCTACAAACAACAAATTCTGGGGAGGGTGTGGACAAAAGGAACCCTCTTCCGCTATTGGTGGGAATGTAAATTGATACAGTCACTATGGAGAACAGTATGGAGGTTCCTTTAAAAAACTATAAAGAGAATTACCATAGGATCCAGCAATCCCACTTCTGGGCATATAACCAGAGAAAACCATAAATCACAAAGACACATTCACCACAATGTTCATTGCAGCACTATTTATAATAGCCAGGTAATGGAAGCAACCTAAATGCCCACAGACAGACGAATGGATAAAGATGTGGTACATATATAAAATGGAATATTACTCAGCCATAAAAAGGAATGAAACTGGGTCATTTGTAGAGAAGTTGATGGATCTAGAGACTGTCATACAGAGTGAAGTAAGTCAGAAAGAGAAAAACTAACATTGTATATTAATGCCTATATGTGGAACCTAGAAAAATGGTACAGATGAACTGGTTTGCAGGGCAGAAATAGAGGCACAGAGGTAGAGAGCAAACGTATGGACACAAAGTGGGGGAAGCCATGGGGTGGTGGTGGTGGGATGAGTTGGGAGATTGGGATTGACCTGTATACATGTATATGCATAAAATAGAAAATTAATAATAACCTACTGTATAAAAAAAATAAATAAAATTAAATTTCAAAATTTTTAAAAATAAAATGTAAAAATAAAACAGAAAAAAATTTCCTCCATTCACACTGATGCATTTATAAGAATGAATTATTTCCATGCTTATATCTATAAATACATAAAAGAGGAATAAAATTTAACTTGAACCAAAAAAGAAAAAAAAACTGAACCTAACAGTTATAAAAGGAAAACAATACCAAGGTACTTGCTCCAGTGGTAAACAATTCTGAAATTGGTCAGAAGTGGGGAATCATCTCCCATACAGCCAGCAGCCCCGCCCGCCCACGCAAGGAGCGTCCTTATTGCAAAGCTGGGAGACCGTGCCGAGGCCTCTGTGAGTAAACGTGAGCTGAGCCCCAGGCCAGATGCTGCTGAACAGTTCCCACCCTTCCCAGGTGAAACACCTGAATATGTACAAGGGCTTGAAAGCCTAGAGGAAGGGCCGTGGAGCCACACCAGCGACAGCACGCAGGCCAACTTGGTGCCTGCAGGTCAGCCAGGATGGTCCTGGCCTCGGGCGCACTTCTGGAAGCTTTCCATTGCCCTGCCTGAGATACCCCTCCTGTCCCGGCCCCCACTTCTTTTTTTACTTACTCACCTCAGCCCGGAGAGATATTCCAGTGGATGTTATGGGTGACACATCCTCTTCTTTACAGGTGGCAGCCTGGCAACTCCTGCAGAAAGTCCAGCAGAGCCCCACTCACACTGGGCCACCCACAACGCCGTGGACCCTCAAACCCTCCCACCAGCACAGCCCCGAGACTGCTGACGGGGCAGAGAATATGGAGTCAGGCACAGCTGCAGGGGCTATTGCTTCCTGGAGTGCTGTTTATATTGACCTCAACACAGGCACACCTGTGGAGGGCTTGCCGGCAGGGTCAGGCTGCCCAGGTCAGCTAATCCTCAGCCCTCAGGGAATCACATTGCAGAAAATGGACCTCGCTAAGACAGAATATTCGCCAAGGAAAAAAAGGACACAATGCCATTTGCAGCACCGTAGATGAGTCTCGAGGTAATCACGTGACTTGGAGTAAGTCAGAAAGTGAAAGACACATATCATATCATATCACTTATAGGTGTTACCTATAAATTGATACCAGGGCAGATATTTCCACGGAGAAGGGCAATCACAGATTCATTAAACAAACTTATGGTTCACCAAAGGAAAGGTGTGAGGATTGAATTCATTACGATATTGGGGTTAACAGACATATACAAACACAGTAGACGTATATAATCACCAAAGACCTACGGAGTACCAAGAGAAGACTACTCAACATTCTGTCATAACGTACATGGGAAAAGGATCCCAGGAAGAACAGACATATGTATATGTGTTAAAGAACCACTTCTTGCCAACAGCAAGCTAAATGTTGTACTCAAACTTGCTGTAATAAAAAATAAAAAATTAAATTAAAAACACGAACAAGAAGTAGGGAGACAAACTTGAGGGGCTTTCTCCTGGCACATTCCGTTCTACATTACAATCTAGAACGCGACTTCCATTGAGGCTCTGCTGCCCTAGTAACCAGATTTGGTAAGGGAGAACTGCTGCCACCTTGTGGCCGTTTCACACAACAGCAGCTTTAATCCCAGCGCTAATGGTCAGTGGATATTCCAAATCATTACAGGCCTGTAAATGACACCTGCCCTGAAAACAAATCCTGGGGTCATATATCGACCAAAAAACTCAAAAGACGTCCATATTTCAAAACGACAGTTTCAAGAGGCATATTTCACGCACATTAGTGTTCTGCTTCTTTGCTTTCTTTCTTTCTTGGTTAAAAAAACGGGAATGGAAAAAGGCAACCCTCAGAATGGGCAAAAACGTTCACAAACGAATCAATGGACAAAGGTTTAATCTCCAATATATATAAACAGCTCATGCAGCTTAATATTAATAAAACAAACAACCCAATACAAAAATGGGCAGAAGATCTAAATAGACGTTTGTTCAAAGAAGACACAGAGATGGCCAAGACGCACATGAAAAGCTGCTCAACATCACTAATTATTAGAGAAATGCAAATCAAAACTACAATGAGGTAAGACCTCACACCTGTTAGAATCGGCATCATCAGATAATCTACAAACAACAAATTCTGGGGAGGGTGTGGACAAAAGGAACCCTCTTCCGCGATTGGTGGGAATGTAAATTGATACAGTCACTATGGAGAACAGTATGGAGGTTCCTTTAAAAAACTAAAAGGAGAATTACCATAGGATCCAGCAATCCCACTTCTGGGCATATACCCAGAGAAAACCATAAATCACAGAGACACATTCACCACAATGTTCATTGCAGCACTATTTACAATAGCCAGGTAATGGAAGCAACCTAAATGCCCACAGACAGACGAATGGATAAAGATGTGGTACATATATAAAATGGAATATTACTCAGCCATAAAAAGGAATTAAACTGTGTCATTTATAGAGAAGTTGATGGATCTAGAGACTGTCATACAGAGTGAAGTAAGTCAGAAAGAGAAAAACAAATATTGTATATTAATGCCTATATGTGGAACCTAGAAAAATGGTACAGATGAACTGGTTTGCAGGGCAGAAATAGAGACACAGAGGTAGAGAACAAACGTATGGACACAAAGTGGGGGAAGCCATGGGGTGGTGGTGGTGGGATGAGTTGGGAGATGGGGATTGACCTTTATACATGTATATGCATAAAATAGATAACTAATAATAACCTACTGTATAAAAAATTTAAATAAAATTAAATTTCAAAATGTAAAAAAATAAAATGTAGAAATAAAACAGAAAAAAAGTTCTTCCATTCACACTGAAGTATTTATAAGAATGAATTATTTCCATGCTTATATCCATAAATACATAAAAGAGGAATAAAATCTAACTTGAACCAAAAAAGAAAAAAAAAACTGAACCTAACAAGTTATACAGAGGGAAACACTACCAAGGCACTTGCTCCAGTGGTAAACAATTCTGGAATTGGTCAGAGGTGGGGAATCATCTCCCATACAGCCAGCAGCCCCGCCCGCCCACGCAAGGAGCGTCCTTATTGCAAAGCTGGGAGACCATGCCGAGGCCTCTGTGAGTAAACGTGAGCTGAGCCCCAGGCCAGCTGCTGCTGAACTGTTACCACCCTTCCCAGGTGAAACACCTGAATATGTACAAGGGCTTGAAAGCCTAGAGGAAGGGCCGTGGAGCCACACAAGCGACAGCACGCAGGCCAACTTGGTGCCTGCAGGTCAGCCAGGATGGTGCTGGCCACGGGCGCTCTTCTGGAAGCTTTCCATTGCCCTGCCTGTGATACCCATCCTGTCCCGGCCCCCACTCCTTTCTTTCCTTCCTCACCTCAGCCCGGAGAGATATTCCAGTGGAAGTTATGGGTGACACATCCTCTTCTTTAGAGGTGGCAGCCTGGCAAATCCTGCAGAAAGTCCAGCAGAGCCCCACTCACACCGGGCCACCCACAAAGCCGTGGACCCTCACACCCTCCCACCAACACAGCCCCGAGACTGCTGACGGGGCAGAGAATATGGAGTCAGGCACAGCTGCAGGGGCTATTGCTTCCTGGAGTGCTGTTTATATTGACCTCAACCCAGGCACACCTGGGGAGGGCTTGACGGCAGGGTCAGGCTGCCCAGGTCAGCTAATCCTCAGCCCTCATGGAATCACATTGCAGAAAATGGACCTCGCTAAGACACAATATTCGCCAAGGAAAAAAAGGACACAATGCCATTTGCAGCACCGTTGATGAGTCTAGAGGTAATCACGTGACTTGGAGTAAGTCGGAAATTGAAAGACACATATCATATCACTTATAGGTGTTACCTATAAATTGATACCAGGGCAGATATTTCCACGGAGAAGGGCAATCACAGATTCATTAAACAAACTTATGGTTCACCAAAGGAAAGGTGTGAGGATTGAATTCATTACGATATTGGGGTTAACAGACATATACAAACACAGTAGACGTATATAATCACCAAAGAGCTACGGAGTACCAAGAGAAGACTACTCAACATTCTGTCATAACGTACATGGGAAAAGGATCCCAGGAAGAACAGACATATGTATATGAGTAAAAGAACCACCTCTTGCACACCTACAACAACCTACACGTTGTACTCAAACTTGCTGTAATAAAAAATAAAAAAATCAATTAAAAAGACGAACAAGAAGTAGTGAGACAAACTTGAGGGGCTTTCTCCTGGCACATTCCGTTCTACATTCCAATCTAGAACGCGACTTCCATTGAGGCTCTGCTGCCCTAGTAACCAGATTTGGTAAGGGAGAACTGCTGCCACCTTGTGGCCGTTTCACACAACAGCAGCTTTAATCCCAGCGCTAATGGTCAGTGGATATTCCAAATCATTACAGGCCTGTAAATGACACCTGCCCTGAAAACAAATCCTGGGGTCATATATCGACCAAAAAACTCAAAAGACGTCCATATTTCAAAACGACAGTTTCAAGAGGCATATTTCACGCACATTAGTGTTCTGCTTCTTTTGCTTTCTTTCTTTCTTGGTTAAAAAAACGGGAATGGAAAAAGGCAACCCTCAGAATGGGCGAAAACGTTCACAAACGAATCAATGGACAAAGGTTTAAGCTCAAATATATATAAACAGCTCATGCAGCTTAATATTAATAAAACAAACAACCCAATACAAAAATGGGCAGAAGATCTAAATAGACGTTTCTTCAAAGAAGAGACAGAGATGGCCAAGACGCACATGAAAAGCTGCTCAACATCACTAATTATTAGAGAAATGAAAATCAAAACTACAATGAGGTAAGACCTCACACCTGTTAGAATCGGCATCATCAGATAATCTACAAACAACAAATTCTGGGGAGGGTGTGGACAAAAGGAACCCTCTTCCGCTATTGGTGGGAATGTAAATTGATACAGTCACTATGGAGAACAGTATGGAGGTTCCTTTAAAAAACTATAAAGAGAATTACCATAGGATCCAGCAATCCCACTTCTGGGCATATAACCAGAGAAAACCATAAATCACAAAGACACATTCACCACAATGTTCATTGCAGCACTATTTATAATAGCCAGGTAATGGAAGCAACCTAAATGCCCACAGACAGACGAATGGATAAAGATGTGGTACATATATAAAATGGAATATTACTCAGCCATAAAAAGGAATGAAACTGGGTCATTTGTAGAGAAGTTGATGGATCTAGAGACTGTCATACAGAGTGAAGTAAGTCAGAAAGAGAAAAACTAACATTGTATATTAATGCCTATATGTGGAACCTAGAAAAATGGTACAGATGAACTGGTTTGCAGGGCAGAAATAGAGGCACAGAGGTAGAGAGCAAACGTATGGACACAAAGTGGGGGAAGCCATGGGGTGGTGGTGGTGGGATGAGTTGGGAGATTGGGATTGACCTGTATACATGTATATGCATAAAATAGAAAATTAATAATAACCTACTGTATAAAAAAAATAAATAAAATTAAATTTCAAAATTTTTAAAAATAAAATGTAAAAATAAAACAGAAAAAAATTTCCTCCATTCACACTGATGCATTTATAAGAATGAATTATTTCCATGCTTATATCTATAAATACATAAAAGAGGAATAAAATTTAACTTGAACCAAAAAAGAAAAAAAAACTGAACCTAACAGTTATAAAAGGAAAACAATACCAAGGTACTTGCTCCAGTGGTAAACAATTCTGAAATTGGTCAGAAGTGGGGAATCATCTCCCATACAGCCAGCAGCCCCGCCCGCCCACGCAAGGAGCGTCCTTATTGCAAAGCTGGGAGACCGTGCCGAGGCCTCTGTGAGTAAACGTGAGCTGAGCCCCAGGCCAGATGCTGCTGAACAGTTCCCACCCTTCCCAGGTGAAACACCTGAATATGTACAAGGGCTTGAAAGCCTAGAGGAAGGGCCGTGGAGCCACACCAGCGACAGCACGCAGGCCAACTTGGTGCCTGCAGGTCAGCCAGGATGGTCCTGGCCTCGGGCGCACTTCTGGAAGCTTTCCATTGCCCTGCCTGAGATACCCCTCCTGTCCCGGCCCCCACTCCTTTTTTTCCTTACTCACCTCAGCCCGGAGAGATATTCCAGTGGATGTTATGGGTGACACATCCTCTTCTTTACAGGTGGCAGCCTGGCAACTCCTGCAGAAAGTCCAGCAGAGCCCCACTCACACTGGGCCACCCACAACGCCGTGGACCCTCACACCCTCCCACCAGCACAGCCCCGAGACTGCTGACGGGGCAGAGAATATGGAGTCAGGCACAGCTGCAGGGGCTATTGCTTCCTGGAGTGCTGTTTATATTGACCTCAACACAGGCACACCTGTGGAGGGCTTGCCGGCAGGGTCAGGCTGCCCAGGTCAGCTAATCCTCAGCCCTCAGGGAATCACATTGCAGAAAATGGACCTCGCTAAGACAGAATATTCGCCAAGGAAAAAAAGGACACAATGCCATTTGCAGCACCGTAGATGAGTCTAGAGGTAATCACGTGACTTGGAGTAAGTCAGAAAGTGAAAGACACATATCATATCATATCACTTATACGTGTTACCTATAAATTGATACCAGGGCAGATATTTCCACGGAGAAGGGCAATCACAGATTCATTAAACAAACTTATGGTTCACCAAAGGAAAGGTGTGAGGATTGAATTCATTACGATATTGGGGTTAACAGACATATACAAACACAGTAGACGTATATAATCACCAAAGACCTACGGAGTACCAAGAGAAGACTACTCAACATTCTGTCATAACGTACATGGGAAAAGGATCCCAGGAAGAACAGACATATGTATATGTGTTAAAGAACCACTTCTTGCCAACAGCAAGCTAAATGTTGTACTCAAACTTGCTGTAATAAAAAATAAAAAATTAAATTAAAAACACGAACAAGAAGTAGGGAGACAAACTTGAGGGGCTTTCTCCTGGCACATTCCGTTCTACATTACAATCTAGAACGCGACTTCCATTGAGGCTCTGCTGCCCTAGTAACCAGATTTGGTAAGGGAGAACTGCTGCCACCTTGTGGCCGTTTCACACAACAGCAGCTTTAATCCCAGCGCTAATGGTCAGTGGATATTCCAAATCATTACAGGCCTGTAAATGACACCTGCCCTGAAAACAAATCCTGGGGTCATATATCGACCAAAAAACTCAAAAGACGTCCATATTTCAAAACGACAGTTTCAAGAGGCATATTTCACGCACATTAGTGTTCTGCTTCTTTGCTTTCTTTCTTTCTTGGTTAAAAAAACGGGAATGGAAAAAGGCAACCCTCAGAATGGGCAAAAACGTTCACAAACGAATCAATGGACAAAGGTTTAATCTCCAATATATATAAACAGCTCATGCAGCTTAATATTAATAAAACAAACAACCCAATACAAAAATGGGCAGAAGATCTAAATAGACGTTTGTTCAAAGAAGACACAGAGATGGCCAAGACGCACATGAAAAGCTGCTCAACATCACTAATTATTAGAGAAATGCAAATCAAAACTACAATGAGGTAAGACCTCACACCTGTTAGAATCGGCATCATCAGATAATCTACAAACAACAAATTCTGGGGAGGGTGTGGACAAAAGGAACCCTCTTCCGCGATTGGTGGGAATGTAAATTGATACAGTCACTATGGAGAACAGTATGGAGGTTCCTTTAAAAAACTAAAAGGAGAATTACCATAGGATCCAGCAATCCCACTTCTGGGCATATACCCAGAGAAAACCATAAATCACAGAGACACATTCACCACAATGTTCATTGCAGCACTATTTACAATAGCCAGGTAATGGAAGCAACCTAAATGCCCACAGACAGACGAATGGATAAAGATGTGGTACATATATAAAATGGAATATTACTCAGCCATAAAAAGGAATTAAACTGTGTCATTTATAGAGAAGTTGATGGATCTAGAGACTGTCATACAGAGTGAAGTAAGTCAGAAAGAGAAAAACAAATATTGTATATTAATGCCTATATGTGGAACCTAGAAAAATGGTACAGATGAACTGGTTTGCAGGGCAGAAATAGAGACACAGAGGTAGAGAACAAACGTATGGACACAAAGTGGGGGAAGCCATGGGGTGGTGGTGGTGGGATGAGTTGGGAGATGGGGATTGACCTTTATACATGTATATGCATAAAATAGATAACTAATAATAACCTACTGTATAAAAAATTTAAATAAAATTAAATTTCAAAATGTAAAAAAATAAAATGTAGAAATAAAACAGAAAAAAAGTTCTTCCATTCACACTGAAGTATTTATAAGAATGAATTATTTCCATGCTTATATCCATAAATACATAAAAGAGGAATAAAATCTAACTTGAACCAAAAAAGAAAAAAAAAACTGAACCTAACAAGTTATACAGAGGGAAACACTACCAAGGCACTTGCTCCAGTGGTAAACAATTCTGGAATTGGTCAGAGGTGGGGAATCATCTCCCATACAGCCAGCAGCCCCGCCCGCCCACGCAAGGAGCGTCCTTATTGCAAAGCTGGGAGACCATGCCGAGGCCTCTGTGAGTAAACGTGAGCTGAGCCCCAGGCCAGCTGCTGCTGAACTGTTACCACCCTTCCCAGGTGAAACACCTGAATATGTACAAGGGCTTGAAAGCCTAGAGGAAGGGCCGTGGAGCCACACAAGCGACAGCACGCAGGCCAACTTGGTGCCTGCAGGTCAGCCAGGATGGTGCTGGCCACGGGCGCTCTTCTGGAAGCTTTCCATTGCCCTGCCTGTGATACCCATCCTGTCCCGGCCCCCACTCCTTTCTTTCCTTCCTCACCTCAGCCCGGAGAGATATTCCAGTGGAAGTTATGGGTGACACATCCTCTTCTTTAGAGGTGGCAGCCTGGCAAATCCTGCAGAAAGTCCAGCAGAGCCCCACTCACACCGGGCCACCCACAAAGCCGTGGACCCTCACACCCTCCCACCAACACAGCCCCGAGACTGCTGACGGGGCAGAGAATATGGAGTCAGGCACAGCTGCAGGGGCTATTGCTTCCTGGAGTGCTGTTTATATTGACCTCAACCCAGGCACACCTGGGGAGGGCTTGACGGCAGGGTCAGGCTGCCCAGGTCAGCTAATCCTCAGCCCTCATGGAATCACATTGCAGAAAATGGACCTCGCTAAGACACAATATTCGCCAAGGAAAAAAAGGACACAATGCCATTTGCAGCACCGTTGATGAGTCTAGAGGTAATCACGTGACTTGGAGTAAGTCGGAAATTGAAAGACACATATCATATCACTTATAGGTGTTACCTATAAATTGATACCAGGGCAGATATTTCCACGGAGAAGGGCAATCACAGATTCATTAAACAAACTTATGGTTCACCAAAGGAAAGGTGTGAGGATTGAATTCATTACGATATTGGGGTTAACAGACATATACAAACACAGTAGACGTATATAATCACCAAAGAGCTACGGAGTACCAAGAGAAGACTACTCAACATTCTGTCATAACGTACATGGGAAAAGGATCCCAGGAAGAACAGACATATGTATATGAGTAAAAGAACCACCTCTTGCACACCTACAACAACCTACACGTTGTACTCAAACTTGCTGTAATAAAAAATAAAAAAATCAATTAAAAAGACGAACAAGAAGTAGTGAGACAAACTTGAGGGGCTTTCTCCTGGCACATTCCGTTCTACATTCCAATCTAGAACGCGACTTCCATTGAGGCTCTGCTGCCCTAGTAACCAGATTTGGTAAGGGAGAACTGCTGCCACCTTGTGGCCGTTTCACACAACAGCAGCTTTAATCCCAGCGCTAATGGTCAGTGGATATTCCAAATCATTACAGGCCTGTAAATGACACCTGCCCTGAAAACAAATCCTGGGGTCATATATCGACCAAAAAACTCAAAAGACGTCCATATTTCAAAACGACAGTTTCAAGAGGCATATTTCACGCACATTAGTGTTCTGCTTCTTTTGCTTTCTTTCTTTCTTGGTTAAAAAAACGGGAATGGAAAAAGGCAACCCTCAGAATGGGCGAAAACGTTCACAAACGAATCAATGGACAAAGGTTTAAGCTCAAATATATATAAACAGCTCATGCAGCTTAATATTAATAAAACAAACAACCCAATACAAAAATGGGCAGAAGATCTAAATAGACGTTTCTTCAAAGAAGAGACAGAGATGGCCAAGACGCACATGAAAAGCTGCTCAACATCACTAATTATTAGAGAAATGAAAATCAAAACTACAATGAGGTAAGACCTCACACCTGTTAGAATCGGCATCATCAGATAATCTACAAACAACAAATTCTGGGGAGGGTGTGGACAAAAGGAACCCTCTTCCGCTATTGGTGGGAATGTAAATTGATACAGTCACTATGGAGAACAGTATGGAGGTTCCTTTAAAAAACTATAAAGAGAATTACCATAGGATCCAGCAATCCCACTTCTGGGCATATAACCAGAGAAAACCATAAATCACAAAGACACATTCACCACAATGTTCATTGCAGCACTATTTATAATAGCCAGGTAATGGAAGCAACCTAAATGCCCACAGACAGACGAATGGATAAAGATGTGGTACATATATAAAATGGAATATTACTCAGCCATAAAAAGGAATGAAACTGGGTCATTTGTAGAGAAGTTGATGGATCTAGAGACTGTCATACAGAGTGAAGTAAGTCAGAAAGAGAAAAACTAACATTGTATATTAATGCCTATATGTGGAACCTAGAAAAATGGTACAGATGAACTGGTTTGCAGGGCAGAAATAGAGGCACAGAGGTAGAGAGCAAACGTATGGACACAAAGTGGGGGAAGCCATGGGGTGGTGGTGGTGGGATGAGTTGGGAGATTGGGATTGACCTGTATACATGTATATGCATAAAATAGAAAATTAATAATAACCTACTGTATAAAAAAAATAAATAAAATTAAATTTCAAAATTTTTAAAAATAAAATGTAAAAATAAAACAGAAAAAAATTTCCTCCATTCACACTGATGCATTTATAAGAATGAATTATTTCCATGCTTATATCTATAAATACATAAAAGAGGAATAAAATTTAACTTGAACCAAAAAAGAAAAAAAAACTGAACCTAACAGTTATAAAAGGAAAACAATACCAAGGTACTTGCTCCAGTGGTAAACAATTCTGAAATTGGTCAGAAGTGGGGAATCATCTCCCATACAGCCAGCAGCCCCGCCCGCCCACGCAAGGAGCGTCCTTATTGCAAAGCTGGGAGACCGTGCCGAGGCCTCTGTGAGTAAACGTGAGCTGAGCCCCAGGCCAGATGCTGCTGAACAGTTCCCACCCTTCCCAGGTGAAACACCTGAATATGTACAAGGGCTTGAAAGCCTAGAGGAAGGGCCGTGGAGCCACACCAGCGACAGCACGCAGGCCAACTTGGTGCCTGCAGGTCAGCCAGGATGGTCCTGGCCTCGGGCGCACTTCTGGAAGCTTTCCATTGCCCTGCCTGAGATACCCCTCCTGTCCCGGCCCCCACTCCTTTTTTTCCTTACTCACCTCAGCCCGGAGAGATATTCCAGTGGATGTTATGGGTGACACATCCTCTTCTTTACAGGTGGCAGCCTGGCAACTCCTGCAGAAAGTCCAGCAGAGCCCCACTCACACTGGGCCACCCACAACGCCGTGGACCCTCACACCCTCCCACCAGCACAGCCCCGAGACTGCTGACGGGGCAGAGAATATGGAGTCAGGCACAGCTGCAGGGGCTATTGCTTCCTGGAGTGCTGTTTATATTGACCTCAACACAGGCACACCTGTGGAGGGCTTGCCGGCAGGGTCAGGCTGCCCAGGTCAGCTAATCCTCAGCCCTCAGGGAATCACATTGCAGAAAATGGACCTCGCTAAGACAGAATATTCGCCAAGGAAAAAAAGGACACAATGCCATTTGCAGCACCGTAGATGAGTCTAGAGGTAATCACGTGACTTGGAGTAAGTCAGAAAGTGAAAGACACATATCATATCATATCACTTATACGTGTTACCTATAAATTGATACCAGGGCAGATATTTCCACGGAGAAGGGCAATCACAGATTCATTAAACAAACTTATGGTTCACCAAAGGAAAGGTGTGAGGATTGAATTCATTACGATATTGGGGTTAACAGACATATACAAACACAGTAGACGTATATAATCACCAAAGATCTACGGAGTACCAAGAGAAGACTACTCAACATTCTGTCATAACGTACATGGGAAAAGGATCCCAGGAAGAACAGACATATGTATATGTGTTAAAGAACCACTTCTTGCCAACAGCAAGCTAAATGTTGTACTCAAACTTGCTGCAATAAAAAATAAAAAATTAAATTAAAAACACGAACAAGAAGTAGGGAGACAAACTTGAGGGGCTTTCTCCTGGCACATTCCGTTCTACATTACAATCTAGAACGCGACTTCCATTGAGGCTCTGCTGCCCTAGTAACCAGATTTGGTAAGGGAGAACTGCTGCCACCTTGTGGCCGTTTCACACAACAGCAGTTTTAATCCAAGCGCTAAAGGTCATTGGATATTCCAAATCATTACAGGCCTGTAAATGACACCTGCCCTGAAAACAAATCCTGGGGTCATATATCGACCAAAAAATTCAAAAGATGTCCATATTTCAACACGACAGTTTCAAGAGGCATATTTCACGCACATTAGTGTTCTGATTCTTTTGCTTTCTTTCTTTCTTGGTTAAAAAAACGGGAATGGAAAAAGGCAACCCTCAGAATGGGCGAAAACGTTCACAAACGAATCAATGGACAAAGGTTTAAGCTCAAATATATATAAACAGCTCATGCAGCTTAATATTAATAAAACAAACAACCCAATACAAAAATGGGCAGAAGATCTAAATAGACGTTTCTTCAAAGAAGACACAGAGATGGCCAAGACGCACATGAAAAGCTGCTCAACATCACTAATTATTAGAGAAATGAAAATCAAAACTACAATGAGGTAAAATCTCACACCTGTTAGAATCGGCATCATCAGATAATCTACAAACAACAAATTCTGGGGAGGGTGTGGACAAAAGGAACCCTCTTCCGCGATTGGTGGGAATGTAAATTGATACAGTCACTATGGAGAACAGTATGGAGGTTCCTTTAAAAAACTAAAAGGAGGGGCTTCCCTGGTGGCGCAGTGGTTGAGAGATCGCCTGCTGATTCAGGGGACACGGGTTCGTGCCCCGGTCTGGGAAGATCCCACATGCCGCGGAGCGGCTGGGCCCGTGAGCCATGGCTGCTGAGCATGCGCCTCCGGAGCCTGTGCTCTGCAACGGGAGAGGCCACAGCAGTGAGAGGCCCGCGTACAGAAAAAGAAAAAAAAAAAAAAAAAAAAAGAAAAAAAAACTAAAAGGAGAATTACCATAGGATCCAGCAATCCCACTTCTGGGCATATACCCAGAGAAAACCATAAATCACAGAGACACATTCACCACAATGTTCATTGCAGCGCTATTTACAATAGCCAGGTAATGGAAGCAACCTAAATGCCCACAGACAGACGAATGGATAAAGATGTGGTACATATATAAAATGGAATATTACTCAGCCATAAAAAGGAATGAAACTGGGTCATTTATAGAGAAGTTGATGGATCTAGAGACTGTCATACAGAGTGAAGTAAGTCAGAAAGAGAAAAACAAATATTGTATATTAATGCATATATGTGGAACCTAGAAAAATGGTACAGATGAACTGGTTTGCAGGGCAGAAATAGAGACACAGAGGTAGAGAACAAACGTATGGACACAAAGTGGGGGAAGCCATGTGGTGGTGGTGGTGGAATTAGTTGGGAGATTGGGATTGACCTGTATACATGTATATGCATAAAATAGATAACTAATAATAACCTACTGTATAAAAAAAATAAATAAAATTAAATTTCAAAATTTTTAAAAATAAAATGTAAAAATAAAACAGAAAAAAGTTCTTCCATTCACACTGATGTATTTATAAGAATGAATTATTTCCATGCTTATATCTATAAATACATAAAAGAGGAATAAAATCTAACTTGAACCAAAAAAGAAAAAAAAAACTGAACCTAACAGTTATACAGAGGAAAACACTACCAAGGCACTTGCTCCAGTGGTAAACAATTCTGAAATTGGTCAGAGGTGGGGAATCATCTCCCATACAGCCAGCAGCCCCGCCCGCCCACGCAAGGAGCGTCCTTATTGCAAAGCTGGGAGACCATGCCGAGGCCTCTGTGAGTAAACGTGAGCTGAGCCCCAGGCCAGATGGTGCTGAACTGTTCCCACCCTTCCCAGGTGAAACACCTGAATATGTACAAGGGCTTGAAAGCCTAGAGGAAGGGCCGTGGAGCCACACCAGCGACAGCACGCAGGCCAACTTGGTGCCTGCAGGTCAGCAGTATGGTCCTGGCCACGGGCGCTCTTCTGGAAGCTTTCCATTGCCCTGCCTGAGATACCCCTCCTGTCCCGGCCCCCACTGCTTTTTTTCCTTACTCACCTAAGCCCGGAGAGATATTCCAGTGGAAGTTATGGGTGACACATCCTCTTCTTTACAGGTGGCAGCCTGGCAACTCCTGCCGAAAGTCCAGCAGAGCCCCACTCACACCGGGCCACCCACAAAGCCGTGGACCCTCACACCCTCCCACCAGCACAGCCCCGAGACTGCTGACGGGGCAGAGAATATGGAGTCAGGCACAGCTGCAGGGGCTATTGCTGCCTGGAGTGCTGTTTATATTGACCTCAACCCAGGCACACCTGGGGAGGGCTTGACGGCAGGGTCAGGCTGCCCAGGTCAGCTAATCCTCAGCCCTCAGGGAATCACATTGCAGAAAATGGACCTCGCTAAGACACAATATTCGCCAAGGAAAAAAAGGACACAATGCCATTTGCAGCACCGTTGATGAGTCTAGAGGTAATCACGTGACTTGGAGTAAGTCGGAAATTGAAAGACACATATCATATCACTTATAGGTGTTACCTATAAATTGATACCAGGGCAGATATTTCCACGGAGAAGGGCAATCACAGATTCATTAAACAAACTTATGGTTCACCAAAGGAAAGGTGTGAGGATTGAATTCATTACGATATTGGGGTTAACAGACATATACAAACACAGTAGACGTATATAATCACCAAAGACCTACGGAGTACCAAGAGAAGACTACTCAACATTCTGTCATAACGTACATGGGAAAAGGATCCCAGGAAGAACAGACATATGTATATGTGTTAAAGAACCACTTCTTGCCAACAGCAAGCTAAATGTTGTACTCAAACTTGCTGCAATAAAAAATAAAAAATTAAATTAAAAACACGAACAAGAAGTAGGGAGACAAACTTGAGGGGCTTTCTCCTGGCACATTCCGTTCTACATTACAATCTAGAACGCGACTTCCATTGAGGCTCTGCTGCCCTAGTAACCAGATTTGGTAAGGGAGAACTGCTGCCACCTTGTGGCCGTTTCACACAACAGCAGTTTTAATCCAAGCGCTAAAGGTCATTGGATATTCCAAATCATTACAGGCCTGTAAATGACACCTGCCCTGAAAACAAATCCTGGGGTCATATATCGACCAAAAAATTCAAAAGATGTCCATATTTCAACACGACAGTTTCAAGAGGCATATTTCACGCACATTAGTGTTCTGATTCTTTTGCTTTCTTTCTTTCTTGGTTAAAAAAACGGGAATGGAAAAAGGCAACCCTCAGAATGGGCGAAAACGTTCACAAACGAATCAATGGACAAAGGTTTAAGCTCAAATATATATAAACAGCTCATGCAGCTTAATATTAATAAAACAAACAACCCAATACAAAAATGGGCAGAAGATCTAAATAGACGTTTCTTCAAAGAAGACACAGAGATGGCCAAGACGCACATGAAAAGCTGCTCAACATCACTAATTATTAGAGAAATGAAAATCAAAACTACAATGAGGTAAAATCTCACACCTGTTAGAATCGGCATCATCAGATAATCTACAAACAACAAATTCTGGGGAGGGTGTGGACAAAAGGAACCCTCTTCCGCGATTGGTGGGAATGTAAATTGATACAGTCACTATGGAGAACAGTATGGAGGTTCCTTTAAAAAACTAAAAGGAGGGGCTTCCCTGGTGGCGCAGTGGTTGAGAGATCGCCTGCTGATTCAGGGGACACGGGTTCGTGCCCCGGTCTGGGAAGATCCCACATGCCGCGGAGCGGCTGGGCCCGTGAGCCATGGCTGCTGAGCATGCGCCTCCGGAGCCTGTGCTCTGCAACGGGAGAGGCCACAGCAGTGAGAGGCCCGCGTACAGAAAAAGAAAAAAAAAAAAAAAAAAAAAGAAAAAAAAACTAAAAGGAGAATTACCATAGGATCCAGCAATCCCACTTCTGGGCATATACCCAGAGAAAACCATAAATCACAGAGACACATTCACCACAATGTTCATTGCAGCGCTATTTACAACAGCCAGGTAATGGAAGCAACCTAAATGCCCACAGACAGACGAATGGATAAAGATGTGGTACATATATAAAATGGAATATTACTCAGCCATAAAAAGGAATGAAACTGGGTCATTTATAGAGAAGTTGATGGATCTAGAGACTGTCATACAGAGTGAAGTAAGTCAGAAAGAGAAAAACAAATATTGTATATTAATGCATATATGTGGAACCTAGAAAAATGGTACAGATGAACTGGTTTGCAGGGCAGAAATAGAGACACAGAGGTAGAGAACAAACGTATGGACACAAAGTGGGGGAAGCCATGTGGTGGTGGTGGTGGAATTAGTTGGGAGATTGGGATTGACCTGTATACATGTATATGCATAAAATAGATAACTAATAATAACCTACTGTATAAAAAAAATAAATAAAATTAAATTTCAAAATTTTTAAAAATAAAATGTAAAAATAAAACAGAAAAAAGTTCTTCCATTCACACTGATGTATTTATAAGAATGAATTATTTCCATGCTTATATCTATAAATACATAAAAGAGGAATAAAATCTAACTTGAACCAAAAAAGAAAAAAAAAACTGAACCTAACAGTTATACAGAGGAAAACACTACCAAGGCACTTGCTCCAGTGGTAAACAATTCTGAAATTGGTCAGAGGTGGGGAATCATCTCCCATACAGCCAGCAGCCCCGCCCGCCCACGCAAGGAGCGTCCTTATTGCAAAGCTGGGAGACCATGCCGAGGCCTCTGTGAGTAAACGTGAGCTGAGCCCCAGGCCAGATGGTGCTGAACTGTTCCCACCCTTCCCAGGTGAAACACCTGAATATGTACAAGGGCTTGAAAGCCTAGAGGAAGGGCCGTGGAGCCACACCAGCGACAGCACGCAGGCCAACTTGGTGCCTGCAGGTCAGCAGTATGGTCCTGGCCACGGGCGCTCTTCTGGAAGCTTTCCATTGCCCTGCCTGAGATACCCCTCCTGTCCCGGCCCCCACTGCTTTTTTTCCTTACTCACCTAAGCCCGGAGAGATATTCCAGTGGAAGTTATGGGTGACACATCCTCTTCTTTACAGGTGGCAGCCTGGCAACTCCTGCCGAAAGTCCAGCAGAGCCCCACTCACACCGGGCCACCCACAAAGCCGTGGACCCTCACACCCTCCCACCAGCACAGCCCCGAGACTGCTGACGGGGCAGAGAATATGGAGTCAGGCACAGCTGCAGGGGCTATTGCTGCCTGGAGTGCTGTTTATATTGACCTCAACCCAGGCACACCTGGGGAGGGCTTGACGGCAGGGTCAGGCTGCCCAGGTCAGCTAATCCTCAGCCCTCAGGGAATCACATTGCAGAAAATGGACCTCGCTAAGACACAATATTCGCCAAGGAAAAAAAGGACACAATGCCATTTGCAGCACCGTTGATGAGTCTAGAGGTAATCACGTGACTTGGAGTAAGTCGGAAATTGAAAGACACATATCATATCACTTATAGGTGTTACCTATAAATTGATACCAGGGCAGATATTTCCACGGAGAAGGGCAATCACAGATTCATTAAACAAACTTATGGTTCACCAAAGGAAAGGTGTGAGGATTGAATTCATTACGATATTGGGGTTAACAGACATATACAAACACAGTAGACGTATATAATCACCAAAGACCTACGGAGTACCAAGAGAAGACTACTCAACATTCTGTCATAACGTACATGGGAAACGGATCCCAGGAAGAACAGACATATGTATATGAGTAAAAGAACCACCTCTTGCACACCTACAACAACCTACACGTTGTACTCAAACTTGCTGTAATAAAAAATAAAAAAATCAATTAAAAAGACGAACAAGAAGTAGTGAGAGAAACTTGAGGGGCTTTCTCCTGGCACATTCCGTTCTACATTCCAATCTAGAACGTGACTTCCATTGAGGCTCTGCTGCCCTAGTAACCAGATTTGGTAAGGGAGAACTGCTGCCACCTTGTGGCCGTTTCACACAACAGCAGCTTTAATCCCAGCGCTAATGGTCAGTGGATATTCCAAATCATTACAGGCCTGTAAATGACACCTGCCCTGAAAACAAATCCTGGGGTCATATATCGACCAAAAAATTCAAAAGATGTCCATATTTCAACACGACAGTTTCAAGAGGCATATTTCACGCACATTAGTGTTCTGCTTCTTTTGCTTTCTTTCTTTCTTGGTTAAAAAAACGGGAATGGAAAAAGGCAACCCTCAGAATGGGCGAAAACGTTCACAAACGAATCAATGGACAAAGGTTTAAGCTCAAATATATATAAACAGCTCATGCAGCTTAATATTAATAAAACAAACAACCCAATACAAAAATGGGCAGAAGATCTAAATAGACGTTTCTTCAAAGAAGAGACAGAGATGGCCAAGACGCACATGAAAAGCTGCTCAACATCACTAATAATTAGAGAAATGCAAATCAAAACTACAATGAGGTAAGACCTCACACCTGTTAGAATCGGCATCATCAGATAATCTACAAACAACAAATTCTGGGGAGGGTGTGGACAAAAGGAACCCTCTTCCGCTATTGGTGGGAATGTAAATTGATACAGTCACTATGGAGAACAGTATGGAGGTTCCTTTAAAAAACAATAAAGAGAATTACCATAGGATCCAGCAATCCCACTTCTGGGCATATAACCAGAGAAAACCATAAATCACAAAGACACATTCACCACAATGTTCATTGCAGCACTATTTATAATAGCCAGGTAATGGAAGCAACCTAAATGCCCACAGACAGACGAATGGATAAAGATGTGGTACATATATAAAATGGAATATTACTCAGCCATAAAAAGGAATGAAACTGGGTCATTTGTAGAGAAGTTGATGGATCTAGAGACTGTCATACAGAGTGAAGTAAGTCAGAAAGAGAAAAACAAACATTGTATATTAATGCCTATATGTGGAACCTAGAAAAATGGTACAGATGAACTGGTTTGCAGGGCAGAAATAGAGGCACAGAGGTAGAGAGCAAACGTATGGACACAAAGTGGGGGAAGCCATGGGGTGGTGGTGGTGGGATGAGTTGGGAGATTGGGATTGACCTGTATACATGTATATGCATAAAATAGAAAATTAATAATAACCTACTGTATAAAAAAATAAATAAAATTAAATTTCAAAATTTTTAAAAATAAAATGTAAAAATAAAACAGAAAAAAATTTCCTCCATTCACACTGATGCATTTATAAGAATGAATTATTTCCATGCTTATATCTATAAATACATAAAAGAGGAATAAAATTTAACTTGAACCAAAAAAGAAATAAAAACTGAACCTAACAGTTATAAAAGGAAAACAATACCAAGGTACTTGCTCCAGTGGTAAACAATTCTGAAATTGGTCAGAAGTGGGGAATCATCTCCCATACAGCCAGCAGCCCCGCCCACCCACGCAAGGAGCGTCCTTATTGCAAAGCTGGGAGACCGTGCCGAGGCCTCTGTGAGTAAACGTGAGCTGAGCCCCAGGCCAGATGCTGCTGAACAGTTCCCACCCTTCCCAGGTGAAACACCTGAATATGTACAAGGGCTTGAAAGCCTAGAGGAAGGGCCGTGGAGCCACACCAGCGACAGCACGCAGGCCAACTTGGTGCCTGCAGGTCAGCCAGGATGGTCCTGGCCTCGGGCGCACTTCTGGAAGCTTTCCATTGCCCTGCCTGAGATACCCCTCCTGTCCCGGCCCCCACTCCTTTTTTTCCTTACTCACCTCAGCCCGGAGAGATATTCCAGTGGATGTTATGGGTGACACATCCTCTTCTTTACAGGTGGCAGCCTGGCAACTCCTGCAGAAAGTCCAGCAGAGCCCCACTCACACTGGGCCACCCACAACGCCGTGAACCCTCACACCCTCCCACCAGCACAGCCCCGAGACTGCTGACGGGGCAGAGAATATGGAGTCAGGCACAGCTGCAGGGGCTATTGCTTCCTGGAGTGCTGTTTATATTGACCTCAACACAGACACACCTGTGGAGGGCTTGCCGGCACGGTCAGGCTGCCCAGGTCAGCTAATCCTCAGCCCTCAGGGAATCACATTGCAGAAAATGGACCTCGCTAAGACAGAATATTCGCCAAGGAAAAAAAGGACACAATGCCATTTGCAGCACCGTAGATGAGTCTCGAGGTAATCACGTGACTTGGAGTAAGTCAGAAAGTGAAAGACACATATCATATCATATCACTTATACGTTTTACCTATAAATTGATACCAGGGCAGATATTTCCACGGAGAAGGGCAATCACAGATTCATTAAACAAACTTATGGTTCACCAAAGGAAAGGTGTGAGGATTGAATTCATTACGATATTGGGGTTAACAGACATATACAAACACAGTAGACGTATATAATCACCAAAGACCTACGGAGTACCAAGAGAAGACTACTCAACATTCTGTCATAACGTACATGGGAAAAGGATCCCAGGAAGAACAGACATATGTATATGTGTTAAAGAACCACTTCTTGCACACCTACAGCAAGCTAAATGTTGTACTCAAACTTGCTGTAATAAAAAATAAAAAATTAAATTAAAAACACGAACAAGAAGTAGGGAGACAAACTGGAGGGGCTTTCTCCTGGCACATTCCATTCTACATTACAATCTAGAACGCGACTTCCATTGAGGCTCTGCTGCCCTAGTAACCAGATTTGGTAAGGGAGAACTGCTGCCACCTTGTGGCCGTTTCACACAACAGCAGCTTTAATCCCAGCGCTAATGGTCAGTGGATATTCCAAATCATTACAGGCCTGTAAATGACACCTGCCCTGAAAACAAATCCTGGGGTCATATATCGACCAAAAAACTCAAAAGACGTCCATATTTCAAAACGACAGTTTCAAGAGGCATATTTCACGCACATTAGTGTTCTGCTTCTTTTGCTTTCTTTCTTTCTTGGTTAAAAAAACGGGAATGGAAAAAGGCAACCCTCAGAATGGGCGAAAACGTTCACAAACGAATCAATGGACAAAGGTTTAAGCTCAAATATATATAAACAGCTCATGCAGCTTAATATTAATAAAACAAACAACCCAATACAAAAATGGGCAGAAGATCTAAATAGACGTTTCTTCAAAGAAGAGACAGAGATGGCCAAGACGCACATGAAAAGCTGCTCAACATCACTAATTATTAGAGAAATGAAAATCAAAACTACAATGAGGTAAGACCTCACACCTGTTAGAATCGGCATCATCAGATAATCTACAAACAACAAATTCTGGGGAGGGTGTGGACAAAAGGAACCCTCTTCCGCTATTGGTGGGAATGTAAATTGATACAGTCACTATGGAGAACAGTATGGAGGTTCCTTTAAAAAACTATAAAGAGAATTACCATAGGATCCAGCAATCCCACTTCTGGGCATATAACCAGAGAAAACCATAAATCACAAAGACACATTCACCACAATGTTCATTGCAGCACTATTTATAATAGCCAGGTAATGGAAGCAACCTAAATGCCCACAGACAGACGAATGGATAAAGATGTGGTACATATATAAAATGGAATATTACTCAGCCATAAAAAGGAATGAAACTGGGTCATTTGTAGAGAAGTTGATGGATCTAGAGACTGTCATACAGAGTGAAGTAAGTCAGAAAGAGAAAAACTAACATTGTATATTAATGCCTATATGTGGAACCTAGAAAAATGGTACAGATGAACTGGTTTGCAGGGCAGAAATAGAGGCACAGAGGTAGAGAGCAAACGTATGGACACAAAGTGGGGGAAGCCATGGGGTGGTGGTGGTGGGATGAGTTGGGAGATTGGGATTGACCTGTATACATGTATATGCATAAAATAGAAAATTAATAATAACCTACTGTATAAAAAAAATAAATAAAATTAAATTTCAAAATTTTTAAAAATAAAATGTAAAAATAAAACAGAAAAAAATTTCCTCCATTCACACTGATGCATTTATAAGAATGAATTATTTCCATGCTTATATCTATAAATACATAAAAGAGGAATAAAATTTAACTTGAACCAAAAAAGAAAAAAAAACTGAACCTAACTGTTATAAAAGGAAAACAATACCAAGGTACTTGCTCCAGTGGTAAACAATTCTGAAATTGGTCAGAAGTGGGGAATCATCTCCCATACAGCCAGCAGCCCCGCCCGCCCACGCAAGGAGCGTCCTTATTGCAAAGCTGGGAGACCGTGCCGAGGCCTCTGTGAGTAAACGTGAGCTGAGCCCCAGGCCAGATGCTGCTGAACAGTTCCCACCCTTCCCAGGTGAAACACCTGAATATGTACAAGGGCTTGAAAGCCTAGAGGAAGGGCCGTGGAGCCACACCAGCGACAGCACGCAGGCCAACTTGGTGCCTGCAGGTCAGCCAGGATGGTCCTGGCCTCGGGCGCACTTCTGGAAGCTTTCCATTGCCCTGCCTGAGATACCCCTCCTGTCCCGGCCCCCACTTCTTTTTTTCCTTACTCACCTCAGCCCGGAGAGATATTCCAGTGGATGTTATGGGTGACACATCCTCTTCTTTACAGGTGGCAGCCTGGCAACTCCTGCAGAAAGTCCAGCAGAGCCCCACTCACACTGGGCCACCCACAACGCCGTGGACCCTCACACCCTCCCACCAGCACAGCCCCGAGACTGCTGACGGGGCAGAGAATATGGAGTCAGGCACAGCTGCAGGGGCTATTGCTTCCTGGAGTGCTGTTTATATTGACCTCAACACAGGCACACCTGTGGAGGGCTTGCCGGCAGGGTCAGGCTGCCCAGGTCAGCTAATCCTCAGCCCTCAGGGAATCACATTGCAGAAAATGGACCTCGCTAAGACAGAATATTCGCCAAGGAAAAAAAGGACACAATGCCATTTGCAGCACCGTAGATGAGTCTCGAGGTAATCACGTGACTTGGAGTAAGTCAGAAAGTGAAAGACACATATCATATCATATCACTTATACGTGTTACCTATAAATTGATACCAGGGCAGATATTTCCACGGAGAAGGGCAATCACAGATTCATTAAACAAACTTATGGTTCACCAAAGGAAAGGTGTGAGGATTGAATTCATTACGATATTGGGGTTAACAGACATATACAAACACAGTAGACGTATATAATCACCAAAGACCTACGGAGTACCAAGAGAAGACTACTCAACATTCTGTCATAACGTACATGGGAAAAGGATCCCAGGAAGAACAGACATATGTATATGTGTTAAAGAACCACTTCTTGCCAACAGCAAGCTAAATGTTGTACTCAAACTTGCTGTAATAAAAAATAAAAAATTAAATTAAAAACACGAACAAGAAGTAGGGAGACAAACTTGAGGGGCTTTCTCCTGGCACATTCCGTTCTACATTACAATCTAGAACGCGACTTCCATTGAGGCTCTGCTGCCCTAGTAACCAGATTTGGTAAGGGAGAACTGCTGCCACCTTGTGGCCGTTTCACACAACAGCAGCTTTAATCCCAGCGCTAATGGTCAGTGGATATTCCAAATCATTACAGGCCTGTAAATGACACCTGCCCTGAAAACAAATCCTGGGGTCATATATCGACCAAAAAACTCAAAAGACGTCCATATTTCAAAACGACAGTTTCAAGAGGCATATTTCACGCACATTAGTGTTCTGCTTCTTTTGCTTTCTTTCTTTCTTGGTTAAAAAAACGGGAATGGAAAAAGGCAACCCTCAGAATGGGCAAAAACGTTCACAAACGAATCAATGGACAAAGGTTTAATCTCCAATATATATAAACAGCTCATGCAGCTTAATATTAATAAAACAAACAACCCAATACAAAAATGGGCAGAAGATCTAAATAGACGTTTGTTCAAAGAAGACACAGAGATGGCCAAGACGCACATGAAAAGCTGCTCAACATCACTAATTATTAGAGAAATGCAAATCAAAACTACAATGAGGTAAGACCTCACACCTGTTAGAATCGGCATCATCAGATAATCTACAAACAACAAATTCTGGGGAGGGTGTGGACAAAAGGAACCCTCTTCCGCGATTGGTGGGAATGTAAATTGATACAGTCACTATGGAGAACAGTATGGAGGTTCCTTTAAAAAACTAAAAGGAGAATTACCATAGGATCCAGCAATCCCACTTCTGGGCATATACCCAGAGAAAACCATAAATCACAGAGACACATTCACCACAATGTTCATTGCAGCACTATTTACAATAGCCAGGTAATGGAAGCAACCTAAATGCCCACAGACAGACAAATGGATAAAGATGTGGTACATATATAAAATGGAATATTACTCAGCCATAAAAAGGAATGAAACTGTGTCATTTATAGAGAAGTTGATGGATCTAGAGACTGTCATACAGAGTGAAGTAAGTCAGAAAGAGAAAAACAAATATTGTATATTAATGCCTATATGTGGAACCTAGAAAAATGGTACAGATGAACTGGTTTGCAGGGCAGAAATAGAGACACAGAGGTAGAGAACAAACGTATGGACACAAAGTGGGGGAAGCCATGGGGTGGTGGTGGTGGGATGAGTTGGGAGATGGGGATTGACCTTTATACATGTATATGCATAAAATAGATAACTAATAATAACCTACTGTATAAAAAAATTAAATAAAATTAAATTTCAAAATTTAAAAAAATAAAAGGTAGAAATAAAACAGAAAAAAAGTTCTTCCATTCACACTGAAGTATTTATAAGAATGAATTATTTCCATGCTTATATCCATAAATACATAAAAGAGGAATAAAATCTAACTTGAACCAAAAAAGAAAAAAAAAACTGAACCTAACAAGTTATACAGAGGGAAACACTACCAAGGCACTTGCTCCAGTGGTAAACAATTCTGGAATTGGTCAGAGGTGGGGAATCATCTCCCATACAGCCAGCAGCCCCGCCCGCCCACGCAAGCAGCATCCTTATTGCAAAGCTGGGGGACCGTGCCGAGGCCTCTGTGAGTAAACGTGAGCTGAGCCCCAGGCCAGCTGCTGCTGAACTGTTCCCACCCTTCCCAGGTGAAACACCTGAATATGTACAAGGGCTTGAAAGCCTAGAGGAAGGGCCGTGGAGCCACACAAGCGACAGCACGCAGGCCAACTTGGTGCCTGCAGGTCAGCCAGGATGGTGCTGGCCACGGGCGCTCTTCTGGAAGCTTTCCATTGCCCTGCCTGTGATACCCCTCCTGTCCCGGCCCCCACTCCTTTCTTTCCTTCCTCACCTCAGCCCGGAGAGATATTCCAGTGGAAGTTATGGGTGACACATCCTCTTCTTTAGAGGTGGCAGCCTGGCAAATCCTGCAGAAAGTCCAGCAGAGCCCCACTCACACCGGGCCACCCACAAAGCCGTGGACCCTCACACCCTCCCACCAACACAGCCCCGAGACTGCTGACGCGGCAGAGAATATGGAGTCAGGCACAGCTGCAGGGGCTATTGCTGCCTGGAGTGCTGTTTATATTGACCTCAACCCAGGCACACCTGGGGAGGGCTTGACGGCAGGGTCAGGCTGCCCAGGTCAGCTAATCCTCAGCCCTCATGGAATCACATTGCAGAAAATGGACCTCTCTAAGACACAATATTCGCCAAGGAAAAAAAGGACACAATGCCATTTGCAGCACCGTTGATGAGTCTAGAGGTAATCACGTGACTTGGAGTAAGTCGGAAATTGAAAGACACATATCATATCACTTATAGGTGTTACCTATAAATTGATACCAGGGCAGATATTTCCACGGAGAAGGGCAATCACAGATTCATTAAACAAACTTATGGTTCACCAAAGGAAAGGTGTGAGGATTGAATTCATTACGATATTGGGGTTAACAGACATATACAAACACAGTAGACGTATATAATCACCAAAGAGCTACGGAGTACCAAGAGAAGACTACTCAACATTCTGTCATAACGTACATGGGAAAAGGATCCCAGGAAGAACAGACATATGTATATGAGTAAAAGAACCACCTCTTGCACACCTACAACAACCTACACGTTGTACTCAAACTTGCTGTAATAAAAAATAAAAAAATCAATTAAAAAGACGAACAAGAAGTAGTGAGACAAACTTGAGGGGCTTTCTCCTGGCACATTCCGTTCTACATTCCAATCTAGAACGTGACTTCCATTGAGGCTCTGCTGCCCTAGTAACCAGATTTGGTAAGGGAGAACTGCTGCCACCTTGTGGCCGTTTCACACAACAGCAGCTTTAATCCCAGCGCTAATGGTCAGTGGATATTCCAAATCATTACAGGCCTGTAAATGACACCTGCCCTGAAAACAAATCCTGGGGTCATATATCGACCAAAAAACTCAAAAGACGTCCATATTTCAAAACGACAGTTTCAAGAGGCATATTTCACGCACATTAGTGTTCTGCTTCTTTTGCTTTCTTTCTTTCTTGGTTAAAAAAACGGGAATGGAAAAAGGCAACCCTCAGAATGGGCGAAAACGTTCACAAACGAATCAATGGACAAAGGTTTAAGCTCAAATATATATAAACAGCTCATGCAGCTTAATATTAATAAAACAAACAACCCAATACAAAAATGGGCAGAAGATCTAAATAGACGTTTCTTCAAAGAAGAGACAGAGATGGCCAAGACGCACATGAAAAGCTGCTCAACATCACTAATTATTAGAGAAATGAAAATCAAAACTACAATGAGGTAAGACCTCACACCTGTTAGAATCGGCATCATCAGATAATCTACAAACAACAAATTCTGGGGAGGGTGTGGACAAAAGGAACCCTCTTCCGCTATTGGTGGGAATGTAAATTGATACAGTCACTATGGAGAACAGTATGGAGGTTCCTTTAAAAAACTATAAAGAGAATTACCATAGGATCCAGCAATCCCACTTCTGGGCATATAACCAGAGAAAACCATAAATCACAAAGACACATTCACCACAATGTTCATTGCAGCACTATTTATAATAGCCAGGTAATGGAAGCAACCTAAATGCCCACAGACAGACGAATGGATAAAGATGTGGTACATATATAAAATGGAATATTACTCAGCCATAAAAAGGAATGAAACTGGGTCATTTGTAGAGAAGTTGATGGATCTAGAGACTGTCATACAGAGTGAAGTAAGTCAGAAAGAGAAAAACTAACATTGTATATTAATGCCTATATGTGGAACCTAGAAAAATGGTACAGATGAACTGGTTTGCAGGGCAGAAATAGAGGCACAGAGGTAGAGAGCAAACGTATGGACACAAAGTGGGGGAAGCCATGGGGTGGTGGTGGTGGGATGAGTTGGGAGATTGGGATTGACCTGTATACATGTATATGCATAAAATAGAAAATTAATAATAACCTACTGTATAAAAAAAATAAATAAAATTAAATTTCAAAATTTTTAAAAATAAAATGTAAAAATAAAACAGAAAAAAATTTCCTCCATTCACACTGATGCATTTATAAGAATGAATTATTTCCATGCTTATATCTATAAATACATAAAAGAGGAATAAAATTTAACTTGAACCAAAAAAGAAAAAAAAACTGAACCTAACAGTTATAAAAGGAAAACAATACCAAGGTACTTGCTCCAGTGGTAAACAATTCTGAAATTGGTCAGAAGTGGGGAATCATCTCCCATACAGCCAGCAGCCCCGCCCACCCACGCAAGGAGCGTCCTTATTGCAAAGCTGGGAGACCGTGCCGAGGCCTCTGTGAGTAAACGTGAGCTGAGCCCCAGGCCAGATGCTGCTGAACAGTTCCCACCCTTCCCAGGTGAAACACCTGAATATGTACAAGGGCTTGAAAGCCTAGAGGAAGGGCCGTGGAGCCACACCAGCGACAGCACGCAGGCCAACTTGGTGCCTGCAGGTCAGCCAGGATGGTCCTGGCCTCGGGCGCACTTCTGGAAGCTTTCCATTGCCCTGCCTGAGATACCCCTCCTGTCCCGGCCCCCACTCCTTTTTTTCCTTACTCACCTCAGCCCGGAGAGATATTCCAGTGGATGTTATGGGTGACACATCCTCTTCTTTACAGGTGGCAGCCTGGCAACTCCTGCAGAAAGTCCAGCAGAGCCCCACTCACACTGGGCCACCCACAACGCCGTGAACCCTCACACCCTCCCACCAGCACAGCCCCGAGACTGCTGACGGGGCAGAGAATATGGAGTCAGGCACAGCTGCAGGGGCTATTGCTTCCTGGAGTGCTGTTTATATTGACCTCAACACAGGCACACCTGTGGAGGGCTTGCCGGCAGGGTCAGGCTGCCCAGGTCAGCTAATCCTCAGCCCTCAGGGAATCACATTGCAGAAAATGGACCTCGCTAAGACAGAATATTCGCCAAGGAAAAAAAGGACACAATGCCATTTGCAGCACCGTAGATGAGTCTCGAGGTAATCACGTGACTTGGAGTAAGTCAGAAAGTGAAAGACACATATCATATCATATCACTTATACGTGTTACCTATAAATTGATACCAGGGCAGATATTTCCACGGAGAAGGGCAATCACAGATTCATTAAACAAACTTATGGTTCACCAAAGGAAAGGTGTGAGGATTGAATTCATTACGATATTGGGGTTAACAGACATATACAAACACAGTAGACGTATATAATCACCAAAGACCTACGGAGTACCAAGAGAAGACTACTCAACATTCTGTCATAACGTACATGGGAAAAGGATCCCAGGAAGAACAGACATATGTATATGTGTTAAAGAACCACTTCTTGCCAACAGCAAGCTAAATGTTGTACTCAAACTTGCTGTAATAAAAAATAAAAAATTAAATTAAAAACACGAACAAGAAGTAGGGAGACAAACTTGAGGGGCTTTCTCCTGGCACATTCCGTTCTACATTACAATCTAGAACGCGACTTCCTTTGAGGCTCTGCTGCACTAGTAACCAGATTTGGTAAGGGAGAACTGCTGCCACCTTGTGGCCGTTTCACACAACAGCAGCTTTAATCCCAGCGCTAATGGTCAGTGGATATTCCAAATCATTACAGGCCTGTAAATGACACCTGCCCTGAAAACAAATCCTGGGGTCATATATCGACCAAAAAACTCAAAAGACGTCCATATTTCAAAACGACAGTTTCAAGAGGCATATTTCACGCACATTAGTGTTCTGCTTCTTTTGCTTTCTTTCTTTCTTGGTTAAAAAAACGGGAATGGAAAAAGGCAACCCTCAGAATGGGCAAAAACGTTCACAAACGAATCAATGGACAAAGGTTTAATCTCCAATATATATAAACAGCTCATGCAGCTTAATATTAATAAAACAAACAACCCAATACAAAAATGGGCAGAAGATCTAAATAGACGTTTGTTCAAAGAAGACACAGAGATGGCCAAGACGCACATGAAAAGCTGCTCAACATCACTAATTATTAGAGAAATGCAAATCAAAACTACAATGAGGTAAGACCTCACACCTGTTAGAATCGGCATCATCAGATAATCTACAAACAACAAATTCTGGGGAGGGTGTGGACAAAAGGAACCCTCTTCCGCGATTGGTGGGAATGTAAATTGATACAGTCACTATGGAGAACAGTATGGAGGTTCCTTTAAAAAACTAAAAGGAGAATTACCATAGGATCCAGCAATCCCACTTCTGGGCATATACCCAGAGAAAACCATAAATCACAGAGACACATTCACCACAATGTTCATTGCAGCACTATTTACAATAGCCAGGTAATGGAAGCAACCTAAATGCCCACAGACAGACAAATGGATAAAGATGTGGTACATATATAAAATGGAATATTACTCAGCCATAAAAAGGAATGAAACTGTGTCATTTATAGAGAAGTTGATGGATCTAGAGACTGTCATACAGAGTGAAGTAAGTCAGAAAGAGAAAAACAAATATTGTATATTAATGCCTATATGTGGAACCTAGCAAAATGGTACAGATGAACTGATTTGCAGGGCAGAAATAGAGACACAGAGGTAGAGAACAAACGTATGGACACAAAGTGGGGGAAGCCATGGGGTGGTGGTGGTGGGATGAGTTGGGAGATGGGGATTGACCTTTATACATGTATATGCATAAAATAGATAACTAATAATAACCTACTGTATAAAAAAATTAAATAAAATTAAATTTCAAAATTTAAAAAAAT
Source organism: Mesoplodon bidens (assembly GCF_964165515.1). Lineage (NCBI taxonomy): Eukaryota > Metazoa > Chordata > Mammalia > Artiodactyla > Ziphiidae > Mesoplodon > Mesoplodon bidens. The sequence continues at coordinate 1,452,299 of NC_138168.1, forward strand.
AAAAGGTAGAAATACAACAGAAAAAAAGTTCTTCCATTCACACTGAAGTATTTATAAGAATGAATTATTTCCATGCTTATATCCATAAATACATAAAAGAGGAATAAAATCTAACTTGAACCAAAAAAGAAAAAAAAAACTGAACCTAACAAGTTATACAGAGGGAAACACTACCAAGGCACTTGCTCCAGTGGTAAACAATTCTGGAATTGGTCAGAGGTGGGGAATCATCTCCCATACAGCCAGCAGCCCCGCCCGCCCACGCAAGGAGCGTCCTTATTGCAAAGCTGGGAGACCATGCCGAGGCCTCTGTGAGTAAACGTGAGCTGAGCCCCAGGCCAGCTGCTGCTGAACTGTTCCCACCCTTCCCAGGTGAAACACCTGAATATGTACAAGGGCTTGAAAGCCTAGAGGAAGGGCCGTGGAGCCACACAAGCGACAGCACGCAGGCCAACTTGGTGCCTGCAGGTCAGCCAGGATGGTGCTGGCCACGGGCGCTCTTCTGGAAGCTTTCCATTGCCCTGCCTGTGATACCCCTCCTGTCCCGGCCCCCACTCCTTTCTTTCCTTCCTCACCTCAGCCCGGAGAGATATTCCAGTGGAAGTTATGGGTGACACATCCTCTTCTTTAGAGGTGGCAGCCTGGCAAATCCTGCAGAAAGTCCAGCAGAGCCCCACTCACACCGGGCCACCCACAAAGCCGTGGACCCTCACACCCTCCCACCAACACAGCCCCGAGACTGCTGACGGGGCAGAGAATATGGAGTCAGGCACAGCTGCAGGGGCTATTGCTGCCTGGAGTGCTGTTTATATTGACCTCAACCCAGGCACACCTGGGGAGGGCTTGACGGCAGGGTCAGGCTGCCCAGGTCAGCTAATCCTCAGCCCTCATGGAATCACATTGCAGAAAATGGACCTCGCTAAGACAGAATATTCGCCAAGGAAAAAAAGGACACAATGCCATTTGCAGCACCGTTGATGAGTCTAGAGGTAATCACGTGACTTGGAGTAAGTCGGATATTGAAAGACACATATCATATCACTTATAGGTGTTACCTATAAATTGATACCAGGGCAGATATTTCCACGGAGAAGGGCAATCACAGATTCATTAAACAAACTTATGGTTCACCAAAGGAAAGGTGTGAGGATTGAATTCATTACGATATTGGGGTTAACAGACATATACAAACACAGTAGACGTATATAATCACCAAAGAGCTACGGAGTACCAAGAGAAGACTACTCAACATTCTGTCATAACGTACATGGGAAAAGGATCCCAGGAAGAACAGACATATGTATATGAGTAAAAGAACCACCTCTTGCACACCTACAACAACCTACACGTTGTACTCAAACTTGCTGTAATAAAAAATAAAAAAATCAATTAAAAAGACGAACAAGAAGTAGTGAGACAAACTTGAGGGGCTTTCTCCTGGCACATTCCGTTCTACATTCCAATCTAGAACGTGACTTCCATTGAGGCTCTGCTGCCCTAGTAACCAGATTTGGTAAGGGAGAACTGCTGCCACCTTGTGGCCGTTTCACACAACAGCAGCTTTAATCCCAGCGCTAATGGTCAGTGGATATTCCAAATCATTACAGGCCTGTAAATGACACCTGCCCTGAAAACAAATCCTGGGGTCATATATCGACCAAAAAACTCAAAAGACGTCCATATTTCAAAACGACAGTTTCAAGAGGCATATTTCACGCACATTAGTGTTCTGCTTCTTTTGCTTTCTTTCTTTCTTGGTTAAAAAAACGGGAATGGAAAAAGGCAACCCTCAGAATGGGCGAAAACGTTCACAAACGAATCAATGGACAAAGGTTTAAGCTCAAATATATATAAACAGCTCATGCAGCTTAATATTAATAAAACAAACAACCCAATACAAAAATGGGCAGAAGATCTAAATAGACGTTTCTTCAAAGAAGAGACAGAGATGGCCAAGACGCACATGAAAAGCTGCTCAACACCACTAATTATTAGAGAAATGAAAATCAAAACTACAATGAGGTAAGACCTCACACCTGTTAGAATCGGCATCATCAGATAATCTACAAACAACAAATTCTGGGGAGGGTGTGGACAAAAGGAACCCTCTTCCGCTATTGGTGGGAATGTAAATTGATACAGTCACTATGGAGAACAGTATGGAGGTTCCTTTAAAAAACTATAAAGAGAATTACCATAGGATCCAGCAATCCCACTTCTGGGCATATAACCAGAGAAAACCATAAATCACAAAGACACATTCACCACAATGTTCATTGCAGCACTATTTATAATAGCCAGGTAATGGAAGCAACCTAAATGCCCACAGACAGACGAATGGATAAAGATGTGGTACATATATAAAATGGAATATTACTCAGCCATAAAAAGGAATGAAACTGGGTCATTTGTAGAGAAGTTGATGGATCTAGAGACTGTCATACAGAGTGAAGTAAGTCAGAAAGAGAAAAACTAACATTGTATATTAATGCCTATATGTGGAACCTAGAAAAATGGTACAGATGAACTGGTTTGCAGGGCAGAAATAGAGGCACAGAGGTAGAGAGCAAACGTATGGACACAAAGTGGGGGAAGCCATGGGGTGGTGGTGGTGGGATGAGTTGGGAGATTGGGATTGACCTGTATACATGTATATGCATAAAATAGAAAATTAATAATAACCTACTGTATAAAAAAAATAAATAAAATTAAATTTCAAAATTTTTAAAAATAAAATGTAAAAATAAAACAGAAAAAAATTTCCTCCATTCACACTGATGCATTTATAAGAATGAATTATTTCCATGCTTATATCTATAAATACATAAAAGAGGAATAAAATTTAACTTGAACCAAAAAAGAAAAAAAAACTGAACCTAACAGTTATAAAAGGAAAACAATACCAAGGTACTTGCTCCAGTGGTAAACAATTCTGAAATTGGTCAGAAGTGGGGAATCATCTCCCATACAGCCAGCAGCCCCGCCCGCCCACGCAAGGAGCGTCCTTATTGCAAAGCTGGGAGACCGTGCCGAGGCCTCTGTGAGTAAACGTGAGCTGAGCCCCAGGCCAGATGCTGCTGAACAGTTCCCACCCTTCCCAGGTGAAACACCTGAATATGTACAAGGGCTTGAAAGCCTAGAGGAAGGGCCGTGGAGCCACACCAGCGACAGCACGCAGGCCAACTTGGTGCCTGCAGGTCAGCCAGGATGGTCCTGGCCTCGGGCGCACTTCTGGAAGCTTTCCATTGCCCTGCCTGAGATACCCCTCCTGTCCCGGCCCCCACTCCTTTTTTTCCTTACTCACCTCAGTCCGGAGAGATATTCCAGTGGATGTTATGGGTGACACATCCTCTTCTTTACAGGTGGCAGCCTGGCAACTCCTGCAGAAAGTCCAGCAGAGCCCCACTCACACTGGGCCACCCACAACGTCGTGAACCCTCACACCCTCCCACCAGCACAGCCCCGAGACTGCTGACGGGGCAGAGAATATGGAGTCAGGCACAGCTGCAGGGGCTATTGCTTCCTGGAGTGCTGTTTATATTGACCTCAACACAGGCACACCTGTGGAGGGCTTGCCGGCAGGGTCAGGCTGCCCAGGTCAGCTAATCCTCAGCCCTCAGGGAATCACATTGCAGAAAATGGACCTCGCTAAGACAGAATATTCGCCAAGGAAAAAAAGGACACAATGCCATTTGCAGCACCGTAGATGAGTCTCGAGGTAATCACGTGACTTGGAGTAAGTCAGAAAGTGAAAGACACATATCATATCATATCACTTATACGTGTTACCTATAAATTGATACCAGGGCAGATATTTCCACGGAGAAGGGCAATCACAGATTCATTAAACAAACTTATGGTTCACCAAAGGAAAGGTGTGAGGATTGAATTCATTACGATATTGGGGTTAACAGACATATACAAACACAGTAGACGTATATAATCACCAAAGACCTACGGAGTACCAAGAGAAGACTACTCAACATTCTGTCATAACGTACATGGGAAAAGGATCCCAGGAAGAACAGACATATGTATATGTGTTAAAGAACCACTTCTTGCACACCTACAGCAAGCTAAATGTTGTACTCAAACTTGCTGTAATAAAAAATAAAAAATTAAATTAAAAACACGAACAAGAAGTAGGGAGACAAACTTGAGGGGCTTTCTCCTGGCACATTCCGTTCTACATTCCAATCTAGAACGCGACTTCCATTGAGGCTCTGCTGCCCTAGTAACCAGATTTGGTAAGGGAGAACTGCTGCCACCTTGTGGCCGTTTCACACAACAGCAGCTTTAATCCCAGCGCTAATGGTCAGTGGATATTCCAAATCATTACAGGCCTGTAAATGACACCTGCCCTGAAAACAAATCCTGGGGTCATATATCGACCAAAAAACTCAAAAGACGTCCATATTTCAAAACGACAGTTTCAAGAGGCATATTTCACGCACATTAGTGTTCTGCTTCTTTTGCTTTCTTTCTTTCTTGGTTAAAAAAACGGGAATGGAAAAAGGCAACCCTCAGAATGGGCGAAAACGTTCACAAACGAATCAATGGACAAAGGTTTAAGCTCAAATATATATAAACAGCTCATGCAGCTTAATATTAATAAAACAAACAACCCAATACAAAAATGGGCAGAAGATCTAAATAGACGTTTCTTCAAAGAAGAGACAGAGATGGCCAAGACGCACATGAAAAGCTGCTCAACATCACTAATTATTAGAGAAATGAAAATCAAAACTACAATGAGGTAAGACCTCACACCTGTTAGAATCGGCATCATCAGATAATCTACAAACAACAAATTCTGGGGAGGGTGTGGACAAAAGGAACCCTCTTCCTCTATTGGTGGGAATGTAAATTGATACAGTCACTATGGAGAACAGTATGGAGGTTCCTTTAAAAAACTATAAAGAGAATTACCATAGGATCCAGCAATCCCACTTCTGGGCATATAACCAGAGAAAACCATAAATCACAAAGACACATTCACCACAATGTTCATTGCAGCACTATTTATAATAGCCAGGTAATGGAAGCAACCTAAATGCCCACAGACAGACGAATGGATAAAGATGTGGTACATATATAAAATGGAATATTACTCAGCCATAAAAAGGAATGAAACTGGGTCATTTGTAGAGAAGTTGATGGATCTAGAGACTGTCATACAGAGTGAAGTAAGTCAGAAAGAGAAAAACTAACATTGTATATTAATGCCTATATGTGGAACCTAGAAAAATGGTACAGATGAACTGGTTTGCAGGGCAGAAATAGAGGCACAGAGGTAGAGAGCAAACGTATGGACACAAAGTGGGGGAAGCCATGGGGTGGTGGTGGTGGGATGAGTTGGGAGATTGGGATTGACCTGTATACATGTATATGCATAAAATAGAAAATTAATAATAACCTACTGTATAAAAAAAATAAATAAAATTAAATTTCAAAATTTTTAAAAATAAAATGTAAAAATAAAACAGAAAAAAATTTCCTCCATTCACACTGATGCATTTATAAGAATGAATTATTTCCATGCTTATATCTATAAATACATAAAAGAGGAATAAAATTTAACTTGAACCAAAAAAGAAAAAAAAACTGAACCTAACTGTTATAAAAGGAAAACAATACCAAGGTACTTGCTCCAGTGGTAAACAATTCTGAAATTGGTCAGAAGTGGGGAATCATCTCCCATACAGCCAGCAGCCCCGCCCGCCCACGCAAGGAGCGTCCTTATTGCAAAGCTGGGAGACCGTGCCGAGGCCTCTGTGAGTAAACGTGAGCTGAGCCCCAGGCCAGATGCTGCTGAACAGTTCCCACCCTTCCCAGGTGAAACACCTGAATATGTACAAGGGCTTGAAGGCCTAGAGGAAGGGCCGTGGAGCCACACCAGCGACAGCACGCAGGCCAACTTGGTGCCTGCAGGTCAGCCAGGATGGTCCTGGCCTCGGGCGCACTTCTGGAAGCTTTCCATTGCCCTGCCTGAGATACCCCTCGTGTCCCGGCCCCCACTCCTTTTTTTCCTTACTCACCTCAGCCCGGAGAGATATTCCAGTGGATGTTATGGGTGACACATCCTCTTCTTTACAGGTGGCAGCCTGGCAACTCCTGCAGAAAGTCCAGCAGAGCCCCACTCACACTGGGCCACCCACAACGCCGTGGACCCTCACACCCTCCCACCAGCACAGCCCCGAGACTGCTGACGGGGCAGAGAATATGGAGTCAGGCACAGCTGCAGGGGCTATTGCTTCCTGGAGTGCTGTTTATATTGACCTCAACACAGGCACACCTGTGGAGGGCTTGCCGGCAGGGTCAGGCTGCCCAGGTCAGCTAATCCTCAGCCCTCAGGGAATCACATTGCAGAAAATGGACCTCGCTAAGACAGAATATTCGCCAAGGAAAAAAAGGACACAATGCCATTTGCAGCACCGTAGATGAGTCTCGAGGTAATCACGTGACTTGGAGTAAGTCAGAAAGTGAAAGACACATATCATATCATATCACTTATACGTGTTACCTATAAATTGATACCAGGGCAGATATTTCCACGGAGAAGGGCAATCACAGATTCATTAAACAAACTTATGGTTCACCAAAGGAAAGGTGTGAGGATTGAATTCATTACGATATTGGGGTTAACAGACATATACAAACACAGTAGACGTATATAATCACCAAAGATCTACGGAGTACCAAGAGAAGACTACTCAACATTCTGTCATAACGTACATGGGAAAAGGATCCCAGGAAGAACAGACATATGTATATGTGTTAAAGAACCACTTCTTGCCAACAGCAAGCTAAATGTTGTACTCAAACTTGCTGCAATAAAAAATAAAAAATTAAATTAAAAACACGAACAAGAAGTAGGGAGACAAACTTGAGGGGCTTTCTCCTGGCACATTCCGTTCTACATTACAATCTAGAACGCGACTTCCATTGAGGCTCTGCTGCCCTAGTAACCAGATTTGGTAAGGGAGAACTGCTGCCACCTTGTGGCCGTTTCACACAACAGCAGCTTTAATCCCAGCGCTAAAGGTCATTGGATATTCAAAATCATTACTGGCCTGTAAATGACACCTGCCATGAAAACAAATCCTGGGGTCATATATCGACCAAAAATTTCAAAAGACGTCCATATTTCAAAACGACAGTTTCAAGAGGCATATTTCACGCACATTAGTGTTCTGCTTCTTTTGGTTTCTTTCTTTCTTTGTTAAAAGTACGGGAATGGATAAAGGCAACCCTCAGAAGGGGCGAAAACGTTCACAAACGAATCAATGGACAAAGGTTTAATCTCCAATATATATAAACAGCTCATGCAGCTTAATATTAATAAAACAAACAACCCAATACAAAAATGGGCAGAAGATCTAAATAGACGTTTCTTCAAAGATGACACAGAGATGGCCAAGACGCACATGAAAAGCTGCTCAACATCACTAATTATTAGAGAAATGCAAATCAAAACTACAATGAGGTAAGACCTCACACCTGTTAGAATCGGCATCATCAGATAATCTACAAACAACAAATTCTGGGGAGGGTGTGGACAAAAGGAACCCTCTTCCGCTATTGGTGGGAATGTAAATTGATACAGTCACTATGAAAAAGTATGGAGGTTCCTTTAAAAAACTAAAAAGAGAATTACCATAGGATCCAGCAATCCAACTTCTGGGCATATACCCAGAGAAAACCAAAAATCACAGAGACACATTCACCACAATGTTCATTGCAGCACTATTTACAATAGCCAGGTAATGGAAGCAACCTAAATGCCCACAGACAGACGAATGGATAAAGATGTGGTACATATATAATATGGAATATTATTTCAGCCATAAAAAGGAATGAAACTGGGTCATTTGTAGAGAAGTTGATGGATCTAGAGAGTGTCATACAGAGTGAAGTAAGTCAGAAAGAGAAAAACAAATATTGTATATTAATGCCTATATGTGGAACCTAGAAAAATGTTACAGATGAACTGGTTTGCAGGGCAGAAATAGAGACACAGAGGTAGAGAACAAACGTATGGACACAAAGTGGGGGAAGCCATGGGGTGGTGGTGGTGGAATGAGTTGGGATATTGGGATTGACCTCTATACATGTATATGCATAAAATAGATAACTAATAATAACCTACTGTATAAATAAATAAATAAAATTTAATTTCAAAATTTTTAAAAATAAAATGTAAAAATAAAACAGAAAAAAAGTTCTTCCATTCACACTGATGTATTTATAAGAATGAATTATTTCCATGCTTATATCTATAAATACATAAAAGAGGAATAAAATCTTACTTGAACCAAAAAAGAAAAAAAAAACTGAACCGAACAGTTATACAGAGGAAAACACTACCAAGGCACTTGCTCCAGTGGTAAACAATTCTGAAATAGGTCAGATGTGGGGAATCATCTCCCATACAGCCAGCAGCCCCGCCCGCCCACGCAAGGAGCGTCCTTATTGCAAAGCTGGGAGACCGTGCCGAGGCCTCTGTGAGTAAACGTGAGCTGAGCCCCAGGCCAGATGCTGCTGAACAGTTCCCACCCTTCCCAGGTGAAACACCTGAATATGTACAAGGGCTTGAAAGCCTAGAGGAAGGGCCGTGGAGCCACACCAGTGACAGCACGCAGGCCAACTTGGTGCCTGCAGGTCAGCCAGGATGGTCCTGGCCACGGGCGCTCTTCTGGAAGCTTTCCATTGCCCTGCCTGAGATACCCCTCCTGTCCCGGCCCCCACTCCTTTTTTTCCTTCCTCACCTCAGCCCGGAGAGATATTCCAGTGGAAGTTATGGGTGACACATCCTCTTCTTTACAGGTGGCAGCCTGGCAACTCCTGCCGAAAGTCCACCAGAGCCCCACTCAAACCGGGCCACCCACAAAGCCGTGGACCCTCACACCCTCCCACCAGCACAGCCCGGAGACTGCTGACGGGGCAGAGAATATGGAGTCAGGCACAGCTGCAGGGCCTATTGCTGCCTGGAGTGCTGTTTATATTGACCTCAACCCAGGCACACCTGGGGAGGGCTTGCCGGCAGGGTCAGGCTGCCCAGGTCAGCTAATCCTCAGCCCTCAGGGAGTCACAGTGCAGAAAATGGACCTCGCTAAGACAGAATATTCAACAAGGAAAAAAAGGACACAATGCCATTGCAGCACCGTAGATGGGTCTCGAGGTAATCACGTGACTTGGAGTAAGTCAGAAAGTGAAAGACACATATCATATCATATCACTTATACGTGTTACCTATAAGTTGATACCAGGGCAGATATTTCCACGGAGAAGGGCAATCACAGATTCATTAAACAAACTTATGGTTCACCAAAGGAAAGGTGTGAGGATTGAATTCATTACGATATTGGGGTTAACAGACATATACAAACACAGTAGACGTATATAATCACCAAAGACCTACGGAGTACCAAGAGAAGACTACTCAACATTCTGTCATAACGTACATGGGAAAAGGATCCCAGGAAGAACAGACATATGTATATGTGTAAAAGAACCACCTCTTGCACACCTACAACAAGCTAAACGTAGTACTCAAACTTGCTGTAATAAAAAATAAAAAATTAAATTAAAAACACGAACAAGAAGTAGTGAGACACACTTGAGGGTCTTTTTCCTGGCACATTCCATTCTACTTTACAATCTAGAACGCGACTTCCATTGAGGCTCTGCTGCCCTAGTAACCAGATTTGGTAAGGGAGAACTGCTGCCACCCTGTGGCCGTTTCACACAACAGCAGATTTAATCCCAGCGATAATGGTCAGTGGATATTGAAAATCATTACAGGCCTGTAAATGACACCTGCCCGGAAAACAAATCCTGGGGTCATATATCGACCAAAAAATTCAAAACACGTCCATATTTCAAAACGACAGTTTCAAGAGGCATATTTCACGCACATTAGTGTTCTGCTTCTTTTGCTTTCTTTCTTTCTTTGTTAAAAAACGGGAATGGATAAAGGCAACCCTCAGAAGGGGCGAAAACGTTCACAAATGAATCAATGGACAAAGGTTTAATCTCCAATATATATAAACAGCTCATGCAGCTTAATATTAATAGAACAAACAACCCAATACAAAAATGGGCAGAAGATCTAAATAGACGTTTCTTCAAAGAAGACACAGTGATGGACAAGACGCACATGAAAAGCTGCTCAACATCACTAATTATTAGAGAAATGCAAATCAAAACTACAATAAGGTAAGACCTCACACCTGTTAGAATCGGCATCATCAGATAATCTACAAACAACAAATTCTGGGGAGGGTGTGGACAAAAGGCACCCTCTTCCACTATTGGTGGGAATGTAAATTGATACAGTCACTATGGAGAACAGTATGGAGGTTCCTTTAAAAAACTAAAAGGAGAATTACCATAGGATCCAGCAATCCCACTTCTGGGCATATACCCAGAGAAAACCAAAAATCACAGAGACACATTCACCACAATGTTCATTGCAGCACTATTTACAATAGCCAGGTAATGGAAGCAACCTAAATGCCCACAGACAGACGAATGGATAAAGATGTGGTACATATATAATATGGAATATTACTTCAGCTATAAAAAGGAATGAAACTGGGTCAGTTGTAGAGAAGTTGATGGATCTAGAGACTGTCATACAGAGTGAAGTAAGTCAGAAAGAGAAAAACAAATATTGTATATTAATGCCTATATGTGGAACCTAGAAAAATGGTACAGATGAACTGGTTTGCAGGGCAGAAATAGAGACACAGAGGTAGAGAACAAACGTATGGACACAAAGTGGGGGAAGCCATGGGGTGGTGGTTGTGGAATGAGTTGGGAGATTGGGATTGACCTGTATACATGTATATGCATAAAATAGATAACTAATAATAACCTACTGTATAAAAAAATAAATAAAATTAAATTTCAAAATTTTTAAAAATAAAATGTAAAAATAAAACTGAAAAAAAGTTCTTCCATTCACCCTGATGTATTTATAAGAATGAATTATTTCCATGCTTATATCTATAAATACATAAAAGAGGAATAAAATCTAACTTGAACCAAAAAAGAAAAAAAAAACTGAACCTAACAGTTATACAGAGGAAAACACTACCAAGGCACTTGCTCCAGTGTTAAACAATTCTGAAATTGGTCAGAGGTGGGGAATCATCTCCCATACAGCCAGCAGCCCCGCCCGCCCACGCAAGGAGCGTCCTTATTGCAAAGCTGGGAGACCGTGCCTAGGCCTCTGTGAGTAAACGTGAGCTGAGCCCCAGGCCAGATGCTGCTGAACTGTTCCCACCCTTCCCAGGTGAAACACCTCAATATGTACAAGGGCTTGAAAGCATAGAGGAAGGGCCGTGGAGCCACACCAGCGACAGCACGCAGGCCAACTTGGTGCCTGCAGGTCAGCCAGGATGGTCCTGGCCACGGGCGCTCTTCTGGAAGCTTTCCATTGCCCTGCCTGAGACACCCCTCCTGTCCCGGCCCCCACTCCTTTTTTTCCTTCCTCACCTCAGCCCGGAGAGATATTCCAGTGGAAGTTATGGGTGACACATCCTCTTCTTTACAGGTGGCAGCCTGGCAACTCCTGCCGAAAGTCCAGCAGAGCCCCACTCACACCGGGCCACCCACAAAGCCGTGGACCCTCACACCCTCCCACCAGCACAGCCCCGAGACTGCTGACGGGGCAGAGAATATGGAGTCAGGCACAGCTGCATGGGCTAATGCTGCCTGGAGTGCTGTTTATATTGACCTCAACCCAGGCACACCTGGGGAGGGCTTGCCGGCAAGGTCAGGCTGCCCAGGTCAGCTAATCCTCAGCCCTCAGGGAATCACATTGCAGAAAATGGACCTCGCTAAGACAGAATATTCGCAAAGGAAAAAAAGGACACAATGCCATTTGCAGCACCGTAGATGAGTCTCGAGGTAATCACGTGACTTGTAGTAAGTCAGAAATTGAAAGACACATATCATATCATATCACTTATAGGTGTTACCTATAAGTTGATACCAGGGCAGATATTTCAACGGAGAAGGGCAATCACAGATTCATTAAACAAACTTATGGTTCACCAAAGGAAAGGTGTGAGGATTGAAGTCATTACGATATTAGGGTTAACAGACATATACAAACACAGTAGACGTATATAATCACCAAAGACCTACGGAGTACCAAGAGAAGACTACTCAACATTCTGTCATAACGTACATGGGAAAAGGATCCCAGGAAGAACAGACATATGTATATGTGTAAAAGAACCACCTCTTGCACACCTACAGGAAGCTAAACGTTGTACTCAAACTTGCTGTAATAAAAAATAAAAAATTAAATTAAAAACACGAACAAGAAGTAGTGAGACACCCTTGAGGGGCTTTCTCCTGGCACATTCCGTTCTACTTTACAATCTAGAACGCGACTTCCATTGAGGCTCTGCTGCCCTACTAACCAGATTTGGTAAGGGAGAACTGCTGCCACCTTGTGGCCGTTTCACACAACAGCAGCTTTAATCCCAGCGCTAATGATCAGTGGATATTCAAAATCATTACAGGCCTGTAAATGACACCTGCCCTGAAAACAAATCCTGGGGTCATATATCGACCAAAAAATTCAAAAGACGTCCATATTTCAAAACGACAGTTTCAAGAGGCATATTTCACGCACATTAGTGTTCTGCTTCTTTTGCTTTCTTTCTTTCTTTGTTAAAAAACGGGAATGGATAAAGGCAACCCTCAGAAGGGGCGAAAACGTTCACAAACGAATCAATGGACAAAGGTTTAATCTCCAATATATATAAACAGCTCATGCAGCTTAATATTATAAAACAAACAACCCAATACAAAAATGGGCAGAAGATGTAAATAGACGTTTCTTCAAAGAAGACACAGAGATGGCCAAGACGCACATGAAAAGCTGCTCAACATCACTAATTATTAGAGAAGTGCAAATCAAAACTACAATGAGGTAAGACCTCACACCTGTTAGAATCGGCATCATCAGATAATCTACAAACAACAAATTCTGGGGAGGGTGTGGACAAAAGGAACCCTCTTCCGCTATTGGTGGGAATGTAAATTGATACAGTCACTATGGAGAACAGTATGGAGGTTCCTTTAAAAAACTAAAAGGAGAATTACCATAGGATCCAGCAATCCCACTTCTGGGCATATACCCAGAGAAAACCAAAAATCACAGAGACACATTCACCACAATGTTCATTGCAGCACTATTTACAATAGCCAGGTAATGGAAGCAACCTAAATGCCCACAGACAGACGAATGGATAAAGATGTGGTACATATATAATATGGAATATTACTTCAGCTATAAAAAGGAATGAAACTGGGTCAGTTGTAGAGAAGTTGATGGATCTAGAGACTGTCATACAGAGTGAAGTAAGTCAGAAAGAGAAAAACAAATATTGTATATTAATGCCTATATGTGGAACCTAGAAAAATGGTACAGATGAACTGGTTTGCAGGGCAGAAATAGAGACACAGAGGTAGAGAACAAACGTATGGACACAAAGTGGGGGAAGCCATGGGGTGGTGGTTGTGGAATGAGTTGGGAGATTGGGATTGACCTGTATACATGTATATGCATAAAATAGATAACTAATAATAACCTACTGTATAAAAAAATAATTAAATTTCAAAATTTTTAAAAATAAAATGTAAAAATAAAACTGAAAAAAAGTTCTTCCATTCACCCTGATGTATTTATAAGAATGAATTATTTCCATGCTTATATCTATAAATACATAAAAGAGGAATAAAATCTAACTTGAACCAAAAAAGAAAAAAAAAACTGAACCTAACAGTTATACAGAGGAAAACACTACCAAGGCACTTGCTCCAGTGTTAAACAATTCTGAAATTGGTCAGAGGTGGGGAATCATCTCCCATACAGCCAGCAGCCCCGCCCGCCCACGCAAGGAGCGTCCTTATTGCAAAGCTGGGAGACCGTGCCTAGGCCTCTGTGAGTAAACGTGAGCTGAGCCCCAGGCCAGATGCTGCTGAACTGTTCCCACCCTTCCCAGGTGAAACACCTGAATATGTACAAGGGCTTGAAAGCCTAGAGGAAGGGCCGTGGAGCCACACCAGCGACAGCACGCAGGCCAACTTGGTGCCTGCAGGTCAGCCAGGATGGTCCTGGCCACGGGCGCTCTTCTGGAAGCTTTCCATTGCACTGCCTGAGATACCCCTCCTGTCCCGGCCCCCACTCCTTTTTTTCCTTACTCACCTCAGCCCGGAGAGATACTCCAGTGGAAGTTATGGGTGACACATCCTCTTCATTACAGGTGGCAGCCTGGCAACTCCTGCAGAAAGTCCAGCAGAGCCCCACTCACACCGGGCCACCCACAAAGCCGTGGACCCTCACACCCTCCCACCAGCACAGCCCCGAGACTGCTGACGGGGCAGAGAATATGGATTCAGGCACAGCTGCAGGGGCTAATGCTGCCTGGAGTGCTGTTTATATTGACCTCAACCCAGGCACACCTGGGGAGGGCTTGCCGGCAAGGTCAGGCTGCCCAGGTCAGCTAATCCTCAGCCCTCAGGGAATCACATTGCAGAAAATGGACCTCGCTAAGACAGAATATTCGCAAAGGAAAAAAAGGACACAATGCCATTTGCAGCACCGTAGATGAGTCTCGAGGTAACCACGTGACTTGTAGTAAGTCAGAAATTGAAAGACACATATCATATCATATCACTTATAGGTGTTACCTATAAGTTGATACCAGGGCAGATATTTCAACGGAGAAGGGCAATCACAGATTCATTAAACAAACTTATGGTTCACCAAAGGAAAGTTGTGAGGATTGAAGTCATTACGATATTAGGGTTAACAGACATATACAAACACAGTAGACGTATATAATCACCAAAGACCTACGGAGTACCAAGAGAAGACTACTCAACATTCTGTCATAACGTACATGGGAAAAGGATCCCAGGAAGAACAGACATATGTATATGTGTAAAAGAACCACCTCTTGCACACCTACAGCAAGCTAAACGTTGTACTCAAACTTGCTGTAATAAAAAATAAAAAATTAAATTAAAAACACGAACAAGAAGTAGTGAGACACACTTGAGGGGCTTTCTCCTGGCACATTCCGTTCTACTTTACAATCTAGAACGCGACTTCCATTGAGGCTCTGCTGCCCTAGTAACCAGATTTGGTAAGGGAGAACTGCTGCCACCTTGTGGCCGTTTCACACAACAGCAGCTTTAATCCCAGCGCTAATGATCAGTGGATATTCAAAATCATTACAGGCCTGTAAATGACACCTGCCCTGAAAACAAATCCTGGGGTCATATATCGACCAAAAAATTCAAAAGACGTCCATATTTCAAAACGACAGTTTCAAGAGGCATATTTCACGCACATTAGTGTTCTGCTTCTTTTGCTTTCTTTCTTTCTTTGTTAAAAAACGGGAATGGATAAAGGCAACCCTCAGAAGGGGCGAAAACGTTCACAAACGAATCAATGGACAAAGGTTTAATCTCCAATATATATAAACAGCTCATGCAGCTTAATATTATAAAACAAACAACCCAATACAAAAATGGGCAGAAGATGTAAATAGACGTTTCTTCAAAGAAGACACAGAGATGGCCAAGACGCACATGAAAAGCTGCTCAACATCACTAATTATTAGAGAAATGCAAATCAAAACTACAATGAGGTAAGACCTCACACCTGTTAGAATCGGCATCATCAGATAATCTACAAACAACAAATTCTGGGGAGGGTGTGGACAAAAGGAACCCTCTTCCGCTATTGGTGGGAATGTAAATTGATACAGTCACTATGGAGAACAGTATGGAGGTTCCTTTAAAAAACTAAAAAGAGAATTACCAGAGGATCCAGCAATCCAACTTCTGGGCATATACCCAGAGAAAACCAAAAATCACAGAGACACATTCACCACAATGTTCATTGCAGCACTATTTACAATAGCCAGGTAATGGAAGCAACCTAAATGCCCACAGACAGACGAATGGATAAAGATGTGGTACATATATAATATGGAATATTATTTCAGCCATAAAAAGGAATGAAACTGGGTCATTTTAGAGAAGTTGATGGATCTAGAGACTGTCATACAGAGTGAAGTAAGTCAGAAAGAGAAAAACAAATATTGTATATTAATGCCTATATGTGGAACCTAGAAAAATGGTACAGATGAACTGGTTTGCAGGGCAGAAATAGAGACACAGAGGTAGAGAACAAACGTATGGACACAAAGTGGGGGAAGCCAGGGGTGGTGGTGGTGGAATGAGTTGAGAGATTGGGATTGACCTGTATATATGTATATGCATAAAATAGATAACTAATAATAACCTACTGTATAAAAAAATAAATAAAATTAAATTTCAAAATTTTTAAAAATAAAATGTAAAAATAAAACAGAAAAAAAGTTCTTCCATTCACACTGATGTATTTATAAGAATGAATTATTTCCATGCTTATATCTATAAATACATAAAAGAGGAATAAAATCTAACTTGAACCAAAAAAGAAAAAAAAAAACTGAATCTAACAGTTATACAGAGGAAAACACTACCAAGGCACTTGCTCCAGTGGTAAACAATTCTGAAATTGGTCAGAGGTGGGGAATCATCTCCCATACAGCCAGCAGCCCCGCCCGCCCACGCAAGGAGCGTCCTTATTGCAAAGCTGGGAGACCGTGCCGAGGCCTCTGTGAGTAAACGTGAGCTGAGCCCCATGCCAGATGCTGCTGAACAGTTCCCACCCTTCCCAGGTGAAACACCTCAATATGTACAAGGGCTTGAAAGCCTAGAGGAAGGGCCGTGGAGCCACACCAGCGACAGCACGCAGGCCAACTTGGTGCCTGCAGGTCAGCCAGGATGGTCCTGGCCACGGGCGCTCTTCTGGAAGCTTTCCATTGCCCTGCCTGAGATACCCCTCCTGTCCCGGCCCCCACTCCTTTTTTTCCTTACTCACCTCAGCCCGGAGAGATATTCCAGTGGATGTTATGGGTGACACATCCTCTTCTTTACAGGTGGCAGCCTGGCAACTCCTGCTGAAAGTCCAGCAGAGCCCCACTCACACCGGGCCACCCACAAAGCCGTGGACCCTCACACCCTCCCACCAGCACAGCCCCGAGACTGCTGACGGGGCAGAGAATATGGAGTCAGGCACAGCTGCAGGGGCTATTGCTGCCTGGAGTGCTATTTATATTGATCTCAACCCAGGCACACCTGGGGAGTGCTTGCCGGCAGGGTCAGGCTGCCCAGGTCAGCTAATCCTCAGCCCTCACGGAATCACATTGCAGAAAATGGACCTCGCTAAGACAGAATATTCGCCAAGGAAAAAAAGGACACAATGCCATTTGCAGCACCGTAGATGAGTCTCGAGGTAATCACGTGACTTGTAGTAAGTCAGAAAGTGAAAGACACATATCATATCATATCACTTATAGGTGTTACCTATAAGTTGATACCAGGGCAGATATTTCCACGGAGAAGGGCAATCACAGATTCATTAAACAAACTTATGGTTCACCAAAGGAAAGGTGTGAGGATTGAATTCATTACGATATTGGGGTTAACAGACATATACAAACACAGACGTATATAATCACCAAAGACCTACGGAGTACCAAGAGAAGACTACTCAACATTCTGTCATAACGTACATGGGAAAAGGATCCCAGGAAGAACAGACATATGTATATGTGTAAAAGAACCACCTCTTGCACACCTACAACAAGCTAAACGTTGTACTCAAACTTGCTGTAATAAAAAATAAAAAATTAAATTAAAAACACGAACAAGAAGTAGTGAGACACACTTGAGGGGCTTTCTCCTGGCACATTCCGTTCTACATTACAATCTAGAACGCGACTTCCATTGAGGCTCTGCTGCCCTAGTAACCAGATTTGGTAAGGGAGAACTGCTGCCACCTTGTGGCCGTTTCACACAACAGCAGCTTTAATCCCAGCGCTAATGGTCAGTGGATATTCAAAATCATTACAGGCCTGTAAATGACACCTGCCCTGAAAACAAATCCTGGGGTCATATATCGACCAAAAAATTCAAAAGACGTCCATATTTCAAAACGACAGTTTCAAGAGGCATATTTCACGCACATTAGTGTTCTGCTTCTTTTGCTTTCTTTCTTTCTTTGTTAAAAAAACGGGAATGGATAAAGGCAACCCTCAGAATGGGCGAAAACGTTCACAAACGAATCAATGGACAAAGGTTTAATCTCCAATATATATAAACAGCTCATGCAGCTTAATATTAATAAAACAAACAACCCAATACAAAAATGGGCAGAAGATCTGAATAGACGTTTCTTCAACGAAGACACAGAGATGGCCAAGACGCACATGAAAAGCTGCTCAACATCACTAATTATTAGAGAAATGCAAATCAAATCTACAATGAGGTAAGACCTCACACATGTTAGAATCGGCATCATCAGATAATCTACAAACAACAAATTCTGGTGAAGGTGTGGACAAAAGGAACCCTCTTCCGCTATTGGTGGGAATGTAAATTGATACAGTCACTATGGAGAACAGTATGGAGGTTCCTTTAAAAACTAAAAAGAGAATTACCATAGGATCCAGCAATCCCACTTCTGGGCATATACCCAGAGAAAACCATAAATCACAAAGACACATTCACCACAATGTTCATTGCAGCACTATTTACAATAGCCAGGTAATGGAAGCAACCTAAATGCCCACAGACAGACGAATGGATAAAGATGTGGTACATATATAAAATGGAATATTACTTCAGCCATAAAAAAGAATGAAACTGGGTCATTTGTATAGAAGTTGATGGATCTAGAGACTGTCATACAGAGTGAAGTAAGTCAGAAAGAGAAAAACAAATATTGTATATTAATGCCTATATGTGGAACCTAGAAAAATGTTACAGATGAACTGGTTTGCAGGGCAGAAATAGAGACACAGAGGTAGAGAACAAACGTATGGACACAAAGTGGGGGAAGCCATGGGGTGGTGGTGGTGGAATGAGTTGGGATATTGGGATTGACCTCTATACATGTATAGGCATAAAATAGATAACTAATAATAACCTACTGTATAAATAAATAAATAAAATTAAATTTCAAAATTTTTAAAAATAAAATGTAAAAATAAAACAGAAAAAAAGTTCTTCCATTCACACTGATGTATTTATAAGAATGAATTATTTCCATGCTTATATCTATAAATACATAAAAGAGGAATAAAATCTTACTTGAACCAAAAAAGAAAAAAAAAACTGAACCTAACAGTTATACAGAGGAAAACACTACCAAGGCACTTGCTCCAGTGGTAAACAATTCTGAAATAGGTCAGAGGTGGGGAATCATCTCCCATACAGCCAGCAGCCCCGCCCGCCCACGCAAGGAGCGTCCTTATTGCAAAGCTGGGAGACCGTGCCGAGGCCTCTGTGAGTAAACGTGAGCTGAGCCCCAGGCCAGATGCTGCTGAACAGTTTCCACCCTTTCCAGGTGAAACACCTCAATATGTACAAGGGCTTGAAAGCCTAGAGGAAGGGCCGTGGAGCCACACCAGTGACAGCACGCAGGCCAACTTGGTGCCTGCAGGTCAGCCCGGATGGTCCTGGCCACGGGCGCTCTTCTGGAAGCTTTCCATTGCCCTGCCTGAGATACCCCTCCTGTCCCGGCCCCCACTCCTTTTTTTCCTTCCTCACCTCAGCCCGGAGAGATATTCCAGTGGAAGTTATGGGTGACACATCCTCTTCTTTACAGGTGGCAGCCTGGCAACTCCTGCCGAAAGTCCATCAGAGCCCCACTCAAACCGGGCCACCCACAAAGCTGTGGACCCTCACACCCTCCCACCAGCACAGCCCGGAGACTGCTGACGGGGCAGAGAATATGGAGTCAGGCACAGCTGCAGGGCCTATTGCTGCCTGGAGTGCTGTTTATATTGACCTCAACCCAGGCACACCTGGGGAGGGCTTGCCGGCAGGGTCAGGCTGCCCAGGTCAGCTAATCCTCAGCCCTCCGGGAGTCACAGTGCAGAAAATGGACCTCGCTAAGACAGAATATTCAACAAGGAAAAAAAGGACACAATGCCATTACAGCACCATAGATGGGTCTCGAGGTAATCACGTGACTTGGAGTAAGTCAGAAAGTGAAAGACACATATCATATCATATCACTTATACGTGTTACCTATAAGTTGATACCAGGGCAGATATTTCCACGGAGAAGGGCAATCACAGATTCATTAAACAAACTTATGGTTCACCAAAGGAAAGGTGTGAGGATTGAATTCATTACGATATTGGGGTTAACAGACATATACAAACACAGTAGACGTATATAATCACCAAAGACCTACGGAGTACCAAGAGAAGACTACTCAACATTCTGTCATAACGTACATGGGAAAAGGATCCCAGGAAGAACAGACATATGTATATGTGTAAAAGAACCACCTCTTGCACACCTACAACAAGCTAAACGTAGTACTCAAACTTGCTGTAATAAAAAATAAAAAATTAAATTAAAAACACGAACAAGAAGTAGTGAGACACACTTGAGGGTCTTTTTCCTGGCACATTCCATTCTACTTTACAATCTAGAACGCGACTTCCATTGAGGCTCTGCTGCCCTAGTAACCAGATTTGGTAAGGGAGAACTGCTGCCACCCTGTGGCCGTTTCACACAACAGCAGATTTAATCCCAGCGATAATGGTCAGTGGATATTGAAAATCATTACAGGCCTGTAAATGACACCTGCCCGGAAAACAAATCCTGGGGTCATATATCGACCAAAAAATTCAAAACACGTCCATATTTCAAAACGACAGTTTCAAGAGGCATATTTCACGCACATTAGTGTTCTGCTTCTTTTGCTTTCTTTCTTTCTTTGTTAAAAAACGGGAATGGATAAAGGCAACCCTCAGAAGGGGCGAAAACGTTCACAAATGAATCAATGGACAAAGGTTTAATCTCCAATATATATAAACAGCTCATGCAGCTTAATATTAATAAAACAAACAACCCAATACAAAAATGGGCAGAAGATCTAAATAGACGTTTCTTCAAAGAAGACACAGTAATGGACAAGACGCACATGAAAAGCTGCTC
Organism: Mesoplodon bidens; assembly: GCF_964165515.1. NCBI lineage: Eukaryota > Metazoa > Chordata > Mammalia > Artiodactyla > Ziphiidae > Mesoplodon > Mesoplodon bidens. The sequence goes on from NC_138168.1 coordinate 1,473,399, forward strand.
AACATCACTAATTATTAGAGAAATGCAAATCAAAACTACAATAAGGTAAGACCTCACACCTGTTAGAATCGGCATCATCAGATAATCTACAAACAACAAATTCTGGGGAGGGTGTGGACAAAAGGCACCCTCTTCCACTATTGGTGGGAATGTAAATTGATACAGTCACTATGGAGAACAGTATGGAGGTTCCTTTAAAAAACTAAAAGGAGAATTACCATAGGATCCAGCAATCCCACTTCTGGGCATATACCCAGAGAAAACCAAAAATCACAGAGACACATTCACCACAATGTTCATTGCAGCACTAGTTACAATAGCCAGGTAATGGAAGCAACCTAAATGCCCACAGACAGACGAATGGATAAAGATGTGGTACATATATAATATGGAATATTACTTCAGCTATAAAAAGGAATGAAACTGGGTCAGTTGTAGAGAAGTTGATGGATCTAGAGACTGTCATACAGAGTGAAGTAAGTCAGAAAGAGAAAAACAAATATTGTATATTAATGCCTATATGTGGAACCTAGAAAAATGGTACAGATGAACTGGTTTGCAGGGCAGAAATAGAGACACAGAGGTAGAGAACAAACGTATGGACACAAAGTGGGGGAAGCCATGGGGTGGTGGTTGTGGAATGAGTTGGGAGATTGGGATTGACCTGTATACATGTATATGCATAAAATAGATAACTAATAATAACCTACTGTATAAAAAAATAAATAAAATTAAATTTCAAAATTTTTAAAAATAAAATGTAAAAATAAAACTGAAAAAAAGTTCTTCCATTCACCCTGATGTATTTATAAGAATGAATTATTTCCATGCTTATATCTATAAATACATAAAAGAGGAATAAAATCTAACTTGAACCAAAAAAGAAAAAAAAAACTGAACCTAACAGTTATACAGAGGAAAACACTACCAAGGCACTTGCTCCAGTGTTAAACAATTCTGAAATTGGTCAGAGGTGGGGAATCATCTCCCATACAGCCAGCAGCCCCGCCCGCCCACGCAAGGAGCGTCCTTATTGCAAAGCTGGGAGACCGTGCCTAGGCCTCTGTGAGTAAACGTGAGCTGAGCCCCAGGCCAGATGCTGCTGAACTGTTCCCACCCTTCCCAGGTGAAACACCTCAATATGTACAAGGGCTTGAAAGCCTAGAGGAAGGGCCGTGGAGCCACACCAGCGACAGCACGCAGGCCAACTTGGTGCCTGCAGGTCAGCCAGGATGGTCCTGGCCACGGGCGCTCTTCTGGAAGCTTTCCATTGCCCTGCCTGAGATACCCCTCCTGTCCCGGCCCCCACTCCTTTTTTTCCTTACTCACCTCAGCCCGGAGAGATACTCCAGTGGAAGTTATGGGTGACACATCCTCTTCATTACAGGTGGCAGCCTGGCAACTCCTGCAGAAAGTCCAGCAGAGCCCCACTCACACCGGGCCACCCACAAAGCCGTGGACCCTCACACCCTCCCACCAGCACAGCCCCGAGACTGCTGACGGGGCAGATAATATGGAGTCAGGCACAGCTGCATGGGCTAATGCTGCCTGGAGTGCTGTTTATATTGACCTCAACCCAGGCACACCTGGGGAGGGCTTGCCGGCAAGGTCAGGCTGCCCAGGTCAGCTAATCCTCAGCCCTCAGGGAATCACATTGCAGAAAATGGACCTCGCTAAGACAGAATATTCGCAAAGGAAAAAAAGGACACAATGCCATTTGCAGCACCGTAGATGAGTCTCGAGGTAATCACGTGACTTGTAGTAAGTCAGAAATTGAAAGACACATATCATATCATATCACTTATAGGTGTTACCTATAAGTTGATACCAGGGCAGATATTTCAACGGAGAAGGGCAATCACAGATTCATTAAACAAACTTATGGTTCACCAAAGGAAAGGTGTGAGGATTGAAGTCATTACGATATTAGGGTTAACAGACATATACAAACACAGTAGACGTATATAATCACCAAAGACCTACGGAGTACCAAGAGAAGACTACTCAACATTCTGTCATAACGTACATGGGAAAAGGATCCCAGGAAGAACAGACATATGTATATGTGTAAAAGAACCACCTCTTGCACACCTACAGGAAGCTAAACGTTGTACTCAAACTTGCTGTAATAAAAAATAAAAAATTAAATTAAAAACACGAACAAGAAGTAGTGAGACACCCTTGAGGGGCTTTCTCCTGGCACATTCCGTTCTACTTTACAATCTAGAACGCGACTTCCATTGAGGCTCTGCTGCCCTACTAACCAGATTTGGTAAGGGAGAACTGCTGCCACCTTGTGGCCGTTTCACACAACAGCAGCTTTAATCCCAGCGCTAATGATCAGTGGATATTCAAAATCATTACAGGCCTGTAAATGACACCTGCCCTGAAAACAAATCCTGGGGTCATATATCGACCAAAAAATTCAAAAGACGTCCATATTTCAAAACGACAGTTTCAAGAGGCATATTTCACGCACATTAGTGTTCTGCTTCTTTTGCTTTCTTTCTTTCTTTGTTAAAAAACGGGAATGGATAAAGGCAACCCTCAGAAGGGGCGAAAACGTTCACAAACGAATCAATGGACAAAGGTTTAATCTCCAATATATATAAACAGCTCATGCAGCTTAATATTATAAAACAAACAACCCAATACAAAAATGGGCAGAAGATGTAAATAGACGTTTCTTCAAAGAAGACACAGAGATGGCCAAGACGCACATGAAAAGCTGCTCAACATCACTAATTATTAGAGAAGTGCAAATCAAAACTACAATGAGGTAAGACCTCACACCTGTTAGAATCGGCATCATCAGATAATCTACAAACAACAAATTCTGGGGAGGGTGTGGACAAAAGGAACCCTCTTCCGCTATTGGTGGGAATGTAAATTGATACAGTCACTATGGAGAACAGTATGGAGGTTCCTTTAAAAAACTAAAAGGAGAATTACCATAGGATCCAGCAATCCCACTTCTGGGCATATACCCAGAGAAAACCAAAAATCACAGAGACACATTCACCACAATGTTCATTGCAGCACTAGTTACAATAGCCAGGTAAAGGAAGCAACCTAAATGCCCACAGACAGAAGAATGGATAAAGATGTGGTACATATATAATATGGAATATTACTTCAGCTATAAAAAGGAATGAAACTGGGTCAGTTGTAGAGAAGTTGATGGATCTAGAGACTGTCATACAGAGTGAAGTAAGTCAGAAAGAGAAAAACAAATATTGTATATTAATGCCTATATGTGGAACCTAGAAAAATGGTACAGATGAACTGGTTTGCAGGGCAGAAATAGAGACACAGAGGTAGAGAACAAACGTATGGACACAAAGTGGGGGAAGCCATGGGGTGGTGGTTGTGGAATGAGTTGGGAGATTGGGATTGACCTGTATACATGTATATGCATAAAATAGATAACTAATAATAACCTACTGTATAAAAAAATAATTAAATTTCAAAATTTTTAAAAATAAAATGTAAAAATAAAACTGAAAAAAAGTTCTTCCATTCACCCTGATGTATTTATAAGAATGAATTATTTCCATGCTTATATCTATAAATACATAAAAGAGGAATAAAATCTAACGAACCAAAAAAGAAAAAAAAAACTGAACCTAACAGTTATACAGAGGAAAACACTACCAAGGCACTTGCTCCAGTGTTAAACAATTCTGAAATTGGTCAGAGGTGGGGAATCATCTCCCATACAGCCAGCAGCCCCGCCCGCCCACGCAAGGAGCGTCCTTATTGCAAAGCTGGGAGACCGTGCCTAGGCCTCTGTGAGTAAACGTGAGCTGAGCCCCAGGCCAGCTGCTGCTGAACTGTTCCCACCCTTCCATGTAAAACACCTGAATATGTACAAGGGCTTGAAAGCCTAGAGGAAGGGCCGTGGAGCCACACCACAGACAGCACGCAGGCCAACTTGGTGCCTGCAGGCCAGCCAGGGTGGTCCTGGCCCCGGGCGCTCTTCCGGAAGCTTTCCATTGCCCTGCCTGAGATACCCCTCCTGTCCCGGACCCCACTCCTTTTTTTCCTTCCTCACCTCTGTCCAGAGAGATATTCCAGCGGAAGGTATGGGTGACACATCCTCTTCTTTACAGGAGGCAGCCTGGCAACTCCTGCCGAAAGTCCAGCAGAACCCCACTCACACCGGGCCACCTACAAAGCCATGGACCGACACACCCTCCCACCAGCACAGCCCCGAGACTGCTGACGGGGCAGAGAATATGGAGTCAGGCACAGGTTCAGGGGCTATTGCTGCCTGGAGCGCTGTTTATATTGACCTCAACCAGGCACACCTGGGGAGGGCCGGCCGGCAGGATATGGCTGCCCACGTCAGCTAATCCACAACCCGCAGGGAATCACATTGTTTAAAATGGACCTCGCTAAGTCAGAATAGAAGGCAAGGAAAAAAAGGACACAATGCCATTTGCAGCACCGTAGATGAGTCTCGAGGTAATCACGTGACTTGTAGTAAGTCAGAAAGTGAAAGACACATATCATATCATATCACTTATAGGTGTTACCTATAAATTGATACCAGGGCAGATATTTCCACGGAGAAGGGCAATCACAGATTCATTAAACAAACTTATGGTTCACCAAAGGAAAGGTGTGAGGATTGAATTCATTACGATATTGGGGTTAACAGACATATACAAACACAGTAGACGTATATAATCACCAAAGACCTACGGGGTACCAAGAGAAGACTACTCAACATTCTGTCATAACGTACATGGGAAAAGGATCCCAGGAAGAACAGACATATGTATATGTGTAAAAGAACCACCTCTTGCACACCTACAACAAGCTAAACGTTGTACTCAAACTTGCTGTAATAAAAAATAAAAAATTAAATTAAAAACATGAACAAGAAGTAGTGAGACAAACTTGAGGGGCTTTCTCCTGGCACATTCCGTTCTACATTCCAAACTAGAACGTGACATCCATTGAGGCTCTGCTGCCCTAGTAACCAGATTTGGTAAGGGAGAACTGCTGCCACCTTGTGGCCGTTTCACACCACAGCAGCTTTAATCCCAGCGCTAATGGTCAGTGGATATTCCAAATCATTACAGGCCTGTAAATGACACCTGCCCTGAAAACAAATCCTGGGGTCATATATCGACCAAAATATACAAAAGACGTCCATATTTCAAAACGATAGTTTCAAGAGGCATATTTCACGCACATTAGTGTTCTGCTTCTTTTGCTTTCTTTCTTTCTTTGTTAAAAAAACGGGAATGGAAAAAGGCAACCCTCAGAATGGGCGAAAACGTTCACAAACGAATCAATGGACAAAGGTTTAATCTCCAATATATATAAACAGCTCATGCAGCTTAATATTAATAAAACAAACAACCAAATACAAAAATGAGCTGAAGATCTAAATAGACGTTTCTTCAAAGAAGACACAGAGATTGCCAAGACGCACATGAAAAGCTGCTCAACATCACTAATTGTTAGAGAAATGCAAATCAATACTACAATGAGGTAAGACCTCACACCTGTTAGAATCGGCATCATCAGATAATCTACAAACAACAAATTCTGGGGAGGGTGTGGACAAAACGAACCCTCTTCCGCTATTGGTGGGAATGTAAATTGATACAGTCACTATGGAGAACAGTATGGATGTTCCTTTAAAAAACTAAAAAGAGAATTACCATAGGATCCAGCAATCCCACTTCTGGACATATACCCAGAGAAAACCATAAATCACAGAGACACATTCACCACAATGTTCATTGCAGCACTATTTACAATAGCCAGGTAATGGAAGCAACCTAAATGCCCACAGACAGACGAATGGATAAAGATATGGTACATATATAAAATGGAATATTACTCAGCCATAAAATTGAATGAAACTGGGTCATTTGTAGAGAAGTTGATGGATCTAGAGACTGTCATACAGAGTGAAGTAAGTCAGAAAGAGAAAAACAAATATTGTATATTAATGCCTATATGTGGAACCTAGAAAAATGGTACAGATGAACTGGTTTGCAGGGCAGAAATAGAGACACAGAGGTAGAGAACAAACGTATGGACACAAAGTGGCGGAAGCCATGGGGTGGTGGTGGTGGGATGAGTTGGGAGATTGGGATTGACCTGTATACATGTCTATGCATAAAATAGATAACTAATAATAACCTACTGTATAAAAAAATAAATTAAATTAAATTTCAAAATTTTTAAAAATAAAATGTAAAAATAAAACAGAAAAAAAGTTCTTCCATTCACACTGATGTATTTATAAGAATGAATTATTTCCATGCTTATATCTATAAATACATAAAAGAGGAATAAAATCTAACTTGAACCAAAAAACAAAAAAAACTGAACCTAACAGTTATACAGAGGAAAACACTACCAAGGCACTTGCTCCAGTGGTAAACAATTCTGAAATTGGTCAGAGGTGGGGAATCATCTCCCAGACAGTCAGCAGCCCCGCCCGGGCACGCAAGGAGCATCCTTATTGCAAAGCTGGGGAACCGTGCCGAGGCCTCTGTGAGTAAACGTGAGCTGAGCCCCAGGCCAGCTGCTGCTGAACTGTTCCCACCCTTCCCAGGTGAAACACCTGAATATGTACAAGGGCTTGAAAGCCTAGAGGAACGGCCTTGGAGCCACACTAGCGACAGCACGCAGGCCAACTTGGTGCCTGCAGGTCAGCCAGTATGGTCCTGGCCACGGGCGCTCTTGTGGAATATTTCCATTGCCCTGCCTGAGATACCCCTCCTGTCCCGGCCCCCACTCCTTTTTTTCCTTCCTCACCTCAGCCCGGAGAGATATTCCAGTGGAAGTTATGGGTGACACATCCTCTTCTTTATAGGTGGCAGCCTGGCAACTCCTGCCGAAAGTCCAGCAGAGCCCCACTCACACCGGGCCACCCACAAAGCCGTGGACCCTCACACCTTCCCACCAGCACAGCCCCGAGACTGCTGACGGGGCAGAGAATATGGAGTCAGGCACAGCTGCAGGGGCTATTGCTGCCTGGAGTGCTGTTTATATTGACCTCAACACAGGCACACCTGGGGAGGGCTTGCCGGCAGGGTCAGGCTGCCCAGGTCAGCTAATCCTCAGCCCTTAGGGAATCACATTGCCGAAAATGGACCTCGCTAAGACAGAATATTCGCCAAGGAAAAAAAGGACACAATGCCATTTGCAGCACCGTAGATGAGTCTCGAGGTAATCAAGTGACTTGGAGTAAGTCAGAATGTGAAAGACACATATCATATCATATCACTTATAGGTGTTACCTATAAATTGATACCAGGGCAGATATTTCCACGGAGAAGGGCAATCACAGATTCATTAAACAAACTTATGGTTCACCAAAGGAAAGGTGTGAGGATTGAATTCATTACGATATTGGGGTTAACAGACATATACAAACACAGTAGACGTATATAATCACCAAAGACCTACGGAGTACCAAGAGAAGACTACTCAACATTCCGTCATAATGTACATGGGAAAAGGATCCCAGGAAGAACAGACATATGTATATGTGTGAAAGAACCACCTCTTGCACACCTACAACAAGCTAAACCTTGTACTCAAACTTGCTGTAATAAAAAATAAAAAATTAAATTAAAAACACGAACAAGAAGTAGTGAGACACACTTGACGGGCTTTGTCCTGGCACATTCCGTTCTACATTCCAATCTACAATGCGACTTCCATTGAGGCTCTGCTGCCCTAGTAACCAGATTTGGTAAGGGAGAACTGCTGCCACCTTGTGGCCGTTTCACACAACAGCAGCTTTAATCCCAGCGCTAATGGTCACTTGATATTCCAAAGAATTGCAGGCCTGTGAATGACACCTGCCCTGAAAACAAATCCTGGGGTCGTATATCGACCCAAAAATACAAAAGCCGTTCATATTTCAAAACGACAGTTTCAAGAGGCCTATTTTACACACATTTGTGTTCTGCTTCTTTTTCTTGCTTTCTTTTTTTGTTAAAAAACGGTAAAGGAAAAAGGCAACCCTGAGAATGGGAGCAAATATTTGCAAACGAATCAATGGACAAAGGTTTAACCTCCAATACATATAAACAGCTCATGCAGCTTAATCTTAAAAAAACAAACAACCCAATACAAAAAAGGCTAGAAGATCTAAATAGACACTTCTTCAAAGAAGACACAGAGATGGCCAAGACGCACATGAAATGCTGCTCAATGTCTCTCATTATTAGAGAAATGCAAATCAAACCTACAATGAGGTATCACCTCACACCTGTTAGAATGGGCATCATCAGAAAATCTACAGACAACAAATGCTGGGGAGGGTGTGGAGAAAAGGAACCCTCTTCCACTCTCGGTGGGAATGTAAAGTGATACAGTCACTATGGAGAACAGTATGGACGTTCCTTTAAAAACTAACTATAGAATTACCATATGATCCAGCAATCCCACTTCTGGGCATATACCCAGAGAAAACCATAAATCAAAAAGACCCATTCACCACAGTGTTCCTTGCAGAACTCTTTACCATAGCCAGGTAATGGAAGCAACCTAAATGCCCACAGCCAGGCGAATGGATAAAGATGTCTTGCGTATATAAAATGGAATATTACTCAGCCATACAAACGAATGAAACTGGGTCATTTGTAGAGATGTCGATGGATCTAGAGACTGTCATACAGAGTGAAGTAAGTCGGAAAGAGAAAAACAAATATTGTATATATAATGCATGCATGTGGAACCGAGAAAAATGGTACAGATGAACCGGTTTGCCGGGCAGAAATAGAGACACAGAGGTAGAGAACACACGTATGGACACCAAAGGGGCGAAGCCATGGGGTGGTGCTGCTGGGATGAGTTGCGGGATTGGGATTGACTTGTATACATGTATATGTGTAAAATAGATAACTAATGATATCCTGCCGTATAAGTAAAAAAAATTAAATTAAATTACAAAGTTTTTTTAAAATAAATAAAATTTCAAAATAAAACAGAAAAAAGTGCTTCCCTTCACCAGATGTATTTATATGAATGAATTATTTCCATGCTAATATCTATAAATACATAAAAGAGGAATAAAATCTACCTTGAACCAAAAAAAGAAATATACAGAGGAAAGCCCTATCAGGCACTTGCTCCAGGGGTAAACAATTCTGAAGATGGTCAGAGGTGGGGAATCATCTACCATGAAGCCAGCAGCCCCCCCCCCCGCAAGCAGCTTCCTCATTGCAAAGCTGGGGGCCCATGCCGAGGCGTCTCTGAGTAAACGTGAGCTGAGCCCCAAGCCAGCTGCTGCTAAACTGTTCCCAGCCTTCTCAAGTAAAACACCTGGATATGTACAAGGACTTCAAAGCCTAGAGGAAGGGCCGTGGAGCCACACCAGTGACAGCATGCAGACCGACTTGGTGCCTGCAGGACAGCCAGGGTGGTCCTGGCCCCGGGCGCTCTTCTGGAAGCTTTCCATTTCCCTGCCTGAGATACCCCTCCTGTCCCAGACCCAACAGATTTTTTCCTTCCTCACCTCTGCCAGTGGAGAAATTCCAGCAGAAGGTATGGTGACACATCCTCTTCTTTAGCAGGTGGCAGCCTGGCAACTCCTGCAGAAAGTCCAGCAGAGACCCACTCACACCGGGACCCCCACAAAGCCGTGGCCCCTCACTCCCTCCCACCAGCACAGCCCCGAGACTGCTGATGGGGCAGAGGATATGGCATCAGGCACAGCTGCAGGGGCTCTTGCTCTCTGGAGTGGTGTTTCTATTGACCTCAACCCAGGCACACCTGGGGAGGGCTGGGTCACAGTGTCAGGCTGCCCAGTTCAGCTAATCCTCACCCCTCAGGGGCTCACATTGCAGAAAATGGACCTCGCTGAACCGGCCAGGTCCAAGGAACACGTGTGGGCTCCTGAGAGTCAGGATAGACAAGGGGCTGCAGCTCCGGCTTGTTTTCTAATCATTTTATCTGGCCCATGAGTGGGAGACAACTTCAAGAAGATCCTCTCCTAATGAGAGGAATCCAGGAGTCAGGGAGACGACGGCTGATAGGTGGAGACAGAGGCCTGGTGCCCAGGCTGCAGTGGAAGTCTCTGGAAGACCAGGCAGAGGGCGGCCGCACAGAGGGATGCCCAGAGTCACAGACCTGTCGGAGCTGCTGTTTGTTAGTTCAAGTCCTGCTCTAAGGTGCTCTGGGTCAGCTCTGAGTGACAGGCGATCTGAGGTGCTCTCCAATGCCGGCCACGTGCACGGTTCCTTTGTGCCTAGCCCTGCTGGCGTACCTGCCCAGGGGAGCTCCGTATCCTGGGAGGGGCCTGACCACGAGAGCCCCATGGGCTGCTGGGTAGTTGCGCAGGTGAGCTCCGTATCCTGGGACTGGCCGGACCAAAAGAGCTCCGTGGGCGGCTGGGACCTGCCCAGGTGAGCCCCATATCCTGGGAGGGGCCTGACAACGAGAGCCCCATGGGCTGTTGGGCAGTTGCGCAGGTGGGCTCCATAAACTGCAATTGCCCTGACCACGAGAGCCCCGTGGGCTGCTGGGGACCTGGTAAAGGATGTCAGGACACTCAGTGAAGCCACTGAGGATATACATCCAGCAGTCTCTAATTCCTACACCCTGCTGGTCATCCTACCATCCACCAGGACATGCTATTCTGTATTAGACTTCAATGATGCCGCCTTCTGTATTCCATTCGTCCCAGAAAGGCTCTGCTGCCCTAGTAACCAGATTTGGGAATGGAGAAATGCTGCCGCCTTGTGGCCATTTCCCACAACAGCAGCTTTAAACCCAGTGCTAATGGTCACTAAATATTCACACTCATTGCAGGCCTGTGAATGACACCTGCCCTCAAAAACAATCCTGGGGTCAAAAATTGACCAAAAAATTCAAAAGAGGGCAACCATCCAAGAAGACAATTGCAAGAGGTTAATTGTACTCTCCGTTTTTTTTTTCTGTTTTTCTGTACCAGAAGTTTAAAAAGGCATGGAACAATGCTGAACATTAGGAAGAATTAAAGGTATGTAAATCCAAATTACAAAAACTTACCAGCTCACACCAGTCAGAATGGCCATCAGCAAAAGTTCTGCAAACAATAAATGCTGAAGGGGTTTTGGAGAAATGCCTACACTTTTTTCAACGTGGGACATGGTAAGAGCCAGTAATGAAAACAAAAATGTGGTGCTTTTTAGAGGTAAATACTGAGCTACCATTCAATCAAGCATACCCACTGCTGGGCCTATCGCCTGAGGGGATGAGAATCAAAAAGACACAGGCTGTTTTTCACTGGTCTCGTAGTGGATGAGAGTCTGCCAGCCAATGCAGGGGACATGGGATCATGCCCGGTTAGGGAAGATCACGCATGCGGCGGAGCGCCTGGTCCCGTGAGCTATGGCTGCTGGGCCTGCACATCCAGAGCCTGTGCTCCGCAATGGGAGGGTGCACGGAAGCAAGAGGCCCACGTACTGCCAACAAAACAAAACAAAACAAAACAAAACAAAACGACACAGGCTGGCAATCCTGCACTCCAGCAATATTTACCATAGCCAAAACTTGGAAGCTACGAAAATGTCCATCAGTAGAGGAATGCACAAAGAAGAAGTGGTCCATGTACACAATGGAATATGACTCCAATAACAAATATATAAATTCAATTTATAAAACAAACATAAGCAAGGAGACATCAGCTTTGGGGGGCACATTCCACTCTAATATATAACCGAGGAACACCACTGCCAAGATGGTCTGTTTCCCTAGTTACCAGATTGGGAAAAGCAGAAATGCTGCCGCCCTCTGGCCGTTACCTGCAACAGCAGCTTTAAAACCTGTGTTAAGGTTCACTTCATAGGCACCAGTACTGGAGGGCTGTAAATGAAACCTGCCCTCAAAATGTCTTGAGGGAGGTAATGGCCAAACTATTTCTAAGTGTCCCACATACTTCACAAAAACCATTTGAAGAGGTAAGCTGTACTCACAGTTTGAAGAAAAGAAGGACATGCCAGACAATCAATTTCAAGGGGTTATGAGACACATGCAAATCCAACCACAAAGTGGTATCAGCTCACACGAGTCAGAATATACCTCAGCAAAAATACTACAAACAATAATCGCTGAAGGTGTTGTGAAGAAGAGCATAACCTCAACCTTAGGTGGGACATAACCTGGTAAGAGCCACTAATGAGAACAGAATGGAGGTGCCTCTACAAGGTAAACGTTTTGCTACCATAGGATCCAGCAGGCCCACTCCTGGGCCTATAACCTAAGAAGACAGAATTGGAAAGACACAGGCAGGCAAATGTGCATTGCCGCAGCATTACAATGGCCATGACATGGAAGCAACCAAAAAGTCCATCAACAGATGAGTGGACAAAGAAGAACGGGTCCCTATACAGACAGAATATTAGCCATGGAAAAAAAGGACACAGTGCCATTTGCAGCACCGTAGATGAGTCTACAGGTAATCACGTGACTTGTAGTAAGTCAGAAACAGAAAGACACATGTCGTATGATATCACTTATAGGTGTTACTGAAAAATTGACACCAGTGAAGACATTTCCACAGAGAAGGGCAATCACAGATTCATTAAACAAACTGATGGTTCACCAATGGAAAGGTGTGAGGATTGCATACATTAGGATATTGCGCTTCACGGACATATACAAACACAGGTGAAATATATAATCACCAAACACCTACGGAATACCAAGAGAAGGCTACTCAACATTCCGTCATAACGTACATGGGAAAAGGGTCCCAGGAAGAACAGACATATGTATATGTGTAAAAGAACCACATCTTGCACACCTACAACAAGCCAAACATTGTAATCAAACTTGCTGTGATAAAACATAAAAATTAAATTAAAACTACGAACTAGAAGTAGTGAGACAAACGTAAGGGGCTTTTACCTGGCACATTCCATTCTAAATGACAAGCTGGAACGAGACTTGCATTGAGGCTCTGTTGTCCTAGTAACCAGATTTGGTAAAGGAGAACTGCTGCCACCTTGTGGCCGTTTCACACAACAGCAGCTTTAATCCCAGCGCTAATGGTCACTTGATATTCCAAAGAATTTCAGGCCTGTGAATGACACCTGCCCTGAAAACAAATCCTGGGGTCGTATATCGACCCAAAAATACAAAAGCCGTTCATATTTCAAAACGACAGTTTCAAGAGGCCTATTTTACACACATTTGTGTTCTGCTTCTTTTTCTTGCTTTCTTTTTTTGTTAAAAAACGGGAAAGGAAAAAGGCAACCCTGAGAATGGGAGCAAATATTTGCAAACGAATCAATGGACAAAGGTTTAACCTCCAATACATATAAACAGCTCATGCAGCTTAATCTTAAAAAAACAAACAACCCAATACAAAAAAGGCTAGAAGATCTAAATAGACACTTCTTCAAAGAAGACACAGAGATGGCCAAGACGCACATGAAATGCTGCTCAACGTCTCTCATTATTAGAGAAATGCAAATCAAACCTACAATGAGGTATCACCTCACACCTGTTAGAATGGGCATCATCAGAAAATCTACAGACAACAAATGCTGGGGAGGGTGTGGAGAAAAAGAACCCTCTTCCACTCTCGGTGGGAATGTAAAGTGATACAGTCACTATGGAGAACAGTATGGACGTTCCTTTAAAAACTAACTATAGAATTACCATATGATCCAGCAATCCCACTTCTGGGCATATACCTAGAGAAAACCATAAATCAAAAAGACCCATTCACCACAGTGTTCCTTGCAGAACTCTTTACCATAGCCAGGTAATGGAAGCAACCTAAATGCCCACAGCCAGACGAATGGATAAAGATGTCGTGCATATATAAAATGGAATATTACTCAGCCATACAAACGAATGAAACTGGGTCATTTGTAGAGATGTCGATGGATCTAGAGACTGTCATACAGAGTGAAGTAAGTCGGAAAGAGAAAAACAAATATTGTATATATAATGCATGCATGTGGAACCGAGAAAAATGGTACAGATGAACCGGTTTGCCGGGCAGAAATAGAGACACAGAGGTAGAGAACACACGTATGGACACCAAAGGGGCGAAGCCATGGGGTGGTGCTGCTGGGATGAGTTGCGGGATTGGGATTGACTTGTATACATGTATATGTGTAAAATAGATAACTAATGATATCCTGCTGTATAAGTAAAAAAAATTAAATTAAATTACAAAGTTTTTTTAAAATAAATAAAATTTCAAAATAAAACAGAAAAAAGTGCTTCCCTTCACCAGATGTATTTATATGAATGAATTATTTCCATGCTAATATCTATAAATACATAAAAGAGGAATAAAATCTACCTTGAACCAAAAAAAGAAATATACAGAGGAAAGCCCTATCAGGCACTTGCTCCAGGGGTAAACAATTCTGAAGATGGTCAGAGGTGGGGAATCATCTACCATGAAGCCAGCAGCCCCCCCCCCCCCGCAAACAGCTTCCTCATTGCAAAGCTGGGGGCCCATGCCGAGGCGTCTCTGAGTAAACGTGAGCTGAGCCCCAAGCCAGCTGCTGCTAAACTGTTCCCAGCCTTCTCAAGTAAAACACCTGGATATGTACAAGGACTTCAAAGCCTAGAGGAAGGGCCGTGGAGCCACACCAGTGACAGCATGCAGACCGACTTGGTGCCTGCAGGACAGCCAGGGTGGTCCTGGCCCCGGGCGCTCTTCTGGAAGCTTTCCATTTCCCTGCCTGAGATACCCCTCCTGTCCCAGACCCAACAGATTTTTTCCTTCCTCACCTCTGCCAGTGGAGAAATTCCAGCAGAAGGTATGGTGACACATCCTCTTCTTTAGCAGGTGGCAGCCTGGCAACTCCTGCAGAAAGTCCAGCAGAGACCCACTCACACCGGGACCCCCACAAAGCCGTGGCCCCTCACTCCCTCCCACCAGCACAGCCCCGAGACTGCTGATGGGGCAGAGGATATGGCATCAGGCACAGCTGCAGGGGCTCTTGCTCTCTGGAGTGGTGTTTCTATTGACCTCAACCCAGGCACACCTGGGGAGGGCTGGGTCACAGTGTCAGGCTGCCCAGTTCAGCTAATCCTCACCCCTCAGGGGCTCACATTGCAGAAAATGGACCTCGCTGAACCGGCCAGGTCCAAGGAACACGTGTGGGCTCCTGAGAGTCAGGATAGACAAGGGGCTGCAGCTCCGGCTTGTTTTCTAATCATTTTATCTGGCCCATGAGTGGGAGACAACTTCAAGAAGATCCTCTCCTAATGAGAGGAATCCAGGAGTCAGGGAGACGACGGCTGATAGGTGGAGACAGAGGCCTGGTGCCCAGGCTGCAGTGGAAGTCTCTGGAAGACCAGGCAGAGGGCGGCCGCACAGAGGGATGCCCAGAGTCACAGACCTGTCGGAGCTGCTGTTTGTTAGTTCAAGTCCTGCTCTAAGGTGCTCTGGGTCAGCTCTGAGTGACAGGCGATCTGAGGTGCTCTCCAATGCCGGCCACGTGCACGGTTCCTTTGTGCCTAGCCCTGCTGGCGTACCTGCCCAGGGGAGCTCCGTATCCTGGGAGGGGCCTGACCACGAGAGCCCCATGGGCTGCTGGGTAGTTGCGCAGGTGAGCTCCGTATCCTGGGACTGGCCGGACCAAAAGAGCTCCGTGGGCGGCTGGGACCTGCCCAGGTGAGCCCCATATCCTGGGAGGGGCCTGACAACGAGAGCCCCATGGGCTGTTGGGCAGTTGCGCAGGTGGGCTCCATAAACTGCAATTGCCCTGACCACGAGAGCCCCGTGGGCTGCTGGGGACCTGGTAAAGGATGTCAGGACACTCAGTGAAGCCACTGAGGATATACATCCAGCAGTCTCTAATTCCTACACCCTGCTGGTCATCCTACCATCCACCAGGACATGCTATTCTGTATTAGACTTCAATGATGCCGCCTTCTGTATTCCATTCGTCCCAGAAAGGCTCTGCTGCCCTAGTAACCAGATTTGGGAATGGAGAAATGCTGCCGCCTTGTGGCCATTTCCCACAACAGCAGCTTTAAACCCAGTGCTAATGGTCACTAAATATTCACACTCATTGCAGGCCTGTGAATGACACCTGCCCTCAAAAACAATCCTGGGGTCAAAAATTGACCAAAAAATTCAAAAGAGGGCAACCATCCAAGAAGACAATTGCAAGAGGTTAATTGTACTCTCCGTTTTTTTTTTTTCTGTTTTTCTGTACCAGAAGTTTAAAAAGGCATGGAACAATGCTGAACATTAGGAAGAATTAAAGGTATGTAAATCCAAATTACAACAACTTACCAGCTCACACCAGTCAGAATGGCCATCAGCAAAAGTTCTGCAAACAATAAATGCTGAAGGGGTTTTGGAGAAATGCCTACACTTTTTTCAACGTGGGACATGGTAAGAGCCAGTAATGAAAACAAAAATGTGGTGCTTTTTAGAGGTAAATACTGAGCTACCATTCAATCAAGCATACCCACTGCTGGGCCTATCGCCTGAGGGGATGAGAATCAAAAAGACACAGGCTGTTTTTCACTGGTCTCGTAGTGGATGAGAGTCTGCCAGCCAATGCAGGGGACATGGGATCATGCCCGGTTAGGGAAGATCACGCATGCGGCGGAGCGCCTGGTCCCGTGAGCTATGGCTGCTGGGCCTGCACATCCAGAGCCTGTGCTCCGCAATGGGAGGGTGCACGGAAGCAAGAGGCCCACGTACTGCCAACAAAACAAAACAAAACAAAACAAAACAAAACGACACAGGCTGGCAATCCTGCACTCCAGCAATATTTACCATAGCCAAAACTTGGAAGCTACGAAAATGTCCATCAGTAGAGGAATGCACAAAGAAGAAGTGGTCCATGTACACAATGGAATATGACTCCAATAACAAATATATAAATTCAATTTATAAAACAAACATAAGCAAGGAGACATCAGCTTTGGGGGGCACATTCCACTCTAATATATAACCGAGGAACACCACTGCCAAGATGGTCTGTTTCCCTAGTTACCAGATTGGGAAAAGCAGAAATGCTGCCGCCCTCTGGCCGTTACCTGCAACAGCAGCTTTAAAACCTGTGTTAAGGTTCACTTCATAGGCACCAGTACTGGAGGGCTGTAAATGAAACCTGCCCTCAAAATGTCTTGAGGGAGGTAATGGCCAAACTATTTCTAAGTGTCCCACATACTTCACAAAAACCATTTGAAGAGGTAAGCTGTACTCACAGTTTGAAGAAAAGAAGGACATGCCAGACAATCAATTTCAAGGGGTTATGAGACACATGCAAATCCAACCACAAAGTGGTATCAGCTCACACGAGTCAGAATATACCTCAGCAAAAATACTACAAACAATAATCGCTGAAGGTGTTGTGAAGAAGAGCATAACCTCAACCTTAGGTGGGACATAACCTGGTAAGAGCCACTAATGAGAACAGAATGGAGGTGCCTCTACAAGGTAAACGTTTTGCTACCATAGGATCCAGCAGGCCCACTCCTGGGCCTATAACCTAAGAAGACAGAATTGGAAAGACACAGGCAGGCAAATGTGCATTGCCGCAGCATTACAATGGCCATGACATGGAAGCAACCAAAAAGTCCATCAACAGATGAGTGGACAAAGAAGAACGGGTCCCTATACAGACAGAATATTAGCCATGGAAAAAAAGGACACAGTGCCATTTGCAGCACCGTAGATGAGTCTACAGGTAATCACGTGACTTGTAGTAAGTCAGAAACAGAAAGACACATGTCGTATGATATCACTTATAGGTGTTACTGAAAAATTGACACCAGTGAAGACATTTCCACAGAGAAGGGCAATCACAGATTCATTAAACAAACTGATGGTTCACCAATGGAAAGGTGTGAGGATTGCATACATTAGGATATTGCGCTTCACGGACATATACAAACACAGGTGAAATATATAATCACCAAACACCTACGGAATACCAAGAGAAGGCTACTCAACATTCCGTCATAACGTACATGGGAAAAGGGTCCCAGGAAGAACAGACATATGTATATGTGTAAAAGAACCACATCTTGCACACCTACAACAAGCCAAACATTGTAATCAAACTTGCTGTGATAAAACATAAAAATTAAATTAAAACTACGAACTAGAAGTAGTGAGACAAACGTAAGGGGCTTTTACCTGGCACATTCCATTCTAAATGACAAGCTGGAACGAGACTTGCATTGAGGCTCTGTTGTCCTAGTAACCAGATTTGGTAAAGGAGAACTGCTGCCACCTTGTGGCCGTTTCACACAACAGCAGCTTTAATCCCAGCGCTAATGGTCACTTGATATTCCAAAGAATTGCAGGCCTGTGAATGACACCTGCCCTGAAAACAAATCCTGGGGTCGTATATCGACCCAAAAATACAAAAGCCGTTCATATTTCAAAACGACAGTTTCAAGAGGCCTATTTTACACACATTTGTGTTCTGCTTCTTTTTCTTGCTTTCTTTTTTTGTTAAAAAACGGGAAAGGAAAAAGGCAACCCTGAGAATGGGAGCAAATATTTGCAAACGAATCAATGGACAAAGGTTTAACCTCCAATACATATAAACAGCTCATGCAGCTTAATCTTAAAAAAACAAACAACCCAATACAAAAAAGGCTAGAAGATCTAAATAGACACTTCTTCAAAGAAGACACAGAGATGGCCAAGACGCACATGAAATGCTGCTCAACGTCTCTCATTATTAGAGAAATGCAAATCAAACCTACAATGAGGTATCACCTCACACCTGTTAGAATGGGCATCATCAGAAAATCTACAGACAACAAATGCTGGGGAGGGTGTGGAGAAAAAGAACCCTCTTCCACTCTCGGTGGGAATGTAAAGTGATACAGTCACTATGGAGAACAGTATGGACGTTCCTTTAAAAACTAACTATAGAATTACCATATGATCCAGCAATCCCACTTCTGGGCATATACCCAGAGAAAACCATAAATCAAAAAGACCCATTCACCACAGTGTTCCTTGCAGAACTCTTTACCATAGCCAGGTAATGGAAGCAACCTAAATGCCCACAGCCAGACGAATGGATAAAGATGTCGTGCATATATAAAATGGAATATTACTCAGCCATACAAACGAATGAAACTGGGTCATTTGTAGAGATGTCGATGGATCTAGAGACTGTCATACAGAGTGAAGTAAGTCGGAAAGAGAAAAACAAATATTGTATATATAATGCATGCATGTGGAACCGAGAAAAATGGTACAGATGAACCGGTTTGCCGGGCAGAAATAGAGACACAGAGGTAGAGAACACACGTATGGACACCAAAGGGGCGAAGCCATGGGGTGGTGCTGCTGGGATGAGTTGCGGGATTGGGATTGACTTGTATACATGTATATGTGTAAAATAGATAACTAATGATATCCTGCTGTATAAGTAAAAAAAATTAAATTAAATTACAAAGTTTTTTTTAAATAAATAAAATTTCAAAATAAAACAGAAAAAAGTGCTTCCCTTCACCAGATGTATTTATATGAATGAATTATTTCCATGCTAATATCTATAAATACATAAAAGAGGAATAAAATCTACCTTGAACCAAAAAAAGAAATATACAGAGGAAAGCCCTATCAGGCACTTGCTCCAGGGGTAAACAATTCTGAAGATGGTCAGAGGTGGGGAATCATCTACCATGAAGCCAGCAGCCCCCCCCCCCGCAAACAACTTCCTCATTGCAAAGCTGGGGGCCCATGCCGAGGCGTCTCTGAGTAAACGTGAGCTGAGCCCCAAGCCAGCTGCTGCTAAACTGTTCCCAGCCTTCTCAAGTAAAACACCTGGATATGTACAAGGACTTCAAAGCCTAGAGGAAGGGCCGTGGAGCCACACCAGTGACAGCATGCAGACCGACTTGGTGCCTGCAGGACAGCCAGGGTGGTCCTGGCCCCGGGCGCTCTTCTGGAAGCTTTCCATTTCCCTGCCTGAGATACCCCTCCTGTCCCAGACCCAACAGATTTTTTCCTTCCTCACCTCTGCCAGTGGAGAAATTCCAGCAGAAGGTATGGTGACACATCCTCTTCTTTAGCAGGTGGCAGCCTGGCAACTCCTGCAGAAAGTCCAGCAGAGACCCACTCACACCGGGACCCCCACAAAGCCGTGGCCCCTCACTCCCTCCCACCAGCACAGCCCCGAGACTGCTGATGGGGCAGAGGATATGGCATCAGGCACAGCTGCAGGGGCTCTTGCTCTCTGGAGTGGTGTTTCTATTGACCTCAACCCAGGCACACCTGGGGAGGGCTGGGTCACAGTGTCAGGCTGCCCAGTTCAGCTAATCCTCACCCCTCAGGGGCTCACATTGCAGAAAATGGACCTCGCTGAACCGGCCAGGTCCAAGGAACACGTGTGGGCTCCTGAGAGTCAGGATAGACAAGGGGCTGCAGCTCCGGCTTGTTTTCTAATCATTTTATCTGGCCCATGAGTGGGAGACAACTTCAAGAAGATCCTCTCCTAATGAGAGGAATCCAGGAGTCAGGGAGACGACGGCTGATAGGTGGAGACAGAGGCCTGGTGCCCAGGCTGCAGTGGAAGTCTCTGGAAGACCAGGCAGAGGGCGGCCGCACAGAGGGATGCCCAGAGTCACAGACCTGTCGGAGCTGCTGTTTGTTAGTTCAAGTCCTGCTCTAAGGTGCTCTGGGTCAGCTCTGAGTGAAAGGCGATCTGAGGTGCTCTCCAATGCCGGCCACGTGCACGGTTCCTTTGTGCCTAGCCCTGCTGGCGTACCTGCCCAGGGGAGCTCCGTATCCTGGGAGGGGCCTGACCACGAGAGCCCCATGGGCTGCTGGGTAGTTGCGCAGGTGAGCTCCGTATCCTGGGACTGGCCGGACCAAAAGAGCTCCGTGGGCGGCTGGGACCTGCCCAGGTGAGCCCTATATCCTGGGAGGGGCCTGACAACGAGAGCCCCATGGGCTGTTGGGCAGTTGCGCAGGTGGGCTCCATAAACTGCAATTGCCCTGACCACGAGAGCCCCGTGGGCTGCTGGGGACCTGGTAAAGGATGTCAGGACACTCAGTGAAGCCACTGAGGATATACATCCAGCAGTCTCTAATTCCTACACCCTGCTGGTCATCCTACCATCCACCAGGACATGCTATTCTGTATTAGACTTCAATGATGCCGCCTTCTGTATTCCATTCGTCCCAGAAAGGCTCTGCTGCCCTAGTAACCAGATTTGGGAATGGAGAAATGCTGCCGCCTTGTGGCCATTTCCCACAACAGCAGCTTTAAACCCAGTGCTAATGGTCACTAAATATTCACACTCATTGCAGGCCTGTGAATGACACCTGCCCTCAAAAACAATCCTGGGGTCAAAAATTGACCAAAAAATTCAAAAGAGGGCAACCATCCAAGAAGACAATTGCAAGAGGTTAATTGTACTCTCCGTTTTTTTTTTTTCTGTTTTTCTGTACCAGAAGTTTAAAAAGGCATGGAACAATGCTGAACATTAGGAAGAATTAAAGGTATGTAAATCCAAATTACAACAACTTACCAGCTCACACCAGTCAGAATGGCCATCAGCAAAAGTTCTGCAAACAATAAATGCTGAAGGGGTTTTGGAGAAATGCCTACACTTTTTTCAACGTGGGACATGGTAAGAGCCAGTAATGAAAACAAAAATGTGGTGCTTTTTAGAGGTAAATACTGAGCTACCATTCAATCAAGCATACCCACTGCTGGGCCTATCGCCTGAGGGGATGAGAATCAAAAAGACACAGGCTGTTTTTCACTGGTCTCGTAGTGGATGAGAGTCTGCCAGCCAATGCAGGGGACATGGGATCATGCCCGGTTAGGGAAGATCACGCATGCGGCGGAGCGCCTGGTCCCGTGAGCTATGGCTGCTGGGCCTGCACATCCAGAGCCTGTGCTCCGCAATGGGAGGGTGCACGGAAGCAAGAGGCCCACGTACTGCCAACAAAACAAAACAAAACAAAACAAAACAAAACGACACAGGCTGGCAATCCTGCACTCCAGCAATATTTACCATAGCCAAAACTTGGAAGCTACGAAAATGTCCATCAGTAGAGGAATGCACAAAGAAGAAGTGGTCCATGTACACAATGGAATATGACTCCAATAACAAATATATAAATTCAATTTATAAAACAAACATAAGCAAGGAGACATCAGCTTTGGGGGGCACATTCCACTCTAATATATAACCGAGGAACACCACTGCCAAGATGGTCTGTTTCCCTAGTTACCAGATTGGGAAAAGCAGAAATGCTGCCGCCCTCTGGCCGTTACCTGCAACAGCAGCTTTAAAACCTGTGTTAAGGTTCACTTCATAGGCACCAGTACTGGAGGGCTGTAAATGAAACCTGCCCTCAAAATGTCTTGAGGGAGGTAATGGCCAAACTATTTCTAAGTGTCCCACATACTTCACAAAAACCATTTGAAGAGGTAAGCTGTACTCACAGTTTGAAGAAAAGAAGGACATGCCAGACAATCAATTTCAAGGGGTTATGAGACACATGCAAATCCAACCACAAAGTGGTATCAGCTCACACGAGTCAGAATATACCTCAGCAAAAATACTACAAACAATAATCGCTGAAGGTGTTGTGAAGAAGAGCATAACCTCAACCTTAGGTGGGACATAACCTGGTAAGAGCCACTAATGAGAACAGAATGGAGGTGCCTCTACAAGGTAAACGTTTTGCTACCATAGGATCCAGCAGGCCCACTCCTGGGCCTATAACCTAAGAAGACAGAATTGGAAAGACACAGGCAGGCAAATGTGCATTGCCGCAGCATTACAATGGCCATGACATGGAAGCAACCAAAAAGTCCATCAACAGATGAGTGGACAAAGAAGAACGGGTCCCTATACAGACAGAATATTAGCCATGGAAAAAAAGGACACAGTGCCATTTGCAGCACCGTAGATGAGTCTACAGGTAATCACGTGACTTGTAGTAAGTCAGAAACAGAAAGACACATGTCGTATGATATCACTTATAGGTGTTACCTATAAACTGATACCAGGGCAGATATTTCCACGGAGAAGGGCAATCACAGATTCATTAAACAAATTATGGTTCACCAAAGGAAAGGTGTGAGGATTGAATTCATTACTATATTGGGGTTAACAGACATATACAAACACAGTAGACGTATATAATCACCAAAGACCTACGGAGTACCAAGAGAAGACTACTCAACATTCTGTCATAACGTACATGGGAAAAGGATACCAGGAAGAACAGACATATGTATATGTGTAAAAGAACCACCTCTTACACACCTACAACAAGCTAAATGTTGTACTCAAACTTGCTGTAATAAAAAATAATAAATTAAATTAAAAACACGAAGAAGAAGTAGTGAGACTAACTTGAGGGGCTTTCTCCTGGCACATTCCGTTCTAAATTCCAATCCAGAACGCGACTTCCATTGAGGCTCTGCTGCCCTAGTAACCAGATTTGGTAAGGGAGAACTGCTGCCACCTTGTGGCCGTCTCACACAACAGCAGCTTTAATCCCAGCGATAATGGTCAGTGGATATTCAAAATCATGACAGGCCTGTAAATGACACCTGCCCTGAAAACAAATCCTGGGGTCATATATCGACCAAAAAATTCAAAAGACGTCCATATTTCAAAACGACAGTTTCAAGAGGCATATTTCACGCACATTAGTGTTCTGCTTCTTTTGCTTTCTTTCTTTCTTTGTTAAAAAAACGGGAATGGAAAAAGGCAACACTCAGAGTGGGCGAAAACGTTCACAAACGAATCAATGGACAAAGGTTTAATCTCCAATATATATAAACAGCTCATGCAGCTTAATATTAATAAAACAAACAACCCAATACAAAAATGGGCAGAAGATCTAAATAGACGTTTCTTCAAAGAAGACACAGAGATGGCCAAGACGCAC
This sequence comes from Mesoplodon bidens, assembly GCF_964165515.1. Lineage (NCBI taxonomy): Eukaryota > Metazoa > Chordata > Mammalia > Artiodactyla > Ziphiidae > Mesoplodon > Mesoplodon bidens. Next base: position 1,497,244 of record NC_138168.1, read on the forward strand.
ATGAAAAGCTGCTCAACATCACTAATTATTAGAGAAATGCAAATCAAAACTACAATGAGGTAACACCTCACACCTGTTAGAATCGGCATCATCAGATAATCTACAAACAACAAATTCTGGGAGGGTGTGGACAAAAGGAACCCTCTTCCGCTATTGGTGGGAATGTAAATTGATACAGTCACTATGGAGAACAGTATGGAGGTTCCTTTAAAAAACTAAAAAGAGAATTACCATAGGATCCAGCAATCCCACTTCTGGGCATATACCCAGAGAAAACCATAAAGCACAAAGACACATTCACCACAGTGTTCATTGCAGCACTATTTACAATAGCCAGGTAATGGAAGCAACCTAAGTGCCCACAGACAGACGAATGGATAAAGATGTGGTACATATATAAAATGGAATATTACTCAGCCATAAAAAGGAATGAAACTGGCTCATTTGTAGAGAAGTTGATGGATCTAGAGACTGTCATACAGAGTGAAGTAAGTCAGAAAGAGAAAAACAAATATTGTATATTAATGCCTATATGTGGAACCTAGAAAAATGGTACAGATGAAGTGGTTTTCAGGACAGAAATAGAGACACAGAGGTAGAGAACAAACGTATGGACACAAAGTGAGGGAAGCCATGGGGTGGTGGTGGTGGGATGAGTTGGGAGATTGGGATTGACCTGTATACATGTCTATGCATAAAATAGATAACTAATAATAACCTACTGTATAAAAAAATAAATAAAAATAATTTCAAAATTTTTAAAAATAAAATGTAAAAATAAAACAGAAAAAAAGTTCTTCCATTCACACTGATGTATTTATAAGAATGAATTATTTCCATGCTTATATCTATAAATACATAAAAGAGGAATAAAATCTAACTTGAACCAAAAAAGAAAAAAAAAACTGAACCTAGCAGTTATACAGAGGAAAACACTACCAAGGCACTTGCTTCAGTGGTAAACAATTCTGAAATTGCTCAGAGGTGGGGAATCATCTCCCATACAGCCAGCAGCCCCGCCCGCCCACGCAAGGAGCGTCCTTATTGCAAAGCTGGGAGACCGTGCCGAGGCCTCTGTGAGTAAACGTGAGCTGAGCCCCAGGCCAGATGCTGCTGAACAGTTCCCACCCTTCCCAGGTGAAACACCTGAATATGTACAAGGGCTTGAAAGCCTAGAGGAAGGGCCGTGGAGCCACACCAGCGACAGCACGCAGGCCAACTTGGTGCCTGCAGTTCAGCCAGGATGGTCCTGGCCACGGGCGCTCTTCTGGAAGCTTTCCATGGCCCTGCCTGAGATACCCCTCCTGTCCCGGCCCCCACTCCTTTTTTTCCTTACTCACCTCAGCCCGGAGAGATATTCCAGTGGAAGTTATGGGTGACACATCCTCTTCTTTACAGGTGGCAGCCTGGCAACTCCTGCCGAAAGTCCAGCAGAGCCCCACTCACACCGGGCCAACCACAAAGCCGTGGACCCTCACACCCTCCCACCAGCACAGCCCCGAGACTGCTGACGGGGCAGAGAATATGGAGTCAGGCACAGCTGCAGGGGCTATTGCTGCCTGGAGTGCTGTTTATATTGAACTCAACCCAGGCACACCTGGGGAGGGCTTGCCGGCAGGGTCAGGCTGCCCAGGTCAGCTAATCCTCAGCCCTCAGGGAATCACATTGCAGAAAATGGACCTCACTAAGACAGAATATTCGCCAAGGAAAAAAAGGACACAATGCCATTTGCAGCTCCGTAGATGAGTCTAGAGGTAATCACGTGACTTGGAGTAAGTCAGAAAGTGAAAGACACATATCATAGCATATCACTTATAGGTGTTACCTATAAACTGATACCAGGGCAGATATTTCCACGGAGAAGGGCAATCACAGATTCATTAAACAAACTTATGGTTCACCAAAGGAAAGGTGTGAGGATTGAATTCATTACGATATTGGGGTTAACAGACATATACAAACACAGTAGACGTATATAATCACCAAAGACCTACGGAGTACCAAGAGAAGACTACTCAACATTCTGTCATAACGTACATGGGAAAAGGATCCCAGGAAGAACAGACATATGTATATGTGTAAAAGAACCACCTCTTACACACCTACAACAAGCTAAATGTTGTACTCAAACTTGCTGTAATAAAAAATAATAAACTAAATTAAAAACACGAACAAGAAGTAGTGAGACTAACTTGAGGGGCTTTCTCCTGGCACATTCCGTTCTAAATTCCAATCCAGAACGCGACTTCCATTGAGGCTCTGCTGCCCTAGTAACCAGATTTCGTAAGGGAGAACTGCTGCCACCTTGTGGCCGTTTCACACAACAGCAGCTTTAATCCCAGCGCTAATGGTCAGAGGATATTCCAAATCATTATAGGCCTGTAAATGACACCTGCCCTGAAAACAAATCCTGGGGTCATATATCGACCAAAAAATTCAAAAGACGTCCATATTTTAAACGACAGTTTCAAGAGGCATATTTCACGCACATTAGTGTTCTGCTTCTTTTGCTTTCTTTCTTTCTTTGTTAAAAAAACGGGAATGGAAAAAGGCAACCCTCAGAATGGGCGAAAACGTTCACAAACGAATCAATGGACAAAGGTTTAATCTCCAATATATATAAACAGCTCATGCAGCTTAATATTAATAAAACAAACAACCCAATACAAAAATGGGCAGAAGATCTAAAGAGACGTTTCTTCAAAGAAGACACAGAGATGGTCAAGACGCACATGAAAAGCTGCTCAACATCACTAATTATTAGAGAAATGCAAATCAAACTACAATGAGGTAATACCTCACACCTGTTAGAATCGGCATCATCAGATAATCTACAAAGAACAAATTCTGGGGAGGGTGTGGACAAAAGGAACCCTCTTCCGCTATTGGTGGGAATGTAAATTGATACAGTCACTATGGAGAACAGTATGGAGGTTCCTTTAAAAAACTAAAAAGAGAATTACCATAGGATCCAGCAATCCCACTTCTGGGCATATACCCAGAGAAAACCATAAATCACAAAGACACATTCACCACAATGTTCATTGCAGCACTATTTACAATAGCCAGGTAATGGAAGCAACCTAAATGCCCACAGACAGACGAATGGATAAAGATGTGGTACATATATAAAATGGAATATTACTCAGCCATAAAAAGGAATGAAACTGGGTCATTTGTAGAGAAGTTGATGGATCTAGAGACTGTCATACAGAGTGAAGTAAGTCAGAAAGAGAGAAACAAATATTGTATATTAATGCCTATATGTGGAACATAGAAAAATGGTACAGATGAACTGGTTTGCAGGGCAGAAATAGAGACACAGAGGTAGAGAACAAACGTATGGACACAAAGTGGGGGAAGCCATGGGGTGGTGGTGGTGGGATGAGTTGGGAGATTGGGATTGACCTGTATACATGTCTATGCATAAAATAGATAACTAATAATAACCTACTCTATAAAAAAAATAAATAAAATTAAATTTCAAAATTTTTAAAAATAAAATGTAAAAATAAAACAGAAAAAAAGTTCTTCCATTCACAATGATGTATTTATAAGAATGAATTATTTCCATGCTTATATCTATAAATACATAAAAGAGGAATAAAATCTATCTTGAACCAAAAAAGAAAAAAAAACTGAACCTAACAGTTATACAGAGGAAAACACTACCAAGGCACTTGATCCAGTGGTAAACAATTCTGAAATTGGTCTGAGGGGGGAATCATCTCCCATACAGCCAGCAGACCCGCCCGCCCACGCAAGGAGCGTCCATATTGCAAAGCTGGGAGACCGTGCCGAGGCCTCTCTGAGTAAACGTGAGCTCAGCCCCAGGCCAGATGCTGCTGAACAGTTCCCACCCTTCCCAGGTGAAACACCTGAATATGTACAAGGGCTTGAAAGCCTAGAGGAAGGACCGTGGAGCCACACCAGCGACAGAACGCAGGCCAACTTGGTGCCTGCAGTTCAGCCAGGATGGTCCTGGCCACGGGCGCTCTTCTGGAAGCTTTCCATTGCCCTGCCTGAGATACCCCTCCTGTCCCGGCCCCCACTCCTTTTTTTCCTTACTCACCTCAGCCCGGAGAGATATTCCAGTGGAAGTTATGGGTGACACATACTCTTCTTTACAGGTGGCAGCCTGGCAACTCCTGCCGAAAGTCCAGCAGAGCCCCACTCACACCGGGCCACCCACAAAGCCGTGGACCCTCACACCCTCCCACCAGCACAGCCCCGAGACTGCTGACGGGGCAGAGAATATGGAGTCAGGCACAGCTGCAGGGGCTATTGCTGCCTGGAGTGCTGTTTATATTGACCTCAACCCAGGCACACCTGGGGAGGGCTTGCCGGCAGGGTCAGGCTGCCCAGGTCAGCTAATCCTCAGCCCTCAGGGAATCACATTGCAGAAAATGGACCTCGCTAAGACAGAATATTCGCCAAGGAAAAAAAGGACACAATGCCATTTGCAGCACCGTAGATGAGTCTCGAGGTAATCACGTGACTTGTAGTAAGTCAGAAAGTGAAAGACACATATCATATCATATCACTTATAGGTGTTACCTATAAATTGATACCAGGGCAGATATTTCCACGGAGAAGGGCAATCACAGATTCATTAAACAAACTTATGGTTCACCAAAGGAAAGGTGTGAGGATTGAATTCATTACGATATTGGGGTTAACAGACATATACAAACACAGTAGACGTATATAATCACCAAAGACCTACGGAGTACCAAGAGAAGACTACTCAACACTCTGTCATAACGTACATGGGAAAAGGATCCCAGGAAGAACAGACATATGTATATGTGTAAAAGAACCACCTCTTGCACACCTACAACAAGCTAAACGTTGTACTCAAACTTGTTGTAATAAAAGAAAAATTAAATTAAAAACACGAACAAGAAGTAGTGAGACACACTTGAGGGGCTTTCTCCTGGCACATTCCGTTCTACATTCCAATCTAGAACGCGACTTCCATTGAGGCTCTGCTGCCCTAGTAACCAGATTTGGTAAAGGAGAACTGCTGCCACCTTGTGGCCGTTTCACACAACAGCAGCTTTAATCCCAGCGCTAAAGGTCAGTGGATATTCAAAATCATTACAGGCCTATAAATGACACCTGCCCTGAAAACAAATCCTGGGGTCATATATCGACCAAAAACTTCAAAAGACGTCCATATTTCAAAACGACAGTTTCAAGAGGCATATTTCACGCACATTAGTGTTCTGCTTCTTTTGCTTTCTTTCTTTCTTTGTTAAAAAAACGGGAATGGAAAAAGGCAACCCTCAGAATGGGCGAAAACGTTCACAAACGAATCAATGGACAAAGGTTTAATCTCCAATATATATAAACAGCTTATGCAGCTTAATATTAATAAAACAAACAACCCAATACAAAAATGGGCAGAAGATCTAAATAGACGTTTCTTCAAAGAAGACACAGAGATGGCCAAGACGCACATGAAAAGCTGCTCAACATCACTAATTATAAGAGAAATGCAAATCAAAACTACAATGAGGTAAGACCTCACACCTGTTAGAATCGTCATCATTAGATATTCTACAAACAACAAATTCTGGGCAGGGTGTGGACAAAAGGAACCCTCTTCCGCTATTGGTGGGAATGTAAATTGATACAGTCACTATGGAGAACAGTATGGAGGTTCCTTTAAAAAACTAAAAAGAGAATTACCATAGGATCCAGCAATCCCACTTCTGGGCATATACCCAGAGAAAACCATAAATCACAAAGACACATTCACCACAATGTTCATTGCAGCACTATTTACAATAGCCAGGTAATGGAAGCAACCTAAATGCCCACAGACAGACGAATGGATAAAGATGTGGTACATATATAAAATGGAATATTACTCAGCCATAAAAAGGAATGAAACTGGGTCATTTGTAGAGAAGTTGATGGATCTAGAGACTGTCATACAGAGTGAAGTAAGTCAGAAAGAGAAAAAGCAATATTGTATATTAATGCCTATATGTGGAACCTAGAAAAATGGTACAGATGAACTGGTTTGCAGGGCAGAAATAGAGACACAGAGGTAGAGAACAAACGTATGGACACAAAGTGGGGGAAGCCATGGGGTGGTGGTGGTGGGATGAGTTGGGAGATTGGGATTGACCTGTATACATGTCTATGCATAAAATAGATAACTAATAATAACCTACTGTATAAAAAAATAAATAAAATTAAATTTCAAAATTTTTAAAAATAAAATGTAAAAATAAAACAGAAAAAAAGTTCTTCCATTCACAATGATGTATTTATAAGAATGAATTATTTCCATGCTTATATCTATAAATACATAAAAGAGGAATAAAATCTATCTTGAACCAAAAAAGAAAAAAAAAACTGAACCTAACAGTTATACAGAGGAATACACTACCAAGGCACTTGCTCCAGTGGTAAACAATTCTGAAATTGGTCAGAGGTGGGGAATCATCTCCCATACAGCCAGCAGCCCCGCCCGCCCACGCAAGGAGCGTCCTTATTGCAAAGCTGGGAGACCTTGCCGAGGCTTCTGTGAGTAAACGTGAGCTGAGCCCCAGGCCAGATTCTGCTGAACTGTTCCCACAATTCCCAGGTGAAACACCTGAATATGTACAAGGGCTTGAAAGCCTAGAGGAAGGGCCGTGGAGCCACACCAGCGACAGCATGCCGGCCAACTTGGTGCCTGCAGGTCAGCCAGGATGGTCCTGGCCACTTGCACTCCTCTGGAAGCTTTCCATTGCCCTGCCTGAGATACCACTCCAGTCCCAGCCCCCACTCCTTTTTTTCCTTACTCACCTCAGCCCGGAGAGATATTCCAGTGGAAGTTATGGGTGACACATCCTCTTGTTTACAGGTGGCAGCCTGGCAACTCCTACAGAAAGTCCAGCAGAGCCCCACTCACACCGGGCCACCCACAAAGCCGTGGACCCTCACACCCTCCCACCAGCACAGCCCTGAGACTGCTGACGGGGCAGAGAATATGGAGTCAGGCACAGCTGCAGGGGCTATTGCTGCCTGGAGTGCTGTTTATATTGACCTCAACCCAGGCACACCTGGGGAGGGCTTGCCGGCAGGGTCAGGCTGCCCAGGTCAGCTAATCCTCAGCCCTCAGGGAATCACATTGCAGAAAATGGACCTCGCTAAGACAGAATATTCGCCAAGGAAAAAAAGGACACAATGCCATTTGCAGCACCGTAGATGAGTCTAGAGGTAATCACGTGACTTGGAGTAAGTCAGAAAGTGAAAGACACATATCATATCATATCACTTATAGGTGTTACCTATAAATTGATACCAGGGCAGATATTTCCACGGAGAAGGGCAATCACAGATTCATTAAACAAACTTATGGTTCACCAAAGGAAAGGTGTGAGGATTGAATTCATTACGATATTGGGGTTAACAGACATATACAAACACAGTAGACGTATATAATCACCAAAGACCTACGGAGTACCAAGAGAAGACTACTCAACATTCTGTCATAACGTACGTGGGAAAAGGATCCCAGGAAGAACAGACATATGTATATGTGTAAAAGAACCACCTCTTGCACACCTACAACAAGCTAAACGTTGTACTCAAACTTGCTGTAATAAAAAATAAAAAAATTAAATTAAAAACACGAACAAGAAGTAGTGAGACCCACTTGAGGGGCTTTCTCCTGGCACATTCCGTTCTACATTCCAATCTAGAACGCGACTTCCATTGAGGCTCTGCTGCCCTAGTAACCAGATTTGGTAAGGGAGAACTGCTGCCACCTTGTGGCCGTTTCACACAACAGCAGCTTTAATGCCAGCGCTAATGGTCAGTGGATATACCAAATCATTACAGGCCCGTAAATGACACCTGCCCTGAAAACAAATCCTGGGGTCATATATCGACCAAAAAATTCAAAAGACGTCCATATTACAAAACGACAGTTTCAAGAGGCATATTTCACGCACATTAGTGTTCTGCTTCTTTTGCATTCTTTCTTTCTTTGTTAAAAAAACGGGAATGGAAAAAAGCAACACTCAGAATGGGCGAAAACGTTCACAAACGAATCAATGGACAAAGGTTTAATCTCCAATATATATAAACAGCTCATGCAGCTTAATATTAATAAAACAAACAACCCAATACAAAAATGGGCAGAAGATCTAAGGAGACGTTTCTTCAAAGAAGACACAGAGATGGCCAAGACGCACATGAAAAGCTGCTCAACATCACTAATTATTAGAGAAATGCAAATCAAAACTACAATGAGGTAAGACCTCACACCTGTTAGAATCGGCATCATCAGATAATCTACAAACAACAAATTCTGGGGAGGGTGTGGACAAAAGGAACCCTCTTCCGCTATTGGTGGGAATGTAAATTGATACAGTCACTATGGAGAACAGTATGGAGGTTCCTTTAAAAAACTAAAAAGAGAATTACCATAGGATCCAGCAATCCCACTTCTGGGCATATACCCAGAGAAAACCATAAATCAAAAAGACACATTCACCACAATGTTCATTGCAGCACTATTTACAATAGCCAGGTAATGGAAGCACCCTAAATGCCCACAGACAGACGAATGGATAAAGATGTGGTACATATATAAAATGGAATATTACTCAGCCATAAAAAGGAATGAAACTGGGTCATTTGTAGAGATGTTGATGGATCTAGAGAGTGTCATACAGAGTGAAGTAAGTCAGAAAGAGAAAAACAAATATTGTATATTAACGCCTATATGTGGAACCTAGAAAAATGGTACAGATGAACTGGTTTGCAGGGCACAAATAGAGACACAGAGGTAGAGAACAAACGTATGGACACAAAGTGGGGGAAGCCATGGGGTGGTGGTGGTGGGATGAGTTGGGATATTGTGATTTACCTGTATACATGTCTATGCATAAAATAGATAACTAATAATAACCTACTGTATAAAAAAATAAATAAAATTAAATTTCAAAATTTTTAAAAATAAAATGTAAAAATAAAACAGAAAAAAAGTTCTTCCATTCACACTGAGGTATTTATAAGAATGAATTATTTCCATGCTTATATCTATAAATACATAAAAGAGGAATAAAATCTAACTTGAACCAAAAAAGAAAAAAAAACCTGAACCTGACAGTTATACAGAGGAAAACACTACCAAGGCACTTGCTCCATTGGTAAACAATTCTGAAATTGCTCAGAGGTGGGGAATCATCTCCCATACAGCCAGAAGCCCCGCCCGCCCACGCAAGGAGCGTCCTTATTGCAAAGCTGGGAGACCGTGCCGAGGCCTCTGTGAGTAAACGTGAGCTGAGCCCCAGGTCAGATGCTGCTGAACAGTTACCACCCTTCCCAGGTGAAACACCTGAATATGTACAAGGGCTTGAAAGCCTAGAGGAAGGGCCGTGGAGCCACACCAGCGACAGCACGCAGGCCAACTTGGTGCCTGCAGGTCAGCCAGGATGGTCCTGGCCACGGGCGCTCTTCTGGAAGCTTTTCATTGCCCTGCCTGAGATACCCCTCCTGTCCCGGCCCCCACTCCTTTTTTTCCTTCCTCACCTCAGCCCGGAGAGATATTCCAGTGGAAGTTATGTGTGACACATCCTCTTTTTACAGGTGGCAGCCTGGCAACTCCTGCCGAAAGTCCAGGAGAGCCCCACTCACACCGGCCCACCCACAAAGCCGTGGACCCTCCCACCCTCCCACCAGCACAGCCCCGAGACTGCTGACGGGGCAGAGAATATGGAGTCAGGCACAGCTGCAGGGGCTATTGCTGCCTGGAGTGCTGTTTATATTGACCTCAACCCAGGCACACCTGGGGAGGGCTTGCCGGCAGGGTCAGGCTGCCAGGGTCAGCTAATCCTCAGCCCTCAGGGAATCACATTGCAGAAAATGGACCTCGCTAAGACAGAATATTCGCCAAGGAAAAAAAGGACACAATGCCATTTGCAGCACCGTAGATGAGTCCCGAGGTAATCACGTGACTTGGAGTAAGTCAGAAAGTGAAAGACACATATCATATCATATCACTTATAGGTGTTACCTATAAATTGATACCAGGGCAGATATTTCCACGGAGAAGTGCAATCACAGATTCATTACACAAACTTATGGTTCACCAAAGGAAAGGTGTGAGGATTGAATTCATTACGATATTGGGGTTAACAGACATATACAAACACAGTAGACGTATATAATCACCAAAGACCTACGGAGTACCAAGAGAAGACTACTCAACATTCTGTCATAACGTACGTGGGAAAAGGATCCCAGGAAGAACAGATATATGTATATGTGTAAAAGAACCACCTGTTGCACACCTACAACAAGCTAAACGTTGTACACAAACTTGCTGTAATAAAAAATAAAAAATTAAATTAAAAACACGAACAAGAAGTAGTGAGACACACTTGAGGGGCTTTCTCCTGGCACATTCCGTTCTACATTCCAATCTAGAAGCGACTACCATTGAGGCTCTGCTGCCCTAGTAACCAGATTTGGTAAGGGAGAACTGCTGCCACCTTGTGGCCGTTTCACACAACAGCAGCTTTAATGCCAGCGCTAATGGTCAGTGGATATTCCAAATCATTACAGGCCTGTAAATGACACCTGCCCTGAAAACAAATCCTGGGGTCATATATCGACCAAAAAATTCAAAAGACGTCCATATTTCAAAACGACAGTTTCAAGAGGCATATTTCACGCACATTAGTGTTCTGCTTCTTTTGCTTTCTTTCTTTCTTGGTTAAAAAAACGGGAATGGAAAAAGGCAACCCTCAGAATGGGCGAAAACGTTCACAAACGAATCAATGGACAAAGGTTTAATCTCCAATATATATAAACAGCTCATGCAGCTTAATATTAATAAAACAAACAACCCAATACAAAAATGGGCAGAAGATCTAAAGAGACGTTTCTTCAAAGAAGACACAGAGATGGCCAAGACGCACATGAAAAGCTGCTCAACATCACTAATTATTAGAGAAATGCAAATCAAAACTACAATGAGGTAAGACCTCACACCTGTTAGAATCGGCATCATCAGATAATCTACAAACAACAAATTCTGGGGAGGGTGTGGACAAAAGGAACCCTCTTCCGCTATTGGTGGGAATGTAAATGGATACAGTCACTATGGAGAACAGTATGGAGGTTCCTTTAAAAAACTAAAAAGAGAATTACCATAGGATCCAGCAATCCCACTTCTGGGCATATACCCAGAGAAAACCATAAATCACAAAGACACATTCACCACAATGTTCATTGCAGCACTATTTACAATAGCCAGGTAATGGAAGCAACCTAACTGCCCACAGACAGACGAATGGATAAAGATGTGGTACATATATAAAATGGAATATTACTCAGCCATAAAAAGGAATGAAACTGGGTCATTTGTAGAGAAGTTGATGGATCTAGAGACTGTCATACAGAGTGAAGTAAGTCAGAAAGAGAAAAACAAATATTGTATATTAATGCCTATATGTGGAACCTAGAAAAATGGTACAGATGAACTGGTTTGCAGGGCAGAAATAGAGACACAGAGGTAGAGAACAAACGTATGGACACAAAGTGGGGGAAGCCATGGGGTGGTGGTGGTGGGATGAGTTGGGAGATTGGGATTGACCTGTATACATGTTTATGCATAAAATAGATAACTAATAATAAACTACTGTATAAAAAAATAAATAAAATTAAATTTCAAAATTTTTAAAAATAAAATGTATAAATAAAACAGAAAAAAAGTTCTTCCATTCACACTGATGTATTTATAAGAATGAATTATTTCCATGCTTATATCCATAAATACATAAAACAGGAATAAAATCTAACTTGAACCAAAAAAGAAAAAAAAAAACTGAACCTAACAGTTATACAGAGGAAAACACTACCAAGGCACTTGCTCCAGTGGTAAACAATTCTGAAATTGGCCAGAGGTGGGGAATCATCTCCCATACAGCCAGCAGCCCCACCCGCCCACGCAAGGAGCATCCTTATTGCAAAGCTGGGAGACCGTGCTGTGGCCTCTGTGAGTAAACGTGAGCAGAGCCCCAGGCCAGCTGCTGCTGAACTGTTCCCACCCTTCCCAGGTGAAACACCTGAATATGTACAAGGGCTTGAAAGCCTAGAGGAAGGGCCGTGGAGCCACACTAGCGACAGCACGCAGGCCAACTTGGTGCCTACAGGTCAGCCAGGATGGTCCTGGCCACGGGCGCTCTTCTGGAAGATTTCCATTATCCTGTCTGAGATTCCCCTCCTGTCCCGGCCCCCACTCCTTTTTTTCCTTCCTCACCTCAGCCCGGAGAGATATTCCAGTGGAAGTTATGGGTGACACATCCTCTTCTTTACAGGATGCAGCCTGGCAACTCCTGCCGAAAGTCCAGCAGAGCCCCAATCACACCGGGCCACCCACATAGCCGTGGACCCTCACAACTTCCACCAGCACAGCCCCGAGACTGCTGACGGGGCAGAGAATATGGAGTCAGGCACAGCTGCAGGGGCTATTGCTGCCTGGAGTGCTGTTTATATTGACCTCAACCCAGGCACACCTGGGGAGGGCTTGCCGGCAGGGTCAGGCTGCCCATGTCAGCTAATCCTCAGCCCTCAGGGAATCACATTGCAGAAAATGGACCTCGCTAAGAGAGAATATTCGCCAAGGAAAAAAGGGCACAATGCCATTTGCAGCACCGTAGATGAGTCTAGAGGTAATCACGTGACTTGGAGTAAGTCAGAAAGTGAAAGACACATATCATATCATATCACTTATTGGTGTTACCTATAAATTGATACCAGGGCAGATATTTCCACGGAGAAGGGCAATCACAGATTCATTAAACAAACTTATGGTTCACCAAAGGAAAGGTGTGAGGATTGAATTCATTACGATATTGGGGTTAACAGACATATACAAACACAGTAGACGTATATAATCACCAAAGACCTACGGAGTACCAAGAGAAGACTACTCAACATTCTGTCATAACGTACGTGGGAAAAGGATCCCAGGAAGAACAGACATATGTATATGTGTAAAAGAACCACCTGTTGCACACCTACAACAAGCTAAACGTTGTACTCAAACTTGCTGTAATAAAAAATAAAAAAATTAAATTAAAAACACGAACAAGAAGTAGTGAGACAAACTTGAGGGGCTTTCTCCTGGCACATTCCGTTCTACATTCCAATCTAGAACGCGACTTCCATTGAGGCTCTGCTGCCCTAGTAACCAGATTTGGTAAGGGAGAACTGCTGCCACCTTGTGGCCGTTTCACACAACAGCAGCTTTAATGCCAGCGCTAATGGTCAGTGGATATACCAAATCATTACAGGCCCGTAAATGACACCTGCCCTGAAAACAAATCCTGGGGTCATATATCGACCAAAAAATTCAAAAGACGTCCATATTACAAAACGACAGTTTCAAGAGGCATATTTCACGCACATTAGTGTTCTGCTTCTTTTGCATTCTTTCTTTCTTTGTTAAAAAAACGGGAATGGAAAAAAGCAACACTCAGAATGGGCGAAAATGTTCACAAACGAATCAATGGACAAAGGTTTAATCTCCAATATATATAAACAGCTCATGCAGCTTAATATTAATAAAACAAACAACCCAATACAAAAATGGGCAGAAGATCTAAGGAGACGTTTCTTCAAAGAAGACACAGAGATGGCCAAGACGCACATGAAAAGCTGCTCAACATCACTAATTATTAGAGAAATGCAAATCAAAACTACAATGAGGTAAGACCTCACACCTGTTAGAATCGGCATCATCAGATAATCTACAAACAACAAATTCTGGGGAGGGTGTGGACAAAAGGAACCCTCTTCCGCTATTGGTGGGAATGTAAATTGATACAGTCACTATGGAGAACAGTATGGAGGTTCCTTTAAAAAACTAAAAAGAGAATTACCATAGGATCCAGCAATCCCACTTCTGGGCATATACCCAGAGAAAACCATAAATCACAAAGACACATTCACCACAATGTTCATTGTAGCACTATTTACAATAGCCAGGTAATGGAAGCAACCTAACTGCCCACAGACAGACGAATGGATAAAGATGTGGTACATATATAAAATGGAATATTACTCAGCCATAAAAAGGAATGAAACTGGGTCATTTGTAGAGAAGTTGATGGATCTAGAGACTGTCATACAGAGTGAAGTAAGTCAGAAAGAGAAAAACAAATATTGTATATTAATGCCTATATGTGGAACCTAGAAAAATGGTACAGATGAACTGGTTTGCAGGGCAGAAATAGAGACACAGAGGTAGAGAACAAACGTATGGACACAAAGTGGGGGAAGCCATGGGGTGGTGGTGGTGGGATGAGTTGGGAGATTGGGATTGACCTGTATACATGTTTATGCATAAAATAGATAACTAATAATAAACTACTGTATAAAAAAATAAATAAAATTAAATTTCAAAATTTTTAAAAATAAAATGTATAAATAAAACAGAAAAAAAGTTCTTCCATTCACACTGATGTATTTATAAGAATGAATTATTTCCATGCTTATATCCATAAATACATAAAACAGGAATAAAATCTAACTTGAACCAAAAAAGAAAAAAAAAACTGAACCTAACAGTTATACAGAGGAAAACACTACCAAGGCACTTGCTCCAGTGGTAAACAATTCTGAAATTGGCCAGAGGTGGGGAATCATCTCCCATACAGCCAGCAGCCCCACCCGCCCACGCAAGGAGCATCCTTATTGCAAAGCTGGGAGACCGTGCTGTGGCCTCTGTGAGTAAACGTGAGCAGAGCCCCAGGCCAGCTGCTGCTGAACTGTTCCCACCCTTCCCAGGTGAAACACCTGAATATGTACAAGGGCTTGAAAGCCTAGAGGAAGGGCCGTGGAGCCACACTAGCGACAGCACGCAGGCCAACTTGGTGCCTACAGGTCAGCCAGGATGGTCCTGGCCACGGGCGCTCTTCTGGAAGATTTCCATTATCCTGTCTGAGATTCCCCTCCTGTCCCGGCCCCCACTCCTATTTTTCCTTCCTCACCTCAGCCCGGAGAGATATTCCAGTGGAAGTTATGGGTGACACATCCTCTTCTTTACAGGATGCAGCCTGGCAACTCCTGCCGAAAGTCCAGCAGAGCCCCAATCACACCGGGCCACCCACATAGCCGTGGACCCTCACAACTTCCACCAGCACAGCCCCGAGACTGCTGACGGGGCAGAGAATATGGAGTCAGGCACAGCTGCAGGGGCTATTGCTGCCTGGAGTGCTGTTTATATTGACCTCAACCCAGGCACACCTGGGGAGGGCTTGCCGGCAGGGTCAGGCTGCCCATGTCAGCTAATCCTCAGCCCTCAGGGAATCACATTGCAGAAAATGGACCTCGCTAAGAGAGAATATTCGCCAAGGAAAAAAGGGCACAATGCCATTTGCAGCACCGTAGATGAGTCTAGAGGTAATCACGTGACTTGGAGTAAGTCAGAAAGTGAAAGACACATATCATATCATATCACTTATAGGTGTTACCTATAAATTGATACCAGGGCAGATATTTCCACGGAGAAGGGCAATCACAGATTCATTAAACAAACTTATGGTTCACCAAAGGAAAGGTGTGAGGATTGAATTCATTACGATATTGGGGTTAACAGACATATACAAACACAGTAGACGTATATAATCACCAAAGACCTACGGAGTACCAAGAGAAGACTACTCAACATTCTGTCATAACGTACGTGGGAAAAGGATCCCAGGAAGAACAGACATATGTATATGTGTAAAAGAACCACCTGTTGCACACCTACAACAAGCTAAACGTTGTACTCAAACTTGCTGTAATAAAAAATAAAAAAATTAAATTAAAAACACGAACAAGAAGTAGTGAGACAAACTTGAGGGGCTTTCTCCTGGCACATTCCGTTCTACATTCCAATCTAGAACGCGACTTCCATTGAGGCTCTGCTGCCCTAGTAACCAGATTTGGTAAGGGAGAACTGCTGCCACCTTGTGGCCGTTTCACAAACAGCAGCTTTAATGCCAGCGCTAATGGTCAGTGGATATTCCAAATCACTACAGGCCCGTAAACGACACCTGCCCTGAAAACAAATCCTGGGGTCATATATCGACCAAAAAATTCAAAAGACGTCCATATTTCAAAACGACAGTTTCAAGAGGCATATTTCACGCACATTAGTGTTCTGCTTCTTTTGCTTTCTTTCTTTCTTTGTTAAAAAAACGGGAATGGAAAAAGGCAACCCTCAGAATGGGCGAAAACGTTCAGAAACGAATCAATGGACAAAGGTTTAATCTCCAATATATATAAACAGCTCATGCAGCTTAATATTAATAAAACAAACAACCCAATAGAAAAATGGGCAGAAGATCTAAATAGATGTTTCTTCAAAGAAGACACAGAGATGGCCAAGACACACATGAAAAGCTGCTCAACATCACTAATTATTAGAGAAATGCAAATCAAAACTACAATGAGGTAAGACCTCACACCTGTTAGAATCGGCATCATCAGATAATCTACAAACAACAAATTCTGGGGAGGGTGTGGACAAAAGGAACCCTCTTCCGCTATTGGTGGGAATGTAAATTGATACAGTCACTATGGAGAACAGTATGGAGGTTCCTTTAAAAAACTAAAAAGAGAATTACCATAGGATCCAGCAATCCCACTTCTGGGCATATACCCAGAGAAAACCATAAATCACAAAGACACATTCACCACAATGTTCATTGCAGCACTATTTACAATAGCCAGGTAATGGAAGCAACCTAAGTGCCCACAGACAGACGAATGGATAAAGATGTGGTACATATATAAAATGGAATATTACTCAGCCATAAAAAGGAATGAAACTGGGTCATTTGTAGAGAAGTTGATGGATCTAGAGACTGTCATACAGAGTGAAGTAAGTCAGAAAGAGAGAAACAAATATTGTATATTAATGCCTATATGTGGAACCTAGAAAAATGGTACAGATGAACTGGTTTGCAGGGCACAAATAGAGACACAGAGGTAGAGAACAAACGTATGGACACAAAGTGGGGGAAGCCATGGGGTGGTGGTGGTGGAATCAGTTGGGAGATTGGGAATGACATGTATACATGTTTATGCATAAAATAGATAACTAATAATAAACTACTGTATTAAAAAATAAATAAAATTAAATTTGAAATTTTTTAAAAATAAAATTTAAAAATAAAACAGAAAAAATTTCTTCCTTTCACACTGATGTATTTATAAGAATGAATTATTTCCATGCTTATATCTATAAATACATAAAAGAGGAATAAAATCTAACTTGAACCAAAAAAGAAATAAAAAACTGAACCTAACAGTTATACAGAGGAAAACACTACCATGGCACTTGCTCCAGTGGTAAACAATTCTGAACTTGGTCAGAGGTGGGGAATCATCTCCCATACAGCCAGCAGCCCCGCCCGCCCACGCAAGGAGCGTCCTTATTGCAAAGCTGGGAGACTGTGCCGAGGCCTCTGTGAGTAACCGTGAGCTGAGCCCCAGGCCAGATGCTGCTGAACAGTTCCCACCCTTCCCAGGTGAAACACCTGAATATGTACAAGGGCTTGAAAGCCTAGAGGAAGGGCCGTGGAGCCACACCAGCGACAGCACGCAGGCCAACTTGGTGCCTGCAGGTCAGCCAGGATGGTCCTGTCCACGGGCGCTCTTCTGGAAGCTTTCCATTGCCCTGCCTGAGATACCCCTCCTGTCCCGGCCCCCACTCCTTTTTTTCCTTCCTCACCTCAGCCCGGAGAGATATTCCAGTGGAAGTTATGGGTGACACATCCTCTTCTTTACAGGTGGCAGCCTGGCAACTCCTGCAGAAAGTCCAGCAGAGACCCACTCACACCGGGCCACCCACAAAGACGTGGACCCTCACACCCTCCCACCAGCACAGCCCCGAGACTGCTGACGGGGCAGAGAATATGGAGTCAGGCACAGCTGCAGGGGCTATTGCTGCCTGGAGTGCTGTTTATATTGACCTCAACCCAGGCACACCTGGGGAGGGCTTGCCGGCAGGGTCAGGCTGCCCAGGTCAGCTAATCCTCAGCCCTCAGGGAATCACATTGCAGAAAATGGACCTCGCTAAGACAGAATATTCGCCAAGGGAAAAAAGGACACAATGCCATTTGCAGCACCGTAGATGTGTCTCGAGGTAATCACGTGACTTGGAGTAAGTCAGAAAGTGAAAGACACATGTCATATCCTATCACTTATAGGTCTTACCTATAAATTGATACCAGGGCAGATATTTCCACGGAGAAGGGCAATCACAGATTCATTAAACAAACATATGGTTCACCAAAGGAAAGGTGTGAGGATTGAATTCATTACGATATTGGGGTTAACAGACATATACAAACACAGTAGACGTATATAATCACCAAAGACCTACGGAGTACCAAGAGAAGACTACTCAACATTCTGTCATAACGTACATGGGAAAAGGATCCCAGGAAGAACAGACATATGTACATGTGTAAAAGAACCACCTCTTGCACACCTACAACAAGCTAAATGTTGTACTCAAACTTGCTGTAATAAAAAATAAAAAATTAAATTAAAAACACGACCAAGAAGTAGGGAGACACACTTGAGGGGCTTTCTCCTGGCACATTCCGTTCTACATTCCAATCTAGAACGCGACTTCCATTCAGGCTCTGCTGCCCTAGTAACCAGATTTGGTAAGGGAGAACTGCTGCCACTTTGTGGCCGTTTCACACAACAGCAGCTTTAATGCCAGCGCTAATGGTCCGTGGATATTCCAAATCATTACAGGCCTGTAAATGACACCTGCCCTGAAAACAAATCCTGGGGTCATATATCGACCAAAAAATTCAAAAGACGTCCATATTTCAAAACGACAGTTTCAAGAGGCGTATTTCACGCACATTAGTGTTCTGCTTCTTTTGCTTTCTTTCTTTCTTTGTTAAAAAAACGGGAATGGAAAAAGGCAACCCTCAGAATGGGCGAAAACGTTCACAAACGAATCAATGGACAAAGGTTTCATCTCCAATATATATAAACAGCTCATGCAGCTTAATATTAATAAAACAAACAACCCAATACAAAAATGGGCAGAAGATCTAAAGAGACGTTTCTTCAAAGAAGACACAGAGATGGCCAAGACGCACATGAAAAGCTGCTCAACATCACTAATTATTAGAGAAATGCAAATCAAAACTACAATGAGGTAAGACCTCACACCTGTTAGAATCGGCATCATCAGATAATCCACAAACAACAAATTCTGGGGAGGGTGTGGACAAAAGGAACCCTCTTCCGTTATTGGTGGGAATGTAAATTGATACAGTCACTATGGAGAACAGTATGGAGGTTCCTTTAAAAAACTAAAAAGAGAATTACCATAGGATCCAGCAATCCCACTTCTGGGCATATACCCAGAGAAAACCATAAATCACAAAGACACATTCACCACAATGTTCATTGCAGCACTATTTACAATAGCCAGGTAATGGAAGCAACCTAAATGCCCACAGACAGGCGAATGGATAAAGATGTGGTACATATATAAAATGGAATATTACTCAGCCATAAAAAGGAATGAAACTGAGTCATTTGTAGAGAAGTTGATGGATCTAGAGACTGTCATACAGAGTGAAGTAAGTCAGAAAGAGAAAAACAAATATTGTATATTAATGCCTATGTGTGGAACCTAGAAAAATGGTACAGATGAACTGGTTGGCAGGGCAGAAATAGAGACACAGAGGTAGAGAACAAACGTATGGACACAAAGTGGGGGAAGCCATGGGGTGGTGGTGGTGGGATGAGTTGGGAGATTGGGATTGACCTGTATACATGTCTATGCATAAAATAGATAACTAATAATAACCTACTGTATAAAAAAAATAAATAAAATTAAATTTCAAAATTTTAAAAAATAAAATGTAAAAATAAAACAGAAAAAAGTTCTTCCATTCACACTGATGTATTTATAAGAATGAATTATTTCCATGCTTATATCTATAAATACATTAAAGAGGAATAAAATCGAACTTGAACCAAAAAAGAAAAAAAAACTGAACCTAACATTTATACAGAGGAAAACACTACCAAGGAACTTGCTCCAGTGGTAAACAATTCTGAAATTGGTCAGAGGTGGGGAATCATCTCCCATACAGCCAGCAGCCCCGCCCCCCCACGCAAGGAGCGTCCTTATTGCAAAGCTGGGAGACCGTGCCGAGGCCTCTGTGAGCAAACGTGAGCTGAGCCCCAGGCCAGATGCTGCTGAACAGTTCCCACCCTTCCCAGGTGAAACACCTGAATATGTACAAGGGCTTGAAAGCCTATAGGATGGGCCGTGGAGCCACACCAGCGACAGCATGCAGGCCAACTTGGTGCCTGCAGGTCAGCCAGGATGGTCCTGGCCACGGGCGCTCTTCTGGAAGCTTTCCATTGCCCTGCCTGAGATACCCCTCCTGTCCCGGCCCCCACTCCTTTTTTTCCTTCCTCACCTCAGCCCGGAGAGATATTCCAGTGGAAGTTATGGGTGACACATCCTCTTTTAACAGGTGGCAGCCTGGCAACTCCTGCCGAAAGTCCAGCAGAGCCCCACTCACACCGGGCCACCCACAAAGCCGTGGACCCTCACACCCTCCCACCAGCACAGCCCCGAGACTGCTGACGGGGCAGAGAATATGGAGTAAGGCACAGCTGCAGGGGCTATTGCTGCCTGGAGTGCTGTTTATATTGACTTCAACCCAGGCACACCTCGGGAGGGCTTGCCGGCAGGGTCAGGCTGCCCAGGTCAGCTAATCCTCAGCCCTCAGGGAATCACATTGCAGAAAATGGACCTCGCTAAGGCAGAATATTCGCCAAGGAAAAAAAGGACACAATGCCATTTGCAGCACCGTAGATGAGTCTTGAGGTAATCACGTGACTTGGAGTAAGTCAGAAAGTGAAAGACACATATCATATCATATCACTTACAGGTGTTACCTATAAATTGATACCAGGGCAGATATTTCCACGGAGAAGGGCAATCACAGATTCATTAAACAAACTTATGGTTCACCAAAGGAAACCTGTGAGGATTGAATTCATTACGATATTGGGGTTAACAGACATACACAAACACAGTAGACGTATATAATCACCAAAGACCTACAGAGTACCAAGAGAAGACTACTCAACATTCTGTCATAACGTACATGGGAAAAGGATCCCAGGAAGAACAGACATATGTATATGTGTAAAAGAACCACCTCTTGCACACCTACAACAAGCTAAACGTTGTACTAAAACTTGCTGCAATAAAAAATAAAAAATTAAATTAAAAACACGACCAAGAAGTAGTGAGACACACTTGAGGGGCTTTCTCCTGGCACATTCCGTTCTACATTCCAATCTAGAACGCGACTTCCATTGAGGCTCTGCTGCCCTAGTAACCAGATTTGGTAAGGGAGAACTGCTTCCACGTTGTGGCCGTTTCACACAACAGCAGCTTTAATCCCAGCGCTAATGGTCAGTGGATATTCAAAATCATTACAGGCCCGTAAATGACACCTGCCCTGAAAACAAATCCTGGGGTCATATATCGACCAAACAATTCAAAAGACGTCCATATTTCAAAACGACAGTTTCAAGAGGCATATTTCACGCACATTAGTGTTCTGCTTCTTTTGCTTTCTTTCTTTCTTTGTTAAAAAAACGGGAATGGAAAAAGGCAACCCTCAGAATGGGCGAAAACGTTCACAAACGAATCAATGGACAAAGGTTTAATCTCCAATATATATAAACAGCTCATGCAGCTTAATATTAATAAAACAAACAACCCAATACAGAAATGGGCAGAAGATCTAAATAGACGTTTCTTCAAAGAAGACACAGAGATGGCCAAGACGCACATGAAAAGCTGCTCAACATCACTAATTATTAGAGAAATGCAAATCAAAACTACAATGAGGTAAGACCTCACACCTGTTAGAATCGGCATCATCAGATAATCTACAAACAACAAATTCTGGGGAGGTTGTGGACAAAAGGAACCCTCTTCCGCTATTGGTGGGAATGTAAATTGATACAGTCACTATGGAGAACAGTATGGAGGTTCCTTTAAAAAACTAAAAAGAGAATTACCATAGGATCCAGCAATCCCACTTCTGGGCATATACCCAGAGAAAACCATAAATCACAAAGACACATTCACCACAATGTTCATTGCAGCACTATTTACAATAGCCAGGTAATGGAAGCAACTTAAATGCCCACAGACAGACGAATGGATAAAGATGTGGTACATATATAAAATGGAATATTACTCAGCCATTAAAAGGAATGAAACTGGGTCATTTGTTCAGAAGTTGATGGATCTAGAGACTGTCATACAGAGTGAAGTAAGTCAGAAAGAGAAAAACAAATATTGTATATTAATGCCTATATGTGGAACCTATAAAAATGGTACAGATGAACTGGTTTGCAGGGCAGAAATAGAGACACAGAGGTAGAGAACAAACGTATGGACACAAAGTGGGGGAAGCCATGGGGTGGTGGTGGTGGGATGAGTTGGGAGATTGGGAATGACCGGTATACATGTATATGCATAAAATAGATAACTAATAATAACCTACTGTATAAAAAAATAAATAAAATTAAATTTCAAAACTTTTAAAAATAAAATGTAAAAATAAAACAGAAAAAAGTTCTTCCATTCACACTGATGTATTTATAAGAATGAATTATTTCCATGCTTATATCCATAAATACATAAAACAGGAATAAAATCTAACTTGAACCAAAAAAGAAAAAAAAAAAACTGAACCTAACAGTTATACAGAGGAAAACACGACCAAGGCACTTGCTCCAGTGGTAAACAATTCTTTAATTGGTCAGAGGTGGAGAATCATCTCCCATACAGCCAGCAGCCCCGCCCGCCCACGCAAGGAGCATCCTTATTGCAAAGCTGGGGGACCGTGCCGAGGCCTCTGTGAGTAAACGTGAGCTGAGCCCCAGGCCAGCTGCTGCTGAACTGTTCCCACCCTTCCCAGGTGAAACACCTGAATATGTACAAGGGCTTGAAAGCCTAGAGGAAGGGCCGTGGAGCCACACTAGCGACAGCACGCAGGCCAACTTGGTGCCTACAGGTCAGCCAGGATGGTCCTGGCCACGGGCGCTCTTCTGGAAGCTTTCCATTGCCCTGCCTGAGATACCCCTCCTGTCCCGGCCCCCACTCCTTTTTTTCCTTACTCACCTCAGCCCGGAGAGATATTCCAGTGGAAGTTATGGGTGACACATCCTCTTCTTTACAGGTGGCAGCCTGGCAACTCCTGCCGAAAGTCCAGCAGAGCCACACTCACACCGGGCCACCCACAAAGCCGTGGACCCTCACACCCTCCCACCAGCACAGCCCCGAGACTGCTGACGGGGCAGAGAATATGGAGTCAGGCACAGCTGCAGGGGCTATTGCTGCCTGGAGTGCTGTTTATATTGACCTCAACCCAGGCACACCTGGGGAGGGCTTGCCGGCAGGGTCAGGCTGCCCAGGTCAGCTAATCCTCAGCCCTCAGGGAATCACATTGCAGAAAATGGACCTCGCTAAGACAGAATATGAGCCAAGGACAAAAAGGACACAATGCCATTTGCAGCACCGTAGATGAGTCTCGAGGTAATCACGTGACTTGGAGTAAGTCAGAAAGTGAAAGACACATATCATATCATATCACTTATATGTGTTACCTATAAATTGATACCAGGGCAGATATTTCCACGGAGAAGGGCAATCACAGATTCATTAAACAAACTTATCGTTCACCAAAGGAAAGGTGTGAGGATTGAATTCATTACGATATTGGGGTTAACAGACATATACAAACCAGTAGACGTATATAATCACCAAAGACCTACGGAGTACCAAGAGAAGACTACTCAACATTCTGTCATAACGTACATGGGAAAAGGATCCCAGGAAGAACAGACATATGTATATGTGTAAAAGAACCACCTCTTGCACACCTACAACAAGCTAAACGTTGTACTCAAACTTGCTGTAATAAAAAATAAAAAATTAAATTAAAAACACGACCAAGAAGTAGTGAGACACACTTGAGGGGCTTTCTCCTGGCACATTCCGTTCTACATTCCAATCTAGAATGCGACTTCCATTGAGGCTCTGCTGCCCTAGTAACCAGATTTGGTAAGGGAGAACTGCTGCCACCTTGTGGCCGTTTCACACAACAGCAGCTTTAATCCCAGCGCTAATGGTCAGTGGATATTCCAAATCATTACAGGCCTGTAAATGACACCTGCCCTGAAAACAAATCCTGGGGTCATATATCGACCAAAAAATTCAAAAGACGTCCATATTTCAAAACGACAGTTTCAAGAGGCATATTTCACGCACATTAGTGTTCTGCTTCTTTTGCTTTCTTTCTTTCTTTGTTAAAAAAACGGGAATGGAAAAAGGCAACCCTCAGAATGGGCGAAAACGTTCACAAACGAATCAATGGACAAAGGTTTAATCTCCAATATATATATACAGCTCAGGCAGCTTAATATTAATAAAACAAACAACCCAATACAAAAATGGGCAGAAGATCTAAATAGACGTTTCTTCAAAGAAGACACAGAGATGGCCAAGACGCACATGAAAAGCTGCTCAACATCACTAATTATTAGAGAAATGCAAATCAAAACTACAATGAGGTAAGACCTCACACCTGTTAGAATCGGCATCATCAGATAATCTACAAACAACAAATTCTGGGGAGGGTGTGGACAAAAGGAACCCTCTTCCGCTATTGGTGGGAATGTAAATTGATACAGTCACTATGGAGAACAGTATGGAGGTTCCTTTAAAAAACTAAAAAGAGAATTACCATAGGATCCAGCAATCCCACTTCTGGGCATATACCCAGAGAAAACCATAAATCACAAAGACACATTCACCACAATGTTCATTGCAGCACTATTTACAATAGCCAGGTAATGGAAGCAACCTAAATGCCCACAGACAGGCGAATGGATAAAGATGTGGTACATATATAAAATGGAATATTACTCAGCCATAAAAAGGAATGAAACTGGGTCATTTGTAGAGAAGTTGATGGATCTAGAGACTGTCATACAGAGTAAAGTAAGTCAGAAAGAGAAAAACAAATATTGTATATTAATGCCTATATGTGGAACCTAGAAAAATTGTACAGATGAACTGGTTTGCAGGGCAGAAATAGAGACACAGAGGTAGAGAACAAACGTATGGACACAAAGTGGGGGAAGCCATGGGGTGGTGGTGGTGGGATGAGTTGGGAGATTGGGATTGACCGGTATACATGTATATGCATAAAATAGATAACTAATAATAACCTACTGTATAAAAAATAAATAAAATTAAATTTCAAAATTTTTAAAAATAAAATGTAAAAATAAAACAGAAAAAAAGTTCTTCCATTCACACTGATGTATTTATAAGAATGAATTATTTCCATGCTTATATCCATAAATACATAAAAAAGGAATAAAATCGAACTTGAACCAAAAAAGAAAAAAAAAAACTGAACCTAACAGTTATACAGAGGAAAACACTACCAAGGCACTTGCTCCAGTGGTAAACAATTCTGAAATTGGTCAGAGGTGGAGAATCATCTCCCATACAGCCAGCAGCCCCGCCCGCCCACACAAGGAGCATCCTTATTGCAAAGCTGGGGGACCGTGCCGAGGCCTCTGTGAGTAAACGTGAGCTGAGCCCCAGGCCAGCTGCTGCTGAACTGTT
This sequence comes from Mesoplodon bidens, assembly GCF_964165515.1. Taxonomy (NCBI): domain Eukaryota; kingdom Metazoa; phylum Chordata; class Mammalia; order Artiodactyla; family Ziphiidae; genus Mesoplodon; species Mesoplodon bidens. Next base: position 1,522,970 of record NC_138168.1, read on the forward strand.
CCCACCCTTCCCAGGTGAAACACCTGAATATGTACAAGGGCTTGAAAGCCTAGAGGAAGGGCCGTGGAGCCACACTAGCGACAGCTCGCAGGCCAACTTGGTGCCTACAGGTCAGACAGGATGTTCCTGGCCACGGGCGCTCTTCTGGAAGCTTTCCATTGCCCTGCCTGAGATACCCCTCCTGTCCCGGCCCCCACTCCTTTTTTTCCTTACTCACCTCAGCCCGGAGAGATATTCCAGTGGAAGTTATGGGTGACACATCCTCTTCTTTACAGGTGGCAGCCTGGCAACTCCTGCCGAAAGTCCAGCAGAGCCCCACTCACACCGGACCACCCACAAAGCCGTGGACCCTCACACCCTCCCACCAGCACAGCCCCGAGACTGCTGACGGGGCAGAGAATATGGAGTCAGGCACAGCTGCAGGGGCTATTGCTGCCTGGAGTGCTATTTATATTGACCTCAACCCAGGCACACCTGGGGAGGGCTTGCCGGCAGGGTCAGGCTGCCCAGGTCAGCTAATCCTCAGCCCTCAGGGAATCACATTGCAGAAAATGGACCTCGCTAAGACAGAATATTCGCCAAGGAAAAAAAGGACACAATGCCATTTGCAGCACCGTAGATGAGTCTAGAGGTAATCACGTGACTTGGAGTAAGTCAGAAAGTGAAAGACACATATCATATCATATCACTTATAGGTGTTACCTATAAATTGATACCAGGGCAGATATTTCCACGGAGAAGGGCAATCACAGATTCATTAAACAAACATATGGTTCACCAAAGGAAAGGTGTGAGGATTGAATTCATTACGATATTGGGGTTAACAGACATATACAAACCAGTAGACGTATATAATCACCAAAGACCTACGGAGTACCAAGAGAAGACTACTCAACATTCTGTCATAACGTACATGGGAAAAGGATCCCAGGAAGAACAGACATATGTATATGTGTAAAAGAACCACCTCTTGCACACCTACAACAAGCTAAACGTTGTACTCAAACTTGCTGTAATAAAAAATAAAAAATTAAATTAAAAACAAGAAAAAGAAGTAGTGAGACACACTTGAGGGGCTTTCTCCTGGCACATTCCGTTCTACATTCCAATCTAGAATGCGACTTCCATTGAGGCTCTGCTGCCCTAGTAACCAGATTTGGTAAGGGAGAACTGCTGCCACCTTGTGGCCGTTTCACACAACAGCAGCTTTAATGCCAGCGCTAATGGTCAGTGGATATTCCAAATCATTACAGGCCTGTAAATGACACCTGCCCTGAAAACAAATCCTGGGGTCATATATCGACCAAAAAATTCAAAAGACGTCCATATTTCAAAACGACAGTTTCAAGAGGCATATTTCACGCACATTAGTGTTCTGCTTCTTTTGCTTTCTTTCTTTCTTTGTTAAAAAAACGGGAATGGAAAAAGGCAACCCTCAGAATGGGCGAAAACGTTCACAAACGAATCAATGGACAAAGGTTTAATCTCCAATATATATAAACAGCTCATGCAGCTTAATATTAATAAAACAAACAACCCAATACAAAAATGGGCAGAAGATCTAAATAGACGTTTCTTCTAAGAAGACACAGAGATGGCCAAGACGCACATGAAAAGCTGCTCAACATCACTAATTATTAGAGAAATGCAAATCAAAACTACAATGAGGTAAGCCCTCACACCTGTTAGAATCGGCATCATCAGATAATCTACAAACAACAAATTCTGGGGAGGGTGTGGACAAAAGGAACCCTCTTCCGCTATTGGTGGGAATGTAAATTGATACAGTCACTATGGAGAACAGTTTGGAGGTTCCTTTAAAAAACTAAAAAGAGAATTACCATAGGATCCAGCAATCCCACTTCTGGGCATATACCCAGAGAAAACCATAAATCACAAAGACACATTCACCACAATGTTCATTGCAGCACTATTTACAATAGCCAGGTAATGGAAGCAACCTAAATGCCCACAGACAGGCGAATGGATAAAGATGTGGTACATATATAAAATGGAATATTACTCAGCCATAAAAAGGAATGAAACTGGGTCATTTGTAGGGAAGTTGATGGTCTAGAGACTGTCATACAGAGTAAAGTAAGTCAGAAAGAGAAAAACAAATATTGTATATTAATGCCTATATGTGGAACCTAGAAAAATGGTACAGATGAACTGGTTTGCAGGGCAGAAATAGAGACACAGAGGTAGAGAACAAACGTATGGACACAAAGTGGGGGAAGCCATGGGGTGGTGGTGGTGGGATGAGTTGGGAGATTGGGATTGACCGGTATACATGTATACGTATAAAATAGATAACTAATAATAACATACTGTATAAAAAAAATAAATAAAATTAAATTTCAAAATTTTTAAAAATAAAATGTAAAAATAAAACAGAAAAAAAGTTCTTCCATTCACACTGATGTATTTATAAGAATGAATTATTTTCATGCTTATATCCATAAATACATAAAAGAGGAATAAAATCGAACTTGAACCAAAAAAGAAAAAAAAAACTGAACCTAACAGTTATACAGAGGAAAACACTACCAAGGCACTTGCTCCAGTGGTAAACAATTCTGAAACTGGTCAGAGGTGGGGAATCATCTCCCATACAGCCTGCACCACGCCCGCCCACGCAAGGAGCATCCTTATTGAAAAGTTGGGGGACAGTGCCGAGGCCTCTGTGAGTAAACGTGAGCTGAGCCCCAGGCCAGCTGCTGCTGAACTGTTCCCACCCTTCCCAGGTGAAACACCTGAATATGTACAAGGGCTTGAAAGCCTAGAGGAAGGGCCGTGGAGCCACACCAGCGACAGCACGCAGGCCAACTTGGTGCCTGCAGGTCAGCCAGGATGGTCCGGGGCACGGGCGCTCTTCTGGAAGCTTTCCATTGCCCTGCCTGTGATACCCCTCCTGTCCCGGCCCCCACTCCTTTTTTTCCTTCCTCACCTCAGCCCGGAGAGATATTCCAGTGGAAGTTATGGGTGACACATCCTCTTCTTTAGAGGTGGCAGCCTGGCAACTCCTGCCAAAAGTCCAGCAGAGCCCCAGTAAAACCGGGCCAACCACATAGCCGTGGACACTCACACCCGCCCACCAGCACAGCCCCGAGACTGCTGACGGGGCAGAGAATATGGAGTCAGGCACAGCTGCAGGGGCTATTGCTGCCTGGAGTACTGTTTATATTGACCTCAACCCAGGCACACCTGGGGAGGGCTTGCCGGCAGGGTCAGGCTGCCCAGGTCAGCTAATCCTCAGCCCTCCGGGAATCACATTGCAGAAAATGGACCTCGCTAAGACAGAATATTCGCCAAGGAAAAAAAGGACACAATGCCATTTGCAGCACCGTAGATGAGTCTAGATGTAATCACGTGACTTGGAGTAAGTCAGAAAGTGAAAGACACATATCATATCATATCACTTATAGGTGTTACCTATAAATTGATACCAGGGCAGATATTTCCACGGAGAAGGGCAATCACAGATTCATTAAACAAACTTATCGTTCACCAAAGGAAAGGTGTGAGGATTGAATTCATTACGATATTGGGGTTAACAGACATATACAAACACAGTAGACGTATATAATCACCAAAGACCTACGGAGTACCAAGAGAAGACTACTCAACATTCTGTCATAACGTACATGGGAAAAGGATCCCAGGAAGAACAGACATATGTATATGTGTAAAAGAACCACCTCTTGCACACCTACAACAAGCTAAACGTTGTACTCAAACTTGCTGTAATAAAAAATAAAAAATTAAATTAAAAACACGAACAAGAAGTAGTGAGACACACTTGAGGGGCTTTCTCCTGGCACATTCCGTTCTACGTTCCAATCTAGAACGCGACTACCATTGAGGCTCTGCTGCCCTAGTAACCAGATTTGGTAAGGGAGAACTGCTGCCACCTTGTGGCCGTTTCACACAACAGCAGCTTTAATCCCAGCGCTAATGGTCAGTGGATATTCCAAATCATTACAGGCCTGTAAATGACACCTGCCCTGAAAACAAATCCTGGGGTCATATATCGACCAAAAAATTCAAAAGACGTCCATATTTCAAAACGACAGTTTCAAGAGGCATATTTCACGCACATTAGTCTTCTGCTTCTTTTGCTTTCTTTCTTTCTTTGTTAAAAAAACGGGAATGGAAAAAGGCAACCCTCAGAATGGGCGAAAACGTTCACAAACGAATCAATGGACAAAGGTTTAATCTCCAATATATATAAACAGCTCAGGCACCTTAATATTAATAAAACAAACAACCCAATACAAAAATGGGCAGAAGATCTAAATAGACGTTTCTTCAAAGAAGACACAGAGATGGCCAAGACGCACAAGAAAAGCTGCTCAACATCACTAATTATTAGAGAAATGGAAATAAAACTACAATGAGGTAAGACCTCACACCTGTTAGAATCGGCATCATCAGATAATCTACACACAACAAATTCTGGGGAGGGTGTGGACAAAAGGAACCCTCTTCCGCTATTGGTGGGAATGTAAATTGATACAGTCACTATGGAGAAGAGTATGGAGGTTCCTTTAAAAAACTAAGAAGAGAATTACCATAGGATCCAGCAATCCCACTTCTGGGCATATACCCAGACAAAACCATAAATCACAAAGACACATTCACCACAATGTTCATTGCAGAACTATTTACAATAGCCAGGTAATGGAAGCAACCTAAATGCCCACAGACAGGCGAATGCATAAAGATGTGGTACATATATAAAATGGAATATTACTCAGCCATAAAAAGGAATGAAACTGGGTCATTTGTAGAGAAGTTGATGGATCTAGAGACTGTCATACAGAGTGAAGTAAGTCAGAAAGAGAGAAACAAATATTGTATATTAATGCCTATATGTGGAACCTAGAAAAATGGTACAGATGAACTGGTTTGCAGGGCACAAATAGAGACACAGAGGTAGAGAACAAACGTATGGACACAAAGTGGGGGAAGCCATGGGGTGGTGGTGGTGGAATCAGTTGGGAGATTGGGAATGACATGTATACATGTTTATGCATAAAATAGATAACTAATAATAAACTACTGTATTAAAAATAAATAAAATTAAATTTGAAATTTTTTAAAAATAAAATTTAAAAATAAAACAGAAAAAATTTCTTCCATTCACACTGATGTATTTATAAGAATGAATTATTTCCATGCTTATATCTATAAATACATAAAAGAGGAATAAAATCTAACTTGAACCAAAAAAGAAATAAAAAACTGAACCTAACAGTTATACAGAGGAAAACACTACCAAGGCACTTGCTCCAGTGGTAAACAATTCTGAACTTGGTCAGAGGTGGGGAATCATCTCCCATACAGCCAGCAGCCCCGCCCGCCCACGCAAGGAGCGTCCTTATTTCAAAGCTGGGAGACCGTGCCGAGGCCTCTGTGAGTAAACGTGAGCTGAGCCCCAGGCCAGATGCTGCTGAACAGTTCCCACCCTTCCCAGGTGAAACACCTGAATATGTACAAGGGCTTGAAAGCCTAGAGGAAGGGCCATAGAGCCACACCAGCGACAGCACGCAGGCCAACTTGGTGCCTGCAGGTCAGCCAGGATGGTCCTGGCAACGGGCGCTCTTCTGGAAGCTTTCCATTGCCCTGCCTGAGATACCTCTCCTGTCCCAGCCCCCACTCCTTTTTTTCCTTCCTCTCCTCAGCCCGGAGAGATATTCCAGTGGAAGTTATGGGTGACACATCCTCTTCTTTACAGGGGGCAGCCTGGCAAATAATGCAGAAAGTCCAGCAGAGCCCCACTCACACCGGGCCACCCACAAAGCCGTGGACCCTCACACCCTCCCACCAGCACAGCCCCGAGACTGCTGACGGGGCAGATAATATGGAGTCAGGCACAGCTGCAGGGGCTATTGCTGCCTGGAGTGCTGTTTATATTGACCTCAACCCAGGCACACCTGGGGAGGGCTTGCCGGCAGGGTCAGGCTGCCCAGGTCAGCTAATCCTCAGCCCTCAGGGAATCACATTGCAGAAAATGGACCTCGCTAAGACAGAATATTCGCCAAGGAAAAAAAGGACACAATGCCATTTGCAGCACCGTAGATGAGTCTCGAGGTAATCACGTGACTTGGAGTAAGTCAGAAAGTGAAAGACACATATCATATCATATCACTTATAGGTGTTATCTATAAATTGATACCAGGGCAGATATTTCCACGGAGAAGGGCAATCACAGATTCATTAAACAAACTTATGGTTCACCAAAGGAAAGGTGTGAGGATTGAAGTCATTACGATATTGGGGTTAACAGACATATACAAACACAGTAGACGTATATAATCACCAAAGACCTACGGAGTACCAAGAGAAGACTACTCAACATTCTGTCATAACGTACATGGGAAAAGGATCCCAGGAAGAACAGACATATGTATATGTGTAAAAGAACCACCTCTTGCACACCTACAACAAGCTAAACGTTGTACTCAAACTTGCTGTAATAAAAAATAAAAAATTAAATTAAAAACACGACCAAGAAGTAGTGAGACACACTTGAGGGGCTTTCTCCTGGCACATTCCGTTCTACATTCCAATTTAGAACGCGACTTCCATTGAGGCTCTGCTGCCCTAGTAACCAGATTTGGTAAGGGAGAACTGCTGCCACCTTGTGGCCGTTTCACACAACAGCAGCTTTAATCCCAGCGCTAGTGGTCAGTGGATATTCCAAATCATTAGAGGCCCGTAAATGACACCTGCCCTGAAAACAAATCCTGGGGTCATATATCGACCAAAACATTCAAAAGACGTCCATATTTCAAAACGACAGTTTCAAGAGGCATATTTCACGCACATTAGTGTTCTGCTTCTTTTGCTTTCTTTCTTTCTTTGTTAAAAAACGGGAATGGAAAAAGGCAACCCTCAGAATGGGCGAAAACGTTCACAAACGAATCAATGGACAAAGGTTTAATCTCCAACATATATAAACAGCTCATGCAGCTTAATATTAATAAAACAAACAACCCAATACAAAAATGGGCAGAAGATCTAAATAGACGTTTCTTCAAAGAAGACACAGAGATGGCCAAGACGCACATGAAAAGCTGCTCAACATCACTAATTATTAGAGAAATGCAAATCAAAACTACAATGAGGTAAGACCTCACACCTGTTAGAATCGGCATCATCAGATAATCTACAAACAACATATTCTGGGGAGGGTGTGGACAAAAGAAACCCTCTTCCGCTATTGGTGGGAATGTAAATTGATACAGTCACTATGGAGAACAGTATGGAGGTTCCTTTAAAAAACTAAAAAGAGAATTACCATAGGATCCAGCAATCCCACTTCTGGGCATATACCCAGAGAAAACCATAAATCACAAAGACACATTCACCACAATGTTCATTGCAGCACTATTTACAATAGCCAGGTAATGGAAGCAACCTAAATGCCCACAGACAGACGAATGGATAAAGATGTGGTACATATATAAAATGGAATATTACTCAGCCATAAAAAGGAATGAAACTGGGTCATTTGTAGAGAAGTTGATGGATCTAGAGACTGTCATACAGAGTGAAGTAAGTCAGAAAGAGAAAAACAAATATTGTATATTAACGCCTATATGTGGAACCTAGAAAAATGGTACAGATGAACTGGTTTGCAGGGCACAAATAGAGACACAGAGGTAGAGAACAAACGTATGGACACAAAGTGGGGGAAGCCATGGGGTGGTGGTGGAGGCATGAGTTGGGATATTGGAATTGACCTGTATACATGTCTATGCATAAAATAGATAACTAATAATAACCTACTGTATAAAAAAAATAAATAAAATTAAATTTGAAATTTTTTAAAAATAAAATTTAAAAATAAAACAGAAAAAATTTCTTCCATTCACACTGATGTATTTATAAGAATGAATTATTTCCATGCTTATATCTATAAATACATAAAAGAGGAATAAAATCTAACTTGAACCAAAAAAGAAATAAAAAACTGAACCTAACAGTTATACAGAGGAAAACACTACCAAGGCACTTGCTCCAGTGGTAAACAATTCTGAACTTGGTCAGAGGTGGGGAATCATCTCCCATACAGCCAGCAGCCCCGCCCGCCCACGCAAGGTGCGTCCTTATTGCAAAGCTGGGAGACCGTGCCGAGGCCTCTGTGCGTAAACGTGAGCTGAGCCCCAGGCCAGATGCTGCTGAACAGTTCCCACCCTTCCCAGGTGAAACACCTGAATATGTACAAGGGCTTGAAAGCCTAGAGGAAGGGCCGTGCAGCCACACCAGCGACAGCACGCAGGCCAACTTGGTGCCTGCAGGTCAGCCAGGATGGTCCTGGCCACGGGCGCTCTTCTGGAAGCTTTCCATTGCCCTGCCTGAGATACCCCTCCTGTCCCGGCCCCCACTCCTTTTTTTCCTTCCTCACCTCAAACCGGAGAGATATTCCAGTGGAAGTTTTGGGTGACACATCCTCTTCTTTACAGGTGGCAGCCTGGCAACTCCTGCAGAAAGTCCAGCAGAGCCCCACTCACACCGGGCCACCCACAAAGCCGTGGACCCTCACACCCTCCCACCAGCACAGCCCCGAGACTGCTGACGGGGCAGAGAATATGGAGTCAGGCACAGCTGCAGGGGCTATTGCTGCCTGGAGTGCTGTTTATATTGACCTCAACCCAGGCACACCTGGGGAGGGCTTGCCGGCAGGGTCAGGCTGCCCAGGTCAGCTAATCCTCAGCCCTCAGGGAATCACATTGCAGAAAATGGACCTCGCTAAGACAGAATATTCGCCACGGAAAAAAAGGACACAATGCCATTTGCAGCACCCTAGATGAGTCCCGGGGTAATCACGTGACTTGGAGTAAGTCAGAAAGTGAAAGACACATATCATATCATATCACTTATAGGTGTTACCTATAAATTGATACCAGGGCAGATATTTCCACGGAGAAGGGCAATCACAGATTCATTACACAAACTTATGGTTCACCAAAGGAAAGGTGTGAGGATTGAATTCATTACGATATTGGGATTAACAGACATATACAAACACAGTAGACGTATATAATCACCAAAGACCTACGGAGTACCAAGAGAAGACTACTCAACATTCTGTCATAACGTACATGGGAAAAGGATCCCAGGAAGAACAGACATATGTATATGTGTAAAAGAACCACCTCTTGCACACCTACAACAAGCTAAACGTTGTACTCAAACTTGCTGTAATAAAAAATAAAAAATTAAATTAAAAACACGACCAAGAAGTAGTGAGACACACTTGAGGGGCTTTCTCCTGGCACATTCCGTTCTACATTCCAATCTAGAACGCGACTTCCATTGAGGCTCTGCTGCCCTAGTAACCAGATTTGGTAAGGGAGAACTGCTGCCACCTTGTGGCCGTTTCACACAACAGCAGATTTAATCCCAGCGCTAATGGTCAGTGGATATTCCAAATCATTACAGGCCTGTAAATGACACCTGCCCTGAAAACAAATCCTGGGGTCATATATCGACCAAAAAATTCAAAAGACGTCCATATTTCAAAACGACAGTTTCAAGAGGCGTATTTCACGCACATTAGTGTTCTGCTTCTTTTGCTTTCTTTCTTTCTTTGTTAAAAAAACGGGAATGGAAAAAGGCAACCCTCAGAATGGGCGAAAACGTTCACAAACGAATCAATGGACAAAGGTTTAATCTCCAATATATATAAACAGCTCATGCAGCTTAATATTAATAAAACAAACAACCGAATACAAAAATGGGCAGAAGATCTAAAGAGACGTTTCTTCAAAGAAGACACAGAGATGGCCAAGACGCACATGAAAAGCTGCTCAACATCACTAATTATTAGAGAAATGCAAATCAAAACTACAATGAGGTAAGACCTCACACCTGTTAGAATCGGCATCATCAGATAATCTACAAACAACAAATTCTGGGGAGGGTGTGGACAAAAGGAACCCTCTTCCGCTATTGGTGGGAATGTAAATGGATACAGTCACTATGGAGAACAGTATGGAGGTTCCTTTAAAAAACTAAAAAGAGAATTACCATAGGATCCAGCAATCCCACTTCTGGGCATATACCCAGAGAAAACCATAAATCACAAAGACACATTCACCACAATGTTCTTTGCAGCACTATTTACAATAGCCAGGTAATGGAAGCAACCTAAGTGCCCACAGACAGACGAATGGATAAAGATGTGGTACATATATAAAATGGAATATTACTCAGCCATAAAAAGGAATGAAACTGGGTCATTTGTAGAGAAGTTGATGGATCTAGAGACTGTCATACAGAGTGAAGTAAGTCAGAAAGAGAGAAACAAATATTGTATATTAATGCCTATATGTGGAACCTAGAAAAATGGTACAGATGAACTGGTTTGCAGGGCAGAAATAGAGACACAGAGGTAGAGAACAAACGTATGGACACAAAGTGGGGGAAGCCATGGGGTGGTGGTGGTGGAATCATTTGGGAGATTGGGAATGACATGTATACATGTTTATGCATAAAATAGATAACTAATAATAAACTACTGTATTAAAAAATAAATAAAATTAAATTTGAAATTTTTTTTTTTTTTTTTTTGATGATATGCGGGCCTCTCACTGTTGTGGCCTCTCCCGTTGCGGAGCACAGGCTCCGGACACGCAGGCTCAGCGGCCATGGCTCACAGGCCCAGCCGCTCCGCGGCATGTGGGATCTTCCCGGACCGGGGCACGAACCCGCGTCCCCTGCATCGGCAAGCGGACTCTCAACCACTGCGCCACCAGGGAAGCCCCCAAATTTGAAATTTTTAAAAAATAAAATTTAAAAATAAAACAGAAAAAATTTCTTCCATTCACACTGATGTATTTATAAGAATGAATTATTTCCATGCTTATATCTATAAATACATAAAAGAGGAATAAAATCTAACTTGAACCAAAAAAGAAATAAAAAACTGAACCTAACAGTTATACAGAGGAAAACACTACCAAGGCACTTGCTCCAGTGGTAAACAATTCTGAACTTGGTCAGAGGTGGGGAATCATCTCCCATACAGCCAGCAGCCCCGCCCGCCCACGCAAGGAGCGTCCTTATTGCAAAGCTGGGAGACCGTGCCGAGGCCTCTGTGAGTAAACGTGAGCTGAGCCCCAGGCCAGATGCTGCTGAACAGTTCCCACCCTTCCCAGGTGAAACACCTAAATATGTACAAGGGCTTGAAAGCCTAGAGGAAGGGCCGTGGAGCCACACCAGCGACAGCACGCAGGCCAACTTGGTTCCTGCAGGTCAGCCAGGATGGTCCTGGCCACGGGCGCTCTTCTGGAAGCTTTCCATTGCCCTGCCTGAGATACCCCTCCTGTCCCGGCCCCCACTCCTTTTTTTCCTTCCTCACCTCAGCCCGGAGAGATATTCCAGTGGAAGTTATGGGTGACACATCCTCTTCTTTACAGGTGGCAGCCTGGCAACTCCTGCCGAAAGTCCAGCAGAGCCCCACTCACACCGGGCCACCCACAAAGCCGTGGACCCTCACACCCTCCCACCAGCACAGCCCCGAGACTGCTGACGGGGCAGAGAATATGGAGTCAGGCACACCTGCAGGGGCTATTGCTGCCTGGAGTGCTGTTTATATTGACATCAACCCAGGCACACCTGGGGTGGGCTTGCCGGCAGGGTCAGGCTGCCCAGGTCAGCTAATCCTCAGCCCTCAGGGAATCACATTGCAGAAAATGGACCTCGCTAAGACAGAATATTCGCCAAGGGAAAAAAGGACACAATGCCATTTGCAGCACCGTAGATGAGTCTCGAGGTAATCACGTGACATGGAGTAAGTCAGAAAGTGAAAGACACATATCATATCATATCACTTATATGTGTTACCTATAAATTGATACCAGGGCAGATATTTCCACGGAGAAGGGCAATCACAGATTCATTAAACAAACATATGATTCACCCAAGGAAAGGTGTGAGGATTGAATTCATTACGATATTGGGGTTAACAGACATATACAAACACAGTAGGCGTATATAATCACCAAAGACCTACGGAGAACCAAGAGAAGACTACTCAACATTCTGTCATAACGTACATGGGAAAAGGATCCCAGGAAGAACAGACATATGTATATGTGTAAAAGAACCACCTCTTGCACACCTACAACAAGCTAAACGTTGTACTCAAACTTGCTGTAATAAAAAATAAAAAATTAAATTAAAAACACGAACAAGAAGTAGTGAGACACACTTGAGGGGCTTTCTCCTGGCACATTCCGTTCTACATTCCAATCTAGAACGCGACTTCCATTGAGGCACTGCTGCCCTAGTAACCAGATTTGGTAAGGGAGAACTGCTGCCACCTTGTGGCCGTTTCACACAACAGCAGCTTTAATCCCAGCGCTAATGGTCAGTGGATATTCCAAATCATTACAGGCCTATAAATGACACCTGCCCTGAAAACAAATCCTGGGGTCATATATGGACCAAAAAATTCAAAAGACGTCCATATTTCAAAACGACAGTTTCAAGAGGCATATTTCACGCACATTAGTGTTCTGCTTCTTTTGCTTTCTTTCTTTCTTTGTTAAAAAAACGGGAATGGAAAAAGGCAACCCTCAGAATGGGCGAAAACGTTCACAAACGAATCAATGGACAAAGGTTTAATCTCCAATATATATAAACAGGTCATGCAGCTTAATATTAATAAAACAAACAACCCAATACAAAAATGGGCAGAAGATCTAAAGAGACGTTTCTTCAAAGAAGACACAGAGATGGCCAAGACGCACATGAAAAGCTGCTCAACATCACTAATTATTAGAGAAATGCAAATCAAAACTACAATGAGGTAAGACCTCACACCTGTTAGAATCGGCATCATCAGATAATCTACAAACAACAAATTCTGGGGAGGGTGTGGACAAAAGGAACCCTCTTCCGCTATTGGTGGGAATGTAAATGGATACAGTCACTATGGAGAACAGTATGGAGGTTCCTTTAAAAAACTAAAAAGAGAATTACCATAGGATCCAGCAATCCCACTTCGGGGCATATACCCAGAGAAAACCATAAATCACAAAGACACATTCACCACAATGTTCATTGCAGCACTATTTACAATACCAAGGTAATGGAAGCAACCTAAATGCCCACAGACAGGCGAATGGATAAAGATGTGGTACATATATAAATTGGAATATTACTCAGCCATAAAAAGGAATGAAACTGGGTCATTTGTAGAGAAGTTGATGGATCTAGAGACTGTCATACAGAGTGAAGTAAGTCAGAAAGAGAAAAACAAATATTGTATATTAATGCCTCTATGTGGAACCTAGAAAAATGGTACAGATGAACTGGTTTGCAGGGCAGAAATAGAGACACAGAGGTAGAGAACAAACGTATGGACACAAAGTGGGGGAAGCCATGGGGTGGTGGTGGTGGGATGAGTTGGGAGATTGGGATTGACCTGGATACATGTATATGCATAAAATAGATAACTAATAATAACCTACTGTATAAAAAAATAAGTAAAATTAAATTTCAAAATTTTTAAAAATAAAATGTAAAAATAAAACAGAAAAAAAGTTCTTCCATTCACACTGATGTATTTATAAGAATGAATTATTTCCATGCTTATATCTATAAATACATAAAAGAGGAATAAAATCTAACTTGAACCAAAAAAGAAAAAAAACCATGAACCTAACAGTTATACAGAGGAAAACACTACCAAGGCACTTGCTCCAGTGGTAAACAATTCTGAAATTGGTCAGAGGTGGGGAATCATCTCCCATACAGCCAGCAGCCCCGCCCGCCCACGCAAGGAGCGTCCTTATTGCAAAGCTGGGAGACCGTGCCGAGGCCTCTGTGAGTAAACGTGAGCTGAGCCCCAGGCCAGATGCTGCTGAACAGTTCCCACCCTTCCCAGGTGAAACACCTGAATATGTACAAGGGCTTGAAAGCCTAGAGGAAGGGCCGTGGAGCCACACCAGCGAAAGCACGAAGGCCAACTTGTTGCCTGCAGGTCAGCCAAGATGGTCCTGGACACGGGCGCTCTTCTGGAAGCTTTCCATTGCCCTGCCTGAGATATCCCTCATGTCCCGGCCCCCACTCCTTTTTTTCCTTACTCACCTCAGCCCGGAGAGATATTCCAGTGGAAGTTATGGGTGACACATCCTCTGCTTTACAGGTGGCAGCCTGGCAACACCTGCCGAAAGTCCAGCATAGCCCCACTCACACCGGGCCACCCACAAAGCCGTGGACCCTCACACCCTCCCACCAGCACAGCCCCGAGACTGCTGACGGGGCAGAGAATATGGAGTCAGGCACAGCTGCAGGGCCTATTGCTGCCTGGAGTGCTGTTTATATTGACCTCAACCCAGGCACACCTGGGGAGGGCTTGCCGGCAGGGTCAGGCTGCCCAGGTCAGCTAATCCTCAGCCCTCAGGGAATCACATTGCAGAAAATGGACCTCGCTAAGACAGAATATTCGCCAAGGAAAAAAAGGACACAATGCCATTTGCAGCACCGTAGATGAGTCTCGAGTTAATCAAGTGACTTGGAGTAAGTTAGAAAGTGAAAGACACATATCATATCATATCACTTATAGGTGTTATCTATAAATTGATACCAGGGCAGATATTTCCACGGAGAAGGGCAATCACAGATTCATTACACAAACTTATGGTTCACGAAAGGAAAGGTGTTAGGATTGAATTCATTACGATATTGGGGTTAACAGACATATACAAACACAGTAGGCGTATATAATCACCAAAGACCTACGGAGAACCAAGAGAAGACTACTCAACATTCTGTCATAACGTACATGGGAAAAGGATCCCAGGAAGAACAGACATATGTATATGTGTAAAAGAACCACCTCTTGCACACCTACAACAAGCTAAACGTTGTACTCAAACTTGCTGTAATAAAAAATAAAAAATTAAATTAGAAACACGAACAAGAAGTAGTGAGACACACTTGAGGGGCTTTCTCCTGGCACATTCCGTTCTACATTCCAATCTAGAACGCGACTTCCATTGAGGCACTGCTGCCCTAGTAACCAGATTTGGTAAGGCAGAACTGCTGCCACCTTGTGGCCGTTTCACACAACAGCAGCTTTAATCCCAGCGCTAATGGTCAGTGGATATTCCAAATCATTACAGGCCTGTAAATGACACCTGCCCTGAAAACAAATCCTGGGGTCATATATGGACCAAAAAATTCAAAAGACGTCCATATTTCAAAACGACAGTTTCAAGAGGCATATTTCACGCACATTAGTGTTCTGCTTCTTTTGCTTTCTTTCTTTCTTGGTTAAAAAAACGGGAATGGAAAAAGGCAACCCTCAGAATGGGCGAAAACGTTCACAAACGAATCAATGGACAAAGGTTTAATCTCCAATATATATAAACAGCTCATGCAGCTTAATATTAATAAAACAAACAACCCAATACAGAAATGGGCAGAAGATCTAAATAGACGTTTCTTCAAAGAAGACACAGAGATGGCCAAGACGCACATGAAAAGCTGCTCAACATCACTAATTATTAGAGAAATGCAAATCAAAACTACAATGAGGTAAGACCTCACACCTGTTAGAATCGGCATCATCAGATAATCTACAAACAACAAATTCTGGGGAGGGTGTGGACAAAAGGAACCCTCTTCCGCTATTGGTGGGAATGTAAAAGGATACAGTCACTATGGAGAACAGTATGGAGGTTGCTTTAAAAAACTAAAAAGAGAATTACCATAGGATCCAGCAATCCCACTTCGGGGCATATACCCAGAGAAAACCATAAATCACAAAGACACATTCACCACAATGTTCATTGCAGCACTATTTACAATACCAAGGTAATGGAAGCAACCTAAATGCCCACAGACAGGCGAATGGATAAAGATGTGGTACATATATAAATTGGAATATTACTCAGCCATAAAAAGGAATGAAACTGGGTCATTTGTAGAGAAGTTGATGGATCTAGAGACTGTCATACAGAGTGAAGTAAGTCAGAAAGAGAAAAACAAATATTGTATATTAATGCCTCTATGTGGAACCTAGAAAAATGGTACAGATGAACTGGTTTGCAGGGCAGAAATAGAGACACAGAGGTAGAGAACAAACGTATGGACACAAAGTGGGGGAAGCCATGGGGTGGTGGTGGTGGGATGAGTTGGGAGATTGGGATTGACCTGTATACATGTATATGCATAAAATAGATAACTAATAATAACCTACTGTATAAAAAAATAAGTAAAATTAAATTTCAAAATTTTTAAAAATAAAATGTAAAAATAAAACAGAAAAAAAGTTCTTCCATTCACACTGATGTATTTATAAGAATGAATTATTTCCATGCTTATATCTATAAATACATAAAAGAGGAATAAAATCGAACTTGAACCAAAAAAGAAAAAAAACCATGAACCTAACAGTTATACAGAGGAAAACACTACCAAGGCACTTGCTCCAGTGGTAAACAATTCTGAAATTGGTCAGAGGTGGGGAATCATCTCCCATACAGCCAGCAGCCCCGCCCGCCCACGCAAGGAGCGTCCTTATTGCAAAGCTGGGAGACCGTGCCGAGGCCTCTGTGAGTAAACGTGAGCTGAGCCCCAGGCCAGATGCTGCTGAACAGTTCCCACCCTTCCCAGGTGAAACACCTGAATATGTACAAGGGCTTGAAAGCCTAGAGGAAGGGCCGTGGAGCCACACCAGCGACAGCACGAAGGCCAACTTGTTGCCTGCAGGTCAGCCAAGATGGTCCTGGACACGGGCGCTCTTCTGGAAGCTTTCCATTGCCCTGCCTGAGATATCCCTCATGTCCCGGCCCCCACTCCTTTTTTTCCTTACTCACCTCAGCCCGGAGAGATATTCCAGTGGAAGTTATGGGTGACACATCCTCTGCTTTACAGGTGGCAGCCTGGCAACACCTGCCGAAAGTCCAGCATAGCCCCACTCACACCGGGCCACCCACAAAGCCGTGGACCCTCACACCCTCCCACCAGCACAGCCCCGAGACTGCTGACGGGGCAGAGAATATGGAGTCAGGCACAGCTGCAGGGGCTATTGCTGCCTGGAGTGCTGTTTATATTGACCTCAACCCAGGCACACCTGGGGAGGGCTTGCCGGCAGGGTCAGGCTGCCCAGGTCAGCTAATCCTCAGCCCTCAGGGAATCACATTGCAGAAAATGGACCTCGCTAAGACAGAATATTCGCCAAGGAAAAAAAGGACACAATGCCATTTGCAGCACCGTAGATGAGTCTCGAGGTAATCACGTGACTTGGAGTAAGTCAGAAAGTGAAAGACACATATCATATCATATCACTTATAGGTGTTATCTATAAATTGATACCAGGGCAGATATTTCCACGGAGAAGGGCAATCACAGATTCATTAAACAAACTTATGGTTCACCAAAGGAAAGGTGTGAGGATTGAATTCATTACGATATTGGGGTTAACAGACATATACAAACACAGTAGACGTATATAATCACCAAAGACCTACGGAGTACCAAGAGAAGACTACTCAACATTCTGTCATAACGTACATGGGAAAAGGATCCCAGGAAGAACAGACATATGTATATGTGTAAAAGAACCAACTCTTGCACACCTACAAAAGCTAAACGTTGTACTCAAACTTGCTGTAATAAAAAATAAAAAATTAAATTAAAAACACGACCAAGAAGTAGTGAGACACACTTGAGGGGCTTTCTCCTGGCACATTCCGTTCTACATTCCAATTTAGAACGCGACTTCCATTGAGGCTCTGCTGCCCTAGTAACCAGATTTGGTAAGGGAGAACTGCTGCCACCTGTGGCCGTTTCACACAACAGCAGCTTTAATCCCAGCGCTAATGGTCAGTGGATATTCCAAATCATTACAGGCCCGTAAATGACACCTGCCCTGAAAACAAATCCTTGGGTCATATATCGACCAAAACATTCAAAAGACGTCCATATTTCAAAACGACAGTTTCAAGAGGCATATTTCACGCACATTAGTGTTCTGCTTCTTTTGCTTTCTTTCTTTCTTTTTTAAAAGAACGGGAATGGAAAAAGGCAACCCTCAGAATGGGCGAAAACGTTCACAAACGAATCAATGGACAAAGGTTTAATCTCCAACATATATAAACAGCTCATGCAGCTTAATATTAATAAAACAAACAACCCAATACAAAAATGGGCAGAAGATCTAAATAGACGTTTCTTCAAAGAAGACACAGAGATGGCCAAGACGCACATGAAAAGCTGCTCAACATCACTAATTATTAGAGAAATGCAAATCAAAACTACAATGAGGTAAGACCTCACACCTGTTAGAATCGGCATCATCAGATAATCTACAAACAACATATTCTGGGGAGGGTGTGGACAAAAGAAACCCTCTTCCGCTATTGGTGGGAATGTAAATTGATACAGTCACTATGGAGAACAGTATGGAGGTTCCTTTAAAAAACTAAAAAGAGAATTACCATAGGATCCAGCAATCCCACTTCTGGGCATATACCCAGAGAAAACCATAAATCACAAAGACACATTCACCACAATGTTCATTGCAGCACTATTTACAATAGCCAGGTAATGGAAGCAACCTAAGTGCCCACAGACAGACGAATGGATAAAGATGTGGTACATATATAAAATGGAATATTACTCAGCCATAAAAAGGAATGAAACTGGGTCATTTGTAGAGAAGTTGATGGATCTAGAGACTGTCATACAGAGTGAAGTAAGTCAGAAAGAGAAAAACAAATATTGTATATTAACGCCTATATGTGGAACCTAGAAAAATGGTACAGATGAACTGGTTTGCAGGGCACAAATAGAGACACAGAGGTAGAGAACAAACGTATGGACACAAAGTGGGGGAAGCCATGGGGTGGTGGTGGAGGGATGAGTTGGGATATTGGAATTGACCTGTATACATGTCTATGCATAAAATAGATAACTAATAATAACCTACTGTATAAAAAAAATAAATAAAATTAAATTTGAAATTTTTTAAAAATAAAATTTAAAAATAAAACAGAAAAAATTTCTTCCATTCACACTGATGTATTTATAAGAATGAATTATTTCCATGCTTATATCTATAAATACATAAAAGAGGAATAAAATCTAACTTGAACCAAAAAACAAATAAAAAACTGAACCTAACAGTTATACAGAGGAAAACACTACCAAGGCACTTGCTCCAGTGGTAAACAATTCTGAACTTGGTCAGAGGTGGGGAATCATCTCCCATACAGCCAGCAGCCCCGCCCGCCCACGCAAGGTGCGTCCTTATTGCAAAGCTGGGAGACCGTGCCGAGGCCTCTGTGCGTAAACGTGAGCTGAGCCCCAGGCCAGATGCTGCTGAACAGTTCCCACCCTTCCCAGGTGAAACACCTGAATATGTACAAGGGCTTGAAAGCCTAGAGGAAGGGCCGTGGAGCCACACCAGCGACAGCACGCACGCCAACTTGGTGCCTGCAGGTCAGCCAGGATGGTCCTGGCCACGGGCGGTCTTCTGGAAGCTTTCCATTGCCCTGCCTGAGATACCCCTCCTGTCCCGGCCCCCACTCCTTTTTTTCCTTCCTCACCTCAAACCGGAGAGATATTCCAGTGGAAGTTTTGGGTGACACATCCTCTTCTTTACAGGTGGCAGCCTGGCAACACCTGCCGAAAGTCCAGCATAGCCCCACTCACACCGGGCCACCCACAAAGCCGTGGACCCTCACACCCTCCCACCAGCACAGCCCCGAGACTGCTGACGGGGCAGAGAATATGGAGTCAGGCACAGCTGCAGGGGCTATTGCTGCCTGGAGTGCTGTTTATATTGACCTCAACCCAGGCACACCTGGGGAGGGCTTGCCGGCAGGGTCAGGCTGCCCAGGTCAGCTAATCCTCAGCCCTCAGGGAATCACATTGCAGAAAATGGACCTCGCTAAGACAGAATATTCGCCAAGGAAAAAAAGGACACAATGCCATTTGCAGCACCGTAGATGAGTCTCGAGGTAATCACGTGACTTGGAGTAAGTCAGAAAGTGAAAGACACATATCATATCATATCACTTATAGGTGTTACCTATAAATTGATACCAGGGCAGATATTTCCACGGAGAAGGGCAATCACTGATTCATTAAACAAACATATGGTTCACCAAAGGAAAGGTGTGAGGATTGAATTCATTACGATATTGGGGTTAACAGACATATACAAACACAGTAGACGTATATAATCACCAAAGACCTACGGAGTACCAAGAGAAGACTACTCAACATTCTGTCATAACGTACATGGGAAAAGGATCCCAGGAAGAACAGACATATGTATATGTGTAAAAGAACCACCTCTTGCACACCTACAACAAGCTAAACGTTGTACTCAAACTTGCTGTAATAAAAAATAAAAAATTAAATTAAAAACACCACCAAGAAGTAGTGAGACACACTTGAGGGGCTTTCTCCTGGCACATTCCGTTCTACATTCCAATCTAGAACGCGACTTCCATTGAGGCTCTGCTGCCCTAGTAACCAGATTTGGTAAGGGAGAACTGCTGCCACCTTGTGGCCGTTTCACACAACAGCAGCTTTAATCCCAGCGCTAATGGTCAGTGGATATTCCAAATCATTACAGGCCTGTAAATGACACCTGCCCTGAAAACAAATCCTGGGGTCATATATCGACCAAAAAATTCAAAAGACGTCCATATTTCAAAACGACAGTTTCAAGAGGCGTATTTCACGCACATTACTGTTCTGCTTCTTTTGCTTTCTTTCTTTCTTTGTTAAAAAAACGGGAATGGAAAAAGGCAACCCTCAGAATGGGCGAAAACGTTCACAAACGAATCAATGGACAAAGGTTTAATCTCCAATACATATAAACAGCTCATGCAGCTTAATATTAATAAAACAAACAACCCAATACAAAAATGGGCAGAAGATCTAAATAGACGTTTCTTCTAAGAAGACACAGAGATGGCCAAGACGCACATGAAAAGCTGCTCAACATCACTAATTATTAGAGAAATGCAAATCAAAACTACAATGAGGTAAGACCTCACACCTGTTAGAATCGTCATCATTAGATAATCTACAAACAACAAATTCTGGGGAGGGTGTGGACAAAAGGAACCCTCTTCCGCGATTGGTGGGAATGTAAATTGATACAGTCACTATGGAGAACAGTATGGAGGTTCCTTTAAAAAACTAAAAAGAGAATTACCATAGGATCCAGCAATCCCACTTCTGGGCATATACCCAGAGAAAACCATAAATCACAAAGACACATTCACCACAATGTTCATTGCAGCACTATTTACAATAGCCAGGTAATGGAAGCAACCTAAGTGCCCACAGACAGACGAATGGATAAAGATGTGGTACATATATAAAATGGAATATTACTCAGCCATAAAAAGGAATGAAACTGGGTCATTTGTAGAGAAGTTGATGGATCTAGAGACTGTCATACAGAGTGAAGTAAGTCAGAAAGAGAGAAACAAATATTGTATATTAACGCCTATATGTGGAACCTAGAAAAATGGTACAGATGAACTGGTTTGCAGGGCAGAAATAGAGACACAGAGGTAGAGAACAAACGTATGGACACAAAGTGGGGGAAGCCATGGGGTGGTGGTGGTGGGATGAGTTGGGAGATTGGGATTGACCGGTATACATGTATATGCATAAAATAGATAACTAATAATAACCTACTGTATAAAAAAAATAAAAAAAAATTAAATTTCAAAATTTTTAAAAATAAAATGTATAAATAAAACAGAAAAAAAGTTCTTCCATTCACACTGATGTATTTATAAGTATGAATTATTTCCATGCTTATATCCATAAATACATAAAACAGGAATAAAATCTAACTTGAACCAAAAAAGAAAAAAAAAACTGAACCTTACAGTTATACAGAGGAAAACACTACCAAGGCACTTGCTCCAGTGGTAAACAATTCTGAAATTGGTCAGAGGTGGGGAATCATCTCCCATACAGCCAGCAGACCCGCCCGCCCACGCAAGGAGCGTCCTTATTGCAAAGCTGGGAGACCGTGCCGAGGCCTCTGTGAGTAAACGTGAGCTGAGCCCCAGGCCAGATGCTGCTGAACAGTTCCCACCCTTCCCAGGTGAAACACCTGAATATGTACAAGGGCTTGAAAGCCTAGAGGAAGGGCCGTGGAGCCACACCAGCGACAGCACGCAGGCCAACTTGGTGCCTGCAGGTCAGCCAGGATGGTCCTGGCCACGGGCGCTCTTCTGGAAGCTTTCCATTGCCCTGCCTGAGATACCCCTCCTGTCCCGGCCCCCACTCCTTTTTTTCCTTCCTCACCTCAGCCCGGAGAGATATTCCAGTGGAAGTTATGGGTGACACATCCTCTTCTTTACAGGTGGCAGCCTGGCAACTCCTGCAGAATGTCCAGCACAGCCCCACTCACACCGGTCCATCCACAAAGCCGTGGACCCCCACACCCTCCCACCAGCACAGCCCCGAGACTGCTGACGGGGCAGAGAATATGGAGTCAGGCACAGCTGCAGGGGCTATTGCTGCCTGGAGTGCTGTTTATATTGACCTCAACCCAGGCACACCTGGGGAGGGCTTGCCGGCAGGGTCAGGCTGCCCAGGTCAGCTAATCCTCAGCCCTCAGGGAATCACATTGCAGAAAATGGACCTCGCTAAGACAGAATATTCGCCAAGGGAAAAAAGGACACAATGCCATTTGCAGCACCGTAGATGAGTCTCGAGGTAATCACGTGACTTGGAGTAAGTCAGATAGTGAAAGACACATATCATATCATATCACTTATAGGTGTTACCTATAAATTGATACCAGGGCAGATATTTCCACGGAGAAGGGCAATCACAGATTCATTAAACAAACATATGGTTCACCAAAGGAAAGGTGTGCGGATTGAATTCATTACGATATTGGGGTTAACAGACATATACAAACACAGTAGACGTATATAATCACCAAAGACCTACGGAGTACCAAGAGAAGACTACTCAACATTCTCTCATAACGTACATGGGAAAAGGATCCCAGGAAGAACAGACATATGTACATGTGTAAAAGAACCACCTCTTGCACACCTACAACAAGCTAAACGTTGTACTCAAACTTGCTGTAATAAAAAATAAAAATTTAAATTAAAAACACGAACAAGAAGTAGTGAGACACACTTGAGGGGCTTTCTCCTGGCACATTCCGTTCTACATTCCAATCTAGAACGCGACTTCCATTGAGGCTCTGCTGCCCTAGTAACCAGATTTGGTAAGGGAGAACTGCTGCCACCTTGTGGCCGTTTCACACAACAGCAGCTTTAATGCCAGCGCTAATGGTCAGTGGATATTCCAAATCATTACAGGCCTGTAAATGACACCTGCCCTGAAAACAAATCCTGGGGTCATATATCGACCAAAAAATTCAAAAGACGTCCATATTTCAAAACGACAGTTTCAAGAGGCGTATTTCACGCACATTAGTGTTCTGCTTCTTTTGCTTTCTTTCTTTCTTTGTTAAAAAAACGGGAATGGAAAAAGGCAACCCTCAGAATGGGCGAAAACGTTCACAAACGAATCAATGGACAAAGGTTTAATCTCCAATATATATAAACAGTTCATGCAGCTTAATATTAATAAAACAAGCAACCCAATACAAAAATGGGCAGAAGATCTAAAGAGACGTTTCTTCAAAGAAGACACAGAGATGGCCAAGACGCACATGAAAAGCTGCTCAACATCACTAATTATTAGAGAAATGCAAATCAAAACTACAATGAGGTAAGACCTCACACCTGTTAGAATCGGCATCATCAGATAATCTACAAACAACAAATTCTGGGGAGGGTGTGGACAAAAGGAACCCTCTTCCGCTATTGGTGGGAATGTAAATTGATACAGTCACTATGGAGAACAGTATGGAGGTTCCTTTAAAAAACTAAAAAGAGAATTACCATAGGATCCAGCAATCCCACTTCTGGGCATATACCCAGAGAAAACCATAAATCACAAAGACACATTCACCACAATGTTCATTGCAGCACTATTTACAATAGCCAGGTAATGGAAGCAACCTAAGTGCCCACAGACAGACGAATGGATAAAGATGTGGTACATATATAAAATGGAATATTACTCAGCCATAAAAAGGAATGAAACTGGGTCATTTGTAGAGAAGTTGATGGATCTAGAGACTGTCATACAGAGTGAAGTAAGTCAGAAAGAGAGAAACAAATATTGTATATTAATGCCTATATGTGGAACCTAGAAAAATGGTACAGATGAACTGGTTTACAGGGCAGAAATAGAGACACAGAGGTAGAGAACAAACGTATGGACACAAAGTGGGGGAAGCCATGGGGTGGTGGTGGTGGAATCAGTTGGGAGATTGGGAATGACATGTATACATGTTTATGCATAAAATAGATAACTAATAATAAACTACTGTATTAAAAAATAAATAAAATTAAATTTGAAATTTTTAAAAAATAAAATTTAAAAATAAAACAGAAAAAATTTCTTCCATTCACACTGATGTATTTATAAGAATGAATTATTTCCATGCTTATATCTATAAATACATAAAAGAGGAATAAAATCTAACTTGAACCAAAAAAGAAATAAAAAACTGAACCTAACAGTTATACAGAGGCAAACACTACCAAGGCACTTGCTCCAGTGGTAAACAATTCTGAACTTGGTCAGAGGTGGGGAATCATCTCCCATACAGCCAGCAGCCCCGCCCGCCCACGCAAGGAGCGTCCTTATTGCAAAGCTGGGAGACCGTGCCGAGGCCTCTGTGAGTAAACGTGAGCTGAGCCCCAGGCCAGATGCTGCTGAACAGTTCCCACCCTTCCCAGGTGAAACACCTGAATATGTACAAGGGCTTGAAAGCCTAGAGGAAGGGCCGTGGAGCCACACCAGCGACAGCACGCAGGCCAACTTGGTGCCTGCAGGTCAGCCAGGATGGTCCTGGCCACGGGCGCTCTTCTGGAAGCTTTCCATTGCCCTGCCTGAGATACCTCTCCTGTCCCGGCCCCCACTCCTTTTTTTCCTTCCTCTCCTCAGCCCGGAGAGATATTCCAGTGGAAGTTATGGGTGACACATCCTCTTCTTTACAGGGGGCAGCCTGGCAACTAAAGCAGAAAGTTTAGCAGAGCCCCACCCACACCGGGCCACCCACAAAGCCGTGGACCCTCACACCCTCCCACCAGCACAGCGCCGAGACTGCTGACGGGGCAGAGAATATGGAGTCAGGCACAGCTGCAGGGGCTATTGCTGCCTGCAGTGCTGTTTATATTGAACTCAACCCAGGCACACCTGGGGAGGGCTTGCCGGCAGGGTCAGGCTGCCCAGGTCAGCTAATCCTCAGCCCTCAGGGAATCACATTGCAGAAAATGGACCTCGCTAAGACAGAATATTCGCCAAGGGAAAAAAGGACACAATGCCATTTGCAGCACCGTAGATGAGTCTCGAGGTAATCACGTGACTTGGAGTAAGTCAGAAAGTGAAAGACACATATCATATCATATCACTTATAGGTGTTACCTATAAATTGATACCAGGGCAGATATTTCCACGGAGAAGGGCAATCACAGATTCATTAAACAAACATATGGTTCACCAAAGGAAAGGTGTGAGGATTGAATTCATTACGATATTGGGGTTAACAGACATATACAAATACAGTAGACGTATATAATCACCAAAGACCTACGGAGTACCAAGAGAAGACTACTCAACATTCTGTCATAACGTACATGGGAAAAGGATCCCAGGAAGAACAGACATATGTACATGTGTAAAAGAACCACCTCTTGCACACCTACAACAAGCTAAACGTTGTACTCAAACTTGCTGTAATAAAAAATAAAAAATTAAATTAAAAACACGTACAAGAAGTAGGGAGACACACTTGAGGGGCTTTCTCCTGGCACATTCCGTTCTACATTCCATTCTAGAACGCGACTTCCATTGAGGCTCTGCTGCCCTAGTAACCAGATTTGGTAAGGGAGAACTGCTGCCACCTTGTGGCCGTTTCACACAACAGCAGCTTTAATGCCAGCGCTAATGGTCAGTGGATATTCCAAATCATTACAGGCCTGTAAATGACACCTGCCCTGAAAACAAATCCTGGGGTCATATATCGACCAAAAAATTCAAAAGACGTCCATATTTCAAAACGACAGTTTCAAGAGGCGTATTTCACGCACATTAGTGTTCTGCTTCTTTTGCTTTCTTCTTTCTTTGTTAAAAAAACGGGAATGGAAAAAGGCAACCCTCAGAATGGGTGAAAACGTTCACAAACGAATCAATGGACCTAGGTTTAATCTCCAATACATATAAACAGTTCATGCAGCTTAATATTAATAAAACAAACAACCCAATACAAAAATGGGCAGAAGATCTAAAGAGACGTTTCTTCAAAGAAGACACAGAGATGGCCAAGACGTACATGAAAAGCTGCTCAACATCACTAATTATTAGAGAAATGCAAATCAAAACTACAATGAGGTAAGACCTCACACCTGTTAGAATCGGCATCATCAGATAATCTACAAACAACAAATTCTGGGGAGGGTGTGGACAAAAGGAACCCTCTTCCGCTATTGGTGGGAATGTAAATTGATACAGTCACTATGGAGAACAGTATGGAGGTTCCTTTAAAAAACTAAAAAGAGAATTACCATAGGATCCAGCAATCCCACTTCTGGGCATATACCCAGAGAAAACCATAAATCACAAAGACACATTCACCACAATGTTCATTGCAGCACTATTTACAATAGCCAGGTAATGGAAGCAAACTAAGTGCCCACAGACAGACGAATGGATAAAGATGTGGTACATATATAAAATGGAATATTACTCAGCCATAAAAAGGAATGAAACTGGGTCATTTGTAGAGAAGTTGATGGATCTAGAGACTGTCATACAGAGTGAAGTAAGTCAGAAAGAGAGAAACAAATATTGTATATTAATGCCTATATGTGGAACCTAGAAAAATGGTACAGATGAACTGGTTTGCAGGGCAGAAATAGAGACACAGAGGTAGAGAACAAACTTATGGACACAAAGTGGGGGAAGCCATGGGGTGGTGGTGGTGGAATCAGTTGGGAGATTGGGAATGACATGTATACATGTTTATGCATAAAATAGATAACTAATAATAAACTACTGTATTAAAAAATAAATAAAATTAAATTTGAAATTTTTTAAAAATAAAATTTAAAAATAAAACAGAAAAAATTTCTTCCATTCACACTGATGTATTTATAAGAATGAATTATTTCCATGCTTATATCTATAAATACATAAAAGAGGAATAAAATCTAACTTGAACCAAAAAAGAAATAAAAAACTGAACCTAACAGTTATACAGAGGCAAACACTACCAAGGCACTTGCTCCAGTGGTAAACAATTCTGAACTTGGTCAGAGGTGGGGAATCATCTCCCATACAGCCAGCAGCCCCGCCCCCCCACGCAAGGAGCGTCCTTATTGCAAAGCTGGGAGACCGTGCCGAGGCCTCTGTGAGTAAACGTGAGCTGAGCCCCAGAACAGATGCTGCTGAACAGTTCCCACCCTTCCCAGGTGAAACACCTGAATATGTACAAGGGCTTGAAAGCCTAGAGGAAGGGCCGTGGAGCCACACCAGCGACAGCACGCAGGCCAACTTGGTGCCTGCAGGTCAGTCAGGATGGTCCTGGACACGGGCGCTCTTCTGGAAGCTTTCCATTGCCCTGCCTGAGATACCCCTCCTGTCCCGGCCCCCACTCCTTTTTTTCCTTCCTCACCTCAGCCCGGAGAGATATTCCAGTGGAAGTTATGGGTGACACATCCTCTTCTTTACAGGTGGCAGCCTGGCAACTCCTGCAGAAAGTCCAGCAGAGCCCCACTCACACCGGGCCACCCACAAAGCCGTGGACCCTCACACCCTCCCACCAGCACAGCGCCGAGACTGCTGACGGGGCAGAGAATATGGAGTCAGGCACAGCTGCAGGGGCTATTGCTGCCTGGAGTGCTGTTTATATTGACCTCAACCCAGGCACACCTGCGGAGGGCTTGCCGGCAGGGTCAGGCTGCCCAGGTCAGCTAATCCTCAGCCCTCAGGGAATCACATTGCAGAAAATGGACCTCGCTAAGACAGAATATTCGCCAAGGGAAAAAAGGACACAATGCCATTTGCAGCACCGTAGATGAGTCTCGAGGTAATCACGTGACTTGGAGTAAGTCAGAAAGTGAAAGACACATATCATATCATATCACTTATAGGTGTTACCTATAAATTGATACCAGGGCAGATATTTCCACTGAGAAGGGCAATCACAGATTCATTAAACAAACATGGTTCAACAAAGGAAAGGTGTGAGGATTGAAATCATTACGATATTGGGGTTAACAGACATATACAAACACAGTAGACATATATAATCACCAAAGACCTACGGAGTACCAAGACAAGACTACTCAACATTCTCTCATAACGTACATGGGAAAAGGATCCCAGGAAGAACAGACATATGTACATGTGTAAAAGAACCACCTCTTGCACACCTACAACAAGCTAAACGTTGTACTCAAACTTGCTGTAATAAAAAATAAAAAATTAAATTAAAAACACGAACAAGAAGTAGGGAGACACACTTGAGGGGCTTTCTCCTGGCACATTCCGTTCTACATTCCAATCTAGAACGCGACTTCCATTGAGGCTCTGCTGCCCTAGTAACCAGATTTGGTAAGGGAGAACTGCTGCCACCTTGTGGCCGTTTCACACAACAGCAGCTTTAATCCCAGCGCTAATGGTCAGTGGATATTCCAAATCATTACAGGCCTGTAAATGACACCTGCCCTGAAAACAAATCCTGGGGTCATATATCGACCAAAAAATTCAAAAGACGTCCATATTTCAAAACGACAGTTTCAAGAGGCATATTTCACGCACATTAGTGTTCTGCTTCTTTTGCTTTCTTTCTTTCTTTGTTAAAAAAACGGGAATGGAAAAAGGCAACCCTCAGAATGGGCGAAAACATTCACAAACGAATCAATGGACAAAGGTTTAATCTCCAATATATATAAACAGCTCATGCAGCTTAATATTAATAAAACAAACAACCCAATACAGAAATGGGCAGAAGATCTAAATAGACGTTTCTTCAAAGAAGACACAGTGATGGCCAAGAAGCACATGAAAAGCTGCTCAACATCACTAATTATTAGAGAAATGCAAATCAAAACTACAATGAGGTAAGACCTCACACCTGTTAGAATCGGCATCATCAGATAATCTACAAACAACAAATTCTGGGGAGGGTGTGGACAAAAGGAACCCTCTTCCGCTATTGGTGGGAATGTAAATTGATACAGTCACTATGGAGAACAGTATGGAGGTTCCTTTAAAAAACTAAAAAGAGAATTACCATAGGATCCAGCAATCCCACTTCTGGGCATATACCCAGAGAAAACCATAAATCACAAAGACACATTCACCACAATGTTCATTGCAGCACTATTTACAATAGCCAGGTAATGGAAGCAACCTAAATGCCCACAGACAGACGAATGGATAAAGATGTGGTACATATATAAAATGGAATATTACTCAGCCATAAAAAGGAATGAAACTGGGTCATTTGTAGAGAAGTTGATGGATCTAGAGACTGTCATACAGAGTGAAGTAAGTCAGAAAGAGAAAAACAGA
Organism: Mesoplodon bidens; assembly: GCF_964165515.1. NCBI lineage: Eukaryota > Metazoa > Chordata > Mammalia > Artiodactyla > Ziphiidae > Mesoplodon > Mesoplodon bidens. The sequence goes on from NC_138168.1 coordinate 1,552,655, forward strand.
TATTGTATATTAATGCCTATATGTGGAACCTAGAAAAATGGTACAGATGAACTGGTTTGCAGTGCAGAAATAGAGACACAGAGGTAGAGAACAAACGTATGGACACAAATTGGGGGAAGCCATGGGGTGGTGGTGGTGGGATGAGTTGGGAGATTGGGATTGACCTGTATACATGTATATGCATAAAATACTTAACTTATAATAAACTACTGTATAAAAAAATAAATAAAATTAAATTTCAATATTTTTAAAAATAAAATGTATAAATAAAACAGAAAAAAAGTTCTTCCATTCACACTGATGTATTTATAAGAATGAATTTTTTCCATGCTTATATCCATAAATACATAAAACAGGAATAAATTCTAACTTGAACCAAAAAAGAAAAAAAAAACTGAACCTAACACTTATTCAGAAGAAAACACTACCAAGGCACTTGCTCCAGTGGTAAACAATTCTGAAATTGGCCAGAGGTGGGGAATCATCTCCCATACAGCCAGCAGCCCCGCCCGCCCACGCAAGGAGCATCCTTATTGCAAAGCTGGGAGACCGTGCCGTGGCCTCTGTGAGTAAACGTGAGCTGAGCCCCAGGCCAGCTGCTGCTGAACTGTTCCCACCCTTCCCAGGTGAAACACCTGAATATGTACAAGGGCTTGAAAGCCTAGAGGAAGGGCCGTGGAGCCACACTAGCGACAGCACGCAGGCCAACTTGGTGCCTGCAGGTCAGCCAGGATGGTCCTGGCCACGGGCGCTCTTCTGGAAGCTTTCCATTATCCTGCCTGAGATTCCCCTCCTGTCCCGGCCCCCACTCCTTTTTTTCCTTCCTCACCTCAGCCCGGAGAGATATTCCAGTGGAAGTTATGGGTGACACATCCTCTTCTTTACAGGAGGCAGCCTGGCAACTCCTGCAGAAAGTCCAGCAGAGCCCCAATCACACCGGGCCACCCACATAGCCGTGGACCCTCACACCTTCCACCAGCACAGCCCCGAGACTGCTGACGGGGCAGAGAATATGGAGTCAGGCACAGCTGCAGGGGCTATTGCTGCCTGGAGTGCTGTTTATATTGACCTCAACCCAGGCACACCTGGGGAGGGCTTGCCGGCAGGGTCAGGCTGCCCAGGTCAGCTAATCCTCAGCCCTCAGGGAATCACATTGCAGAAAATGGACCTCGCTAAGACAGAATATGAGCCAAGGACAAAAAGGACACAATGCCATTTGCAGCACCGTAGATGAGTCTCGAGGTAATCACGTGACTTGGAGTAAGTCAGAAAGTGAAAGACACATATCATATCATATCACTTATAGGTGTTACCTATAAATTGATACCAGGGCAGATATTTCCACGGAGAAGGGCAATCACAGATTCATTAAACAAACTTATGGTTCACCAAAGGAAAGGTGTGAGGATTGAATTCATTACGATATTGGGGTTCACAGACATATACAAACACAGTAGACGTATATAATCACCAAAGACCTACGGAGTACCAAGAGAAGACTACTCAACATTCTGTCATAACGTACGTGGGAAAAGGATCCCAGGAAGAACAGACATATGTATATGTGTAAAAGAACCACCTCTTGCACACCTACAACAAGCTAAACGTTGTACTCAAACTTGCTGTAATAAAAAATAAAAAAATTAAATTAAAAACACGACCAAGAAGTAGTGAGACAAACTTGAGGGGCTTTCTACTGGCACATTCCGTTCTACATTCCAATCTAGAACGCGACTTCCATTGAGGCTCTGCTGCCCTAATAACCAGATTTGGTAAGGGAGAACTGCTGCCACCTTGTGGCCGTTTCACACAACAGCAGCTTTAATGCCAGCGCTAATGGTCAGTGGATATTCCAAATCATTACAGGCCCGTAAATGACACCTGCCCTGAAAACAAATCCTGGGGTCATATATCGACCAAAAAATTCAAAAGACGTCCATATTTCTAAACGACAGTTTCAAGAGGCATATTTCACGCATATTAGTGTTCTGCTTCTTTTGCTTTCTTTCTTTCTTTGTTAAAAAAACGGGAATGAAAAAAGGCAACCCTCAGAATGGGCGAAAACGTTCACAAACGAATCAATGGACAAAGGTTTAATCTCCAATATATATAAACAGCCCATGCAGCTTAATATTAATAAAATAAACAACCCAATACAAAAATGGGCAGAAGATCTAAATAGACGTTTCTTCAAAGAAGACACAGAGATGGCCAAAACGCACATGAAAAGCTGCTCAACATCACTAATTATTAGAGAAATGCAAATCAAAACTACAATGAGGTAAGACCTCACACCTGTTAGAATCGGCATCATCAGATAATCTACAAACAACAAATTCTGGGGAGGGTGTGGACAAAAGGAACCCTCTTCTGTTATTGGTGGGAATGTAAATTGATACAGTCACTATGGAGAACAGTATGGAGGTTCCTTTAAAAAACTAAAAAGAGAATTACCATAGGATCCAGCAATCCCACTTCTGGGCATATACCCAGAGAAAACCATAAATCACAAAGACACATTCACCACAATGTTCATTGCAGCACTATTTATAATAGCCAGGTAATGGAAGCAACCTTAGTGCCCACAGACAGACGAATGGATAAAGATGTGGTACATATATAAAATGGAATATTACTCAGCCATAAAAAGGAATGAAACTGGGTCATTTGTAGAGAAGTTGATGGATCTAGAGACTGTCATACAGAGTGAAGTAAGTCCGAAAGAGAAAAACAAATATTGTATATTAACGCCTATATGTGGAACCTAGAAAAATGGGACAGATGAACTGGTTTGCAGGGCACAAATAGAGACACAGAGGTAGAGAAAAAACGTATGGACACAAAGTGGGGGAAGCCATGGGGTGGTGGTGGTGGGATGAGTTGGGAGATTGGGATTGACCTGTATACATGTCTATGCATAAAATAGATAACTAATAATAACCTACTGTATAAAAAAAATAAATAAAATTAAATTTCAAAATTTTTAAAAATAAAATGTAAAAATAAAACAGAAAAAAATTTCTTCCATTCACACTGATGTATTTATAAGAATGAATTATTTCCATGCTTATATCTATAAATACATAAAAGAGGAATAAAATCTAACTTGAACCAAAAAAGAAAAAAAAAAACTGAACCTAACAGTTATACAGAGGAAAACACTACCAATGCACTTGCTCCAGTGGTAAACAATTCTGAAATTGGTCAGAGGTGGGGAATCATCTCCCATACAGCCAGCAGCCCCGCCCCCCCACGCAAGGAGCGTCCTTATTGCAAAGCTGGGAGACCGTGCCGAGGCCTCTGTGAGTAAACGTGAGCTGAGCCCCAGGCCAGATGCTGCTGAACAGTTCCCACCCTTCCCAGGTGAAACACCTGAATATGTACAAGGGCTTGAAAGCCTAGAGGAAGGGCCGTGGAGCCACACCAGCGACAGCACGCAGGCCAACTTGGTGCCTGGAGGTCAGCCAGGATGGTCCTGGCCACGGGCGCTCTTCTGGAAGCTTTCCATTGCCCTGCCTGAGATACCCCTCCTGTCCCGGCCCCCACTCCTTTTTTTCCTTACTCACCTCAGCCCGGAGAGATATTCCAGTGGAAGTTATGGGTGACACATCCTCTTCTTTATAGGTGGCAGCCTGGCAACTCCTGCAGAAAGTCCAGCAGAGCCCCACTCACACCGGGCCACCCACAAAGCCGTGGACCCTCACACCCTCCCACCAGCACAGCCCCGAGACTGCTGACGGGGCAGAGAATATGGAGTCAGGCACAGCTGCAGGGGCTATTGCTGCCTGGAGTGCTGTTTATATTGACCTCAACCCAGGCACACCTGGGGAGGTCTTGCCGGCAGGGTCAGGCTGCCCAGGTCAGCTAATCCTCAGCCCTCAGGGAATCACATTGCAGAAAATGGACCTCGCTAAGACAGAATATTCGCCAAGGGAAAAAAGGACACAATGCCATTTGCAGCACCGTAGATGAGTCTCGAGGTAATCACGTGACTTGGAGTAAGTCAGAAAGTGAAAGACACATATCATATCATATCACTTATAGGTGTTACCTATAAATTGATACCAGGGCAGATATTTCCACGGAGAAGGGCAATCACAGATTCATTATACAAACATATGGTTCACCAAAGGAAAGGTGTGAGGATTGAATTCATTACGATATTGGGGTTAACAGACATATACAAACACAGTAGACGTATATAATCACCAAAAACCTACGGAGTACCAAGAGAAGACTACTCAACATTCTGTCATAACGTACATGGGAAAAGGATCCCAGGAAGAACAGACATATGTATATGTGTAAAAGAACCACCTCTTGCACACCTACAACAAGCTAAACGTTGTACTCAAACTTGCTGTAATAAAAAATAAAAAATTAAATTAAAAACACGAACAAGAAGTAGTGAGACACACTTGAGGGGCTTTCTCCTGGCACATTCCGTTCTACATTCCAATCTAGAACGCGACTTCCATTGAGGCTCTGCTGCCCTAGTAACCAGATTTGGTAAGGGAGAACTGCTGCCACCTTGTGGCCGTTTCACACAACAGCATCTTTAATCCCAGCGCTAATGGTCAGTGGATATTCCAAATCATTACAGGCCCGTAAATGACACCTGCCCTGAAAACAAATCCTGGGGTCATATATCGACCAAAAAATTCAAAAGACGTCCATATTTCAAAACGACAGTTTCAAGAGGCATATTTCACGCACATTAGTGTTCTGCTTCTTTTGCTTTCTTTCTTTCTTTGTTAAAAAAACGGGAATGGAAAAAGGCAACCCTCAGAATGGGCGAAAACGTTCACAAACGAATCAATGGACAAAGGTTTAATCTCCAATATATATAAACAGCTCATGCAGCTTAATATTAATAAAACAAACAACCCAATACAAAAATGGGCAGAAGATCTAAATAGACGTTTCTTCTAAGAAGACACAGAGATGGCCAAGACGCACATGAAAAGCTGCTCAACATCACTAATTATTAGAGAAATGCAAATCAAAACTACAATGAGGTAAGACCTCACACCTGTTAGAATCGGCATCATCAGATAATCCACAAACAACAAATTCTGGGGAGGGTGTGGACAAAAGGAACCCTCTTCCGCTATTGGTGGGAATGTAAATTGATACAGTCACTATGGAGAACAGTATGGAGGTTCCTTTAAAAAACTAAAAAGAGAATTACCATAGGATCCAGCAATCCCACTTCTGGGCATATACCCAGAGAAAACCATAAATCACAAAGACACATTCACCACAATGTTCATTGCAGCACTATTTACAATAGCCAGGTAATGGAAGCAACCTAAATGCCCACAGACAGGCGAATGGATAAAGATGTGGTACATATATAAAATGGAATATTACTCAGCCATAAAAAGGAATGAAACTGGGTCATTTGTAGAGAAGTTGATGGATCTAGAGACTGTCATACAGAGTGAAGTAAGTCCGAAAGAGAAAAACAAATATTGTATATTAATGCCTATATGTGGAACCTAGAAAAATGGTACAGATGAACTGGCTTGCAGGGCAGAAATAGAGACACAGAGGTAGAGAACAAACGTATGGACACAAAGTGGGGGAAGCCATGGGGTGGTGGTGGTGGGATGAGTTGGGAGATTGGGATTGACCTGTATACATGTCTATGCATAAAATAGATAACTAATAATAACCTACTGTATAAAAAAAATAAATAAAATTAAATTTCAAAATTTTTAAAAATAAAATGTAAAAATAAAACAGAAAAATAGTTCTTCCATTCACACTGATGTATTTATAAGAATGAATTACTTCCATGCTTATATCTTTAAATACATAAAAGAGGAATAAAATCTAACTTGAACCAAAAAAGAAAAAAAAACTGAACCTAACAGTTATACAGAGGAAAACACTACCAAGGCACTTGCTCCAGTGGTAAACAATTCTGAAATTGGTCAGAGGTGGGGAATCATCTCCCATACAGCCAGCAGCCCCGCCCGCCCACGCAAGGAGCGTCCTTATTGCAAAGCTGGGAAACCGTGCCGAGGCCTCTGTGAGTAAACGTGAGCTGAGCCCCAGGTCAGATGCTGCTGAAGAGTTCCCACCCTTCCCAGGTGAAACACCTGAATATGTACAAGGGCTTGAAAGCCTAGAGGAAGGGCCGTGGAGCCACACCAGCGACAGCACGCAGGCCAACTTGGTGCCTGCAGGTCAGCCAGGATGGTCCTGGCCACGGGCGCTCTTCTGGAAGCTTTCCATTGCCCTGCCGGAGATACCCCTCCTGTCCCGGCCCCCACTCCTTTTTTTCCTTACTCACCTCAGCCCGGAGAGATATTCCAGTGGAAGTTATGGGTGACACATCCTCTTCTTTATAGGTGGCAGCCTGGCAACTCCTGCAGAAAGTCCAGCAGAGCCCCACTCACACCGGGCCACCCACAAAGCCGTGGACCCTCACACCCTCCCACCAGCACAGCCCCGAGACTGCTGACGGGGCAGAGAATATGGAGTCAGGCACAGCTGCAGGGGCTATTGCTGCCTGGAGTGCTGTTTATATTGACCTCAACCCAGGCACACCTGGGGAGGTCTTGCCGGCAGGGTCAGGCTGCCCAGGTCAGCTAATCCTCAGCCCTCAGGGAATCACATTGCAGAAAATGGACCTCGCTAAGACAGAATATTCGCCAAGGGAAAAAAGGACACAATGCCATTTGCAGCACCGTAGATGAGTCTCGAGGTAATCACGTGACTTGGAGTAAGTCAGAAAGTGAAAGACACATATCATATCATATCACTTATAGGTGTTACCTATAAATTGATACCAGGGCAGATATTTCCACGGAGAAGGGCAATCACAGATTCATTATACAAACATATGGTTCACCAAAGGAAAGGTGTGAGGATTGAATTCATTACGATATTGGGGTTAACAGACATATACAAACACAGTAGACGTGTATAATCACCAAAGACCTACGGAGTACCAAGAGAAGACTACTCAACATTCTTTCATAACGTACATGGGAAAAGGATCCCAGGAAGAACAGACATATGTATATGTGTAAAAGAACCACCTCTTGCACACCTACAACAAGCTAAACGTTGTACTCAAACTTGCTGTAATAAAAAATAAAAAATTAAATTAAAAACACGAACAAGAAGTAGTGAGACACACTTGAGGGGCTTTCTCCTGGCACATTCCGTTCTACATTCCAATCTAGAACGCGACTTCCATTGAGGCTCTGCTGCCCTAGTAACCAGATTTGGTAAGGGAGAACTGCTGCCACCTTGTGGCCGTTTCACACAACAGCAGCTTTAATCCCAGCGCTAATGGTCAGTGGATATTCCAAATCATTACAGGCCCGTAAATGACACCTGCCCTGAAAACAAATCCTGGGGTCATATATCGACCAAAAAATTCAAAAGAAGTCCATATTTCTAAACGACAGTTTCAAGAGGCATATTTCACGCACATTAGTGTTCTGCTTCTTTTGCTTTCTTTCTTTCTTTGTTAAAAAAATGGGAATGGAAAAAGGCAACCCTCAGAATGGGCGAAAACGTTCACAAACGAATCAATGGACAAAGGTTTAATCTCCAATATATATAAACAGCTCATGCAGCTTAATATTAATAAAACAAACAACCCAATACAGAAATGGGCAGAAGATCTAAATAGACGTTTCTTCAAAGAAGACACAGAGATGGCCAAGACGCACATGAAAAGCTGCTCAACATCACTAATTATTAGAGAAATGCAAATCAAAACTACAATGAGGTAAGACCTCACACCTGTTAGAATCGGCATCATCAGATAATCCACAAACAACAAATTCTGGGGAGGGTGTGGACAAAAGGAACCCTCTTCCGCTATTGGTGGGAATGTAAATTGATACAGTCACTATGGAGAACAGTATGGAGGTTCCTTTAAAAAACTAAAAAGAGAATTACCATAGGATCCAGGAATCCCACTTCTGGGCATATACCCAGAGAAAACCATAAATCACAAAGACACATTCACCACAATGTTCATTGCAGCACTATTTACAATAGCCAGGTAATGGAAGCAACCTAAATGCCCACAGACAGGCGAATGGATAAAGATGTGGTACATATATAAAATGGAATATTACTCAGCCATAAAAAGGAATGAAACTGGGTCATTTGTAGAGAAGTTGATGGATCTAGAGACTGTCATACAGAGTGAAGTAAGTCCGAAAGAGAAAAACAAATATTGTATATTAATGCCTATATGTGGAACCTAGAAAAATGGTACAGATGAACTGGCTTGCAGGGCAGAAATAGAGACACAGAGGTAGAGAACAAACGTATGGACACAAAGTGGGGGAAGCCATGGGGTGGTGGTGGTGGGATGAGTTGGGAGATTGGGATTGACCTGTATACATGTCTATGCATAAAATAGATAACTAATAATAACCTACTGTATAAAAAAAATAAATAAAATTAAATTTCAAAATTTTTAAAAATAAAATGTAAAAATAAAACAGAAAAAAAGTTCTTCCATTCACACTGATGTATTTATAAGAATGAATTACTTCCATGCTTATATCTTTAAATACATAAAAGAGGAATAAAATCTAACTTGAACCAAAAAAGAAAAAAAAACTGAACCTAACAGTTATACAGAGGAAAACACTACCAAGGCACTTGCTCCAGTGGTAAACAATTCTGAAATTGGTCAGAGGTGGGGAATCATCTCCCATACAGCCAGCAGCCCCGCCCGCCCACGCAAGGAGCGTCCTTATTGCAAAGCTGGGAAACCGTGCCGAGGCCTCTGTGAGTAAACGTGAGCTGAGCCCCAGGTCAGATGCTGCTGAAGAGTTCCCACCCTTCCCAGGTGAAACACCTGAATATGTACAATGGCTTGAAAGCCTAGAGGAAGGGCCGTGGAGCCACACCAGCGACAGCACGCAGGCCAACTTGGTGCCTGCAGGTCAGCCAGGATGGTCCTGGCCACGGGCGCTCTTCTGGAAACTTTCCATTGCCCTGCCGGAGATACCCCTCCTGTCCCGGCCCCCACTCCTTTTTTTCCTTACTCACCTCAGCCCGGAGAGATATTCCAGTGGAAGTTATGGGTGACACATCCTCTTTTTACAGGTGGCAGCCTGGCAACTCCTGCCGAAAGTCCAGCAGAGCCCCACTCACACCGGGCCACCCACAAAGCCGTGGACCGTCACACCCTCCCACCAGCACAGCCCCGAGACTGCTGACGGGGCAGAGAATATGGAGTCAGGCACAGCTGCAGGGGCTATTGCTGCCTGGAGTGCTGTTTATATTGACCTCAACCCAGGCACACCTGGGGAGGGCTTGCCGGCAGGGTCAGGCTGCCCAGGTCAGCTAATCCTCAGCCCTCAGGGAATCACATTGCAGAAAATGGACCTCGCTAAGACAGAATATGAGCCAAGGACAAAAAGGACACAATGCCATTTGCAGCACCGTAGATGAGTCTCGAGGTAATCATGTGACTTGTAGTAAGTCAGAAAGTGAAAGACACATATCATATCATATCACTTATAGGTGTTACCTATAAATTGATACCAGGGCAGATATTTCCACGGAGAAGGGCAATCACAGATTCATTAAACAAACTTATGGTTCACCAAAGGAAAGGTGTGAGGATTGAATTCATTACGATATTGGGGTTAACAGACATATACAAACACAGTAGTCGTATATAATCTCCCAAGACCTACGGAGTACCAAGAGAAGACTACTCAACATTCTGTCATAACGTACGTGGGAAAAGGATCCCAGGAAGAACAGACATATGTATATGTGTAAAAGAACCACCTCTTGCACACCTACAACAAGCTAAACGTTGTACTCAAACTTGCTGTAATAAAAAATAAAAAAAATAAATTAAAAACTCGACCAAGAAGTAGTGAGACAAACTTGAGGGGCTTTCTACTGGCACATTCCGTTCTACATTCCAATCTAGAACGTGACTTCCATTGAGGCTCTGCTGCCCTAGTAACCAGATTTGGTAAGGGAGAACTGCTGCCACCTTGTGGCCGTTTCACACAACAGCAGCTTTAATCCCAGCGCTAATGGTCAGTGGATATTCCAAATCATTACAGGCCCGTAAATGACACCTGCCCTGAAAACAAATCCTGGGGTCATATATCGACCAAAAAATTCAAAAGAAGTCCATATTTCTAAACGACAGTTTCAAGAGACATATTTCACGCACATTAGTGTTCTGCTTCTTTTGCTTTCTTTCTTTCTTTGTTAAAAAAACGGGAATGGAAAAAGGCAACCCTCAGAATGGGCGAAAACGTTCACAAACGAATCAATGGACAAAGGTTTAATCTCCAATATATATAAACAGCTCATGCAGCTTAATATTAATAAAATAAACAACCCAATACAAAAATGGGCAGAAGATCTAAATAGACGTTTCTTCAAAGAAGACACAGAGATGGCCAAGACGCACATGAAAAGCTGCTCAACATCACTAATTATTAGAGAAATGCAAATCAAAACTACAATGAGGTAAGACCTCACACCTGTTAGAATCGGCATCATCAGATAATCTACAAACAACAAATTCTGGGGAGGGTGTGGACAAAAGGAACCCTCTTCCGCTATTGGTGGGAATGTAAATTGATACAGTCACTATGGAGAACAGTATGGAGGTTCCTTTAAAAAACTAAAAAGAGAATTACCATAGGATCCAGCAATCCCACTTCTGGGCATATACCCAGAGAAAACCATAAATCACAAAGACACATTCACCACAATGTTCATTGCAGCACTATTTACAATAGCCAGGTAATGGAAGCAACCTTAGTGCTCACAGACAGACGAATGGATAAAGATGTGGTACATATATAAAATGGAATATTACTCAGCCATAAAAAGGAATGAAACTGGGTCATTTGTAGAGAAGTTGATGGATCTAGACACTGTCATACAGAGTGAAGTAAGTCAGAAAGAGAAAAACAAATATTGTATATTAACGCCTATATGTGGAACCTAGAAAAATGGGACAGATGAACTGGTTTGCAGGGCACAAATAGAGACATAGAGGTAGAGAACAAACGTATGGACACAAAGTGGGGGAAGCCATGGGGTGGTGGTGGTGGGATGAGTTGGGAGATTGGGATTGACCTGTATACATGTCTATGCATAAAATAGATAACTAATAATAACCTACTGTATAAAAAAATAAATAAAATTAAATTTCAAAATTTTTATAAATAAAATGTAAAAATAAAACAGAAAAAAAGTTCTTCCATTCACACTGAGGTATTTATAAGAATGAATTGTTTCCATGCTTATATCTATAAATACATAAAAGAGGAATAAAATCTAACTTGAACCAAAAAAGAAAAAAAAAACTGAACCTAACAGTTATACAGAGGAAAACACTACCAAGGCACTTGCTCCAGTTGTAAACAATTCTGAAATTGGCCAGAGGTGGGGAATCATCTCCCATACAGCCAGCAGCCCCGCCCCCCCACGCAAGGAGCGTCCTTATTGCAAAGCTGGGAGACCGTGCCGAGGCCTCTGTGAGTAAACGTGAGCTGAGCCCCAGGCCAGATGCTGCTGAACAGTTCCCACCCTTCCCAGGTGAAACACCTGAATATGTACAAGGGCTTGAAAGCCTAGAGGAAGGGCCGTGGAGCCACAGCAGCGACAGCACGCAGGCCATCTTGGTGCCTGCAGGTCAGCCAGGATGGTCCTGGCCACGGGCGCTCTTCTGGAAGCTTTCCATTGCCCTGCCTGAGATACCCCTCCTGTCCCGGCCCCCACTCCTTTTTTTCCTTCCTCACCTCAGCCCGGAGAGATATTCCAGTGGAAGTTATGGGTGACACATCCTCTTCTTTACAGGTGGCTGCCTGGCAACTCCTGCAGAAAGTCCAGCAGAGCCCCACTCACACCGGGCCACCCACAAAGCCGTGGACCCTCACACCCTCCCACCTGCACAGCCCCGAGACTGCTGACGGGGCAGAGAATATGGAGTCAGGCACAGCTGCAGGGGCTATTGCTGCCTGGAGTGCTGTTTATATTGACCTCAACCCAGGCACACCTGGGGAGGGCTTGCCGGCAGGGTCAGGCTGCCCAGGTCAGCTAATCCTCAGCCCTCAGGGAATCACATTGCAGAAAATGGATCTCGCTAAGACAGAATATTCGCCAAGGGAAAAAAGGACACAATGCCATTTGCAGCACCGTAGATGAGTCTCGAGGTAATCACGTGGCTTGGAGTAAGTCAGAAAGTGAAAGACACATATCATATCATATCACTTATAGGTGTTACCTATAAATTGATACCAGGGCAGATATTTCCACGGAGAAGGGCAATCACAGATTCATTAAACAAACATATGGTTTACCAAAGGAAAGGTGTGAGGATTGAATTCATTACGATATTGGGGTTAACAGACATATACAAACACAGTAGACGTATATAATCACCAAAGACCTACGGAGTACCAAGAGAAGACTACTCAACATTCTGTCATAACGTACATGGGAAAAGGATCCCAGGAAGAACAGACATATGTATATGTGTAAAAGAACCACCTCTTGCACACCTACAACCAGCTAAACGTTGTACTCAAACTTGCTGTAATAAAAAATAAAAAATTAAATTAAAAACACGAACAAGAAGTAGTGAGACACACTTGAGGGGCTTTCTCCTGGCACATTCCGTTCTACATTCCAATCTAGAACGCGACTTCCATTGAGGCTCTGCTGCCCTAGTAACCAGATTTGGTAAGGGAGAACTGCTGCCACCTTGTGGCCGTTTCACACAACAGCAGCTTTAATCCCAGCGCTAATGGTCAGTGGATATTCCAAATCATTACAGGCCTGTAAATGACACCTGCCCTGAAAACAAATCCTGGGGTCATATATGGACCAAAAAATTCAAAAGACGTCCATATTTCAAAACGACAGTTTCAAGACGCATATTTCACGCACATTGGTGTTCTGCTTCTTTTGCTTTCTTTCTTTCTTTGTTAAAAAAACGGGAATGGAAAAAGGCAACCCTCAGAATGGGCGAAAACGTTCACAAACGAATCAATGGACAAAGGTTTAATCTCCAATATATATAAACAGCTCATGCAGCTTAATATTAATAAAACAAACAACCCAATACAAAAATGGGCAGAAGATCTAAATAGACGTTTCTTCAAAGAAGACACAGAGATGGCCAAGACGTACATGAAAAGCTGCTCAACATCACTAATTATTAGAGAAATGCAAATCAAAACTACAATGAGGTAAGACCTCACACCTGTTAGAATTGGCATCATCAGATAATCCACAAACAACAAATTCTGGGGAGGGTGTGGACAAAAGGAACCCTCTTCCGCTATTGGTGGGAATGTAAATTGATACAGTCACTATGGAGAACAGTATGGAGGTTCCTTTAAAAAACTAAAAAGAGAATTACCATAGGATCCAGCAATCCCACTTCTGGGCATATACCCAGAGAAAACCATAAATCACAAAGACACATTCACAACAATGTTCATTGCAGCACTATTTACAATAGCCAGGTAATGGAAGCAACCTAAATGCCCACAGACAGGCGAATGGATAAAGATGTGGTACATATATAAAATGGAATATTACTCAGCCATAAAAAGGAATGAAACTGAGTCATTTGTAGAGAAGTTGATGGATCTAGAGACTGTCATACAGAGTGAAGTAAGTCAGAAAGAGAAAAACAAATATTGTATATTAATGCCTATATGTGGAACCTAGAAAAATGGTACAGATGAACTGGTTGGCAGGGCAGAAATAGAGACACAGAGGTAGAGAACAAACGTATGGACACAAAGTGGGGGAAGCCATGGGGTGGTGGTGGTGGGATGAGTTGGGAGATTGGGATTGACCGGTATACATATCTATGCATAAAATAGATAACTAATAATAACCCACTGTATAAAAAAAATAAATAAAATTAAATTTCAAAATTTTAAAAAATAAAATGTAAAAATAAAACAGAAAAAAGTTCTTCCATTCACACTGATGTATTTATAAGAATGAATTATTTCCATGCTTATATCTATAAATACATAAAAGAGGAATAAAATCGAACTTGAACCAAAAAAGAAAAAAAAAACTGAACCTAACATTTATACATAGGAAAACACTACCAAGGCACTTGCTCCAGTGGTAAACAATTCTGAAATTGGTAAGAGGTGGGGAATCATCTCCCATACAGCCAGCAGCCCCGCCCCCCCACGCAAGGAGCGTCCTTATTGCAAAGCTGGGAGACCGTGCCGAGGCCTCTGTGAGTAAACGTGAGCTGAGCCCCAGGCCAGATGCTGCTGAACAGTTCCCACCCTTCCCAGGTGAAACACCTGAATATGTACAAGGGCTTGAAAGCCTAGAGGAAGGGCCGTGGAGCCACACCAGCGACAGCACGCAGGCCATCTTGGTGCCTGCAGGTCAGCCAGGATGGTCCTGGCCACGGGCGCTCTTCTGGAAGCTTTCCATTGCCCTGCCTGAGATACCCCTCCTGTCCCGGCCCCCACTCCTTTTTTTCCTTACTCACCTCAGCCCGGAGAGATATTCCAGTGGAAGTTATGGGTGACACATCCTCTTCTTTACAGTTGGCAGCCTGGCAACTCCTGCCGAAAGTCCAGCAGAGCCCCACTCACACCGGGCCACCCACAAAGCCGTGGACCCTCACACCCTCCCACCAGCACAGCCCCGAGACTGCTGACGGGGCAGAGAATATGGAGTCAGGCACAGCTGCAGGGGCTATTGCTGCCTGGAGTGCTGTTTATATTGACCTCAACCCAGGCACACCTGGGGAGGGCTTGCCGGCAGGGTCAGGCTGCCCAGGTCAGCTAATCCTCAGCCCTCAGGGAATCACATTGCAGAAAATGGACCTCGCTAAGGCAGAATATTCGCCAAGGAAAAAAAGGACACAATGCCATTTGCAGCACCGTAGATGAGTCTCGAGGTAATCACGTGACTTGGAGTAAGTCAGAAAGTGAAAGACACATATCATATCATATCACTTATAGGTGTTACCTATAAATTGATACCAGGGCAGATATTTCCATGGAGAAGGGCAATCACAGATTCATTAAACAAACTTATGGTTCACCAAAGGAAAGGTGTGAGGATTGAATTCATTACGATATTTGGGTTAACAGACATACACAAACACAGTAGACATATATAATCACCAAAGACCTACGGAGTACCAAGAGAAGACTACTCAACATTCTGTCATAACGTACATGGGAAAAGGATCCCAGGAAGAACAGACATATGTATATGTGTAAAAGAACCACCTCTTGCACACCTACAAAAAGCTAAACGTTGTATTCAAACCTGCTGTAATAAAAAATAAAAAATTAAATTAAAAACACGACCAAGAAGTAGTGAGACACACTTGAGGGGCTTTCTCCTGGCACATTCCTTTCTACATTCCAATCTAGAACGCGACTTCCATTGAGGCTCTGCTGCCCTAGTAACCAGATTTGGTAAGGGAGAACTGCTTCCACCTTGTGGCCGTTTCAAACAACAGCAGCTATAATCCCAGCGCTAATGGTCAGAGGATATTCAAAATCATTACAGGCCCGTAAATGACACCTGCCCTGAAAACAAATCCTGGGGTCATATATCGACCAAAAAATTCAAAAGACGTCCATATTTCAAAACGACAGTTTCAGGAGGCATATTTCACGCACATTAGTGTTCTGCTTCTTTTGCTTTCTTTCTTTCTTTGTTAAAAAAACGGGAATGGAAAAAGGCAACCCTCAGAATGGGCGAAAACGTTCACAAACGAATCAATGGACAAAGGTTTAATCTCCAATATATATAAACAGCTCATGCAGCTTAATATTAATAAAACAAACAACCCAATACAGAAATGGGCAGAAGATCTAAATAGACGTTTCTTCAAAGAAGACACAGTGATGGCCAAGACGCACATGAAAAGCTGCTCAACATCACTAATTATTAGAGAAATGCAAATCAAAACTACAATGAGGTAAGACCTCACACCTGTTAGAATCGGCATCATCAGATAATCTACAAACAACAAATTCTGGGGAGGGTGTGGACAAAAGGAACCCTCTTCCGCTATTGGTGGGAATGTAAATTGATACAGTCACTATGGAGAACAGTATGGAGGTTCCTTTAAAAATCTAAAAAGAGAATTACCATAGGATCCAGCAATCCCACTTCTGGGCATATACCCAGAGAAAACCATAAATCACAAAGACACATTCACCACAATGTTCATTGCAGCACTATTTACAATAGCCAGGTAATGGAAGCAACCTAAATGCCCACAGACAGACGAATGGATAAAGATGTGGTACATATATAAAATGGAATATTACTCAGCCATAAAAAGGAATGAAACTGGGTCATTTGTAGAGAAGTTGATGGATCTAGAGGCTGTCATACAGAGTGAAGTAAGTCAGAAAGAGAAAAAGAAATATTGTATATTAATGCCTATATGTGGAACCTAGAAAAATGGTACAGATGAACTGGTTTGCAGGGCAGAAATAGAGACACAGAGGTAGAGAACAAACGTATGGACACAAAGTGGGAGAAGCCATGGGGTGGTGGTGGTGGGATGAGTTGGGAGATTGGGATTGACCTGTATACATGTCTATGCATAAAATAGATAACTAATAATAACCTACTGTATAAAAAAATAAATAAAATTAAATTTCAAAATTTTTAAAAATAAAATGTAAAAATAAAACAGAAAAAAAGTTCTTCCATTCACACTGATGTATTTATAAGAATGAATTATTTCCATGCTTATATCTATAAATACATAAAAGAGGAATAAAATCTAACTTGAACCAAAAAAGAAAAAAAACCCTGAACCTAACAGTTATACAGAGGAAAACACTATCAAGGCACTTGCTCCAGTGGTAAACAATTCTGAAATTGGTCAGAGGTGGGGAATCATCTCCCATACAGCCAGCAGCCCCGCCCCCCCACGCAAGGAGCGTCCTTATTGCAAAGCTGGGAGACCGTGCCGAGGCCTCTGTGAGTAAACGTGAGCAGAGCCCCAGGCCAGATGCTGCTGAACAGTTCCCACCCTTCCCAGGTGAAACACCTGAATATGTACAAGGGCTTGAAAGCCTAGATGAAGGGCTGTGGAGCCACACCAGCGACAGCACGCAGGCCAACTTGGTGCCTGCAGGTCAGCCAAGATGGTCCTGGCCACGGGCGCTCTTCTGGAAGATTTCCATTGCCCTGCCTGAGATATCCCTCCTGTCCCGGCCCCCATTCCTTTTTTTCCTTACTCACCTCAGCCCGTAGAGATATTCCAGTGGGAGTTATGGGTGACACATCCTCTTCTTTACAGGTGGCAGCCTGGCAACTCCTGCCGAAAGTCCAGCAGAGCCCCACTCACACCGGGCCACCCACAAAGCCGTGGACCCTCAAACCCTCCCACCAGCACAGCCCCGAGAATGCTGACGGGGTAGAGAATATGGAGTCAGGCATAGCTGCAGGGGCTATTGCTGCCTGGAGTGCTGTTTATATTGACCTCAACCCAGGCACACCTGGGGAGGGCTTGCCGGCAGGGTCAGGCTGCCCAGGTCAGCTAAACCTCAGCCCTCAGGGAATCACATTGCAGAAAATGGACCTCGCTAAGACAGAATATTCGCCAAGGAAAAAAAGGACACAATGCCATTTGCAGCACCGTAGATGAGTCTCGAGGTAATCACGTGACTTGGAGTAAGTCAGAAAGTGAAAGACACATATCATATCATATCACTTATAGGTGTTACCTATAAATTGATACCAGGGCAGATATTTCCACGGAGAAGCGCAATCACAGATTCATTACACAAACTTATGGTTCACCAAAGGAAAGGTGTGAGGATTGAATTCTTTACGATATTGGGGTTAACAGACATATACAAACACAGTAGGCGTATATAATCACCAAAGACCTACGGAGAACCAAGAGAAGACTACTCAACATTCTGTCATAACGTACATGGGAAAAGGATCCCAGGAAGAACAGACATATGTATATGTGTAAAAGAACCACCTCTTGCACACCTACAACAAGCTAAACGTTGTACTCAAACTTGCTGTAATAAAAAATAAAAAAATAAATTAAAAACACGAACAAGAAGTAGTGAGACACACTTGAGGGGCTTTCTCCTGGCACATTCCGTTCTACATTCCAATCTAGAACGCGACTTCCATTGAGGCTCTGCTGCCCTAGTAACCAGATTTGGTAAGGCAGAACTGCTGCCACCTTGTGGCCGATTCACACAACAGCAGCTTTAATCCCAGCGCTAATGGTCAGTGGATATTCCAAATCATTACAGGCCTTTAAATGACACCTGCCCTGAAAACAAATCCTGGGGTCATATATCGACCAAAAAATTCAAAAGACGTCCATATTTCAAAACGACAGTTTCAAGAGGCATATTTCATGCACATTAGTGTTCTGCTTCTTTTGCTTTCTTTCTTTCTTTGTTAAAAAAATGGGAATGGAAAAAGGCAACCCTCAGAATGGGCGAAAACGTTCACAAACGAATCAATGGACAAAGGTTTAATCTCCAATATATATAAACAGCTCATGCAGCTTAATATTAATAAAACAAACAACCCAATACAGAAATGGGCAGAAGATCTAAATAGACGTTTCTTCAAAGAAGACACAGAGATGGCCAAGACGCACATGAAAAGCTGCTCAACATCACTAATTATTAGAGAAATGCAAATCAAAACTACAATGAGGTAAGACCTCACACCTGTTAGAATCGGCATCATCAGATAATCCACAAACAACAAATTCTGGGGAGGGTGTGGACAAAAGGAACCCTCTTCCGCTATTGGTGGGAATGTAAATTGATACAGTCACTATGGAGAACAGTATGGAGGTTCCTTTAAAAAACTAAAAAGAGAATTACCATAGGATCCAGGAATCCCACTTCTGGGCATATACCCAGAGAAAACCATAAATCACAAAGACACATTCACCACAATGTTCATTGCAGCACTATTTACAATAGCCAGGTAATGGAAGCAACCTAAATGCCCACAGACAGGCGAATGGATAAAGATGTGGTACATATATAAAATGGAATATTACTCAGCCATAAAAAGGAATGAAACTGGGTCATTTGTAGAGAAGTTGATGGATCTAGAGACTGTCATACAGAGTGAAGTAAGTCCGAAAGAGAAAAACAAATATTGTATATTAATGCCTATATGTGGAACCTAGAAAAATGGTACAGATGAACTGGCTTGCAGGGCAGAAATAGAGACACAGAGGTAGAGAACAAACGTATGGACACAAAGTGGGGGAAGCCATGGGGTGGTGGTGGTGGGATGAGTTGGGAGATTGGGATTGACCTGTATACATGTCTATGCATAAAATAGATAACTAATAATAACCTACTGTATAAAAAAAATAAATAAAATTAAATTTCAAAATTTTTAAAAATAAAATGTAAAAATAAAACAGAAAAAAAGTTCTTCCATTCACACTGATGTATTTATAAGAATGAATTACTTCCATGCTTATATCTTTAAATACATAAAAGAGGAATAAAATCTAACTTGAACCAAAAAAGAAAAAAAAACTGAACCTAACAGTTATACAGAGGAAAACACTACCAAGGCACTTGCTCCAGTGGTAAACAATTCTGAAATTGGTCAGAGGTGGGGAATCATCTCCCATACAGCCAGCAGCCCCGCCCGCCCACGCAAGGAGCGTCCTTATTGCAAAGCTGGGAAACCGTGCCGAGGCCTCTGTGAGTAAACGTGAGCTGAGCCCCAGGTCAGATGCTGCTGAAGAGTTCCCACCCTTCCCAGGTGAAACACCTGAATATGTACAAGGGCTTGAAAGCCTAGAGGAAGGGCCGTGGAGCCACACCAGCGACAGCACGCAGGCCAACTTGGTGCCTGCAGGTCAGCCAGGATGGTCCTGGCCACGGGCGCTCTTCTGGAAACTTTCCATTGCCCTGCCGGAGATACCCCTCCTGTCCCGGCCCCCACTCCTTTTTTTCCTTACTCACCTCAGCCCGGAGAGATATTCCAGTGGAAGTTATGGGTGACACATCCTCTTTTTACAGGTGGCAGCCTGGCAACTCCTGCCGAAAGTCCAGCAGAGCCCCACTCACACCGGGCCACCCACAAAGCCGTGGACCGTCACACCCTCCCACCAGCACAGCCCCGAGACTGCTGACGGGGCAGAGAATATGGAGTCAGGCACAGCTGCAGGGGCTATTGCTGCCTGGAGTGCTGTTTATATTGACCTCAACCCAGGCACACCTGGGGAGGGCTTGCCGGCAGGGTCAGGCTGCCCAGGTCAGCTAATCCTCAGCCCTCAGGGAATCACATTGCAGAAAATGGACCTCGCTAAGACAGAATATGAGCCAAGGACAAAAAGGACACAATGCCATTTGCAGCACCGTAGATGAGTCTCGAGGTAATCATGTGACTTGTAGTAAGTCAGAAAGTGAAAGACACATATCATATCATATCACTTATAGGTGTTACCTATAAATTGATACCAGGGCAGATATTTCCACGGAGAAGGGCAATCACAGATTCATTAAACAAACTTATGGTTCACCAAAGGAAAGGTGTGAGGATTGAATTCATTACGATATTGGGGTTAACAGACATATACAAACACAGTAGTCGTATATAATCTCCCAAGACCTACGGAGTACCAAGAGAAGACTACTCAACATTCTGTCATAACGTACGTGGGAAAAGGATCCCAGGAAGAACAGACATATGTATATGTGTAAAAGAACCACCTCTTGCACACCTACAACAAGCTAAACGTTGTACTCAAACTTGCTGTAATAAAAAATAAAAAAAATAAATTAAAAACTCGACCAAGAAGTAGTGAGACAAACTTGAGGGGCTTTCTACTGGCACATTCCGTTCTACATTCCAATCTAGAACGTGACTTCCATTGAGGCTCTGCTGCCCTAGTAACCAGATTTGGTAAGGGAGAACTGCTGCCACCTTGTGGCCGTTTCACACAACAGCAGCTTTAATCCCAGCGCTAATGGTCAGTGGATATTCCAAATCATTACAGGCCCGTAAATGACACCTGCCCTGAAAACAAATCCTGGGGTCATATATCGACCAAAAAATTCAAAAGAAGTCCATATTTCTAAACGACAGTTTCAAGAGACATATTTCACGCACATTAGTGTTCTGCTTCTTTTGCTTTCTTTCTTTCTTTGTTAAAAAAACGGGAATGGAAAAAGGCAACCCTCAGAATGGGCGAAAACGTTCACAAACGAATCAATGGACAAAGGTTTAATCTCCAATATATATAAACAGCTCATGCAGCTTAATATTAATAAAATAAACAACCCAATACAAAAATGGGCAGAAGATCTAAATAGACGTTTCTTCAAAGAAGACACAGAGATGGCCAAGACGCACATGAAAAGCTGCTCAACATCACTAATTATTAGAGAAATGCAACTCAAAACTACAATGAGGTAAGACCTCACACCTGTTAGAATCGGCATCATCAGATAATCTACAAACAACAAATTCTGGGGAGGGTGTGGACAAAAGGAACCCTCTTCCGCTATTGGTGGGAATGTAAATTGATACAGTCACTATGGAGAACAGTATGGAGGTTCCTTTAAAAAACTAAAAAGAGAATTACCATAGGATCCAGCAATCCCACTTCTGGGCATATACCCAGAGAAAACCATAAATCACAAAGACACATTCACCACAATGTTCATTGCAGCACTATTTACAATAGCCAGGTAATGGAAGCAACCTTAGTGCTCACAGACAGACGAATGGATAAAGATGTGGTACATATATAAAATGGAATATTACTCAGCCATAAAAAGGAATGAAACTGGGTCATTTGTAGAGAAGTTGATGGATCTAGACACTGTCATACAAAGTGAAGTAAGTCAGAAAGAGAAAAACAAATATTGTATATTAACGCCTATATGTGGAACCTAGAAAAATGGGACAGATGAACTGGTTTGCAGGGCACAAATAGAGACACAGAGGTAGAGAACAAACGTATGGACACAAAGTGGGGGAAGCCATGGGGTGGTGGTGGTGGGATGAGTTGGGAGATTGGGATTGACCTGTATACATGTCTATGCATAAAATAGATAACTAATAATAACCTACTGTATAAAAAAAAATAAATAAAATTAAATTTCAAAATTTTTATAAATAAAATGTAAAAATAAAACAGAAAAAAAGTTCTTCCATTCACACTGAGGTATTTATAAGAATGAATTGTTTCCATGCTTATATCTATAAATACATAAAAGAGGAATAAAATCTAACTTGAACCAAAAAAGAAAAAAAAAACTGAACCTAACAGTTATACAGAGGAAAACACTACCAAGGCACTTGCTCCAGTTGTAAACAATTCTGAAATTGGCCAGAGGTGGGGAATCATCTCCCATACAGCCAGCAGCCCCGCCCCCCCACGCAAGGAGCGTCCTTATTGCAAAGCTGGGAGACCGTGCCGAGGCCTCTGTGAGTAAACGTGAGCTGAGCCCCAGGCCAGATGCTGCTGAACAGTTCCCACCCTTCCCAGGTGAAACACCTGAATATGTACAAGGGCTTGAAAGCCTAGAGGAAGGGCCGTGGAGCCACAGCAGCGACAGCACGCAGGCCATCTTGGTGCCTGCAGGTCAGCCAGGATGGTCCTGGCCACGGGCGCTCTTCTGGAAGCTTTCCATTGCCCTGCCTGAGATACCCCTCCTGTCCCGGCCCCCACTCCTTTTTTTCCTTCCTCACCTCAGCCCGGAGAGATATTCCAGTGGAAGTTATGGGTGACACATCCTCTTCTTTACAGGTGGCTGCCTGGCAACTCCTGCAGAAAGTCCAGCAGAGCCCCACTCACACCGGGCCACCCACAAAGCCGTGGACCCTCACACCCTCCCACCTGCACAGCCCCGAGACTGCTGACGGGGCAGAGAATATGGAGTCAGGCACAGCTGCAGGGGCTATTGCTGCCTGGAGTGCTGTTTATATTGACCTCAACCCAGGCACACCTGGGGAGGGCTTGCCGGCAGGGTCAGGCTGCCCAGGTCAGCTAATCCTCAGCCCTCAGGGAATCACATTGCAGAAAATGGATCTCGCTAAGACAGAATATTCGCCAAGGGAAAAAAGGACACAATGCCATTTGCAGCACCGTAGATGAGTCTCGAGGTAATCACGTGGCTTGGAGTAAGTCAGAAAGTGAAAGACACATATCATATCATATCACTTATAGGTGTTACCTATAAATTGATACCAGGGCAGATATTTCCACGGAGAAGGGCAATCACAGATTCATTAAACAAACATATGGTTTACCAAAGGAAAGGTGTGAGGATTGAATTCATTACGATATTGGGGTTAACAGACATATACAAACACAGTAGACGTATATAATCACCAAAGACCTACGGAGTACCAAGAGAAGACTACTCAACATTCTGTCATAACGTACATGGGAAAAGGATCCCAGGAAGAACAGACATATGTATATGTGTAAAAGAACCACCTCTTGCACACCTACAACCAGCTAAACGTTGTACTCAAACTTGCTGTAATAAAAAATAAAAAAATTAAATTAAAAACACGAACAAGAAGTAGTGAGACACACTTGAGGGGCTTTCTCCTGGCACATTCCGTTCTACATTCCAATCTAGAACGCGACTTCCATTGAGGCTCTGCTGCCCTAGTAACCAGATTTGGTAAGGGAGAACTGCTGCCACCTTGTGGCCGTTTCACACAACAGCAGCTTTAATCCCAGCGCTAATGGTCAGTGGATATTCCAAATCATTACAGGCCTGTAAATGACACCTGCCCTGAAAACAAATCCTGGGGTCATATATGGACCAAAAAATTCAAAAGACGTCCATATTTCAAAACGACAGTTTCAAGACGCATATTTCACGCACATTGGTGTTCTGCTTCTTTTGCTTTCTTTCTTTCTTTGTTAAAAAAACGGGAATGGAAAAAGGCAACGCTCAGAATCGGCGAAAACGTTCACAAACGAATCAATGGACAAAGGTTTAATCTCCAATATATATAAACAGCTCATGCAGCTTAGTATTAATAAAACAAACAACCCAATACAAAAATGGGCAGAAGATCTAAATAGACGTTTCTTCAAAGAAGACACAGAGATGGCCAAGACGTACATGAAAAGCTGCTCAACATCACTAATTATTAGAGAAATGCAAATCAAAACTACAATGAGGTAAGACCTCACACCTGTTAGAATTGGCATCATCAGATAATCCACAAACAACAAATTCTGGGGAGGGTGTGGACAAAAGGAACCCTCTTCCGCTATTGGTGGGAATGTAAATTGATACAGTCACTATGGAGAACAGTATGGAGGTTCCTTTAAAAAACTAAAAAGAGAATTACCATAGGATCCAGCAATCCCACTTCTGGGCATATACCCAGAGAAAACCATAAATCACAAAGACACATTCACAACAATGTTCATTGCAGCACTATTTACAATAGCCAGGTAATGGAAGCAACCTAAATGCCCACAGACAGGCGAATGGATAAAGATGTGGTACATATATAAAATGGAATATTACTCAGCCATAAAAAGGAATGAAACTGAGTCATTTGTAGAGAAGTTGATGGATCTAGAGACTGTCATACAGAGTGAAGTAAGTCAGAAAGAGAAAAACAAATATTGTATATTAATGCCTATATGTGGAACCTAGAAAAATGGTACAGATGAACTGGTTGGCAGGGCAGAAATAGAGACACAGAGGTAGAGAACAAACGTATGGACACAAAGTGGGGGAAGCCATGGGGTGGTGGTGGTGGGATGAGTTGGGAGATTGGGATTGACCGGTATACATATCTATGCATAAAATAGATAACTAATAATAACCCACTGTATAAAAAAAATAAATAAAATTAAATTTCAAAATTTTAAAAAATAAAATGTAAAAATAAAACAGAAAAAAGTTCTTCCATTCACACTGATGTATTTATAAGAATGAATTATTTCCATGCTTATATCTATAAATACATAAAAGAGGAATAAAATCGAACTTGAACCAAAAAAGAAAAAAAAAACTGAACCTAACATTTATACAGAGGAAAACACTACCAAGGCACTTGCTCCAGTGGTAAACAATTCTGAAATTGGTAAGAGGTGGGGAATCATCTCCCATACAGCCAGCAGCCCCGCCCCCCCACGCAAGGAGCGTCCTTATTGCAAAGCTGGGAGACCGTGCCGAGGCCTCTGTGAGTAAACGTGAGCTGAGCCCCAGGCCAGATGCTGCTGAACAGTTCCCACCCTTCCCAGGTGAAACACCTGAATATGTACAAGGGCTTGAAAGCCTAGAGGAAGGGCCGTGGAGCCACACCAGCGACAGCACGCAGGCCATCTTGGTGCCTGCAGGTCAGCCAGGATGGTCCTGGCCACGGGCGCTCTTCTGGAAGCTTTCCATTGCCCTGCCTGAGATACCCCTCCTGTCCCGGCCCCCACTCCTTTTTTTCCTTACTCACCTCAGCCCGGAGAGATATTCCAGTGGAAGTTATGGGTGACACATCCTCTTCTTTACAGTTGGCAGCCTGGCAACTCCTGCCGAAAGTCCAGCAGAGCCCCACTCACACCGGGCCACCCACAAAGCCGTGGACCCTCACACCCTCCCACCAGCACAGCCCCGAGACTGCTGACGGGGCAGAGAATATGGAGTCAGGCACAGTTGCAGGGGCTATTGCTGCCTGGAGTGCTGTTTATATTGACCTCAACCCAGGCACACCTGGGGAGGGCTTGCCGGCAGGGTCAGGCTGCCCAGGTCAGCTAATCCTCAGCCCTCAGGGAATCACATTGCAGAAAATGGACCTCGCTAAGGCAGAATATTCGCCAAGGAAAAAAAGGACACAATGCCATTTGCAGCACCGTAGATGAGTCTCGAGGTAATCACGTGACTTGGAGTAAGTCAGAAAGTGAAAGACACATATCATATCATATCACTTATAGGTGTTACCTATAAATTGATACCAGGGCAGATATTTCCATGGAGAAGGGCAATCACAGATTCATTAAACAAACTTATGGTTCACCAAAGGAAAGGTGTGAGGATTGAATTCATTACGATATTTGGGTTAACAGACATACACAAACACAGTAGACATATATAATCACCAAAGACCTACGGAGTACCAAGAGAAGACTACTCAACATTCTGTCATAACGTACATGGGAAAAGGATCCCAGGAAGAACAGACATATGTATATGTGTAAAAGAACCACCTCTTGCACACCTACAAAAAGCTAAACGTTGTACTCAAACCTGCTGTAATAAAAAATAAATAATTAAATTAAAAACACGACCAAGAAGTAGTGAGACACACTTGAGGGGCTTTCTCCTGGCACATTCCTTTCTACATTCCAATCTAGAACGCGACATCCATTGAGGCTCTGCTGCCCTAGTAACCAGATTTGGTAAGGGAGAACTGCTTCCACCTTGTGGCCGTTTCAAACAACAGCAGCTATAATCCCAGCGCTAATGGTCAGAGGATATTCAAAATCATTACAGGCCCGTAAATGACACCTGCCCTGAAAACAAATCCTGGGGTCATATATCGACCAAAAAATTCAAAAGACGTCCATATTTCAAAACGACAGTTTCAGGAGGCATATTTCACGCACATTAGTGTTCTGCTTCTTTTGCTTTCTTTCTTTCTTTGTTAAAAAAACGGGAATGGAAAAAGGCAACCCTCAGAATGGGCGAAAACGTTCACAAACGAATCAATGGACAAAGGTTTAATCTCCAATATATATAAACAGCTCATGCAGCTTAATATTAATAAAACAAACAACCCAATACAGAAATGGGCAGAAGATCTAAATAGACGTTTCTTCAAAGAAGACACAGTGATGGCCAAGACGCACATGAAAAGCTGCTCAACATCACTAATTATTAGAGAAATGCAAATCAAAACTACAATGAGGTAAGACCTCACACCTGTTAGAATCGGCATCATCAGATAATCTACAAACAACAAATTCTGGGGAGGGTGTGGACAAAAGGAACCCTCTTCCGCTATTGGTGGGAATGTAAATTGATACAGTCACTATGGAGAACAGTATGGAGGTTCCTTTAAAAATCTAAAAAGAGAATTACCATAGGATCCAGCAATCCCACTTCTGGGCATATACCCAGAGAAAACCATAAATCACAAAGACACATTCACCACAATGTTCATTGCAGCACTATTTACAATAGCCAGGTAATGGAAGCAACCTAAATGCCCACAGACAGACGAATGGATAAAGATGTGGTACATATATAAAATGGAATATTACTCAGCCATAAAAAGGAATGAAACTGGGTCATTTGTAGAGAAGTTGATGGATCTAGAGGCTGTCATACAGAGTGAAGTAAGTCAGAAAGAGAAAAAGAAATATTGTATATTAATGCCTATGTGTGGAACCTAGAAAAATGGTACAGATGAACTGGTTTGCAGGGCAGAAATAGAGACACAGAGGTAGAGAACAAACGTATGGACACAAAGTGGGAGAAGCCATGGGGTGGTGGTGGTGGGATGAGTTGGGAGATTGGGATTGACCTGTATACATGTCTATGCATAAAATAGATAACTAATAATAACCTACTGTATAAAAAAATAAATAAAATTAAATTTCAAAATTTTAAAAAATAAAATGTAAAAATAAAACAGAAAAAAAGTTCTTCCATTCACACTGATGTATTTATAAGAATGAATTATTTCCATGCTTATATCTATAAATACATAAAAGAGGAATAAAATCTAACTTGAACCAAAAAAGAAAAAAAACCCTGAACCTAACAGTTATACAGAGGAAAACACTATCAAGGCACTTGCTCCAGTGGTAAACAATTCTGAAATTGGTCAGAGGTGGGGAATCATCTCCCATACAGCCAGCAGCCCCGCCCCCCCACGCAAGGAGCGTCCTTATTGCAAAGCTGGGAGACCGTGCCGAGGCCTCTGTGAGTAAACGTGAGCAGAGCCCCAGGCCAGATGCTGCTGAACAGTTCCCACCCTTCCCAGGTGAAACACCTGAATATGTACAAGGGCTTGAAAGCCTAGATGAAGGGCTGTGGAGCCACACCAGCGACAGCACGCAGGCCAACTTGGTGCCTGCAGGTCAGCCAAGATGGTCCTGGCCACGGGCGCTCTTCTGGAAGATTTCCATTGCCCTGCCTGAGATATCCCTCCTGTCCCGGCCCCCATTCCTTTTTTTCCTTACTCACCTCAGCCCGTAGAGATATTCCAGTGGGAGTTATGGGTGACACATCCTCTTCTTTACAGGTGGCAGCCTGGCAACTCCTGCCGAAAGTCCAGCAGAGCCCCACTCACACCGGGCCACCCACAAAGCCGTGGACCCTCAAACCCTCCCACCAGCACAGCCCCGAGAATGCTGACGGGGTAGAGAATATGGAGTCAGGCATAGCTGCAGGGGCTATTGCTGCCTGGAGTGCTGTTTATATTGACCTCAACCCAGGCACACCTGGGGAGGGCTTGCCGGCAGGGTCAGGCTGCCCAGGTCAGCTAATCCTCAGCCCTCAGGGAATCACATTGCAGAAAATGGACCTCGCTAAGACAGAATATTCGCCAAGGAAAAAAAGGACACAATGCCATTTGCAGCACCATAGATGAGTCTCGAGGTAATCACGTGACTTGGAGTAAGTCAGAAAGTGAAAGACACATATCATATCATATCACTTATAGGTGTTACCTATAAATTGATACCAGGGCAGATATTTCCACGGAGAAGCGCAATCACAGATTCATTACACAAACTTATGGTTCACCAAAGGAAAGGTGTGAGGATTGAATTCTTTACGATATTGGGGTTAACAGACATATACAAACACAGTAGGCGTATATAATCACCAAAGACCTACGGAGAACCAAGAGAAGACTACTCAACATTCTGTCATAACGTACATGGGAAAAGGATCCCAGGAAGAACAGACATATGTATATGTGTAAAAGAACCACCTCTTGCACACCTACAACAAGCTAAACGTTGTACTCAAACTTGCTGTAATAAAAAATAAAAAAATAAATTAAAAACACGAACAAGAAGTAGTGAGACACACTTGAGGGGCTTTCTCCTGGCACATTCCGTTCTACATTCCAATCTAGAACGCGACTTCCATTGAGGCTCTGCTGCCCTAGTAACCAGATTTGGTAAGGCAGAACTGCTGCCACCTTGTGGCCGATTCACACAACAGCAGCTTTAATCCCAGCGCTAATGGTCAGTGGATATTCCAAATCATTACAGGCCTTTAAATGACACCTGCCCTGAAAACAAATCCTGGGGTCATATATCGACCAAAAAATTCAAAAGACGTCCATATTTCAAAACGACAGTTTCAAGAGGCATATTTCATGCACATTAGTGTTCTGCTTCTTTTGCTTTCTTTCTTTCTTTGTTAAAAAACGGGAATGGAATAAGGCAACCCTCAGAATGGGCGAAAACGTTCACAAACGAATCAATGGACAAAGGTTTAATCTCCAATATATATAAACAGCTCATGCAGCTTAATATTAATAAAACAAACAACCCAATACAGAAATGGGCAGAAGATCTAAATAGACGTTTCTTCAAAGAAGACACAGAGATGGCCAAGACGCACATGAAAAGCTGCTCAACATCACTAATTATTAGAGAAATGCAAATCAAAACTACAATGAGGTAAGACCTCACACCTGTTAGAATCGGCATCATCAGATAATCTAAAAACAACAAATTCTGGGGAGGGTGTGGACAAAAGGAACCCTCTTCCGCTATTGGTGGGAATGTAAATTGATACAGTCACTATGGAGAACAGTAAGGAGGTTCCTTTAAAAAACTAAAAAGAGAATTACCATAGGATCCAGCAATCCCACTTCTGGGCATATACCCAGAGAAAACCATAAATCACAAAGACACATTCACCACAATGTTCATTGCAGCACTATTTACAATAGCCAGGTAATGGAAGCAACCTAAATGGCCACAGTCAGGCGAATGGATAAAGATGTGGTACATATATAAAATGGAATATTACTCAGCCATAAAAAGGAATGAAACTGGGTCATTTGTAGACAAGTTGATGGATCTAGAGATTGTCATACAGAGTGAAGTAAGTCAGAAAGAGAAAAACAAATATTGTATATTAATTCCTATATGTGGAACCTAGAAAAATGGTACAGATGAACTGGTTTGCAGGGCAGAAATAGAGACACAGAGGTAGAGAACAAACGTATGGACACAAAGTGGCCGAAGCCATGGGGTGGTGGTGGTGGGATGAGTTGGGAGATTGGAATTGACCTGTATACATGTATATGCATAAAATACTTAACTAATAATAACCTACTGTATAAAAAAATAAATAAAATTAAATTTCAAAATTTTTAAAAATAAAATGTAAACATAAATCAGAAAAAATGTTCTTCCATTCACACTGATGTATTTATAAGAATGAATTATTTCCATGCTTATATCTATAAATACATAAAAGAGGAATAAAATCTAACTTGAACCAAAAAAGAAAAAGAAATTGAACCTAACAGTTATACAGAGGAAAACACTACCAAGGCACTTGCTTCAGTGGTAAACAATTCTGAAATTGGTCAGAGGTGGGGAATCATCTCCCATACAGCCAGCAGCCCCGCCCGCGCACCCAAGGAGCGTCCTTATTGCAAAGCTGGGAGACCGTGCCGAGGATTCTGTGAGTAAACGTGAGCAGAGCCCCAGGCCAGATGCTGCTGAACAGTTCCCACCCTTCCCAGGTGAAACACCTGAATATGTACAAGGGCTTGAAAGCCTAGAGGAAGGGCCGTGGAGCCACACCAGCGACAGCACGCAGGCCAACTTGGTGCCTGCAGGTCAGCCAGGATGGTCCTGGCCACGGGCGCTCTTCTGGAAGCTTTCCATTGCCCTGCCTGAGATACCCCTCCTGTCCCGGCACCCACTCCTTTTTTTCCTTCCTCACCTCAGCCCGGAGAGATATTCCAGTGGAAGTTATGGGTGACACATCCTCTTCTTTACAGGTGGCAGCCTGGCAACTCCTGCCGAAAGTCCAGCAGAGCCCCACTCACACCGGACCACCCACAAAGCCGTGGACCCTCACACCCTCCCACCAGCACAGCCCCGAGAATGCTGACGGGGCAGAGAATATGGAGTCAGGCACAGCGGCAGGGGCTATTGCTGCCTGGAGTGCTGTTTATATTGACCTCAACCCAGGCACACCTGGGGAGGGCTTGCCGGCAGGGTCAGGCTGCCCAGGTCAGCTAATCCTCAGCCCTCAGGGAATCACATTGCAGAAAATGGACCTCGCTAAGACAGAATATTCGCCAAGGAAAAAAAGGACACAGTGCCATTTGCAGCACCGTAGATGAGTCTAGAGGTAATCACGTGACTTGGAGTAAGTCAGAAAGTGAAAGACACATATCATATTATATCACTTATAGGTGTTACCTATAAATTGATACCAGGGCAGATATTTCCACGGAGAAGGGCAATCACAGATTCATTAAACAAACTTATGGATCACCAAAGGAAAGGTGTGAGGATTGAATTCATTACGATATTGGGGTTAACAGACATATACAAACACAGTAGACGTATATAATCACCAAAGACCTACGGAGTACCAAGAGAAGACTACTCAACATTCTGTCATAACGTACATGGGAAAAGGATCCCAGGAAGAACAGACATATGTATATGTGTAAAAGAACCACCTCTTGCACACCTACAACAAGCTAAACGTTGTACTCAAACTTGCTGTAATAAAAAATAAAAAATTAAATTAAAAACACGACCAGGAAGTAGTGAGACACACTTGAGGGGCTTTCTCCTGGCACATTC
Organism: Mesoplodon bidens; assembly: GCF_964165515.1. Taxonomy (NCBI): domain Eukaryota; kingdom Metazoa; phylum Chordata; class Mammalia; order Artiodactyla; family Ziphiidae; genus Mesoplodon; species Mesoplodon bidens. The sequence goes on from NC_138168.1 coordinate 1,584,450, forward strand.
CGTTCTACATTCCAATCTAGAACGCGACTTCCATTGAGGCTCTGCTGCCCTAGTAACCAGATTTGGTAAGGGAGAACTGCTGCCACCTTGTGGCCGTTTCACACAACAGCAGCTTTAATCCCAGCGCTAATGGTCAGTGGATATTCCAAATCATTACAGGCCCGTAAATGACACCTGCCCTGAAAACAAATCCTGGGGTCATATATCGACCAAAAAATTCAAAAGACGTCCATATTTCAAAACGACAGTTTCAAGAGGCATATTTCACGCACATTAGTGTTCTGCTTCTTTTGCTTTCTTTCTTTCATTGTTAAAAAAACGGGAATGGAAAAAGGCAACCCTCAGAATGGGCGAAAACTTTCACAAACGAATCAATGGACAAAGGTTTAATCTCCAATATATATAAACAGCTCATGCAGCTTAATATTAATAAAACAAACAACCCAATACAAAAATGGGCAGAAGATCTAAATAGACGTTTCTTCAAAGAAGACACAGAGATGGCCAAGACGCACATGAAAAGCTGCTCAACATCACTAATTATTAGAGAAATGCAAATCAAAACTACAATGAGGTAAGACCTCACACCTGTTAGAATCGGCATCATCAGATAATCTACAAACAACAAATTCTGGGGAGGGTGTGGACAAAAGGAACCCTCTTCCGCTATTGGTGGGAATGTAAATTGATACAGTCACTATGGAGAACAGTAAGGAGGTTCCTTTAAAAAACTAAAAAGAGAATTACCATAGGATCCAGCAATCCCACTTCTGGGCATATACCCAGAGAAAACCATAAATCACAAAGACACATTCACCACAATGTTCATTGCAGCACTATTTACAATAGCCAGGTAATGGAAGCAACCTAAATGCCCACAGACAGGCGAATGGATAAAGATGTGGTACATATATAAAATGGAATATTACTCAGCCATAAAAAGGAATGAAACTGGGTCATTTGTAGACAAGTTGATGGATCTAGAGATTGTCATACAGAGTGAAGTAAGTCAGAAAGAGAAAAACAAATATTGTATATTAATGCCTATATGTGGAACCTAGAAAAATGGTACATATGAACTGGTTTGCAGGGCAGAAATAGAGACACAGAGGTAGAGAACAAACGTATGGACACAAAGTGGGGGAAGCCATGGTGTGGTGGTGGTGGGATGAGTTGGGAGATTGGGATTGACCTGTATACATGTATATGCATAAAATAGATAACTAATAGTAACCTACTGTATAAAAATAAATAAATAAAAATAATTTTCAAAATTTTTAAAAATAAAATGTAAAAATAAAACAGAAAAAAAGTTCTTCCATTCACCCTGATGTGTTTATAAGAATGAATTATTTCCATGCTTATATCTATAAATACATAAAAGAGGAATAAAATCTAACTTGAACCAAAAAAGAAAAAAAAAAACTGAACCTAACAGTTATACAGAGGAAAACACTACCAAGGCACTTGCTCCAGTGGTAAACAATTCTGAAATTGGTCAGAGGTGGGGAATCATTTCCCATACAGCCAGCAGCCCCGCCCGCCCACGCAAGGAGCGTCCTTATTGCAAAGCTGGGAGACCATGCCGAGGCCTCTGTGAGTAAACGTGAGCTGAGCCCCATGCCAGATGCTGCTGAACAGTTCCCACCCTTCCCAGGTGAAACACCTCAATATGTACAAGGGCTTGAAAGCCTAGAGGAAGGGCCGTGGAGCCACACCAGCGACAGCACGCAGGCCAACTTGGTGCCTAAAGGTCAGCCAGGATGGTCCTGGCCACGGGCGCTCTTCTGGAAGCTTTCCATTGCCCTGCCTGAGATACCCCTCCTGTCCCGGCACCCACTCCTATTTTTCCTTCCTCACCTCAGCCCGAAGAGATATTCCAGTGGAAGTTATGGGTGACACATCCTCTTCTTTACAGGTGTCAGCCTGGCAACTCCTGCCGAAAGTCCAGCAGAGCCCCACTCACACCGGGCCACCCACAAAGCCGTGGACCCTCACACCCTCCCACCAGCACAGCCCCGAGACTGCTGACGGGGCAGAGAATATGGAGTCAGGCACAGCTGCAGAGGCTATTGCTGCCTGGAGTGCTATTTATATTGATCTCAACCCAGGCACACCTGGGGAGGGCTTGCCGGCAGGGTCAGGCTGCCCAGGTCAGCTAATCCTCAGCCCTCAGGGAATCACATTGCAGAAAATGGACCTCGCTAAGACAGAATATTCGCCAAGGGAAAAAAGGACACAATGCCATTTGCAGCACCGTAGATGAGTCTCGAGGTAATCACGTGACTTGTAGTAAGTCAGAAAGTGAAAGACACATATCATATCATATCACTTATAGGTGTTACCTATAAGTTGATACCAGGGCAGATATTTCCACGGAGAAGGGCAATCACAGATTCATTAAACAAACTTATGGTTCACCAAAGGAAAGGTGTGAGGATAGAAGTCATTACGATATTAGGGTTAACAGACATATACAAACACAGTAGACGTATATAATCACCAAAGACCTACGGAGTACCAAGAGAAGACTACTCAACATTCTGTCATAACGTACATGGGAAAAGGATCCCAGGAAGAACAGACATATGTATATGTGTAAAAGAAACACCTCTTGCACACCTACAGCAAGCTAAACGTTGTACTCAAACTTGCTGTAATAAAAAATAAAAAATTAAATTAAAAACACGAACAAGAAGTAGTGAGACACACTTGAGGGGCTTTCTCCTGGCACATTCCGTTCTACTTTACAATCTAGAACGCGACTTCCATTGAGGCTCTGCTGCCCTATTAACCAGATTTGGTAAGGGAGATCTGCTGCCACCTTGTGGCCGTTTCACACAACAGCAGCCTTAATCCCAGCGCTAATGGTCAGTGGATATTCCAAATCATTACAGGCCTGTAAATGACACCTGCCCTGAAAACAAATCCTGGGGTCATATATCGACCAAAAAATTCAAAAGACGTCCATATTTCAAAACGACAGTTTCAAGAGGCATATTTCACGCACATTAGTGTTCTGCTTCTTTTGCTTTCTTTCTTTATTTGTTAAAAAACGGGAATGGATAAAGGCAACCCTCAGAAGGGGCGAAAACGTTCACAAACGAATCAATGGACAAAGGTTTAATCTCCAATATATATAAACAGCTCATGCATCTTAATATTAATAAAACAAACAACCCAATACAAAAATGGGCAGAAGATGTAAATAGACGTTTCTTCAAAGAAGACTCAGAGATGGCCAAGACGCACATGAAAAGCTGCTCAACATCACTAATTATTAGAGAAATGCAAATCAAAACTACAATGAGGTAAGACCTCACACCTGTTAGAAACGGCATCATCAGATAATCTACAAACAACAAATTCTGGGGAGGGTGTGGACAAAAGGAACCCTCTTCCGCTATTGGTGGGAATGTAAATTGATACAGTCACTATGGAGAACAGTATGGAGGTTCCTTTACAAAACTAAAAAGAGAATTACCAGAGGATCCAGCAATCCAACTTCTGGGCATATACCCAGAGAAAACCAAAAATCACAGAGACACATTCACCACAGTGTTCATTGCAGCACTATTTACAATAGCCAGGTAATGGAAGCAACCTAAATGCCCACAGACAGACGAATGGATAAAGATGTGGTACATATATAATATGGAATATTATTTCAGCCATAAAAAGGAATGAAACTGGGTCATTTGTAGAGAAGTTGATGGATCTAGAGACTGTCATACAGAGTGAAGTAAGTCAGAAAGAGAAAAACAAATATTGTATATTAATGCCTATATGTGGAACCTAGAAAAATGGTACAGATGAACTGGTTTGCAGGGCAGAAATAGAGACACAGAGGTAGAGAACAAACGTATGGACACAAAGTGGGGGAAGCCATGGGGTGGTGGTGGTGGAATGAGTTGGGATATTGGGATTGACCTCTATACATGTATATGCATAAAATAGATAACTAATAATAACCTACTGTATAAATAAATAAATAAAATTAAATTTCAAAATTTTTAAAAATAAAATGTAAAAATAAAACAGAAAAAAAGTTCTTCCATTCACACTGATGTATTTATAAGGATGAATTATTTCCATGCTTATATCTATAAATACATAAAAGAGGAATAGAATCTAACTTGAACCAAAAAAGAAAAAAAAAACTGAACCTAACAGTTATACAGAGGAAAACAGTACCAAGGCACTTGCTCCAGTGGTAAACAATTCTGAAATTGGTCAGAAGTGGGGAATCATCTCCCATACAGCCAGCAGCCCCGCCCGCCCACGCAAGGAGCGTCCTTATTGCAAAGCTGGGAGACCGTGCTGAGGCCTCTGTGAGTAAACGTGAGCTGAGCCCCAGGCCAGATGCTGCTGAACAGTTCCCACCCTTCCCAGGTGAAACACCTGAATATGTACAAGGGCTTGAAAGCCTAGAGGAAGGGCCGTGGAGCCACACCAGCGACAGCACGCAGGCCAACTTGGTGCCTGCAGGTCAGCCAGGATGGTCCTGGCCACGGGCGCTCTTCTGGAAGCTTTCCATTGCCCTGCCTGAGATACCCCTCCTGTCCCGGCACCCACTCCTATTTTTCCTTCCTCACCTCAGCCCGAAGAGATATTCCAGTGGAAGTTATGGGTGACACATCCTCTTCTTTACAGGTGGCAGCCTGGCAACTCCTGCCGAAAGTCCAGCAGAGCCCCACTCACACCGGGCCACCCACAAAGCCGTGGACCCTCACACCCTCCCACCAGCACAGCCCCGAGACTGCTGACGGGGCAGAGAATATGGAGTCAGGCACAGCTGCAGAGGCTATTGCTGCCTGGAGTGCTATTTATATTGATCTCAACCCAGGCACACCTGGGGAGGGCTTGCCGGCAGGGTCAGGCTGCCCAGGTCAGCTAATCCTCAGCCCTCAGGGAATCACATTGCAGAAAATGGACCTCGCTAAGACAGAATATTCGCCAAGGGAAAAAAGGACACAATGCCATTTGCAGCACCGTAGATGAGTCTCGAGGTAATCACGTGACTTGTAGTAAGTCAGAAAGTGAAAGACACATATCATATCATATCACTTATAGGTGTTACCTATAAGTTGATACCAGGGCAGATATTTCCACGGAGAAGGGCAATCACAGATTCATTAAACAAACTTATGGTTCACCAAAGGAAAGGTGTGAGGATAGAAGTCATTACGATATTAGGGTTAACAGACATATACAAACACAGTAGACGTATATAATCACCAAAGACCTACGGAGTACCAAGAGAAGACTACTCAACATTCTGTCATAACGTACATGGGAAAAGGATCCCAGGAAGAACAGACATATGTATATGTGTAAAAGAAACACCTCTTGCACACCTACAGCAAGCTAAACGTTGTACTCAAACTTGCTGTAATAAAAAATAAAAAATTAAATTAAAAACACGAACAAGAAGTAGTGAGACACACTTGAGGGGCTTTCTCCTGGCACATTCCGTTCTACTTTACAATCTAGAACGCGACTTCCATTGAGGCTCTGCTGCCCTAGTAACCAGATTTGGTAAGGGAGATCTGCTGCCACCTTGTGGCCGTTTCACACAACAGCAGCTTTAATCCCAGCGCTAATGATCAGAGGATATTCAAAATCATTACAGGCCTGTAAATGACACCTGCCCTGAAAACAAATCCTGGGGTCATATATCGACCAAAAATTTCAAAAGACGTCCATATTTCAAAACGACAGTTTCAAGAGGCATATTTCACGCACATTAGTGTTCTGCTTCTTTTGCTTTCTTTCTTTATTTGTTAAAAAACGGGAATGGATAAAGGAAACCCTCAGAAGGGGCGAAAACGTTCACAAACGAATCAATGGACAAAGGTTTAATCTCCAATATATATAAACAGCTCATGCAGCTTAATATTAATAAAACAAACAACCCAATACAAAAATGGGCAGAAGATGTAAATAGACGTTTCTTCAAAAAGACACAGAGATGGCCAAGACGCACATGAAAAGCTGCTCAACATCACTAATTATTAGAGAAATGCAAATCAAAACTACAATGAGGTAAGACCTCACACCTGTTAGAATCGGCATCATCAGATAATCTACAAACAACAAATTCTGGGGAGGGTGTGGACAAAAGGAACCCTCTTCCGCTATTGGTGGGAATGTAAATTGATACAGTCACTATGGAGAACAGTATGGATGTTCCTTTAAAAAACTAAAAGGAGAATTACCATCGGATCCAGCAATCCCACTTCTGGGCATATATGCAGAGAAAACCATAAATCACAGAGACACATTCACCACAATGTTCATTGCAGCACTATTTACAATAGCCAGGTAATGGAAGCAACCTAAATGCCCACAGACAGACGAATGGATAAAGATGTGGTACATATATAATTTGGAATATTATTTCAGCCATAAAAAGGAATGAAACTGGGTCATTTGTAGAGAAGTTGATGGATCTAGAGACTGTCATACAGAGTGAAGTAAGTCAGAAAGAGAAAAACAAATATTGTATATTAATGCCTATATGTGGAACCTAGAAAAATGTTACAGATGAACTGGTTTGCAGGGCAGAAATAGAGACACAGAGGTAGAGAACAAACGTATGGACACAATGTGGGGGAAGCCATGGGGTGGTGGTGGTGGAATGAGTTGAGAGATTGGGATTGACCTGTATACATGTATATGCATAAAATAGATAACTAATAATAACCTACTGTATAAAAAAATAAATAAAATTAAATTTCAAAATTTTTAAAAATAAAATGTAAAAATAAAACAGAAAAAAAGTTCTTCCATTCACACTGATGTATTTATAAGAATGAATTATTTCCATGCTTATATCTATAAATACATAAAAGAGGAATAAAATCTAACTTGAAACAAAAAAGAAAAAAAAACTGAACCTAACTGTTATACAGAGGAAAACACTACCAAGGCACTTGCTCCAGTGGTAAACAATTCTGAAATTGGTCAGAGGTGGGGAATCAGCTCCCATACAGCCAGCAGCCCCGCCCGCCCACGCAAGGAGTGTCCTTATTGCAAAGCTGGGAGACCGTGCCGAGGCCTCTGTGAGTAAACGTGAGCTGAGCCCCATGCCAGATGCTGCTGAACAGTTCCCACCATTCCCAGGTGAAACACCTCAATATGTACAAGGGCTTGAAAGCCTAGAGGAAGGGCCGTGGAGCCACACCAGCGACAGCACGCAGGCCAACTTGGTGCCTAAAGGTCAGCCAGGATGGTCCTGGCCACGGGCGCTCTTCTGGAAGCTTTCCATTGCCCTGCCTGAGATACCCCTCCTGTCCCGGCCCCCACTCCTATTTTTCCTTCCTCACCTCAGCCCGAAGAGATATTCCAGTGGAAGTTATGGGTGACACATCCTCTTCTTTACAGGTGGCAGCCTGGCAACTCCTGCCGAAAGTCCAGCAGAGCCCCACTCACACCGGGCCACCCACAAAGCCGTGGACCCTCACACCCTCCCACCAGCACAGCCCCGAGACTGCTGACGGGGCAGAGAATATGGAGTCAGGCACAGCTGCAGAGGCTCTTGCTGCCTGGAGTGCTATTTATATTGATCTCAACCCAGGCACACCTGGGGAGGGCTTGCCGGCAGGGTCAGGCTGCCCAGGTCAGCTAATCCTCAGCCCTCAGGGAATCACATTGCAGAAAATGGACCTTGCTAAGACAGAATATTCGCCAAGGGAAAAAAGGACACAATGCCATTTGCAGCACCGTAGATGAGTCTCGAGGTAATCACGTGACTTGTAGTAAGGCAGAAAGTGAAAGACACATATCATATCATATCACTTATAGGTGTTACCTATAAGTTGATACCAGGGCAGATATTTCCACGGAGAAGGGCAATCACAGATTCATTAAACAAACTTATGGTTCACCAAAGGAAAGGTGTGAGGATTGAATTCATTACGATATTGGGGTTAACAGACATATACAAACACAGGTGACATATATAATCACCAAAGACCTACGGAATACCAAGAGAAGACTACTCAACATTCTGTCATTAGGTACCTGGGAAAAGGATCCCAGGGAGAACAGACATCTGTATATGTGTAAAAGAACCACCTCTTGCACACCTACAACAAGCTAAACGTTGTACTCAAACTTGCTGTAATAAAAAATAAAAATTTAAATTAAAAATACGAACAAGAAGTAGGGAGACAAACTTGAGGGGCTTTCTCCTGGCACATTCCATTCTAAATTCCAATCTAGAACACGACTTCCATTGAGGCTCTGCTGCCCTAGTAACCAGATTTGGTAAGGGAGAACTGCTGCCACCTTGTGGCCGTTTCACACAACAGCAGCTTTAATCCCAGCGCTAATGGTCAGTTGATATTCAAAATCATTGCAGGCCTGTAAATGACACCTGCCCTGAAAACAAATCCTGGGGTCACATATCGACCAAAAAATTCAAAGGACGTCCATATTTCAAAACGACCGTTTCAAAAGGCATATTTTATGTACATTAGTGTTCTGCTTCTTTGTCTTTCTTTCTTTTTTGGTTAAAAAGACGGGAATGGAAAAAGGCATCCCTCAGACTGGGCGAAAATCGTTGCAAACGAATCAATGGACAAAAGTTTAATCTCCAATATATATAAACAGCTCATGCAGCTTAATATTAAAAAAAACAAACAACCCAATACAAAAATGGGCAGAAGATCTAAAGAGACGTTTCTTCAAAGAAGACACAGAGATGGCCAAGATGCACATGAAAAGCTGCTCAACAGCACTAATTATTAGAGAAATGCAAATCAAAACTACAATGAGGTATCACCTCACACCTGTTAGGATCGGCATCATCAGAAAATCTACAAACAACAAATTCTGGGGAGGGTGTGGACAAACGGAGCCCTCTTCCACTATTGGTGGGAATGTAAATTGATACAGTCACTATGGAGAACACTATGGAGTTTCCTTTAAAAAACTAGAAATAGAATTACCATCTGATCCAGCAATCCCACTTCTGGGCATATACCCAGAGAAAACCAGAAATCAAAAAGGCACATTCACCACAATGTTCATAGCAGCACTATTTACAATAGCCAGGTAATGGAAGCAACCTAAATGCCCACAGACAGATGAATGGATAAAGATGGGGTACATATATAAAATGGAATATTACTCGGCCACAAAAAGGAATGAAACTGGGTCATTTGTAGAGACATCGATGGATCTAGAGACTGTCATACAGAATGAAGTAAGTCAGAAAGAGGAAATCAAATATTGTATATTAATGCATATATGTGGAACCTAAAAAATGGTACAGATGAACTGGTTTGCAGGGAAGAAATAGAGACGCAGAGGTCGAGAACAAACGTATGGACACCAAGTGTGGGAAGCCATGGGGTGGTGGTGGTGGGATGAGTTGGGAGATTCGGGTTGACCTGTATACATGTATATGCATAAAATACATAACTAATAATAACCTGCTGTATAAAAAAAGTAAATAAAATTAAATTTCAAAATTTTAAAAAATAAAATTTAAAAATAAAACAGAAAAAATTTATTCCCTTCACACAGATGTATTTATAGGAATGAATTATTTCCATGCTTATATCTATAAATACATAAAAGAGGAATAAAATCTAACTTGAACCATAAACGAAAAAAAACCTGAACCCACCAGTTATACAGAGGAAAACCCTATCAGGGCACTTTCTCCAGCGGTAAACAATTCTGAAGTTGGTCAGAGGTGGGGAATCATCTCCCATCCAGCCAGGAACCCACCCCCCACGCAAGAAGCGTCCTCATTGCAAAGCTGGGAGACCGTGCCGAGGCATCTCTGAATAAAGGTGAGCTGAGCCCCAGGCCAGCTGCTGCTGAACTGTTCCCACCCTTCCCAGGTAAAACACCTGAATATGTACAAGGGCTTGAAAGCCTAGAGGAAGGGCCATGGAGCACACTAGTGAAAGCACGCAGGCCAAGTTGGTGACTGCAGGCCAGCCAGGGTGGTCCTGGCCCCGTGCGCTCTTCCGGAAGCTTTCCATTGTCCTGCCTGAGATACCCCTCCTGTCCCGGCCCCCACTGCGTTTTTCCTTCCTCACCTCTGGCAGGAGAGAAATTCCAGTGGAAGGTATGGGTGACACATCCTCTTCTTTACAGGTGGCAGCCTGGCAACTCCTGCAGAAAGGCCAGCAGTGCCCCACTCACACCGGGCCACCAACAAAGCTGTGGCCCCTCATTCCCTCCCACCAGCTCAGCCCCGAGACTGCTGACGGGGCAGAGAATATGGAGTCAGGCACAGCTTCAGGGGCTATTGCTGACTGGAGCGCTGTTTATATTGACCTCAACCAGGCACACCTGGGGAGAGCCGGCCGGCAGGGTAAGGCTGCCCAGGTCAGCTAATCCACAACCCTCAGGGAATCACATTGTTGAAAAAGGACCTCGCTAAGGCAGAATAGAAGCCAAGGAAAATAAGGACACAATGCCATTTCCAGCATTGTAGATGAGTCTAGAGGTAATCACGTGACTTGTAGTAAGTCAGAAAGTGAAAGACACATATCATATCATATCACTTATAGGTGTTACCTAAAAATGGATACCAGGGCAGATATTTCCACGGAGAAGGGCAATCACAGATTCATTAAACACACTTATGGTTCACCAATGGAAAGGTGTGTGGATTGGTTTCATTACGATATCGGTGTTAACAGACATATACAAACACAGGTGACATATATAATCACCAAAGACCTACGGAATACCAAGAGAAGACTACTCAACATTCTGTCATAACGTACCTGGGAAAAGGATCCCAGGGAGAACAGACATCTGTATATGTGTAAAAGAACCACATCTTCGACACCTACAATAAGCCAAACATTGTAATCAAACTTGCTGTAATAAAAAATAAAAATTTAAATTAAAAATACGAACAAGAAATAGGGAGACAAACTTGAGGGGCTTTCTCCTGGCACATTCCATTCTAAATTCCAATCTAGAACACGACTTCCATTGAGGCTCTGCTGCCCTAGTAACCAGATTTGGTAAGGGAGAACTGCTGCCACCTTGTGGCCGTTTCACACAACAGCAGCTTTAATCCCAGCGCTAATGGTCAGTTGATATTCAAAATCATTGCAGGCCTGTAAATGACACCTGCCCTGAAAACAAATCCTGGGGTCACATATCGACCAAAAAATTCAAAGGACGTCCATATTTCAAAACGACCGTTTCAAAAGGCATATTTTATGTACATTAGTGTTCTGCTTCTTTGCCTTTCTTTCTTTTTTGGTTAAAAAGACGGGAATGGAAAAAGGCATCCCTCAGACTGGGCGAAAATCGTTGCAAACGAATCAATGGACAAAAGTTTAATCTCCAATATATATAAACAGCTCATGCATCTTAATATTAAAAAAACAAACAACCCAATACAAAAATGGGCAGAAGATCTAAAGAGACGTTTCATCAAAGAAGACACAGAGATGGCCAAGATGCACATGAAAAGCTGCTCAACAGCACTAATTATTAGAGAAATGCAAATCAAAACTACAATGAGGTATCACCTCACACCTGTTAGGATCGGCATCATCAGAAAATCTACAAACAACAAATTCTGGGGAGGGTGTGGACAAACGGAGCCCTCTTCCACTATTGGTGGGAATGTAAATTGATACAGTCACTATGGAGAACACTATGGAGTTTCCTTTAAAAAACTAGAAATAGAATTACCATCTGATCCAGCAATCCCACTTCTGGGCATATACCCAGAGAAAACCATAAATCAAAAAGGCACATTCACCACAATGTTCATAGCAGCACTATTTACAATAGCCAGGTAATGGAAGCAACCTAAATGCCCACAGACAGATGAATGGATAAAGATGGGGTACATATATAAAATGGAATATTACTCGGCCACAAAAAGGAATGAAACTGGGTCATTTGTAGAGACATCGATGGATCTAGAGACTGTCATACAGAATGAAGTAAGTCAGAAAGAGGAAATCAAATATTGTATATTAATGCATATATGTGGAACCTAAAAAATGGTACAGATGAACTGGTTTGCAGGGAAGAAATAGAGACGCAGAGGTCGAGAACAAACGTATGGACACCAAGTGTGGGAAGCCATGGGGTGGTGGTGGTGGGATGAGTTGGGAGATTCGGGTTGACCTGTATACATGTATATGCATAAAATACATAACTAATAATAACCTGCTGTATAAAAAAAGTAAATAAAATTAAATTCCAAAATTTTAAAAAATAAAATTTAAAAATAAAACAGAAAAAATTTATTCCCTTCACACAGATGTATTTATAGGAATGAATTATTTCCATGCTTATATCTATAAATACATAAAAGAGGAATAAAATCTAACTTGAACCATAAACGAAAAAAAACCTGAACCCACCAGTTATACAGAGGAAAACCCTATCAGGGCACTTTCTCCAGCGGTAAACAATTCTGAAGTTGGTCAGAGGTGGGGAATCATCTCCCATCCAGCCAGGAACCCACCCCCCACGCAAGAAGCGTCCTCATTGCAAAGCTGGGAGACCGTGCCGAGGCATCTCTGAATAAAGGTGAGCTGAGCCCCAGGCCAGCTGCTGCTGAACTGTTCCCACCCTTCCCAGGTAAAACACCTGAATATGTACAAGGGCTTGAAAGCCTAGAGGAAGGGCCATGGAGCACACTAGTGAAAGCACGCAGGCCAAGTTGGTGACTGCAGGCCAGCCAGGGTGGTCCTGGCCCCGTGCGCTCTTCCGGAAGCTTTCCATTGTCCTGCCTGAGATACCCCTCCTGTCCCGGCCCCCACTGCGTTTTTCCTTCCTCACCTCTAGCAGGAGAGAAATTCCAGTGGAAGGTATGGGAGACACATCCTCTTCTTTACAGGTGGCAGCCTGGCAACTCCTGCAGAAAGGCCAGCAGTGCCCCACTCACACCGGGCCACCAACAAAGCTGTGGCCCCTCATTCCCTCCCACCAGCTCAGCCCCGAGACTGCTGACGGGGCAGAGAATATGGAGTCAGGCACAGCTTCAGGGGCTATTGCTGACTGGAGCGCTGTTTATATTGACCTCAACCAGGCACACCTGGGGAGGGCCGGCCGGCAGGGTAAGGCTGCCCAGGTCAGCTAATCCACAACCCTCAGGGAATCACATTGTTGAAAATGGACCTCGCTAAGGCAGAATAGAAGCCAAGGAAAATAAGGACACAATGCCATTTGCAGCACTGTAGATGAGTCTAGAGGTAATCACGTGACTTGTAGTAAGTCAGAAAGTGAAAGACACATATCATATCATATCACTTATAGGTGTTACCTAAAAATGGATACCAGGGCAGATATTTCCACGGAGAAGGGCAATCACAGATTCATTAAACACACTTATGGTTCACCAATGGAAAGGTGTGTGGATTGGTTTCATTACGATATCGGTGTTAACAGACATATACAAACACAGGTGACATATATAATCACCAAAGACCTACGGAATACCAAGAGAAGACTACTCAACATTCTGTCATAACGTACCTGGGAAAAGGATCCCAGGGAGAACAGACATCTGTATATGTGTAAAAGAACCACATCTTCGACACCTACAATAAGCCAAACATTGTAATCAAACTTGCTGTAATAAAAAATAAAAATTTAAATTAAAAATACGAACAAGAAATAGGGAGACAAACTTGAGGGGCTTTCTCCTGGCACATTCCATTCTAAATTCCAATCTAGAACACGACTTCCATTGAGGCTCTGCTGCCCTAGTAACCAGATTTGGTAAGGGAGAACTGCTGCCACCTTGTGGCCGTTTCACACAACAGCAGCTTTAATCCCAGCGCTAATGGTCAGTTGATATTCAAAATCATTGCAGGCCTGTAAATGACACCTGCCCTGAAAACAAATCCTGGGGTCACATATCGACCAAAAAATTCAAAGGACGTCCATATTTCAAAACGACCGTTTCAAAAGGCATATTTTATGTACATTAGTGTTCTGCTTCTTTGCCTTTCTTTCTTTTTTGGTTAAAAAGATGGGAATGGGAAAAGGCATCCCTCAGACTGGGCGAAAATCGTTGCAAACGAATCAATGGACAAAAGTTTAATCTCCAATATATATAAACAGCTCATGCAGCTTAATATTAAAAAAAACAAACAACCCAATACAAAAATGGGCAGAAGATCTAAAGAGACGTTTCTTCAAAGAAGACACAGAGATGGCCAAGATGCACATGAAAAGCTGCTCAACAGCACTAATTATTAGAGAAATGCAAATCAAAACTACAATGAGGTATCACCTCACACCTGTTAGGATCGGCATCATCAGAAAATCTACAAACAACAAATTCTGGGGAGGGTGTGGACAAACGGAGCCCTCTTCCACTATTGGTGGGAATGTAAATTGATACAGTCACTATGGAGAACACTATGGAGTTTCCTTTAAAAAACTAGAAATAGAATTACCATCTGATCCAGCAATCCCACTTCTGGGCATATACCCAGAGAAAACCATAAATCAAAAAGGCACATTCACCACAATGTTCATAGCAGCACTATTTACAATAGCCAGGTAATGGAAGCAACCTAAATGCCCACAGACAGATGAATGGATACAGATGGGGTACATATATAAAATGGAATATTACTCGGCCACAAAAAGGAATGAAACTGGGTCATTTGTAGAGACATCGATGGATCTAGAGACTGTCATACAGAATGAAGTAAGTCAGAAAGAGGAAATCAAATATTGTATATTAATGCATATATGTGGAACCTAAAAAATGGTACAGATGAACTGGTTTGCAGGGAAGAAATAGAGACGCAGAGGTCGAAAACAAACGTATGGACACCAAGTGTGGGAAGCCATGGGGTGGTGGTGGTGGGATGAGTTGGGAGATTCGGGTTGACCTGTATACATGTATATACATAAAATACATAACTAATAATAACCTGCTGTATAAAAAAAGTAAATAAAATTAAATTTCAAAATTTTTAAAAATAAAATTTAAAAATAAAACAGTAAAAATTTATTCCCTTCACACAGATGTATTTATAGGAATGAATTATTTCCATGCTTATATCTATAAATACATAAAAGAGGAATAAAATCTAACTTGAACCATAAACGAAAAAAAACCTGAACCCACCAGTTATACAGAGGAAAACCCTATCAGGGCACTTTCTCCAGCGGTAAACAATTCTGAAGTTGGTCAGAGGTGGGGAATCATCTCCCATCCAGCCAGGAACCCACCCCCCACGCAAGAAGCGTCCTCATTGCAAAGCTGGGAGACCGTGCCGAGGCATCTCTGAATAAAGGTGAGCTGAGCCCCAGGCCAGCTGCTGCTGAACTGTTCCCACCCTTCCCAGGTAAAACACCTGAATATGTACAAGGGCTTGAAAGCCTAGAGGAAGGGCCATGGAGCACACTAGCGAAAGCACGCAGGCCATGTTGGTGACTGCAGGCCAGCCAGGGTGGTCCTGGCCCCGTGCGCTCTTCCGGAAGCTTTCCATTGTCCTGCCTGAGATACCCCTCCTGTCCCGGCCCCCACTGCGTTTTTCCTTCCTCACATCTGTCAGGAGAGAAATTCCAGTGGAAGGTATGGGTGACACATCCTCTTCTTTACAGGTGGCAGCCTGGCAACTCCTGCAGAAAGGCCAGCAGTGCCCCACTCACACCGGGCCACCAACAAAGCTGTGGCCCCTCATTCCCTCCCACCAGCTCAGCCCCGAGACTGCTGACGGGGCAGAGAATATGGAGTCAGGCACAGCTTCAGGGGCTATTGCTGACTGGAGCGCTGTTTATATTGACCTCAACCAGGCACACCTGGGGAGGGCCGGCCGGCAGGGAAAGGCTGCCCAGGTCAGCTAATCCACAACCCTCAGGGAATCACATTGTTGAAAATGGACCTCGCTAAGGCAGAATAGAAGCCAAGGAAAATAAGGACACAATGCCATTTGCAGCACCGTAGATGAGTCTAGAGGTAATCACGTGACTTGTAGTAAGTCAGAAAGTGAAAGACACATATCATATCATATCACTTATAGGTGTTACCTAAAAATGGATACCAGGGCAGATATTTCCACGGAGAAGGGCAATCACAGATTCATTAAACACACTTATGGTTCACCAATGGAAAGGTGTGTGGATTGGTTTCATTACGATATCGGTGTTAACAGACATATACAAACACAGGTGACATATATAATCACCAAAGACCTACGGAATACCAAGAGAAGACTACTCAACATTCTGTCATAACGTACCTGGGAAAAGGATCCCAGGGAGAACAGACATCTGTATATGTGTAAAAGAACCACATCTTCGACACCTACAATAAGCCAAACATTGTAATCAAACTTGCTGTAATAAAAAATAAAAATTTAAATTAAAAATACGAACAAGAAGTAGGGAGACAAACTTGAGGGGCTTTCTCCTGGCACATTCCATTCTAAATTCCAATCTAGAACACGACTTCCATTGAGGCTCTGCTGCCCTAGTAACCAGATTTGGTAAGGGAGAACTGCTGCCACCTTGTGGCCGTTTCACACAACAGCAGCTTTAATCCCAGCGCTAATGGTCAGTTGATATTCAAAATCATTGCAGGCCTGTAAATGACACCTGCCCTGAAAACAAATCCTGGGGTCACATATCGACCAAAAAATTCAAAGGACGTCCATATTCCAAAACGACCGTTTCAAAAGGCATATTTTATGTACATTAGTGTTCTGCTTCTTTGTCTTTCTTTCTTTTTTGGTTAAAAAGACGGGAATGGAAAAAGGCATCCCTCAGACTGGGCGAAAATCGTTGCAAACGAATCAATGGACAAAAGTTTAATCTCCAATATATATAAACAGCTCATGCAGCTTAATATTAAAAAACACAAACAACCCAATACAAAAATGGGCAGAAGATCTAAAGAGACGTTTCTTCAAAGAAGACACAGAGATGGCCAAGATGCACATGAAAAGCTGCTCAACAGCACTAATTATTAGAGAAATGCAAATCAAAACTACAATGAGGTATCACCTCACACCTGTTAGGATCGGCATCATCAGAAAATCTACAAACAACAAATTCTGGGGAGGGTGTGGACAAACGGAGCCCTCTTCCACTATTGGTGGGAATGTAAATTGATACAGTCACTATGGAGAACACTATGGAGTTTCCTTTAAAAAACTAGAAATAGAATTACCATCTGATCCAGCAATCCCACTTCTGGGCATATACCCAGAGAAAACCATAAATCAAAAAGGCACATTCACCACAATGTTCATAGCAGCACTATTTACAATAGCCAGGTAATGGAAGCAACCTAAATGCCCACAGACAGATGAATGGATAAAGATGGGGTACATATATAAAATGGAATATTACTCGGCCACAAAAAGGAATGAAACTGGGTCATTTGTAGAGACATCGATGGATCTAGAGACTGTCATACAGAATGAAGTAAGTCAGAAAGAGGAAATCAAATATTGTATATTAATGCATATATGTGGAACCTAAAAAATGGTACAGATGAACTGGTTTGCAGGGAAGAAATAGAGACGCAGAGGTCGAGAACAAACGTATGGACACCAAGTGTGGGAAGCCATGGGGTGGTGGTGGTGGGATGAGTTGGGAGATTCGGGTTGACCTGTATACATGTATATGCATAAAATACATAACTAATAATAACCTGCTGTATAAAAAAAGTAAATAAAATTAAATTTCAAAATTTTAAAAAATAAAATTTAAAAATAAAACAGAAAAAATTTATTCCCTTCACACAGATGTATTTATAGGAATGAATTATTTCCATGCTTATATCTATAAATACATAAAAGAGGAATAAAATCTAACTTGAACCATAAACGAAAAAAACCTGAACCCACCAGTTATACAGAGGAAAACCCTATCAGGGCACTTTCTCCAGCAGTAAACAATTCTGAAGTTGGTCAGAGGTGGGGAATCATCTCCCATCCAGCCAGGAACCCACCCCCCACGCAAGAAGCGTCCTCATTGCAAAGCTGGGAGACCGTGCCGAGGCATCTCTGAATAAAGGTGAGCTGAGCCCCAGACCAGCTGCTGCTGAACTGTTCCCACCCTTCCCAGGTAAAACACCTGAATATGTACAAGGGCTTGAAAGCCTAGAGGAAGGGCCATGGAGCACACTAGCGAAAGCACGCAGGCCAAGTTGGTGACTGCAGGCCAGCCAGGGTGGTCCTGGCCCCGTGCGCTCTTCTGGAAGCTTTCCATTGTCCTGCCTGAGATACCCCTCCTGTCCCGGCCCCCACTGCGTTTTTCCTTCCTCACCTCTGTCAGGAGAGAAATTCCAGTGGATGGTATGGGTGACACATCCTCTTCTTTACAGGTGGCAGCCTGGCAACTCCTGCAGAAAGGCCAGCAGTGCCCCACTCACACCGGGCCACAAACAAAGCTGTGGCCCCTCATTCCCTCCCACCAGCTCAGCCCCGAGACTGCTGACGGGGCAGAGAATATGGAGTCAGGCACAGCTTCAGGGGCTATTGCTGACTGGAGCGCTGTTTATATTGACCTCAACCAGGCACACCTGGGGAGGGCCGGCCGGCAGGGTAAGGCTGCCCAGGTCAGCTAATCCACAACCCTCAGGGAATCACATTGTTGAAAATGGACCTCGCTAAGGCAGAATAGAAGCCAAGGAAAATAAGGACACAATGCCATTTGCAGCACCGTAGATGAGTCTAGAGGTAATCACGTGACTTGTAGTAAGTCAGAAAGTGAAAGACACATATCATATCATATCACTTATAGGTGTTACCTAAAAATGGATACCAGGACAGATATTTCCACGGAGAAGGGCAATCACAGATTCATTAAACACACTTATGGTTCACCAATGGAAAGTTGTGTGGATTGGTTTCATTACGATATCGGTGTTAACAGACATATACAAACACAGGTGACATATATAATCACCAAAGACCTACGGAATACCAAGAGAAGACTACTCAACATTCTGTCATAACGTACCTGGGAAAAGGATCCCAGGGAGAACAGACATCTGTATATGTGTAAAAGAACCACATCTTCGACACCTACAATAAGCCAAACATTGTAATCAAACTTGCTGTAATAAAAAATAAAAATTTAAATTAAAAATACGAACAAGAAGTAGGGAGACAAACTTGAGGGGCTTTCTCCTGGCACATTCCATTCTAAATTCCAATCTAGAACACGACTTCCATTGAGGCTCTGCTGCCCTAGTAACCAGATTTGGTAAGGGAGAACTGCTGCCACCTTGTGGCCGTTTCACACAACAGCAGCTTTAATCCCAGCGCTAATGGTCAGTTGATATTCAAAATCATTGCAGGCCTGTAAATGACACCTGCCCTGGAAGCAAATCCTGGGTTCACATATCGACCAAAAAATTCAAAGGACGTCCATATTTCAAAACGACCGTTTCAAAAGGCATATTTTATGTACATTAGTGTTCTGCTTCTTTGTCTTTCTTTCTTTTTTGGTTAAAAAGACGGGAATGGAAAAAGGCATCCCTCTGACTGGGCGAAAATCGTTGCAAACGAATCAATGGACAAAAGTTTAATCTCCAATATATATAAACAGCTCATGCAGCTTAATATTAAAAAAACAAACAACCCAATACAAAAATGGGCAGAAGATCTAAAGAGACGTTTCTTCAAAGAAGACACAGAGATGGCCAAGATGCACATGAAAAGCTGCTCAACAGCACTAATTATTAGAGAAATGCAAATCAAAACTACAATGAGGTATCACCTCACACCTGTTAGGATCGGCATCATCAGAAAATCTACAAACAACAAATTCTGGGGAGGGTGTGGACAAACGGAGCCCTCTTCCACTATTGGTGGGAATGTAAATTGATACAGTCACTATGGAGAACACTATGGAGTTTCCTTTAAAAAACTAGAAATAGAATTACCATCTGATCCAGCAATCCCACTTCTGGGCATATACCCAGAGAAAACCAGAAATCAAAAAGGCACATTCACCACAATGTTCATAGCAGCACTATTTACAATAGCCAGGTAATGGAAGCAACCTAAATGCCCACAGACAGATGAATGGATAAAGATGGGGTACATATATAAAATGGAATATTACTCGGCCACAAAAAGGAATGAAACTGGGTCATTTGTAGAGACATCGATGGATCTAGAGACTGTCATACAGAATGAAGTAAGTCAGAAAGAGGAAATCAAATATTGTATATTAATGCATATATGTGGAACCTAAAAAATGGTACAGATGAACTGGTTTGCAGGGAAGAAATAGAGACGCAGAGGTCGAGAACAAACGTATGGACACCAAGTGTGGGAAGCCATGGGGTGGTGGTGGTGGGATGAGTTGGGAGATTCGGGTTGACCTGTATACATGTATATGCATAAAATACATAACTAATAATAACCTGCTGTATAAAAAAAGTAAATAAAATTAAATTTCAAAATTTTAAAAAATAAAATTTAAAAATAAAACAGAAAAAATTTATTCCCTTCACACAGATGTATTTATAGGAATGAATTATTTCCATGCTTATATCTATAAATACATAAAAGAGGAATAAAATCTAACTTGAACCATAAACGAAAAAAAACCTGAACCCACCAGTTATACAGAGGAAAACCCTATCAGGGCACTTTCTCCAGCGGTAAACAATTCTGAAGTTGGTCAGAGGTGGGGAATCATCTCCCATCCAGCCAGGAACCCACCCCCCACGCAAGAAGCGTCCTCATTGCAAAGCTGGGAGACCGTGCCGAGGCATCTCTGAATAAAGGTGAGCTGAGCCCCAGGCCAGCTGCTGCTGAACTGTTCCCACCCTTCCCAGGTAAAACACCTGAATATGTACAAGGGCTTGAAAGCCTAGAGGAAGGGCCATGGAGCACACTAGCGAAAGCACGCAGGCCAAGTTGGTGACTGCAGGCCAGCCAGGGTGGTCCTGGCCCCGTGCGCTCTTCCGGAAGCTTTCCATTGTCCTGCCTGAGATACCCCTCCTGTCCCGGCCCCCACTGCGTTTTTCCTTCCTCACCTCTGTCAGGAGAGAAATTCCAGTGGAAGGTATGGGTGACACATCCTCTTCTTTACAGGTGGCAGCCTGGCAACTCCTGCAGAAAGGCCAGCAGTGCCCCACTCACACCGGGCCACCAACAAAGCTGTGGCCCCTCATTCCCTCCCACCAGCTCAGCCCCGAGACTGCTGACGGGGCAGAGAATATGGAGTCAGGCACAGCTTCAGGGGCTATTGCTGACTGGAGCGCTGTTTATATTGACCTCAACCAGGCACACCTGGGGAGGGCCGGCCGGCAGGGTAAGGCTGCCCAGGTCAGCTAATCCACAACCCTCAGGGAATCACATTGTTGAAAATGGACCTCGCTAAGGCAGAATAGAAGCCAAGGAAAATAAGGACACAATGCCATTTGCAGCACCGTAGATGAGTCTAGAGGTAATCACGTGACTTGTAGTAAGTCAGAAAGTGAAAGACACATATCATATCATATCACTTATAGGTGTTACATAAAAATGGATACCAGGGCAGATATTTCCACGGAGAAGGGCAATCACAGATTCATTAAACACACTTGTGGTTCACCAATGGAAAGGTGTGTGGATTGGTTTCATTACGATATCGGAGTTAACAGACATATACAAACACAGGTGACATATATAATCACCAAAGACCTACGGAATACCAAGAGAAGACTACTCAACATTCTGTCATAAAGTACCTGGGAAAAGGATCCCAGGGAGAACAGACATCTGTATATGTGTAAAAGAACCACATCTTCGACACCTACAATAAGCCAAACATTGTAATCAAACTTGCTGTAATAAAAAATAAAAATTTAAATTAAAAATACGAACAAGAAGTAGGGAGACAAACTTGAGGGGCTTTCTCCTGGCACATTCCATTCTAAATTCCAATCTAGAACACGACTTCCATTGAGGCTCTGCTGCCCTAGTAACCAGATTTGGTAAGGGAGAACTGCTGCCACCTTGTGGCCGTTTCACACAACAGCAGCTTTAATCCCAGCGCTAATGGTCAGTTGATATTCAAAATCATTGCAGGCCTGTAAATGACACCTGCCCTGAAAACAAATCCTGGGGTCACATATCGACCAAAAAATTCAAAGGATGTCCATATTCCAAAACGACCGTTTCAAAAGGCATATTTTATGTACATTAGTGTTCTGCTTCTTTGTCTTTCTTTCTTTTTTGTTTAAAAAGACGGGAATGGAAAAAGGCATCCCTCAGACTGGGCGAAAATCGTTGCAAACGAATCAATGGACAAAAGTTTAATCTCCAATATATATAAACAGCTCATGCAGCTTAATATTAAAAAAAACAAACAACCCAATACAAAAATGGGCAGAAGATCTAAAGAGACGTTTCTTCAAAGAAGACACAGTGATGGCCAAGATGCACATGAAAAGCTGCTCAACAGCACTAATTATTAGAGAAATGCAAATCAAAACTACAATGAGGTATCACCTCACACCTGTTAGGATCGGCATCATCAGAAAATCTACAAACAACAAATTCTGGGGAGGGTGTGGACAAACGGAGCCCTCTTCCACTATTGGTGGGAATGTAAATTGATACAGTCACTATGGAGAACACTATGGAGTTTCCTTTAAAAAACTAGAAATAGAATTACCATCTGATCCAGCAATCCCACTTCTGGGCATATACCCAGAGAAAACCAGAAATCAAAAAGGCACATTCACCACAATGTTCATAGCAGCACTATTTACAATAGCCAGGTAATGGAAGCAACCTAAATGCCCACAGACAGATGAATGGATAAAGATGGGGTACATATATAAAATGGAATATTACTCGGCCACAAAAAGGAATGAAACTGGGTCATTTGTAGAGACATCGATGGATCTAGAGACTGTCATACAGAATGAAGTAAGTCAGAAAGAGGAAATCAAATATTGTATATTAATGCATATATGTGGAACCTAAAAAATGGTACAGATGAACTGGTTTGCAGGGAAGAAATAGAGACGCAGAGGTCGAGAACAAACGTATGGACACCAAGTGTGGGAAGCCATGGGGTGGTGGTGGTGGGATGAGTTGGGAGATTCGGGTTGACCTGTATACATGTATATGCATAAAATACATAACTAATAATAACCTGCTGTATAAAAAAAGTAAATAAAATTAAATTTCAAAATTTTAAAAAATAAAATTTAAAAATAAAACAGAAAAAATTTATTCCCTTCACACAGATGTATTTATAGGAATGAATTATTTCCATGCTTATATCTATAAATACATAAAAGAGGAATAAAATCTAACTTGAACCATAAACGAAAAAAAACCTGAACCCACCAGTTATACAGAGGAAAACCCTATCAGGGCACTTTCTCCAGCGGTAAACAATTCTGAAGTTGGTCAGAGGTGGGGAATCATCTCCCATCCAGCCAGGAACCCACCCCCCACGCAAGAAGCGTCCTCATTGCAAAGCTGGGAGACCGTGCCGAGGCATCTCTGAATAAAGGTGAGCTGAGCCCCAGGCCAGCTGCTGCTGAACTGTTCCCACCCTTCCCAGGTAAAACACCTGAATATGTACAAGGGCTTGAAAGCCTAGAGGAAGGGCCATGGAGCACACTAGCGAAAGCACGCAGGCCAAGTTGGTGACTGCAGGCCAGCCAGGGTGGTCCTGGCCCCGTGCGCTCTTCCGGAAGCTTTCCATTGTCCTGCCTGAGATACCCCTCCTGTCCCGGCCCCCACTGCGTTTTTCCTTCCTCACCTCTGTCAGGAGAGAAATTCCAGTGGAAGGTATGGGTGACACATCCTCTTCTTTACAGGTGGCAGCCTGGCAACTCCTGCAGAAAGGCCAGCAGTGCCCCACTCACACCGGGCCACCAACAAAGCTGTGGCCCCTCATTCCCTCCCACCAGCTCAGCCCCGAGACTGCTGACGGGGCAGAGAATATGGAGTCAGGCACAGCTTCAGGGGCTATTGCTGACTGGAGCGCTGTTTATATTGACCTCAACCAGGCACACCTGGGGAGGGCCGGCCGGCAGGGTAAGGCTGCCCAGGTCAGCTAATCCACAACCCTCAGGGAATCACATTGTTGAAAATGGACCTCGCTAAGGCAGAATAGAAGCCAAGGAAAATAAGGACACAATGCCATTTGCAGCACCGTAGATGAGTCTAGAGGTAATCACGTGACTTGTAGTAAGTCAGAAAGTGAAAGACACATATCATATCATATCACTTATAGGTGTTACATAAAAATGGATACCAGGGCAGATATTTCCACGGAGAAGGGCAATCACAGATTCATTAAACACACTTGTGGTTCACCAATGGAAAGGTGTGTGGATTGGTTTCATTACGATATCGGAGTTAACAGACATATACAAACACAGGTGACATATATAATCACCAAAGACCTACGGAATACCAAGAGAAGACTACTCAACATTCTGTCATAAAGTACCTGGGAAAAGGATCCCAGGGAGAACAGACATCTGTATATGTGTAAAAGAACCACATCTTCGACACCTACAATAAGCCAAACATTGTAATCAAACTTGCTGTAATAAAAAATAAAAATTTAAATTAAAAATACGAACAAGAAGTAGGGAGACAAACTTGAGGGGCTTTCTCCTGGCACATTCCATTCTAAATTCCAATCTAGAACACGACTTCCATTGAGGCTCTGCTGCCCTAGTAACCAGATTTGGTAAGGGAGAACTGCTGCCACCTTGTGGCCGTTTCACACAACAGCAGCTTTAATCCCAGCGCTAATGGTCAGTTGATATTCAAAATCATTGCAGGCCTGTAAATGACACCTGCCCTGAAAACAAATCCTGGGGTCACATATCGACCAAAAAATTCAAAGGATGTCCATATTCCAAAACGACCGTTTCAAAAGGCATATTTTATGTACATTAGTGTTCTGCTTCTTTGTCTTTCTTTCTTTTTTGTTTAAAAAGACGGGAATGGAAAAAGGCATCCCTCAGACTGGGCGAAAATCGTTGCAAACGAATCAATGGACAAAAGTTTAATCTCCAATATATATAAACAGCTCATGCAGCTTAATATTAAAAAAAACAAACAACCCAATACAAAAATGGGCAGAAGATCTAAAGAGACGTTTCTTCAAAGAAGACACAGTGATGGCCAAGATGCACATGAAAAGCTGCTCAACAGCACTAATTATTAGAGAAATGCAAATCAAAACTACAATGAGGTATCACCTCACACCTGTTAGGATCGGCATCATCAGAAAATCTACAAACAACAAATTCTGGGGAGGGTGTGGACAAACGGAGCCCTCTTCCACTATTGGTGGGAATGTAAATTGATACAGTCACTATGGAGAACACTATGGAGTTTCCTTTAAAAAACTAGAAATAGAATTACCATCTGATCCAGCAATCCCACTTCTGGGCATATACCCAGAGAAAACCAGAAATCAAAAAGGCACATTCACCACAATGTTCATAGCAGCACTATTTACAATAGCCAGGTAATGGAAGCAACCTAAATGCCCACAGACAGATGAATGGATACAGATGGGGTACATATATAAAATGGAATATTACTCGGCCACAAAAAGGAATGAAAGTGGGTCATTTGTAGAGACATCGATGGATCTAGAGACTGTCATACAGAATGAAGTAAGTCAGAAAGAGGAAATCAAATATTGTATATTAATGCATATATGTGGAACCTAAAAAATGGTACAGACGAACTGGTTTGCAGGGAAGAAATAGAGACGCATAGGTCGAGAACAAACGTATGGACACCAAGTGTGGGAAGCCATGGGGTGGTGGTGGTGGGATGAGTTGGGAGATTCGGGTTGACCTGTATACATGTATATGCATAAAATACATAACTAATAATAACCTGCTGTATAAAAAAAGTAAATAAAATTAAATTTCAAAATTTTAAAAAATAAAATTTAAAAATAAAACAGAAAAAATTTATTCCCTTCACACAGATGTATTTATAGGAATGAATTATTTCCATGCTTATATCTATAAATACATAAAAGAGGAATAAAATCTAACTTGAACCATAAACGAAAAAAAACCTGAACCCACCAGTTATACAGAGGAAAACCCTATCAGGGCACTTTCTCCAGCGGTAAACAATTCTGAAGTTGGTCAGAGGTGGGGAATCATCTCCCATCCAGCCAGGAACCCACCCCCCACGCAAGAAGCGTCCTCATTGCAAAGCTGGGAGACCGTGCCGAGGCATCTCTGAATAAAGGTGAGCTGAGCCCCAGGCCAGCTGCTGCTGAACTGTTCCCACCCTTCCCAGGTAAAACACCTGAATATGTACAAGGGCTTGAAAGCCTAGAGGAAGGGCCATGGAGCACACTAGCGAAAGCACGCAGGCCAAGTTGGTGACTGCAGGCCAGCCAGGGTGGTCCTAGCCCCGTGCGCTCTTCCGGAAGCTTTCCATTGTCCTGCCTGAGATACCCCTCCTGTCCCGGCCCCCACTGCGTTTTTCCTTCCTCACCTCTGTCAGGAGAGAAATTCCAGTGGAAGGTATGGGTGACACATCCTCTTCTTTACAGGTGGCAGCCTGGCAACTCCTGCAGAAAGGCCAGCAGTGCCCCACTCACACCGGGCCACCAACAAAGCTGTGGCCCCTCATTCCCTCCCACCAGCTCAGCCCCGAGACTGCTGACGGGGCAGAGAATATGGAGTCAGGCACAGCTTCAGGGGCTATTGCTGACTGGAGCGCTGTTTATATTGACCTCAACCAGGCACACCTGGGGAGGGCCGGCCGGCAGGGTAAGGCTGCCCAGGTCAGCTAATCCACAACCCTCAGGGAATCACATTGTTGAAAATGGACCTCGCTAAGGCAGAATAGAAGCCAAGGAAAATAAGGACACAATGCCATTTGCAGCACCGTAGATGAGTCTAGAGGTAATCACGTGACTTGTAGTAAGTCAGAAAGTGAAAGACACATATCATATCATATCACTTATAGGTGTTACCTAAAAATGGATACCAGGGCAGATATTTCCACGGAGAAGGGCAATCACAGATTCATTAAACACACTTATGGTTCACCAATGGAAAGTTGTGTGGATTGGTTTCATTACGATATCGGTGTTAACAGACATATACAAACACAGGTGACATATATAATCACCAAAGACCTACGGAATACCAAGAGAAGACTACTGAACATTCTGTCATAACGTACCTGGGAAAAGGATCCCAGGGAGAACAGACATCTGTATATGTGTAAAAGAACCACATCTTCGACACCTACAATAAGCCAAACATTGTAATCAAACTTGCTGTAATAAAAAATAAAAATTTAAATTAAAAATACGAACAAGAAGTAGGGAGACAAACTTGAGGGGCTTTCTCCTGGCACATTCCATTCTAAATTCCAATCTAGAACACGACTTCCATTGAGGCTCTGCTGCCCTAGTAACCAGATTTGGTAAGGGAGAACTGCTGCCACCTTGTGGCCGTTTCACACAACAGCAGCTTTAATCCCAGCGCTAATGGTCAGTTGATATTCAAAATCATTGCAGGCCTGTAAATGACACCTGCCCTGAAAACAAATCCTGGGGTCACATATCGACCAAAAAATTCAAAGGTCGTCCATATTTCAAAACGACCGTTTCAAAAGGCATATTTTATGTACATTAGTGTTCTGCTTCTTTGTCTTTCTTTCTTTTTTGGTTAAAAAGACGGGAATGGAAAAAGGCATCCCTCAGACTGGGCGAAAATCGTTGCAAACGAATCAATGGACAAAAGTTTAATCTCCAATATATATAAACAGCTCATGCAGCTTAATATTAAAA
The DNA here is from genome assembly GCF_964165515.1 of Mesoplodon bidens. Lineage (NCBI taxonomy): Eukaryota > Metazoa > Chordata > Mammalia > Artiodactyla > Ziphiidae > Mesoplodon > Mesoplodon bidens. The sequence continues at coordinate 1,612,188 of NC_138168.1, forward strand.
AAACAAACAACCCAATACAAAAATGGGCAGAAGATCTAAAGAGACGTTTCTTCAAAGAAGACACAGAGATGGCCAAGATGCACATGAAAAGCTGCTCAACAGCACTAATTATTAGAGAAATGCAAATCAAAACTACAATGAGGTATCACCTCACACCTGTTAGGATCGGCATCATCAGAAAATCTACAAACAACAAATTCTGGGGAGGGTGTGGACAAACGGAGCCCTCTTCCACTATTGGTGGGAATGTAAATTGATACAGTCACTATGGAGAACACTATGGAGTTTCCTTTAAAAAACTAGAAATAGAATTACCATCTGATCCAGCAATCCCACTTCTGGGCATATACCCAGAGAAAACCAGAAATCAAAAAGGCACATTCACCACAATGTTCATAGCAGCACTATTTACAATAGCCAGGTAATGGAAGCAACCTAAATGCCCACAGACAGATGAATGGATAAAGATGGGGTACATATATAAAATGGAATATTACTCGGCCACACAAAGGAATGAAACAGGGTCATTTGTAGAGACATCGATGGATCTAGAGACTGTCATACAGAATGAAGTAAGTCAGAAAGAGGAAATCAAATATTGTATATTAATGCATATATGTGGAACCTAAAAAATGGTACAGATGAACTGGTTTGCAGGGAAGAAATAGAGACGCAGAGGTCGAGAACAAACGTATGGACACCAAGTGTGGGAAGCCATGGGGTGGTGGTGGTGGGATGAGTTGGGAGATTCGGGTTGACCTGTATACATGTATATGCATAAAATACATAACTAATAATAACCTGCTGTATAAAAAAAGTAAATAAAATTAAATTTCAAAATTTTAAAAAATAAAATTTAAAAATAAAACAGAAAAAATTTATTCCCTTCACACAGATGTATTTATAGGAATGAATTATTTCCATGCTTATATCTATAAATACATAAAAGAGGAATAAAATCTAACTTGAACCATAAACGAAAAAAAACCTGAACCCACCAGTTATACAGAGGAAAACCCTATCAGGGCACTTTCTCCAGCGGTAAACAATTCTGAAGTTGGTCAGAGGTGGGGAATCATCTCCCATCCAGCCAGGAACCCACCCCCCACGCAAGAAGCGTCCTCATTGCAAAGCTGGGAGACCGTGCCGAGGCATCTCTGAATAAAGGTGAGCTGAGCCCCAGGCCAGCTGCTGCTGAACTGTTCCCACCCTTCCCAGGTAAAACACCTGAATATGTACAAGGGCTTGAAAGCCTAGAGGAAGGGCCATGGAGCACACTAGCGAAAGCACGCAGGCCAAGTTGGTGACTGCAGGCCAGCCAGGGTGGTCCTGGCCCCGTGCGCTCTTCCGGAAGCTTTCCATTGTCCTGCCTGAGATACCCCTCCTGTCCCGGCCCCCACTGCGTTTTTCCTTCCTCACCTCTGTCAGGAGAGAAATTCCAGTGGAAGGTATGGGTGACACATCCTCTTCTTTACAGGTGGCAGCCTGGCAACTCCTGCAGAAAGGCCAGCAGTGCCCCACTCACACCGGGCCACCAACAAAGCTGTGGCCCCTCATTCCCTCCCACCAGCTCAGCCCCGAGACTGCTGACGGGGCAGAGAATATGGAGTCAGGCACAGCTTCAGGGGCTATTGCTGACTGGAGCGCTGTTTATATTGACCTCAACCAGGCACACCTGGGGAGGGCCGGCCGGCAGGGTAAGGCTGCCCAGGTCAGCTAATCCACAACCCTCAGGGAATCACATTGTTGAAAATGGACCTCGCTAAGGCAGAATAGAAGCCAAGGAAAATAAGGACACAATGCCATTTGCAGCACCGTAGATGAGTCTAGAGGTAATCACGTGACTTGTAGTAAGTCAGAAAGTGAAAGACACATATCATATCATATCACTTATAGGTGTTACATAAAAATGGATACCAGGGCAGATATTTCCACGGAGAAGGGCAATCACAGATTCATTAAACACACTTGTGGTTCACCAATGGAAAGGTGTGTGGATTGGTTTCATTACGATATCGGGGTTAACAGACATATACAAACACAGGTGACATATATAATCACCAAAGACCTACGGAATACCAAGAGAAGACTACTCAACATTCTGTCATAAAGTACCTGGGAAAAGGATCCCAGGGAGAACAGACATCTGTATATGTGTAAAAGAACCACATCTTCGACACCTACAATAAGCCAAACATTGTAATCAAACTTGCTGTAATAAAAAATAAAAATTTAAATTAAAAATACGAACAAGAAGTAGGGAGACAAACTTGAGGGGCTTTCTCCTGGCACATTCCATTCTAAATTCCAATCTAGAACACGACTTCCATTGAGGCTCTGCTGCCCTAGTAACCAGATTTGGTAAGGGAGAACTGCTGCCACCTTGTGGCCGTTTCACACAACAGCAGCTTTAATCCCAGCGCTAATGGTCAGTTGATATTCAAAATCATTGCAGGCCTGTAAATGACACCTGCCCTGAAAACAAATCCTGGGGTCACATATCGACCAAAAAATTCAAAGGATGTCCATATTCCAAAACGACCGTTTCAAAAGGCATATTTTATGTACATTAGTGTTCTGCTTCTTTGTCTTTCTTTCTTTTTTGGTTAAAAAGACGGGAATGGAAAAAGGCATCCCTCAGACTGGGCGAAAATCGTTGCAAACGAATCAATGGACAAAAGTTTAATCTCCAATATATATAAACAGCTCATGCAGCTTAATATTAAAAAAAACAAACAACCCAATACAAAAATGGGCAGAAGATCTAAAGAGACGTTTCTTCAAAGAAGACACAGTGATGGCCAAGATGCACATGAAAAGCTGCTCAACAGCACTAATTATTAGAGAAATGCAAATCAAAACTACAATGAGGTATCACCTCACACCTGTTAGGATCGGCATCATCAGAAAATCTACAAACAACAAATTCTGGGGAGGGTGTGGACAAACGGAGCCCTCTTCCACTATTGGTGGGAATGTAAATTGATACAGTCACTATGGAGAACACTATGGAGTTTCCTTTAAAAAACTAGAAATAGAATTACCATCTGATCCAGCAATCCCACTTCTGGGCATATACCCAGAGAAAACCAGAAATCAAAAAGGCACATTCACCACAATGTTCATAGCAGCACTATTTACAATAGCCAGGTAATGGAAGCAACCTAAATGCCCACAGACAGATGAATGGATACAGATGGGGTACATATATAAAATGGAATATTACTCGGCCACAAAAAGGAATGAAAGTGGGTCATTTGTAGAGACATCGATGGATCTAGAGACTGTCATACAGAATGAAGTAAGTCAGAAAGAGGAAATCAAATATTGTATATTAATGCATATATGTGGAACCTAAAAAATGGTACAGACGAACTGGTTTGCAGGGAAGAAATAGAGACGCAGAGGTCGAGAACAAACGTATGGACACCAAGTGTGGGAAGCCATGGGGTGGTGGTGGTGGGATGAGTTGGGAGATTCGGGTTGACCTGTATACATGTATATGCATAAAATACATAACTAATAATAACCTGCTGTATAAAAAAAGTAAATAAAATTAAATTTCAAAATTTTAAAAAATAAAATTTAAAAATAAAACAGAAAAAATTTATTCCCTTCACACAGATGTATTTATAGGAATGAATTATTTCCATGCTTATATCTATAAATACATAAAAGAGGAATAAAATCTAACTTGAACCATAAACGAAAAAAAACCTGAACCCACCAGTTATACAGAGGAAAACCCTATCAGGGCACTTTCTCCAGCGGTAAACAATTCTGAAGTTGGTCAGAGGTGGGGAATCATCTCCCATCCAGCCAGGAACACACCCCCCACGCAAGAAGCGTCCTCATTGCAAAGCTGGGAGACCGTGCCGAGGCATCTCTGAATAAAGGTGAGCTGAGCCCCAGGCCAGCTGCTGCTGAACTGTTCCCACCCTTCCCAGGTAAAACACCTGAATATGTACAAGGGCTTGAAAGCCTAGAGGAAGGGCCATGGAGCACACTAGCGAAAGCACGCAGGCCAAGTTGGTGACTGCAGGCCAGCCAGGGTGGTCCTGGCCCCGTGCGCTCTTCCGGAAGCTTTCCATTGTCCTGCCTGAGATACCCCTCCTGTCCCGGCCCCCACTGCGTTTTTCCTTCCTCACCTCTGTCAGGAGAGAAATTCCAGTGGAAGGTATGGGTGACACATCCTCTTCTTTACAGGTGGCAGCCTGGCAACTCCTGCAGAAAGGCCAGCAGTGCCCCACTCACACCGGGCCACCAACAAAGCTGTGGCCCCTCATTCCCTCCCACCAGCTCAGCCCCGAGACTGCTGACGGGGCAGAGAATATGGAGTCAGGCACAGCTTCAGGGGCTATTGCTGACTGGAGCGCTGTTTATATTGACCTCAACCAGGCACACCTGGGGAGGGCCGGCCGGCAGGGTAAGGCTGCCCAGGTCAGCTAATCCACAACCCTCAGGGAATCACATTGTTGAAAATGGACCTCGCTAAGGCAGAATAGAAGCCAAGGAAAATAAGGACACAATGCCATTTGCAGCACCGTAGATGAGTCTAGAGGTAATCACGTGACTTGTAGTAAGTCAGAAAGTGAAAGACACATATCATATCATATCACTTATAGGTGTTACCTAAAAATGGATACCAGGGCAGATATTTCCACGGAGAAGGGCAATCACAGATTCATTAAACACACTTATGGTTCACCAATGGAAAGTTGTGTGGATTGGTTTCATTACGATATCGGTGTTAACAGACATATACAAACACAGGTGACATATATAATCACCAAAGACCTACGGAATACCAAGAGAAGACTACTCAACATTCTGTCATAACGTACCTGGGAAAAGGATCCCAGGGAGAACAGACATCTGTATATGTGTAAAAGAACCACATCTTCGACACCTACAATAAGCCAAACATTGTAATCAAACTTGCTGTAATAAAAAATAAAAATTTAAATTAAAAATACGAACAAGAAGTAGGGAGACAAACTTGAGGGGCTTTCTCCTGGCACATTCCATTCTAAATTCCAATCTAGAACACGACTTCCATTGAGGCTCTGCTGCCCTAGTAACCAGATTTGGTAAGGGAGAACTGCTGCCACCTTGTGGCCGTTTCACACAATAGCAGCTTTAATCCCAGCGCTAATGGTCAGTTGATATTCAAAATCATTGCAGGCCTGTAAATGACACCTGCCCTGAAAACAAATCCTGGGGTCACATATCGACCAAAAAATTCAAAGGACGTCCATATTTCAAAACGACCGTTTCAAAAGGCATATTTTATGTACATTAGTGTTCTGCTTCTTTGTCTTTCTTTCTTTTTTGGTTAAAAAGACGGGAATGGAAAAAGGCATCCCTCAGACTGGGCGAAAATCGTTGCAAACGAATCAATGGACAAAAGTTTAATCTCCAATATATATAAACAGCTCATGCAGCTTAATATTAAAAAAACAAACAACCCAATACAAAAATGGGCAGAAGATCTAAAGAGACGTTTCTTCAAAGAAGACACAGAGATGGCCAAGATGCACATGAAAAGCTGCTCAACAGCACTAATTATTAGAGAAATGCAAATCAAAACTACAATGAGGTATCACCTCACACCTGTTAGGATCGGCATCATCAGAAAATCTACAAACAACAAATTCTGGGGAGGGTGTGGACAAACGGAGCCCTCTTCCACTATTGGTGGGAATGTAAATTGATACAGTCACTTTGGAGAACACTATGGAGTTTCCTTTAAAAAACTAGAAATAGAATTACCATCTGATCCAGCAATCCCACTTCTGGGCATATACCCAGAGAAAACCATAAATCAAAAAGGCACATTCACCACAATGTTCATAGCAGCACTATTTACAATAGCCAGGTAATGGAAGCAACCTAAATGCCCACAGACAGATGAATGGATAAAGATGGGGTACATATATAAAATGGAATATTACTCGGCCACAAAAAGGAATGAAACTGGGTCATTTGTAGAGACATCGATGGATCTAGAGACTGTCATACAGAATGAAGTAAGTCAGAAAGAGGAAATCAAATATTGTATATTAATGCATATATGTGGAACCTAATAAATGGTACAGATGAACTGGTTTGCAGGGAAGAAATAGAGACGCAGAGGTCGAGAACAAACGTATGGACACCAAGTGTGGGAAGCCATGTGGTGGTGGTGGTGGGATGAGTTGGGAGATTCGGGTTGACCTGTATACATGTATATGCATAAAATACATAACTAATAATAACCTGCTGTATAAAAAAGTAAATAAAATTAAATTTCAAAATTTTAAAAAATAAAATTTAAAAATAAAACAGAAAAAATTTATTCCCTTCACACAGATGTATTTATAGGAATGAATTATTTCCATGCTTATATCTATAAATACATAAAAGAGGAATAAAATCTAACTTGAACCATAAACGAAAAAAAACCTGAACCCACCAGTTATACAGAGGAAAACCCTATCAGGGCACTTTCTCCAGCGGTAAACAATTCTGAAGTTGGTCAGAGGTGGGGAATCATCTCCCATCCAGCCAGGAACACACCCCCCACGCAAGAAGCGTCCTCATTGCAAAGCTGGGAGACCGTGCCGAGGCATCTCTGAATAAAGGTGAGCTGAGCCCCAGGCCAGCTGCTGCTGAACTGTTCCCACCCTTCCCAGGTAAAACACCTGAATATGTACAAGGGCTTGAAAGCCTAGAGGAAGGGCCATGGAGCACACTAGCGAAAGCACGCAGGCCAAGTTGGTGACTGCAGGCCAGCCAGGGTGCTCCTGGCCCCGTGCGCTCTTCCGGAAGCTTTCCATTGTCCTGCCTGAGATACCCATCCTGTCCCGGGCCCCACTGCGTTTTTCCTTCCTCACCTCTGTCAGGAGAGAAATTCCAGTGGAAGGTATGGGTGACACATCCTCTTCTTTACAGGTGGCAGCCTGGCAACTCCTGCAGAAAGGCCAGCAGTGCCCCACTCACAACGGGCCACCAACAAAGCTGTGGCCCCTCATTCCCTCCAACCAGCTCAGCCCGGAGACTGCTGACGGGGCAGAGAATATGGAGTCAGGCACAGCTTCAGGGGCTATTGCTGACTGGAGCGCTGTTTATATTGACCTCAACCAGGCACACCTGGGGAGGGCCGGCCGGCAGGGTAAGGCTGCCCAGGTCAGCTAATCCACAACCCTCAGGGAATCACATTGTTGAAAATGGACCTCGCTAAGGCAGAATAGTAGCCAAGGAAAATAAGGACACAATGCCATTTGCAGCACCGTAGATGAGTCTAGAGGTATTCACGTGACTTGTAGTAAGTCAGAAAGTGAAAGACACATATCATATCATATCACTTATAGGTGTTACCTAAAAATGGATACCAGGGCAGATATTTCCACGGAGAAGGGCAATCACAGATTCATTAAACACACTTATGGTACACTTATGGTTCACCAATGGAAAGGTGTGAGGATTGGTTTCATTACGATAACGGGGTTAACAGACATATACAAACACAGGTGACATATATAATCACCAAAGCCCTACGGAATACCAAGAGAAGACTACTGAACATTCTGTCATAACGTACCTGGGAAAAGGATCCCAGGGAGAACAGACATCTGTATATGTGTAAAAGAACCACATCTTCGACACCTACAATAAGCCAAACATTGTAATCAAACTTGCTGTAATAAAAAATAAAAATTTAAATTAAAAATACGAACAAGAAGTAGGGAGACAAACTTGAGGGGCTTTCTCCTGGCACATTCCATTCTAAATTCCAATCTAGAACACGACTTCCATTGAGGCTCTGCTGCCCTAGTAACCAGATTTGGTAAGGGAGAACTGCTGCCACCTTGTGGCCGTTTCACACAACAGCAGCTTTAATCCCAGCGCTAATGGTCAGTTGATATTCAAAATCATTGCAGGCCTGTAAATGACACCTGCCCTGAAAACAAATCCTGGGGTCACATATCGACCAAAAAATTCAAAGGTCGTCCATATTTCAAAACGACCGTTTCAAAAGGCATATTTTATGTACATTAGTGTTCTGCTTCTTTGTCTTTCTTTCTTTTTTGGTTAAAAAGACGGGAATGGAAAAAGGCATCCCTCAGACTGGGCGAAAATCGTTGCAAACGAATCAATGGACAAAAGTTTAATCTCCAATATATATAAACAGCTCATGCACCTTAATATTAAAAAAAACAAACAACCCAATACAAAAACGGGCAGAAGATCTAAAGAGACGTTTCTTCAAAGAAGACACAGAGATGGCCAAGATGCACATGAAAAGCTGCTCAACAGCACTAATTATTAGAGAAATGCAAATCAAAACTACAATGAGGTATCACCTCACACCTGTTAGGATCGGCATCATCAGAAAATCTACAAACAACAAATTCTGGGGAGGGTGTGGACAAACGGAGCCCTCTTCCACTACTGGTGGGAATGTAAATTGATACAGTCACTATGGAGAACACTATGGAGTTTCCTTTAAAAAACTAGAAATAGAATTACCATCTGATCCAGCAATCCCACTTCTGGGCATATACCCAGAGAAAACCAGAAATCAAAAAGGCACATTCACCACAATGTTCATAGCAGCACTATTTACAATAGCCAGGTAATGGAAGCAACCTAAATGCCCACAGACAGATGAATGGATACAGATGGGGTACATATATAAAATGGAATATTACTCGGCCACAAAAAGGAATGAAACTGGGTCATTTGTAGAGACATCGATGGATCTAGAGACTGTCATACAGAATGAAGTAAGTCAGAAAGAGGTAATCAAATATTGTATAATAATGCATATATGTGGAACCTAAAAAATGGTACAGATGAACTGGTTTGCAGGGAAGAAATAGAGACGCAGAGGTCGAGAACAAACGTATGGACACCAAGTGTGGGAAGCCATGTGGTGGTGGTGGTGGGATGAGTTGGGAGATTCGGGTTGACCTGTATACATGTATATGCATAAAATACATAACTAATAATAACCTGCTGTATAAAAAAGTAAATAAAATTAAATTTCAAAATTTTAAAAAATAAAATTTAAAAATAAAACAGAAAAAATTTATTCCCTTCACACAGATGTATTTATAGGAATGAATTATTTCCATGCTTATATCTATAAATACATAAAAGAGGAATAAAATCTAACTTGAACCATAAACGAAAAAAAACCTGAACCCACCAGTTATACAGAGGAAAACCCTATCAGGGCACTTTCTCCAGCGGTAAACAATTCTGAAGTTGGTCAGAGGTGGGGAATCATCTCCCATCCAGCCAGGAACACACCCCCCACGCAAGAAGCGTCCTCATTGCAAAGCTGGGAGACCGTGCCGAGGCATCTCTGAATAAAGGTGAGCTGAGCCCCAGGCCAGCTGCTGCTGAACTGTTCCCACCCTTCCCAGGTAAAACACCTGAATATGTACAAGGGCTTGAAAGCCTAGAGGAAGGGCCATGGAGCACACTAGCGAAAGCACGCAGGCCAAGTTGGTGACTGCAGGCCAGCCAGGGTGCTCCTGGCCCCGTGCGCTCTTCCGGAAGCTTTCCATTGTCCTGCCTGAGATACCCATCCTGTCCCGGGCCCCACTGCGTTTTTCCTTCCTCACCTCTGTCAGGAGAGAAATTCCAGTGGAAGGTATGGGTGACACATCCTCTTCTTTACAGGTGGCAGCCTGGCAACTCCTGCAGAAAGGCCAGCAGTGCCCCACTCACAACGGGCCACCAACAAAGCTGTGGCCCCTCATTCCCTCCAACCAGCTCAGCCCGGAGACTGCTGACGGGGCAGAGAATATGGAGTCAGGCACAGCTTCAGGGGCTATTGCTGACTGGAGCGCTGTTTATATTGACCTCAACCAGGCACACCTGGGGAGGGCCGGCCGGCAGGGTAAGGCTGCCCAGGTCAGCTAATCCACAACCCTCAGGGAATCACATTGTTGAAAATGTACCTCGCTAAGGCAGAATAGTAGCCAAGGAAAATAAGGACACAATGCCATTTGCAGCACCGTAGATGAGTCTAGAGGTATTCACGTGACTTGTAGTAAGTCAGAAAGTGAAAGACACATATCATATCATATCACTTATAGGTGTTACCTAAAAATGGATACCAGGGCAGATATTTCCACGGAGAAGGGCAATCACAGATTCATTAAACACACTTATGGTACACTTATGGTTCACCAATGGAAAGGTGTGAGGATTGGTTTCATTACGATAACGGGGTTAACAGACATATACAAACACAGGTGACATATATAATCACCAAAGCCCTACGGAATACCAAGAGAAGACTACTGAACATTCTGTCATAACGTACCTGGGAAAAGGATCCCAGGGAGAACAGACATCTGTATATGTGTAAAAGAACCACATCTTCGACACCTACAATAAGCCAAACATTGTAATCAAACTTGCTGTAATAAAAAATAAAAATTTAAATTAAAAATACGAACAAGAAGTAGGGAGACAAACTTGAGGGGCTTTCTCCTGGCACATTCCATTCTAAATTCCAATCTAGAACACGACTTCCATTGAGGCTCTGCTGCCCTAGTAACCAGATTTGGTAAGGGAGAACTGCTGCCACCTTGTGGCCGTTTCACACAACAGCAGCTTTAATCCCAGCGCTAATGGTCAGTTGATATTCAAAATCATTGCAGGCCTGTAAATGACACCTGCCCTGAAAACAAATCCTGGGGTCACATATCGACCAAAAAATTCAAAGGTCGTCCATATTTCAAAACGACCGTTTCAAAAGGCATATTTTATGTACATTAGTGTTCTGCTTCTTTGTCTTTCTTTCTTTTTTGGTTAAAAAGACGGGAATGGAAAAAGGCATCCCTCAGACTGGGCGAAAATCGTTGCAAACGAATCAATGGACAAAAGTTTAATCTCCAATATATATAAACAGCTCATGCACCTTAATATTAAAAAAAACAAACAACCCAATACAAAAACGGGCAGAAGATCTAAAGAGACGTTTCTTCAAAGAAGACACAGAGATGGCCAAGATGCACATGAAAAGCTGCTCAACAGCACTAATTATTAGAGAAATGCAAATCAAAACTACAATGAGGTATCACCTCACACCTGTTAGGATCGGCATCATCAGAAAATCTACAAACAACAAATTCTGGGGAGGGTGTGGACAAACGGAGCCCTCTTCCACTATTGGTGGGAATGTAAATTGATACAGTCACTATGGAGAACACTATGGAGTTTCCTTTAAAAAACTAGAAATAGAATTACCATCTGATCCAGCAATCCCACTTCTGGGCATATACCCAGAGAAAACCAGAAATCAAAAAGGCACATTCACCACAATGTTCATAGCAGCACTATTTACAATAGCCAGGTAATGGAAGCAACCTAAATGCCCACAGACAGATGAATGGATAAAGATGGGGTACATATATAAAATGGAATATTACTCGGCCACAAAAAGGAATGAAACTGGGTCATTTGTAGAGACATCGATGGATCTAGAGACTGTCATACAGAATGAAGTAAGTCAGAAAGAGGTAATCAAATATTGTATAATAATGCATATATGTGGAACCTAAAAAATGGTACAGATGAACTGGTTTGCAGGGAAGAAATAGAGACGCAGAGGTCGAGAACAAACGTATGGACACCAAGTGTGGGAAGCCATGGGGTGGTGGTGGTGGGATGAGTTGGGAGATTCGGGTTGACCTGTATACATGTATATGCATAAAATACATAACTAATAATACCCTGCTGTATAAAAAAAGTAAATAAAATTAAATTTCAAAATTTTAAAAAATAAAATTTAAAAATAAAACAGAAAAAATTTATTCCCTTCACACAGATGTATTTATAGGAATGAATTATTTCCATGCTTATATCTATAAATACATAAAAGAGGAATAAAATCTAACTTGAACCATAAACGAAAAAAAACCTGAACCCACCAGTTATACAGAGGAAAACCCTATCAGGGCACTTTCTCCAGCGGTAAACAATTCTGAAGTTGGTCAGAGGTGGGGAATCATCTCCCATCCAGCCAGGAACCCACCCCCCACGCAAGAAGCGTCCTCATTGCAAAGCTGGGAGACCGTGCCGAGGCATCTCTGAATAAAGGTGAGCTGAGCCCCAGGCCAGCTGCTGCTGAACTGTTCCCACCCTTCCCAGGTAAAACACCTGAATATGTACAAGGGCTTGAAAGCCTAGAGGAAGGGCCATGGAGCACACTAGCAAAAGCACGCAGGCCAAGTTGGTGACTGCAGGCCAGCCAGGGTGGTCCTGGCCCCGTGCGCTCTTCCGGAAGCTTTCCATTGTCCTGCCTGAGATACCCCTCCTGTCCCGGCCCCCACTGCGTTTTTCCTTCCTCACCTCTGTCAGGAGAGAAATTCCAGTGGAAGGTATGGGTGACACATCCTCTTCTTTACAGGTGGCAGCCTGGCAACTCCTGCAGAAAGGCCAGCAGTGCCCCACTCACACCGGGCCACCAACAAAGCTGTGGCCCCTCATTCCCTCCCACCAGCTCAGCCCCGAGACTGCTGACGGGGCAGAGAATATGGAGTCAGGCACAGCTTCAGGGGCTATTGCTGACTGGAGCGCTGTTTATATTGACCTCAACCAGGCACACCTGGGGAGGGCCGGCCGGCAGGGTAAGGCTGCCCAGGTCAGCTAATCCGCAACCCTCAGGGAATCACATTGTTGAAAATGGACCTCGCTAAGGCAGAATAGAAGCCAAGGAAAATAAGGACACAATGCCATTTGCAGCACCGTAGATGAGTCTAGAGGTAATCACGTGACTTGTAGTAAGTCAGAAAGTGAAAGACACATATCATATCATATCACTTATAGGTGTTACCTAAAAATGGATACCAGGGCAGATATTTCCACGGAGAAGGGCAATCACAGATTCATTAAACACACTTATGGTTCACCAATGGAAAGGTGTGTGGATTGGTTTCATTACGATATCGGTGTTAACAGACATATACAAACACAGGTGACATATATAATCACCAAAGACCTACGGAATACCAAGAGAAGACTACTCAACATTCTGTCATAACGTACCTGGGAAAAGGATCCCAGGGAGAACAGACATCTGTATATGTGTAAAAGAACCACATCTTCGACACCTACAATAAGCCAAACATTGTAATCAAACTTGCTGTAATAAAAAATAAAAATTTAAATTAAAAATACGAACAAGAAGTAGGGAGACAAACTTGAGGGGCTTTCTCCTGGCACATTCCATTCTAAATTCCAATCTAGAACACGACTTCCATTGAGGCTCTGCTGCCCTAGTAACCAGATTTGGTAAGGGAGAACTGCTGCCACCTTGTGGCCGTTTCACACAACAGCAGCTTTAATCCCAGCGCTAATGGTCAGTTGATATTCAAAATCATTGCAGGCCTGTAAATGACACCTGCCCTGAAAACAAATCCTGGGGTCACATATCGACCAAAAAATTCAAAGGACGTCCATATTTCAAAACGACCGTTTCAAAAGGCATATTTTATGTACATTAGTGTTCTGCTTCTTTGTCTTTCTTTCTTTTTTGGTTAAAAAGACGGGAATGGAAAAAGGCATCCCTCAGACTGGGCGAAAATCGTTGCAAACGAATCAATGGACAAAAGTTTAATCTCCAATATATATAAACAGCTCATGCAGCTTAATATTAAAAAAACAAACAACCCAATACAAAAATGGGCAGAAGATCTAAAGAGACGTTTCTTCAAAGAAGACACAGAGATGGCCAAGATGCACATGAAAAGCTGCTCAACAGCACTAATTATTAGAGAAATGCAAATCAAAACTACAATGAGGTATCACCTCACACCTGTTAGGATCGGCATCATCAGAAAATCTACAAACAACAAATTCTGGGGAGGGTGTGGACAAACGGAGCCCTCTTCCACTATTGGTGGGAATGTAAATTGATACAGTCACTATGGAGAACACTATGGAGTTTCCTTTAAAAAACTAGAAATAGAATTACCATCTGATCCAGCAATCCCACTTCTGGGCATATACCCAGAGAAAACCATAAATCAAAAAGGCACATTCACCATAATGTTCATAGCAGCACTATTTACAATAGCCAGGTAATGGAAGCAACCTAAATGCCCACAGACAGATGAATGGATACAGATGGGGTACATATATAAAATGGAATATTACTCGGCCACAAAAAGGAATGAAACTGGGTCATTTGTAGAGACATCGATGGATCTAGAGACTGTCATACAGAATGAAGTAAGTCAGAAAGAGGTAATCAAATATTGTATAATAATGCATATATGTGGAACCTAAAAAATGGTACAGATGAACTGGTTTGCAGGGAAGAAATAGAGACGCAGAGGTCGAGAACAAACGTATGGACACCAAGTGTGGGAAGCCATGGGGTGGTGGTGGTGGGATGAGTTGGGAGATTCGGATTGACCTGTATACATGTATATGCATAAAATACATAACTAATAATAACCTGCTGTATAAAAAAAGTAAATAAAATTAAATTTCAAAATTTTAAAAAATAAAATTTAAAAATAAAACTGAAAAAATTTATTCCCTTCACACAGATGTATTTATAGGAATGAATTATTTCCATGCTTATATCTATAAATACATAAAAGAGGAATAAAATCTAACTTGAACCATAAACGAAAAAAAACCTGAACCCACCAGTTATACAGAGGAAAACCCTATCAGGGCACTTTCTCCAGCGGTAAACAATTCTGAAGTTGGTCAGAGGTGGGGAATCATCTCCCATCCAGCCAGGAACCCACCCCCCACGCAAGAAGCGTCCTCATTGCAAAGCTGGGAGACCGTGCCGAGGCATCTCTGAATAAAGGTGAGCTGAGCCCCAGGCCAGCTGCTGCTGAACTGTTCCCACCCTTCCCAGGTAAAACACCTGAATATGTACAAGGGCTTGAAAGCCTAGAGGAAGGGCCATGGAGCACACTAGCGAAAGCACGCAGGCCAAGTTGGTGACTGCAGGCCAGCCAGGGTGGTCCTGGCCCCGTGCGCTCTTCCGGAAGCTTTCCATTGTCCTGCCTGAGATACCCCTCCTGTCCCGGCCCCCACTGCGTTTTTCCTTCCTCACCTCTGTCAGGAGAGAAATTCCAGTGGAAGGTATGGGTGACACATCCTCTTCTTTACAGGTGGCAGCCTGGCAACTCCTGCAGAAAGGCCAGCAGTGCCCCACTCACACCGGGCCACCAACAAAGCTGTGGCCCCTCATTCCCTCCCACCAGCTCAGCCCCGAGACTGCTGACGGGGCAGAGAATATGGAGTCAGGCACAGCTTCAGGGGCTATTGCTGACTGGAGCGCTGTTTATATTGACCTCAACCAGGCACACCTGGGGAGGGCCGGCCGGCAGGGTAAGGCTGCCCAGGTCAGCTAATCCGCAACCCTCAGGGAATCACATTGTTGAAAATGGACCTCGCTAAGGCAGAATAGAAGCCAAGGAAAATAAGGACACAATGCCATTTGCAGCACCGTAGATGAGTCTAGAGGTAATCACGTGACTTGGAGTAAGTCAGAAAGTGAAAGACACATATCATATCATATCACTTATAGGTGTTACCTAAAAATGGATACCAGGGCAGATATTTCCACGGAGAAGGGCAATCACAGATTCATTAAACACACTTATGGTTCACCAATGGAAAGTTGTGTGGATTGGTTTCATTACGATATCGGAGTTAACAGACATATACAAACACAGGTGACATATATAATCACCAAAGACCTACGGAATACCAAGAGAAGACTACTCAACATTCTGTCATAACGTACCTGGGAAAAGGATCCCAGGGAGAACAGACATCTGTATTATGTGTAAAAGAACCACATCTTCGACACCTACAATAAGCCAAACATTGTAATCAAACTTGCTGTAATAAAAAATAAAAATTTAAATTAAAAATACGAACAAGAAGTAGGGAGACAAACTTGAGGGGCTTTCTCCTGGCACATTCCATTCTAAATTCCAATCTAGAACACGACTTCCATTGAGGCTCTGCTGCCCTAGTAACCAGATTTGGTAAGGGAGAACTGCTGCCACCTTGTGGCCGTTTCACACAATAGCAGCTTTAATCCCAGCGCTAATGGTCAGTTGATATTCAAAATCATTGCAGGCCTGTAAATGACACCTGCCCTGAAAACAAATCCTGGGGTCACATATCGACCAAAAAATTCAAAGGACGTCCATATTTCAAAACGACCGTTTCAAAAGGCATATTTTATGTACATTAGTGTTCTGCTTCTTTGTCTTTCTTTCTTTTTTGGTTAAAAAGACGGGAATGGAAAAAGGCATCCCTCAGACTGGGCGAAAATCGTTGCAAACGAATCAATGGACAAAAGTTTAATCTCCAATATATATAAACAGCTCATGCAGCTTAATATTAAAAAAACAAACAACCCAATACAAAAATGGGCAGAAGATCTAAAGAGACGTTTCTTCAAAGAAGACACAGAGATGGCCAAGATGCACATGAAAAGCTGCTCAACAGCACTAATTATTAGAGAAATGCAAATCAAAACTACAATGAGGTATCACCTCACACCTGTTAGGATCGGCATCATCAGAAAATCTACAAACAACAAATTCTGGGGAGGGTGTGGACAAACGGAGCCCTCTTCCACTATTGGTGGGAATGTAAATTGATACAGTCACTATGGAGAACACTATGGAGTTTCCTTTAAAAAACTAGAAATAGAATTACCATCTGATCCAGCAATCCCACTTCTGGGCATATACCCAGAGAAAACCAGAAATCAAAAAGGCACATTCACCACAATGTTCATAGCAGCACTATTTACAATAGCCAGGTAATGGAAGCAACCTAAATGCCCACAGACAGATGAATGGATACAGATGGGGTACATATATAAAATGGAATATTACTCGGCCACAAAAAGGAATGAAACTGGGTCATTTGTAGAGACATCGATGGATCTAGAGACTGTCATACAGAATGAAGTAAGTCAGAAAGAGGAAATCAAATATTGTATATTAATGCATATATGTGGAACCTAAAAAATGGTACAGATGAACTGGTTTGCAGGGAAGAAACAGAGACGCAGGGGTCGAGAACAAACGTATGGACACCAAGTGTGGGAAGCCATGGGGTGGTGGTGGTGGGATGAGTTGGGAGATTCGGGTTGACCTGTATACATGTATATGCATAAAATACATAACTAATAATAACCTGCTGTATAAAAAAAGTAAATAAAATTAAATTTCTAAATTTTTAAAAATAAAATTTAAAAATAAAACAGAAAAAATTTATTCCCTTCACACAGATGTATTTATAGGAATGAATTATTTCCATGCTTATATCTATAAATACATAAAAGAGGAATAAAATCTAACTTGAACCATAAACAAAAAAAAACCTGAACCCACCAGTTATACAGAGGAAAACCCTATCAGGGCACTTTCTCCAGCGGTAAACAATTCTGAAGTTGGTCAGAGGTGGGGAATCATCTCCCATCCAGCCAGGAACCCACCCCCCACGCAAGAAGCGTCCTCATTGCAAAGCTGGGAGACCGTGCCGAGGCATCTCTGAATAAAGGTGAGCTGAGCCCCAGGCCAGCTGCTGCTGAACTGTTCCCACCCTTCCCAGGTAAAACACCTGAATATGTACAAGGGCTTGAAAGCCTAGAGGAAGGGCCATGGAGCACACTAGCGAAAGCACGCAGGCCAAGTTGGTGACTGCAGGCCAGCCAGGGTGGTCCTGGCCCCGTGCGCTCTTCCGGAAGCTTTCCATTGTCCTGCCTGAGATACCCCTCCTGTCCCGGCCCCCACTGCGTTTTTCCTTCCTCACCTCTGTCAGGAGAGAAATTCCAGTGGAAGGTATGGGTGACACATCCTCTTCTTTACAGGTGGCAGCCTGGCAACTCCTGCAGAAAGGCCAGCAGTGCCCCACTCACACCGGGCCACCAACAAAGCTGTGGCCCCTCATTCCCTCCCACCAGCTCAGCCCCGAGACTGCTGACGGGGCAGAGAATATGGAGTCAGGCACAGCTTCAGGGGCTATTGCTGACTGGAGCGCTGTTTATATTGACCTCAACCAGGCACACCTGGGGAGGGCCGGCCGGCAGGGTAAGGCTGCCCAGGTCAGCTAATCCGCAACCCTCAGGGAATCACATTGTTGAAAATGGAACTCGCTAAGGCAGAATAGAAGCCAAGGAAAATAAGGACACAATGCCATTTGCAGCACCGTAGATGAGTCTAGAGGTAATCACGTGACTTGTAGTAAGTCAGAAAGTGAAAGACACATATCATATCATATCACTTATAGGTGTTACCTAAAAATGGATACCAGGGCAGATATTTCCATGGAGAAGGGCAATCACAGATTCATTAAACACACTTATGGTTCACCAATGGAAAGGTGTGTGGATTGGTTTCATTACGATATCGGTGTTAACAGACATATACAAACACAGGTGACATATATAATCACCAAAGACCTACGGAATACCAAGAGAAGACTACTCAACATTCTGTCATAACGTACCTGGGAAAAGGATCCCAGGGAGAACAGACATCTGTATATGTGTAAAAGAACCACATCTTCGACACCTACAATAAGCTAAACGTTGTACTCAAACTTGCTGTAATAAAAAATAAAAAAATTAAATTAAAAACACGACCAAGAAGTAGTGAGACACACTTGAGGGGCTTTCTCCTGGCACATTCCGTTCTACATTCCAATCTAGAACGCGACTTCCATTGAGGCTCTGCTGCCCTAGTAACCAGATTTGGTAAGGGAGAACTGCTGCCACCTTGTGGCCGTTTCACACAACAGCAGCTTTAATCCCAGCGCTAATGGTCAGTGGATATTCCAAATCATTACAGGCCTGTAAATGACACCTGCCCTGAAAACAAATCATGGGGTCATATATCGAACAAAAAATTCAAAAGACGTCCATATTTCAAAACGACACTTTCAAGAGGCATATTTCACGCACATTAGTGTTCTGCTTCTTTTGCTTTCTTTCTTTCTTGGTTAAAAAAACGGGAATGGAAAAAGGCAACCCTCAGAATGGGCGAAAACGTTCACAAACGAATCAATGGACAAAGGTTTAATCTCCAATATATATAAACAGCTCATGCAGCTTAATATTAATAAAACAAACAACCCAATACAAAAATGGGCAGAAGATCTAAATAGACGTTTCTTCAAAGAAGACACAGAGATGGCCAAGACGCACAAGAAAAGCTGCTCAACATCACTAATTATTAGAGAAATGCAAATCAAAACTACAATGAGGTAAGACCTCACACCTGTTAGAATTGGCATCATCAGATAATCTACAAACAACAAATTCTGGGGAGGGTGTGGACAAAAGGAACCCTCTTCCGCTATTGGTGGGAATGTAAATTGATACAGTCACTATGGAGAACAGTATGGAGGTTCCTTTAAAAAACTAAAAAGAGAATTACCATAGGATGCAGCAATCCCACTTCTGGGCATATACCCAGAGAAAACCATAAATCACAAAGACACATTCACCACAATGTTCATTGCAGCACTATTTACAATAGCCAGGTAATAGAAGCAACCTAAATGCCCACAGACAGGCGAATGGATAAAGATGTGGTACATATATAAAATGGAATATTACTCAGCCATAAAAAGGAATGAAACTGGGTCATTTGTAGAGAAGTTGATGGATCTAGAGACTGTCATACAGAGTGAAGTAAGTCAGAAAGAGAAAAACAAATATTGTATATTAATGCCTATATGTGGAACCTAGAAAAATGGTACAGATGAACTGGTTTGCAGGGCAGAAATAGAGACACAGAGCTAGAGAACAAACGTATGGACACAAAGTGGGGGAAGCCATGGGGTGGTGGTGGTGGGATGAGTTAGGAGATTGGGATTGACCGGTATACATGTATATGAATAAAAGAGATAACTAATAATAACCTACTGTATAAAAAAATAAATAAAATTAAATTTCAAAATTTTTAAAAATAAAATGTAAAAATAAAACAGAAAAAAAGTTCTTTCATTCACTCTGATGTATTTATAAGAATGAATTATTTCCATGCTTATATCCATAAATACATAAAACAGGAATAAAATCTAACTTAACCAAAAAACAAAAAAAAAACTGAACCTAACTGTTATACAGAGGAAAACACTACCAAGGCACTTCCTCCAGTGGTAAACAATTCTGAAATTGGTCAGAGGTGGAGAATCATCTCCCATACAGCCAGCAGCCCCGCCCGCCCACGCAAGGAGCATCCTTATTGCAAAGCTGTGGGACCGTTCCGAGGCCTCTGTGAGTAAACGTGAGCAGAGCCCCAGGCCAGCTGCTGCTGAACTGTTCCCACCCTTCCCAGGTGAAACACCTGAATATGTACAAGGGCTTGAAAGCCTAGAGGAAGGGCCGTGGAGCCACACTAGCGACAGCACGCAGGCCAACTTGGTGGCTGTAGGTCAGCCAGGATGGTCCTGGCCACGGGCGCTCTTCTGGAAGCTTTCCATTGCCCTGCCTGAGATACCCCTCCTGTCCCGGCCCCCACTCCTTTTTTTCCTTACTCACCTCAGCCCGGAGAGATATTCCAGTGGAAGTTATGGGTGACACATCCTCTTCTTTACAGGTGGCAGCCTGGCAACTCCTGCCGAAAGTCCAGCAGAGCCCCACTCACACCGGGCCACCCACAAAGCCGTGGACCCTCACACCCTCCCACCAGCACAGCCCCGAGACTGCTGACGGGGCAGAGAATATGGAGACAGGCACAGCTGCAGGGGCTATTGCTGCCTGGAGTGCTGTTTATATTGACCTCAACCAAGGCACACCTGGGGAGGGCTTGCCGGCAGGGTCAGGCTGCCCTGGTCAGCTAATCCTCAGCCCTCAGGGAATCGCATTGCAGAAAATGGACCTCGCTAAGACAGAATATTCTCCAAGGAAAAAAAGGACACAATGCCATTTGCAGCACCGTAGATGAGTCTAGAGGTAATCACGTGAGTTGGAGTAAGTCAGAAAGTGAAAGACACATATCATATCATATCACTTATAGGTGTTACCTATAAATTGATACCAGGGCAGATATTTCCACAGAGAAGGGCAATCACAGATTCATTAAACAAACTTATCGTTCACCAAAGGAAAGGTGTGAGGATTGAATTCATTACGATATTGGGGTTAACAGACATATACAAACACAGTAGACGTATATAATCACCAAAGACCTACGGAGTACCAAGAGAAGACTACTCAACATTCTGTCATAACGTACATGGGAAAAGGATCCCAGGAAGAACAGACATATGTATATGTGTAAAAGAACCACCTCTTGCACACCTACAACAAGCTAAACGTTGTACTCAAACTTGCTGTAATAAAAAATAAAAAATTAAATTAAAAACACGAACAAGAAGTAGTGAGACACACATGAGGGGCTTTCTCCTGGCACATTCCGTTCTACATTCCAATCTAGAACGCGACTTCCATTGAGGCTCTGCTGCCCTAGTAACCAGATTTGGTAAGGGAGAACTGCTGCCACCTTGTGGCCGTTTCACACAACAGCAGCTTTAATCCCAGCGCTAATGGTCAGTGGATATTCCAAATCATTACAGGCCTGTAAATGACACCTGCCCTGAAAACAAATCCTGGGGTCATATATCGACCAAAAAATTCAAAAGACGTCCATATTTCAAAACCACAGTTTCAAGAGGCATATTTCACGCACATTAGTGTTCTGCTTCTTTTGCTTTCTTTCTTTCTTTGTTAAAAAAAGGGAACGGAAAAAGGCAACCCTCAGAATGGGCGAAAACGTTCACAAACGAATCAATGGACAAAGGTTTAATCTCCAATATATATAAACAGCTCATGCAGCTTAATATTAATAAAACAAACAACCCAATACAAAAATGGGCAGAAGATCTAAATAGACGTTTCTTCAAAGAAGACACAGAGATGGCCAAGACACACATGAAAAGCTGCTCAACATCACTAATTATTAGAGAAATGCAAATCAAAACTACAATGAGGTAAGACCTCACACCTGTTAGAATCGGCATCATCAGATAATCTACAAACAACAAATTCTGGGGAGGGTGTGGACAAAAGGAACCCTCTTCCGCTATTGTTGGGAATGTAAATTGATACAGTCACTATGGAGAACAGTATGGAGGTTCCTTTATAAAACTAAAAAGAGAATTACCATAGGATGCAGCAATCCCACTTCTGGGCATATACTCAGAGAAAACCATAAATCACAAAGACACATTCACCACAATGTTCATTGCAGCACTATTTACAATAGCCAGGTAATGGAAGCAACCTAAATGCCCACAGACAGGCGAATGGATAAAGATGTGGTACATATATAAAATGGAATATTACTCAGCCATAAAAAGGAATGAAACTGGGTCATTTGTAGAGAAGTTGATGGATCTAGAGACTGTCATACAGAGTGAAGTAAGTCAGAAAGAGAAAAACAAATATTGTATATTAATGCCTATATGTGGAACCTAGAAAAATGGTACAGATGAACTGGTTTGCTGGGCAGAAATAGAGACACAGAGGTAGAGAACAAACGTATGGACATAAAGTGGGGGAAGCCATGGGGTGGTGGTGGTGGGATGAGTTGGGAGATTGGGATTGACCGGTATACATGTATATGCATAAAATAGATAACTAATAATAACCTACTGTATAAAAAAATAAATAAAATTAAATTTCAAAATTTTTAAAAATAAAATGTAAAAATAAAACAGAAAAAAAGTTATTCCATTCACACTGATGTATTTATAAGAATGAATTATTTCCATGCTTATATCCATAAATACATAAAACAGGAATAAAATCTAACTTGAACCAAAAAAGAAAAAAAAAACTGAACCTAACAGTTATACAGAGGAAAACACTACCAAGGCACTTGCTCCAGTGGTAAACAATTCTGAAATTGGTCAGAGGTGGAGAATCATCTCCCATACAGCCAGCAGCCCCGCCCGCCCACGCAAGGAGCATCCTTATTGCAAAGCTGGGGGTCCGTGCCGAGGCCTCTGTGAGTAAACGTGAGCTGAGCCCCAGGCCAGCTGCTGCTGAACTGTTCCCACCCTTCCCAGGTGAAACACCTGAATATGTACAAGGGCTTGAAAGCCTAGAGGAAGGGCCGTGGAGCCACAATAGCGACAGCACGCAGGCCAACTTGGTGCCTACAGGTCAGCCAGGATGGTCCTGGACACGGGGGCTCTTCTGGAAGCTTTCCATTGCCCTGCCTGAGATACCCCTCCTG
Organism: Mesoplodon bidens; assembly: GCF_964165515.1. Classification (NCBI taxonomy): domain Eukaryota; kingdom Metazoa; phylum Chordata; class Mammalia; order Artiodactyla; family Ziphiidae; genus Mesoplodon; species Mesoplodon bidens. The sequence continues at coordinate 1,635,434 of NC_138168.1, forward strand.
TCCCGGCCTCCACTCCTTTTTTTCCTTACTCACCTCAGCCCGGAGAGATATTCCAGTGGAAGTTATGGGTGACACATCCTCTTCTTTACAGGTGACAGCCTGGCAACTCCTGCCGAAAGTCCAGCAGAGCCCCACTCACACCGGGCCAACCACAAAGCCGTGGACCCTCTCACCCTCCCACCAGCACAGCCTCGAGACTGCTGACGGGATAGAGAATATGGAGTCAGGCACAGCTGCAGGGGCTATTGCTGCCTGGAGTGCTGTTTATATTGACCTCAACACAGGCACACCTGGGGAGGGCTTGCCGGCAGGGTCAGGCTGCCCAGGTCAGCTAATCCTCAGCCCTCAGGGAATCACATTGCAGGAAATGGACCTCGCTAAGACAGAATATTCGCCAAGGGAAAAAAGGACACAATGCCATTTGCAGCACCGTAGATGAGTCTAGAGGTAATCACGTGACTTGGAGTAAGTCAGAAAGTGAAAGACACATATCATATCATATCACTTATAGGTGTTACCTATAAATTGATACCAGGGCAGATATTTCCACGGAGAAGGGCAATCACAGATTCATTAAACAAACTTATGGTTCACCGAAGGAAAGGTGTGAGGATTGAATTCATTACGATATTGGGGTTAACAGACATATACAAACACAGTAGACGTATATAATCACCAAAGACCTACGGAGTACCAAGAGAAGACTACTTAACATTCTGTCATAACGTACATGGGAAAAGGATCCCAGGAAGAACAGACATATGTGTATGTGTAAAAGAACCGCCTCTTGCACACCTACAACAATCTAAACGTTGTACTCAAACTTGCTGTAATAAAAAATAAAAATTAAATTAAAAACACGACCAAGAAGTAGTGAGACACACATGAGGGGCTTTCTCCTGGCACATTCCGTTCTACATTCCAATCTAGAATGCGACTTCCATTGAGGCTCTGCTGCCCTAGTAACCAGATTTGGTAAGGGAGAACTGCTGCCACCTTGTGGCCATTTCACACAACAGCAGCTTTAATCCCAGCGCTAATGGTCAGTGGATATTCCAAATTATTACAGGCCTGTAAATGACACCTGCCCTGAAAACAAATCCTGGGGTCATATATCGACCAAAAAATTCAAAAGACGTCCATATTTCAAAACGACAGTTTCAAGAGGCATATTTCACGCCCATTAGTGTTCTGCTTCTTTTGCTTTCTTTCTTTCTTTGTTAAAAAAACGAGAATGGAAAAAGGCAACCCTCAGAATGGGCGAAAACATTCACAAACGAATCAATGGACAAAGGTTTAATCTCCAATATATATAAACAGGTCATGCAGCTTAATATTTATAAAACAAACAACCCAATACAAAAATGGGCAGAAGATCTAAATAGACGTTTCTTCAAAGAAGACACAGAGATGGCCAAGACGCACATGAAAAGCTGCTCAACATCACTAATTATTAGAGAAATGCAAATCAAATCTACAATGAGGTAAGACCTCACACCTAATAGAATTGGCATCATCAGATAATCTACAAACAACAAATTCTGGGGAGGGTGTGGACAAAAGGAACCCTCTTCCGCTATTGGTGGGAATGTAAATTGATACAGTCACTATGGAGAACAGTATGGAGGTTCCTTTAAAAAACTAAAAAGAGAATTACCATAGGATCCAGCAATCCCACTTCTGGGCATATACCCAGAGAAAACCATAAATCACAAAGACACATTCACCACAATGTTCATTGCAGCACTATTTACAATAGCCAGGTAATGGAAGCAACCTAAATGCCCACAGACAGGCGAATGGATAAAGATGTGGTACATATATAAAATGGAATATTACTCAGCCATAAAAAGGAATGAAACTGGGTCATTTGTAGAGAAGTTGGTGGATCTAGAGACTGTCATACAGAGTGAAGTAAGTCAGAAAGAGAAAAACAAATATTGTATATTAATGCCTATATGTGGAACCTAGAAAAATGGAACAGATGAACTGGTTTGCAGGGCAGAAATAGAGACACAGAGGTAGAGAACAAACGTATGGACACAAAGTGGGGGAAGCCATGGGGTGGTGGTGGTGGGATGAGTTGGGAGATTGGAATTGACCTTTATACATGTATATGCATAAAATACTTAACTAATAATAACCTACTGTATAAAAAAATAAATAAAATTAAATTTCAAAATTTTTAAAAATAAAATGTAAAAATAAAACAGAAAAAAAGTTCTTCCATTCACACTGATGTATTTATAAGAATGAATTATTTCCATGCTTATATCCATAATTACATAAAACAGGAATAAAATCTAACTTGAACCAAAAAAGAAAAAAAAAACTGAACCTAACAGTTATACAGAGGAAAACACTACCAAGGCACTTGCTCCAGTGGTAAACAATTCTGAAATTGGCCAGAGGTGGGGAATCATCTCCCATACAGCCAGCAGCCCCCCCCCACGCAAGGAGCATCCTTATTGCAAAGCTGGGAGACCGTGCCGAGGCCTCTGTGAGTAAACGTGATCTGAGCCCCAGGGCAGCTGCTGCTGAACTGTTCCCACCCTTCCCAGGTGAAACACCTGAATATGTACAAGGGCTTGAAAGCCTAGAGGAAGGGCCGTGGAGCCACACCAGCGACACCACGCAGGCCAACTTGGTGCCTGCAGGTCAGCCAGGATGGTCCTGGCCACGGGCGCTCTTCTGGAAGCTTTCCATTGCCCTGCCTGAGATACCCCTCCTGTCCCGGCCCCCACTCCTTTTTTTCCTTCCTCACCTCAGCCCGGAGAGATATTCCAGTGGAAGTTATGGGTGACACATCCTCTTCTTTACAGGTGGCAGCCTGGCAACTCCTGCCGAAAGTCCAGCAGAGCCCCACTCACACCGGGTCACCCAAAAAGCCGTGGACCCTCACACCCTCCCACCAGCACAGCCCCGAGACTGCTGACGGGGCAGAGAATATGGAGTCAGGCACAGCTGCAGGGGCTATTGCTGCCTGGAGTGCTGTTTATATTGACCTCAAACCAGGCACACCTGGGGAGGGCTTGCCGGCTGGGTCAGGCTGCCCAGGTCAGCTAATCCTCAGCCCTCAGGGAATCACATTGCAGAAAATGGACCCCGCTAAGACAGAATATTCGCCAAGGGAAAAAAGGACACAATGCCATTTGCAGCACCGTAGATGAGTCTAGAGGTAATCACGTGACTTGGAGTAAGTCAGAAAGTGAAAGACACATACCATGTCATATCACTTATAGGTGTTACCTATAAATTGATACCAGGGCACATATTTCCACGGAGAAGGGCAATCACAGATTCATTAAACAAACTTATGGTTCACCAAAGGAAAGGTGTGAGGATTGAATTCATTACGATATTGGGGTTAACAGACATATACAAACACAGTAGACGTATATAATCACCAAAGACCTACGGAGTACCAAGAGAAGACTACTCAACATTCTGTCATAACGTACATGGGAAAAGGATCCCAGGAAGAACAGACATATGTATATGGGTAAAAGAACCACCTCTTGCACACCTACAACCAGCTAAACGTTGTACTCAAACTTGCTGTAATAAAAAATAAAAAAATTAAATTAAAAACACGACCAAGAAGTAGTGAGACACACTTGAGGGGCTTTCTCCTGGCACATTCCGTTCTACATTCCAATCTAGAACGCGACTTCCATTGAGGCTCTGCTGCCCTAGTAACCAGATTTGGTAAGGGAGAACTGCTGCCACCTTGTGGCCGTTTCACACAACAGCAGCTTTAATCCCAGCGCTAATGGTCAGTGGATATTCCAAATCATTACAGGCCTGTAAATGACACCTGCCCTGAAAACAAATCCTGGGGTCACATATCGACCAAAAAATTCAAAGGACGTCCATATTTCAAAACGACCGTTTCAAAAGTCATATTTTATGCACATTAGTGTTCTGCTTCTTTGTCTTTCTTTCTTTTTTGGTTAAAAAAACGGGAATGGAAAAAGGCAACCCTCAGAATGGGTGAAAACGTTCACAAACGAATCAATGGACAAAGGTTTAATCTCCAATATATATAAACAGCTCACGCAGCTTAATATTAATAAAACAAACAACCCAATACAAAAATGGGCAGAAGATCTAAATAGACGTTTCTTCAAAGAAGACACAGAGATGGCCAAGACGCACATGAAAAGCTGCTCAACATCACTAATTATTAGAGAAATGCAAATCAAAACTAAAATGAGGTAAGACCTCACACCTGTTAGAATCGGCATCATCAGATAATCTACAAACAACAAATTCTGGGGAGGGTGTGGACAAAAGGAACCCTCTTCCGCTATTGGTGGGAATGTAAATTGATACAGTCACTATGGAGAACAGTATGGAGGTTCCTTTAAAAAAACTAAAAAGAGAATTACCATCTGATCCAGCAATCCCACTTCTGGGCATATACCCAGAGAAAACCATAAATCAAAAAGGCACATTCACCACAATGTTCATTGCAGCACTATTTACAATAGCCAGGTAATGGAAGCAACCTAAATGCCCACAGACAGGCAAATGGATAAAGATGTGGTACATATATAAAATGGAATATTACTCAGCCATAAAAAGGAATGAAACTGGGTCATTTGTAGAGAAGTTGATGGATCTAGAGACTGTCATACAGAGTGAAGTAAGTCAGAAAGAGAAAAACAAATATTGTATATTAATGCCTATATGTGGAACCTAGAAAAATGGTACAGATGAACTGGTTTGCAGGGCAGAAATAGAGACACAGAGGTAGAGAACAAACGTATGGACACAAAGTGGGGGAAGCCATGGGGTGGTGGTGGTGGGATGAGTTGGGAGATTGGGATTGACCGGTATACATGTGTATGCATAAAATAGATAACTAATAATAACCTACTGTATAAAAAAAATAAATAAAATTAAATTTCAAAATTTTAAAAAATAAAATTTAAAAATAAAACAGAAAAAAGTTCTTCCCTTCACACACATGTATTTATAGGAATGAATTATTTCCATGCTTATATCTATAAATACATAAAAGAGGAATAAAATCTAACTTGAACCATAAACGAAAAAAAACCTGAACCCACCAGTTATACAGAGGAAAACCCTATCACGGCACTTGCTCCAGCGGTAAACAATTCTGAAATTGGTCAGAGGTGTGGAATCATCTCCCATCCAGCTAGCACCCACCCCCCACGCAAGGAGCGTCCTCATTGCAAAGCTGGGAGACCGTGCCGAGGCATCTCTGAATAAAGGTGAGCTGAGCCCCAGGCCAGCTGCTGCTGAACTGTTCCCACCCTTCGCAGGTAAAACACCTGAATATGTACAAGGGCTTGAAAGCCTAGAGGAAGGGCCGTGGAGCCACACTAGCAACAGCACGCAGGCCAACTTGGTGCCTGCAGGCCAGCCAGGGTGGTCCTGGCCCCGGGCGCTATTCCGGAAGCTTTCCATTGTCCTGCCTGAGATACCCCACCTGTCCTGGCCCCCACTGCTTTTTTCCTTCCTCACCTCTGTCCGGAGAGAAATTCCAGCGGAAGTTATGGGTGACACATCCTCTTCTTTACAGGAGGCAGCCTGGCAACTCCTGCAGAAAGGTCAGCAGAACCCCACTCACACCGGGCCACCAAGAAAGCTGTGGCCCCTCACTCCCTCCCAACTGCACAGCCTCGAGACTGCTGACGGGGCAGAGAATATGGAGTCAGGCACAGGTTCAGGGGCTATTGCTGCCTGGAGCGCTGTTTATATTGACCTCAACTAGGCACACCTGGGGAGGGCCGGCCGGCAGGATAAGCCTTCCCACGTCAGCTAATCCACAACCCTCAGGGAATCACATTGTTGAAAATGGACCTCGCTAAGGCAGAATAGAAACCAAGGAAAATAAGGACACAATGCCATTTGCAGCACCGTAGATGAGTCTAGAGGTAATCATGTGACTTGTAGTAAGTCAGAAAGTGAAAGACACATATCATATCATATCACTTATAGGTGTTACCTAAAAATGGATACCAGGGCAGATATTTCCACGGAGAAGGGCAATCACAGATTCATTAAACAAACTTATGGTTCACCAATGGAAAGGTGTGAGGATGGGTTTCATTACGATATCGGGGTTAACAGACATATACAAACACAGGTGACATATATAATCACCAAAGACCTACGGAATACCAAGAGAAGACTACTCAACATTCTGTCATAACGTACCTGGGAAAAGGATCCCAGGAAGAAGAGACATCTGTATATGTGTAAAAGAACCACATCTTCGACACCTACAATAAGCCAAACATTGTAATCAAACTTGCTGTAATAAAAAATAAAAATTTAAATTAAAAATACGAACAAGAAGTAGGGAGACAAACTTGAGGGGCTTTCTCCTGGCACATTCCATTCTAAATTCCAATCTAGAACACGACTTCCATTGAGGCTCTGCTGCCCTAGTAACCAGATTTGGTAAGGGAGAACTGCTGCCACCTTGTGGCCGTTTCACACAACAGCAGCTTTAATCCCAGCGCTAATGGTCAGTGGATGTTCAAAATCATTGCAGGCCTGTAAATGACACCTGCTCTGGAAGCAAATCCTGGGGTCACATATCGACCAAAATATTCAAAGGACGTCCATATTTCAAAACGACCGTTTCAAAAGGCATATTTTATGCACATTAGTGTTCTGCTTCTTTGTCTTTCTTTCTATTTTGGTTAAAAAGACGGGAATGGAAAATGGCATCCCTCAGACTGGGCAAAAATCGTTGCAAACGAATCAATGGACAAAGGTTTAATCTCCATTATATATAAACAGCTCATGCAGCTTAATATTAAAAAAACAAACAACCCAATACAAAAATGGGCAGAAGTTCTAAAGAGACGTTTCTTCAAAGAAGACACAGAGGTGGCCAAGACGCACATGAAAAGCTGCTCAAGGGCACTAATTATTAGAGAAATGCAAATCAAAACTACAATGAGGTATCACCTCACACCTGTTAGAATCGGCATCATCAGAAAATCTAGAAACAACAAATTCTGGGGAGGGTGTGGACAAAAGGAGCCCTCTTCCACTATAGGTGGGAATGTAAATTGATACCGTCAGTATGGAGAACACTATGGAGTTTCCTTAAAAAAAACTAGAAATAGAATTACCATCTGATCCAGCAATCCCACTTCTGGGCATATACCCATAGAAAACCATAAATCAAAAAGGCACATTCACCACAATGTTCACTGCAGCACTATTTACAATAGCCAGGTAATGGAAGCAACCTAAATGCCCAGAGACAGATGAACGGATAAAATTGGGGTACATATATCAAATGGAATATTACTCGGCCATAAAAGGGAATGAAACTGGGTCATTTGTAGAGACATCAATGGATCTAGAGACTGTCATACAGAATGAAGTAAGTCAGAAAGAGGAAAACAAATATTGTATATTAATGCATATATGTGGAACCTAAAAAATGGTACAGATGAACTGGTTTGCAGGGAAGAAATAGAGACACACAGGTAGAGAACAACCGTATGGACACCAAGTGTGGGACGCCATGGGGTGGCGGTGGTGGGATGAGTTGGGAGATTAAGATTGACCTGTATACATGTATATGCATAAAATACATAACTAATAATAACCTGCTGTATAAAAAAGTAAATAAAATTAAATTTCAAAATTATAAAAAATAAAATTTAAAAATAAAAAAGTTCTTCCCTTCACACAGATGTATTTATAGGAATGAATTATTTCCATGCTTATATCTATAAATACATAATAGAGGAATAAAAGCTAACTTGGACCATAAAAGAAGAAAAACCTGAACCCACCAGTTATACAGAGGAAAACGCTATCAGGGCACTTGCTCCAGCGGTAAACAATTCTGAAATTGGTCAGAGGTGGGGACTCATCTCCCATACAGCCAGCAACCCACCCCCCACACAAGGAGCGTCCTCATTGCAAAGCTGGGGGACCGTGCCGAGGCATCTCTGAATAAAGGTGAGCTGAGCCCCAGGCCAGCTGCTGCTGAACTGTTCCCACCCTTCCCAGGTAAAACACCTGAATATGTACAAGGGCTTGAAAGACTAGAGGAAGGGCCGTGGAGCCACACCAGCGACAGCACGCAGGCCAACTTGGTGCCTGCAGGCCAGCCAGGGTGGTCCTGGCCCCGGGCGCTCTTCCGGAAGCTTTCCATTGTCCTGCCTGAGATACCCCAACTGTCCCGGCCCCCACTGCTTTTTTCCTTCCTCACCTCTGTCCGGAGAGAAATTCCAGCGGAAGGTATGGGTGACACATCCTCTTCTTTACAGGAGGCAGCCTGGCAACTCCTGCAGAAAGGTCAGCAGAACCCCACTCACACCGGGCCACCAACAAAGCTGTGGCCCCTCACTCCCTCCCAACTGCACAGCCCCGAGACTGCTGACGGGGCAGAGAATATGGAGTCAGGCACAGCTTCAGGGGCTATTGCTGCCTGGAGCGCTGTTTATATTGACCTCAACCAGGCACACCTGGGGAGGGCCGGCCGGCAGGATAAGGCTGCCCACGTCAGCTAATCCACAACCCGCAGGGAATCACATTGTTGAAAATGGACCTCGCTAAGTCAGAATAGAAGGCAAGGAAAAAAAGGACACAATGCCATTTGCAGCACCGTAGATGAGTCTAGAGGTAATCACGTGACATGTAGTAAGACAGAAAGTGAAAGACACATATCATATCATATCACTTATAGGTGTTACCTAAAAATGGATACCAGGGCAGATATTTCCACGGAGAAGGGCAATCACAGATTCATTAAACAAACTTATGGTTCACCAATGGAAAGCTGTGAGGATTGGTTTCATTACGATATCGGGGTTAACAGACTTATACAAACACAGGTGACATATATAATCACCAAAGACCTACGGAATAGCAAAAGACTACTCAACATTCTGTGATAACGTACATGGGAAATGGATCCCAGGAAAAACAGACATCTGTATATGTGTAAAAGAACCACATCTTCCACACCTCCAACAAGCCAAACATTGTAATCAAACTTGCTGTAATAAAAAATAAAAATTAAATTAAAAACACGAACCAGAAGTAGGGAGACAAACTTGAGGGGCTTTCTCCTGGCACATTCCATTCTAAATTCCAATCTAGAACACGACTTCCATTGAGGCTCTGTTGCCCTAATAACCAGAATTGGTAAGGGAGAACTGCTGACACCTTGTGGCCGTTTCACACAACAGCAGCTTTAATCCCAGCGCTAATGGTCAGTTGATATTCAAAATCATTGCAGGCCTGTAAATGACACCTGCCCTGAAAACAAATCCTGGGGTCACATATCGACCAAAAAATTCAAAGGACGTCCATATTTCAAAACGACCGTTTCAAAAGGCATATTTGATGCACATTAGTTTTCTGCTTCTTTTTCTTTCTTTCTTTTTTGGTTAAAAAAACGGGAATGGAAAAAGGCATCCCTCAGAAGGGGCGAAAATCGTTGCAAACGAATCAATGGACAAAGGTTTAATGTCCAATATATATAAACAGCTCATGCAGCTTAATATTAAAAAAACAAACAACCCAATACAAACATGGGCAGAAGATCTAAAGAGACGTTTCTTTAAAGAAGACACAGAGATGGCCAAGACGCACATGAAGCTGCTCAACAGCACTAATTATTAGAGAAATGCAAATCAAAACTACAATGAGGTATCACCTCACACCTGTTAGAATCGGCATCATCAGAAAATCTAGAAACAACAAATTCTGGGGAGGGTGTGGACAAAAGGAGCCCTCTTCCACTATAGGTGGGAATGTAAACTGATACAGTCAGGATGGAGAACACTATGGAGTTTCCTTAAAAAAAACTAGAAATAGAATTACCATCTGATCCAGCAATCCCACTTCTGGGCATATACCCAGAGAAAACCATAAATCAAAAAGGCAGATTCACCACAATGTTCATTGCAGCACTATTTACAATAGCCAGGTAATGGAAGCAACCTAAATGCCCACAGACAGATGAACGGATAAAATTGGGGTACATATATCAAATGGAATATTACTCGGCCATAAAAGGGAATGAAACTGGGTCATTTGTAGAGACATCGATGGATCTAGAGACTGTCATACAGAATGAAGTAAGTCAGAAAGAGGAAAACAAATATTGTATATTAATGCATATATGTGGAACCTAAAAAATGGTACAGATGAACTGGTTTGCAGGGAAGAAACAGAGACACACAGGTAGAGAACAACCGTATGGACACCAAGTGTGGGATGCCATGGGGTGGCGGTGGTGGGATGAGTTGGGAGATTGAGATTGACCTGTATACATGTATATGCATAAAATACATAACTAATAATAACCTGCTGTATAAAAACGTAAATAAAATTAAATTTCAAAATTATAAAAAATAAAATTTAAAAATAAAAAAGTTCTTCCCTTCACACAGATGTATTTATAGGAATGAATTATTTCCATGCTTATATCTATAAATACATAATAGAGGAATAAAAGCTAACTTGGACCATAAAAGAAGAAAAACCTGAACCCACCAGTTATACAGAGGAAAACGCTATCAGGGCACTTGCTCCAGCGGTAAACAATTCTGAAATTGGTCAGAGGTGGGGACTCATCTCCCATACAGCCAGCAACCCACCCCCCACACAAGGAGCGTCCTCATTGCAAAGCTGGGGGACCGTGCCGAGGCATCTCTGAATAAAGGTGAGCTGAGCCCCAGGCCAGCTGCTGCTGAACTGTTCCCACCCTTCCCACGTAAAACACCTGAATATGTACAAGGGCTTGAAAGACTAGAGGAAGGGCCGTGGAGCCACACCAGCGACAGCACGCAGGCCAACTTGGTGCCTGCAGGCCAGCCAGGGTGGTCCTGGCCCCGGGTGCTCTTCCGGAAGCTTTCCATTATCCTGCCTGAGATACCGCACCTGTCCCGGCCCTCACTGCTTTTTTCCTTCCTCACCTCTGTCCGGAGGGAAATTCCAACGGAAGGTATGGGTGACACATCTTCTACTTTACAGGAGACAGCCTGGCAACTCCTGCAGAAAGGCCAGCAGAACCCCACTCACACCGGGCCACAAACAAAGCTGTGGCCCCTCACTACCTCCCACCAGCACAGCCCCGAGACTGCTGACGGGGCAGAGAATATGGAGTCAGGCACAGGTTCAGGGGCTATTGCTGCCTGGAGCGCTGTTTATATTGACCTCAACCAGGCACACCTGGGGAGGGCCGGCCGGCAGGATAAGGCTGCCCACGTCAGCTAATCCACAACCCGCAGGGAATCACATTGTTGAAAATGGACCTCGCTAAGGCAGAATAGAAGCCAAGGAAAATAAATACACAATGCCATTTGCAGCACCGTAGATGAGTCTAGAGGTAATCACGTGACTTGTAGTAAGTCAGAAAGTGAAAGACACATATCATATCATATCACTTATAGGTGTTACCTAAAAATGGATACCAGGGCAGATATTTCCACGGAGAAGGGCAATCACAGATTCATTAAACACACTTATGGTTCACCAATGGAAAGGTGTGAGGATTGGTTTCATTGCGATATCGGGGTTAACAGACTTATACAAACACAGGTGACATATATAATCACCAAAGACCTACCGAATACCAAAAGACTACTCAACATTCTGTCATAACGTACATGGGAAAAGGATCCCAGGAAAAACAGACATCTGTATATGTGTAAAAGAACCAGATCTTCCACACCTCCAACAAGCCAAACATTGTAATCAAACTTGCTGTAATAAAAAATAAAAATTAAATTAAAAACACGAACCAGAAGTAGGGAGACAAACTGGAGGGGCTTTCTCCTGGCACATTCCATTCTAAATTCCAATCTAGAACACGACTTCCATTGAGGCTCTGTTGCCCTAGTAACCAGAATTGGTAAGGGAGAACTGCTGCCACCTTGTGGCCGTTTCACACAACAGCAGCTTTAATCCCAGCGCTAATGGTCAGTTGATATTCAAAATCATTGCAGGCCTGTAAATGACACCTGCCCTGAAAACAAATCCTGGGGTCACATATCGACCAAAAAATTCAAAGGACGTCCATATTTCAAAACGACCGTTTCAAAAGGCATATTTTATGCACATTAGTTTTCTGCTTCTTTTTCTTTCTTTCTTTTTTGGTTAAAAAAACGGGAATGGAAAAAGGCATCCCTCAGAAGGGGCGAAAATCGTTGCAAACGAATCAATGGACAAAGGTTTAATGTCCAATATATATAAACAGCTCATGCAGCTTAATATTAAAAAAAAGAAACAACCCAATACAAACATGGGCAGAAGATCTAAAGAGACGTTTCTTCAAAGAAGACACAGAGATGGCCAAGACGCACATGAAAAGCTGCTCAACAGCACTAATTATTAGAGAAATGCAAATCAAAACTACAATGAGGTATCACCTCACACCTGTTAGAATCGGCATCATCAGAAAATCTAGAAACAACAAATTCTGGGGAGGGTGTGGACAAAAGGAGCCCTCTTCCACTATTGGTGGGAATGTAAATTGAACAGTTACTATGGAGAACACTATGGAGTTTCCTTAAAAAAAACTAGAAATAGAATTACCATCTGATCCAGCAATCCCACTTCTGGGCATATACCCAGAGAAAACCATAAATCAAAAAGGCACATTCAACACAATGTTCATTGCAGCACTATTTACAATAGCCAGGTAATGGAAGCAACCTAAATGCCCACAGACAGATTAATGGATAAAGATGGGGTACATATATCAAATGGAATATTACTCGGCCATAAAAAGGAATGAAACTGGGTCATTTGTAGAGACATCGATGGATCTAGAGACTGTCATACAGAATGAAGTAAGTCAGAAAGAGGAAAACAAATATTGTATATTAATGCATATGTGTGGAACCTAAAAAATGGTACAGATGAACTGGTTTGCAGGGAAGAAATAGAGACACACAGGTAGAGAACAAACGTATGGACACCAAGTGTGGGAAGCCATGGGTTGGTGGTGGTGGGATGAGTTGGGAGATTGAGATTGACCTGTATACATGTATATGCATAAAATACATAACTAATAATAACCTGCTGTATAAAAAAGTAAATAAAATTAAATTTCAAAATTATAAAAACTAAAATTTAAAAATAAAAAAGTTCTTCCCTTCACACAGATGTATTTATAGGAATGAATTATTTCCATGCTTATATCTATAAATACATAAAAGAGGAATAAAAGCTAACTTGGACCATAAAAGAAGAAAAATCTGAACCCACCAGTTATACAGAGGAAAACGTTATCAGGGCACTTGCTCCAGCGGTAAACAATTCTGAAATTGGTCAGAGGTGGGGACTCATCTCCCATACAGCCAGCAACCCACCCCCCACACAAGGAGCGTCCTCATTTTAAAGCTAGGGGACCGTGCCGAGGCATCTCTGAATAAAGGTGAGCTGAGCCCCAGGCCAGCTGCTGCTGAACTCTTCCCACCCTTCCCAGGTAAAACACCTGAATATGTACAAGGGCTTGAAAGACTAGAGGAAGGGCCGTGGAGCCACACCAGCGACAGCACGCAGGCCAACTTGGTGCCTGCAGGCCAGCCAGGGTGGTCCTGGCCCCGGGCGCTCTTCCGGAAGCTTTCCATTGTCCTGCCTGAGATACCCCACCTGTCCCGGCCCCCACTGCTTTTTTCCTTCCTCACCTCTGTCCGGAGAGAAATTCCAGCGGAAGGTATGGGTGACACATCCTCTTCTTTACAGGAGGCAGCCTGGCAACTCCTGCAGAAAGGTCAGCAGAACCCCACTCACACCGGGCCACCAAGAAAGCTGTGGCCCCTCACTCCCTCCCACCAGCACAGCCCCGAGACTGCTGACGGGGCAGAGAATATGGAGTCAGGCACAGCTTCAGGGGCTATTGCTGCCTGGAGCGCTGTTTATATTGACCTCAACCAGGCACACCTGGGGAGGGCCGGCCGGCAGGATAAGGCTGCCCACGTCAGCTAATCCACAAGCCGCAGGGAATCACATTGTTGAAAATGGACCTCGCTAAGTCAGAATAGAAGGCAAGGAAAAAAAGGACACAATGCCATTTGCAGCACCGTAGATGAGTCTAGAGGTAATCACGTGACATGTAGTAAGTCAGAAAGTGAAAGACACATATCATATCATATCACTTATAGGTGTTACCTAAAAATGGATACCAGGGCAGATATTTCCACGGAGAAGGGCAATCACAGATTCATTAAACAAACTTATGGTTCACCAATGGAAAGCTGTGAGGATTGGTTTCATTACGATATCGGGGTTAACAGACTTATACAAACACAGGTGACATATATAATCACCAAAGACCTACGGAATAGCAAAAGACTACTCAACATTCTGTCATAACGTACATGGGAAATGGATCCCAGGAAAAACAGACATCTGTATATGTGTAAAAGAACCACATCTTCCACACCTCCAACAAGCCAAACATTGTAATCAACCTTGCTGTAATAAAAAATAAAAATGAAATTAAAAACACGAACCAGAAGTAGGGAGACAAACTTGAGGGGCTTTCTCCTGGCACATTCCATTCTAAATTCCAATCTAGAACACGACTTCCATTGAGGCTCTGTTGCCCTAGTAACCAGAATTGGTAAGGGAGAACTGCTGCCACCTTGTGGCCGTTTCACACAACAGCAGCTTTAATCCCAGCGCTAATGGTCAGTGGATATTCAAAATCATTGCAGGCCTGTAAATGACACCTGCCCTGAAAACAAATCCTGGGGTCACATATCGACCAAAAAATTCAAAGGACGTCCATATTTCAAAACGACCGTTTCAAAAGGCATATTTGATGCACATTAGTTTTCTGCTTCTTTTTCTTTCTTTCTTTTTTGGTTAAAAAAACGGGAATGGAAAAAGGCATCCCTCAGAAGGGGCGAAAATCGTTGCAAACGAATCAATGGACAAAGGTTTAATGTCCAATATATATAAACAGCTCATGCAGCTTAATATTAAAAAAACAAACAACCCAATAAAAACATGGGCAGAAGATCTAAAGAGACGTTTCTTGAAAGAAGACACAGAGATGGCCAAGACGCACATGTAAAGCTGCTCAACAGCACTAATTATTAGAGAAATGCAAATCAAAACTACAATGAGGTATCACCTCACACCTGTTAGAATCGGCATCATCAGAAAATCTAGAAACAACAAATTCTGGGGAGGGTGTGGACAAAAGGAGCCCTCTTCCACTATAGGTGGGAATGTAAATTGATACAGTCAGTATGGAGAACACTATGGAGTTTCCTTAAAAAAACTAGAAATAGAATTACCATCTGATCCAGCAATCCCACTTCTGGGCATATACCCAGAGAAAACCATAAATCAAAAAGGCACATTCACCACAATGTTCATTGCAGCACTATTTACAATAGCCAGGTAATGGAAGCAACCTAAATGCCCACAGACAGATGAACGGATAAAATTGGGGTACATATATCAAATGGAATATTACTCGGCCATAAAAGGGAATGAAACTGGGTCATTTGTAGAGACATCAATGGATCTAGAGACTGTCATACAGAATGAAGTAAGTCAGAAAGAGGAAAACAAATATTGTATATTAATGCATATATGTGGAACCTAAAAAATGGTACAGATGAACTGGTTTGCAGGGAAGAAATAGAGACACACAGGTAGAGAACAACCGTATGGACACCAAGTGTGGGAAGCCATGGGGTGGCGGTGGTGGGATGAGTTGGGAGATTGAGATTGACCTGTATACATGTATATGCATAAAATACATAACTAATAATAACCTGCTGTATAAAAACGTAAATAAAATTAAATTTCAAAATTATAAAAAATAAAATTTAAAAATAAAAAAGTTCTTCCCTTCACACAGATGTATTTATAGGAATGAATTATTTCCATGCTTATATCTATAAATACATAATAGAGGAATAAAAGCTAACTTGGGCCATAAAAGAAGAAAAACCTGAACCCACCAGTTATACAGAGGAAAACGCTATCAGGGCACTTGCTCCAGCGGTAAACAATTCTGAAATTGGTCAGAGGTGGGGACTCATCTCCCATACAACCAGCAACCCACCCCCCACACAAGGAGCGTCCTCATTGCAAAGCTGGGGGACCGTGCCGAGGCATCTCTGAATAAAGGTGAGCTGAGCCCCAGGCCAGCTGCTGCTGAACTCTTCCCACCCTTCCCAGGTAAAACACCTGAATATGTACAAGGGCTTGAAAGACTAGAGGAAGGGCCGTGGAGCCACACCAGTGACAGCACGCAGGCCAACTTGGTGCCTGCAGGCCAGCCAGGGTGGTCCTGGCCCCGGGTGCTCTTCCGGAAGCTTTCCATTATCCTGCCTGAGATACCGCACCTGTCCCGGCCCTCACTGCTTTTTTCCTTCCTCACCTCTGTCCGGAGGGAAATTCCAGCGGAAGGTATGGGTGACACATCTTCTACTTTACAGGAGACAGCCTGGCAACTCCTGCAGAAAGGCCAGCAGAACCCCACTCACACCGGGCCACAAACAAAGCTGTGGCCCCTCACTACCTCCCACCAGCACAGCCCCGAGACTGCTGACGGGGCAGAGAATATGGAGTCAGGCACAGGTTCAGGGGCTATTGCTGCCTGGAGCGCTGTTTATATTGACCTCAACCAGGCACACCTGGGGAGGGCCGGCCGGCAGGATAAGGCTGCCCACGTCAGCTAATCCACAACCCGCAGGGAATCACATTGTTGAAAATGGACCTCGCTAAGGCAGAATAGAAGCCAAGGAAAATAAATACACAATGCCATTTGCAGCACCGTAGATGAGTCTAGAGGTAATCACGTGACTTGTAGTAAGTCAGAAAGTGAAAGACACATATCATATCATATCACTTATAGGTGTTACCTAAAAATGAATACCAGGGCAGATATTTCCACGGAGAAGGGCAATCACAGATTCATTAAACACACTTATGGTTCACCAATGGAAAGGTGTGAGGATTGGTTTCATTGCGATATCGGGGTTAACAGACTTATACAAACACAGGTGACATATATAATCACCAAAGACCTACCGAATACCAAAAGACTACTCAACATTCTGTCATAACGTACATGGGAAAAGGATCCCAGGAAAAACAGACATCTGTATATGTGTAAAAGAACCAGATCTTCCACACCTCCAACAAGCCAAACATTGTAATCAAACTTGCTGTAATAAAAAATAAAAATTAAATTAAAAACACGAACCAGAAGTAGGGAGACAAACTGGAGGGGCTTTCTCCTGGCACATTCCATTCTAAATTCCAATCTAGAACACGACTTCCATTGAGGCTCTGTTGCCCTAGTAACCAGAATTGGTAAGGGAGAACTGCTGCCACCTTGTGGCCGTTTCACACAACAGCAGCTTTAATCCCAGCGCTAATGGTCAGTTGATATTCAAAATCATTGCAGGCCTGTAAATGACACCTGCCCTGAAAACAAATCCTGGGGTCACATATCGACCAAAAAATTCAAAGGACGTCCATATTTCAAAACGACCGTTTCAAAAGGCATATTTTATGCACATTAGTTTTCTGCTTCTTTTTCTTTCTTTCTTTTTTGGTTAAAAAAACGGGAATGGAAAAAGTCATCCCTCAGAAGGGGCGAAAATAGTTGCAAACGAATCAATGGACAAAGGTTTAATGTCCAATATATATAAACAGCTCATGCAGCTTAATATTAAAAAAAAACAAACAACCCAATACAAACATGGGCAGAAGATCTAAAGAGACGTTTCTTCAAAGAAGACACAGAGATGGCCAAGACGCACATGAAAAGCTGCTCAACAGCACTAATTATTAGAGAAATGCAAATCAAAACTACAATGAGGTATCACCTCACACCTGTTAGAATCGGCATCATCAGAAAATCTAGAAACAACAAATTCTGGGGAGGGTGTGGACAAAAGGAGCCCTCTTCCACTATTGGTGGGAATGTAAATTGAACAGTTATTATGGAGAACACTATGGAGTTTCCTTAAAAAAAACTAGAAATAGAATTACCATCTGATCCAGCAATCCCACTTCTGGGCATATACCCAGAGAAAACCATAAATCAAAAAGGCACATTCAACACAATGTTCATTGCAGCACTATTTACAATAGCCAGGTAATGGAAGAAACCTAAATGCCCACAGACAGATGAATGGATAAAGATGGGGTACATATATCAAATGGAATATTACTCGGCCATAAAAAGAAATGAAACTGGGTCATTTGTAGAGACATCGATGGATCTAGAGACTGTCATACAGAATGAAGTAAGTCAGAAAGAGGAAAACAAATATTGTATATTAATGCATATATGTGGAACCTAAAAAATGGTACAGATGAACTGGTTTGCAGGGAAGAAATAGAGACACACAGGTAGAGAACAAACGTATGGACACCAAGTGTGGGAAGCCATGGGGTGGTGGTGGTGGGATGAGTTGGGAGATTGAGATTGACCTGTATACATGTATATGCATAAAATACATAACTAATAATAACCTGCTGTATAAAAAAGTAAATAAAATTAAATTTCAAAATTATAAAAAATAAAATTAAAAAATAAAACAGAAAAACTTTCTTCCCTTCACACAGATGTATTTATAGGAATGAATTATTTCCATGCTTATATCTATAAATACATAAAAGAGGAACAAAAGCTAACTTGAACCATAAAAGAAGGAAAACCTGAACCCACCAGTTATACAGAGGAAAACGCTATCAGGGCACTTGCTCCAGCGGTAAACAATTCTGAAATTGTTCAGAGGTCAGGATTCATCTCCCATACAACCAGCAACCCACACCCCACACAAGGAGCGTCCTCATTGCAAAGCTGGGGGATCGTGCCGAGGCATCTCTGAATAAAGGTGTGCTGAGCCCCAGGCCAGCTGCTGCTGAACTGTTCCCACCATTCCCAGGTAAAACATCTGAATATGTACAAGGGCTTGAAAGACTGGAGGAAATGCTGTGGAGCCACACCAGCGAGAGCACGCAGGCAACTTGGTGCCTGCAGGCCAGCCAGGGTGGTCCTGGCCCCGGGCGCTCTTCCGGAAGTTTCCATTGTCCTGCCTGAGATACCCCACCTGTCCCGTCCCCCACTGCTTTTTTCCTACCTCACCTCTGTCCGGAGGGTAATTCCAGCGGAAGGTATGGGTGACACATCTTCTACTTTACAGGAGACAGCCTGGCAACTCCTGCAGAAAGGCCAGCAGAACCCCACTCACACCGGGCCACCAACGAAGCTGTGGCCCCTCACTCCCTCCCACCAGCACAGCCCCGAGACTGCTGACGGGGCAGAGAATATGGAGTCAGGCACAGCTTCAGGGGCTATTGCTGCCTGGAGCGCTGTTTATATTGACCTCAACCAGGCACACCTGGGGAGGGCCGGCCGGCAGGATAAGGCTGCCCACGTCAGCTAATCCACAACCCGCAGGGAATCACATTGTTGAAAATGGACCTCGCTAAGTCAGAATAGAAGGCAAGGAAAAAAAGGACACAATGCCATTTGCAGCACCGTAGATGAGTCTAGAGGTAATCACGTGACTTGTAGTAAGTCAGAAAGTGAAAGACACATATCATATCATATCACTTATAGGTGTTACCTAAAAATGGATACCAGGGCAGATATTTCCACGGAGAAGGGCAATCACAGTTTCATTAAACAAACTTATGGTTCACCAATGGAAATGTGTGAGGATTGGTTTCATTACGATATCGTGGTTAACATACATATACAAACACAGGTGACATATATAATCACCAAAGACCTACGGAATAGCAAAAGACTACTCAACATTCTGTGATAACGTACATGGGAAATGGATCCCAGGAAAAACAGACATCTGTATATGTGTAAAAGAACCACATCTTACACACTTCCAACAAGCCAAACATTGTAATCAAACTTGCTGTAATAAAAAATAAAAATGAAATTAAAAACACGAACCAGAAGTAGGGAGACAAACTTGAGGGGCTTTCTCCTGGCACATTCCATTCTAAATTCCAATCTAGAACACGACTTCCATTGAGGCTCTGTTGCCCTAGTAACCAGAATTGGTAAGAGAGAACTGCTGCCACCTTGTGGCCGTTTCACACAACAGCAGCTTTAATCCCAGCGCTAATGGTCAGTTGATATTCAAAATCATTGCAGGCCTGTAAATGACACCTGCTCTGGGGTCACATATCGACCAAAAAATTCAAAGGACGTCCATATTTCAAAACGACCGTTTCAAAAGGCATATTTTATGCACATTAGTTTTCTGCTTCTTTTTCTTTCTTTCTTTTTTGGTTAAAAAAACGGGAATGGAAAAAGGCATCCCTCAGAAGGGGCGAAAATCGTTGCAAACGAATCAATGGACAAAGGTTTAATGTCCAATATATATAAACAGCTCATGCAGCTTAATATTAAAAAAACAAACAACCCAATACAAACATGGGCAGAAGATCTAAAGAGACGTTTCTTTAAAGAAGACACAGAGATGGCCAAGATGCACATGAAAAGCTGCTCAACAGCACTAATTATTAGAGAAATGCAAATCAAAACTACAATGAGGTATCACCTCACACCTGTTAGAATCGGCATCATCAGAAAATCTAGAAACAACAAATTCTGGGGAGGGTGTGGACAAAAGGAGCCCTCTTCCACTATAGGTGGGAATGTAAATTGATACAGTCAGTATGGAGAACACTATGGAGTTTCCTTAAAAAAAACTAGAAATAGAATTACCATCTGATCCAGCAATCCCACTTCTGGGCATATACCCAGAGAAAACCATAAATCAAAAAGGCACATTCACCACAATGTTCATTGCAGCACTATTTACAATAGCCAGGTAATGGAAGCAACCTAAATGCCCACAGACAGATGAACGGATAAAATTGGGGTACATATATCAAATGGAATATTACTCGGCCATAAAAAGGAATGAAACTGGGTCATTTGTAGAGACATCGATGGATCTAGAGACTGTCATACAGAATGAAGTAAGTCAGAAAGAGGAAAACAAATATTGTATATTAATGCATATATGTGGAACCTAAAAAATGGTACAGATGAACTGCTTTGCAGGGAAGAAATAGAGACACACAGGTAGAGAACAAACGTATGGACACCAAGTGTGGGAAGCCATGGGGTGGTGGTGGTGGGATGAATTGGGAGATTGAGATTGACCTGTATACATGTATATGCATAAAATACATAACTAATAATAACCTGCTGTATAAAAAAGTAAATAAAATTAAATTTCAAAATTATAAAATATAAAATTTAAAAATAAAAGAGAAAAAATTCTTCCCTTCACACAGATGTATTTATAGGAATGAATTATTTCCATGCTTATATCTATAAATACATAATAGAGGAATAAAAGCTAACTTGGACCATAAAAGAAGAAAAACATGAACCCACCAGTTATACAGAGGAAAACGCTATCAGGGCACTTGCTCCAGCAGTAAACAATTCTGAAATTGGTCAGAGGTGGGGACTCATCTCCCATACAGCCAGCAACCCACCCCCCACACAAGGAGCGTCCTCATTGCAAAGCTGGGGGACCGTGCCGAGGCATTTCTGAATAAAGGTGAGCTGAGCCCCAGGCCAGCTGCTGCTGAACTGTTCCCACCCTTCCCAGGTAAAACACCTGAATATGTACAAGGGCTTGAAAGACTAGAGGAAGGGCCGTGGAGCCACACCAGCGACAGCACGCAGGCCAACTTGGTGCCTGCAGGCCAGCCAGTGTGGTCCTGGCCCCGGGCGCTCTTCCGGAAGCTTTCCATTGTCCTGCCTGAGATACCCCACCTGTCCCGGCCCCCACTGCTTTTTTCCTTCCTCACCTCTGTCCGGAGAGAAATTCCAGCGGAAGGTATGGGTGACACATCCTCTTCTTTACAGGAGGCAGCCTGGCAACTCCTGCAGAAAGGTCAGCAGAACCCCACTCACACTGGGCCACCAACAAAGCTGTGGCCCCTCACTCCCTCCCACCAGCACAGCCCCGAGACTGCTGACGGGGCAGAGAATATGGAGTCAGGCACAGCTTCAGGGGCTATTGCTGCCTGGAGCGCTGTTTATATTGACCTCAACCAGGCACACCTGGGGAGGGCCGGCCGGCAGGATAAGGCTGCCCACGTCAGCTAATCCACAACCCGCAGGGAATCAGATTGTTGAAAATGGACCTCGCTAAGTCAGAATAGAAGGCAAGGAAAAAAAGGACACAATGCCATTTGCAGCACCGTAGATGAGTCTAGAGGTAATCAGGTGACATGTAGTAAGTCAGAAAGTGAAAGACACATATCATATCATATCACTTATAGGTGTTACCTAAAAATGGATACCAGGGCAGATATTTCCACGGAGAAGGGCAATCACAGATTCATTACACAAACTTATGGTTCACCAATGGAAAGGTGTGAGGATTGGTTTCATTACGATATCGGGGTTAACAGACTTATACAAACACAGGTGACATATATAATCACCAAAGACCTACGGAATAGCAAAAGACTACTCAACATTCTGTCATAACGTACATGGGAAATGGATCCCAGGAAAAACAGACATCTGTATATGTGTAAAAGAACCACATCTTCCACACCTCCAACAAGCCAAACATTGTAATCAAACTTGCAGTAATAAAAAATAAAAATTAAATTAAAAACACGAACCAGAAGTAGGGAGACAAACTTGAGGGGCTTTCTCCTGGCACATTCCATTCTAAATTCCAATCTAGAACACGACTTCCATTGAGGCTCTGTTGCCCTAGTAACCAGAATTGGTAAGGGAGAACTGCTGCCACCTTGTGGCCGTTTCACACAACAGCAGCTTTAATCCCAGCGCTAATGGTCAGTTGATATTCAAAATCATTGCAGGCCTGTAAATGACACCTGCCCTGAAAACAAATCCTGGGGTCACATATCGACCAAAAAATTCAAAGGACGTCCATATTTCAAAACGACCGTTTCAAAAGGCATATTTTATGCACATTAGTTTTCTGCTTCTTTTTCTTTCTTTCTTTTTTGGTTAAAAAAACGGGAATGGAAAAAGGCATCCCTCAGAAGGGGCGAAAATCGTTGCAAACGAATCAATGGACAAAGGTTTAATGTCCAATATATATAAACAGCTCATGCAGCTTAATATTAAAAAAACAAACAACCCAATACAAACATGGGCAGAAGATCTAAAGAGACGTTTCTTTAAAGAAGACACAGAGATGGCCAAGACGCACATGAAAAGCTGCTCAACAGCACTAATTATTAGAGAAATGCAAATCAAAACTACAATGAGGTATCACCTCACACCTGTTAGAATCCGTATCATCAGAAAATCTAGAAACAACAAATTCTGGGGAGGGTGTGGACAAAAGGAGCCCTCTTCCACTATAGGTCGGAATGTAAATTGATACAGTCAGTATGGAGAACACTATGGAGTTTCCTTAAAAAAAACTAGAAATAGAATTACCATCTGATCCAGCAATCCCACTTCTGGGCATATACCCAGAGAAAACCATAAATCAAAAAGGCACATTCACCACAATGTTCATTGCAGCACTATTTACAATAGCCAGGTAATGGAAGCAACCTAAATGCCCACAGACAGATGAATGGATAAAGATGGGGTACATATATCAAATGGAATATTACTCGGCCATAAAAAGGAATGAAACTGGGTCATTTGTAGAGACATCGATGGATCTAGAGACTGTCATACAGAATGAAGTAAGTCAGAAAGAGGAAAACAAATATTGTATATTAATGCATATATGTGGAACCTAAAAAATGGTACAGATGAACTGCTTTGCGGGGAAGAAATAGAGACACACAGGTAGAGAACAAACGTATGGACACCAAGTGTGGGAAGCCATGGGGTGGTTGTGGTGGGATGAGTTGGGAGATTGAGATTGACCTGTATACATGTATATGCATAAAATACATAACTAATAATAACCTGCTGTATAAAAATTAAATAAAATTAAATTTCAAAATTATAAAATATAAAATTTAAAAATAAAAGAGAAAAAAGTTCTTCCCTTCACACAGATGTATTTATAGGAATGAATTATTTCCATGCTTATATCTATAAATACATAATAGAGGAATAAAAGCTAACTTGGACCATAAAAGAAGAAAAACCTGAACCCACCAGTTATACAGAGGAAAACGCTATCAGGGCACTTGCTCCAGTGGTAAACAATTCTGAAATTGGTCAGAGGTGGGGACTCATCTCCCATACAGCCAGCAACCCACCCCCCACACAAGGAGCGTCCTCATTGCAAAGCTGGGGGACCGTGCCGAGGCATCTCTGAATAA
Organism: Mesoplodon bidens; assembly: GCF_964165515.1. Classification (NCBI taxonomy): domain Eukaryota; kingdom Metazoa; phylum Chordata; class Mammalia; order Artiodactyla; family Ziphiidae; genus Mesoplodon; species Mesoplodon bidens. Next base: position 1,659,707 of record NC_138168.1, read on the forward strand.
AGGTGAGCTGAGCCCCAGGCCAGCTGCTGCTGAACTCTTCCCACCCTTCCCAGGTAAAACACCTGAATATGTACAAGGGCTTGAAAGACTAGAGGAAGGGCCGTGGAGCCACACCAGCGACAGCACGCAGGCCAACTTGGTGCCTGCAGGCCAGCCAGTGTGGTCCTGGCCCCGGGCGCTCTTCCGGAAGCTTTCCATTGTCCTGCCTGAGATACCCCACCTGTCCCGGCCCCCACTGCTTTTTTCCTTCCTCACCTCTGTCCGGAGAGAAATTCCAGCGGAAGGTATGGGTGACACATCCTCTTCTTTACAGGAGGCAGCCTGGCAACTCCTGCAGAAAGGTCAGCAGAACCCCACTCACACCGGGCCACCAACAAAGCTGTGGCCCCTCACTCCCTCCCACCAGCACAGCCCCGAGACTGCTGACGGGGCAGAGAATATGGAGTCAGGCACAGCTTCAGGGGCTATTGCTGCCTGGAGCGCTGTTTATATTGACCTCAACCAGGCACACCTGGGGAGGGCCGGCCGGCAGGATAAGGCTGCCCACGTCAGCTAATCCACAACCCGCAGGGAATCAGATTGTTGAAAATGGACCTCGCTAAGTCAGAATAGAAGGCAAGGAAAAAAAGGACACAATGCCATTTGCAGCACCGTAGATGAGTCTAGAGGTAATCAGGTGACATGTAGTAAGTCAGAAAGTGAAAGACACATATCATATCATATCACTTATAGGTGTTACCTAAAAATGGATACCAGGGCAGATATTTCCACGGAGAAGGGCAATCACAGATTCATTACACAAACTTATGGTTCACCAATGGAAAGGTGTGAGGATTGGTTTCATTACGATATCGGGGTTAACAGACTTATACAAACACAGGTGACATATATAATCACCAAAGACCTACGGAATAGCAAAAGACTACTCAACATTCTGTCATAACGTACATGGGAAATGGATCCCAGGAAAAACAGACATCTGTATATGTGTAAAAGAACCACATCTTCCACACCTCCAACAAGCCAAACATTGTAATCAAACTTGCAGTAATAAAAAATAAAAATTAAATTAAAAACACGAACCAGAAGTAGGGAGACAAACTTGAGGGGCTTTCTCCTGGCACATTCCATTCTAAATTCCAATCTAGAACACGACTTCCATTGAGGCTCTGTTGCCCTAGTAACCAGAATTGGTAAGGGAGAACTGCTGCCACCTTGTGGCCGTTTCACACAACAGCAGCTTTAATCCCAGCGCTAATGGTCAGTTGATATTCAAAATCATTGCAGGCCTGTAAATGACACCTGCCCTGAAAACAAATCCTGGGGTCACATATCGACCAAAAAATTCAAAGGACGTCCATATTTCAAAACGACCGTTTCAAAAGGCATATTTGATGCACATTAGTTTTCTGCTACTTTTTCTTTCTTTCTTTTTTGGTTAAAAAAACGGGAATGGAAAAAGGCATCCCTCAGAAGGGGCGAAAATCGTTGCAAACGAATCAATGGACAAAGGTTTAATGTCCAATATATATAAACAGCTCATGCAGCTTAATATTAAAAAAACAAACAACCCAATACAAACATGGGCAGAAGATCTAAAGAGACGTTTCTTCAAAGAAGACACAGAGATGGCCAAGACGCACATGAAAAGCTGCTCAACAGCACTAATTATTAGAGAAATGCAAATCAAAACTACAATGAGGTATCACCTCACACCTGTTAGAATCGGCATCATCAGAAAATCTAGAAACAACAAATTCTGGGGAGGGTGTGGACAAAAGGAGCCCTCTTCCACTATAGGTGGGAATGTAAATTGATACAGTCAGTATGGAGAACACTATGGAGTTTCCTTAAAAAAAACTAGAAATAGAATTACCATCTGATCCAGCAATCCCACTTCTGGGCATATACCCAGAGAAAACCATAAATCAAAAAGGCACATTCACCACAATGTTCATTGCAGCACTATTTACAATAGCCAGGTAATGGAAGCAACCTAAATGCCCACAGACAGATGAACGGATAAAATTGGGGTACATATATCAAATGGAATATTACTCGGCCATAAAAGGGAATGAAACTGGGTCATTTGTAGAGACATCAATGGATCTAGAGACTGTCATACAGAATGAAGTAAGTCAGAAAGAGGAAAACAAATATTGTATATTAATGCATATATGTGGAATCTAAAAAATGGTACAGATGAACTGGTTTGCAGGGAAGAAATAGAGACACACAGGTAGAGAACAACCGTATGGACACCAAGTGTGGGAAGCCATGGGGTGGTGGTGGTGGGATGAGTTGGGAGATTGAGATTGACCTGTATACATGTATATGCATAAAATACATAACTAATAATAACCTGCTGTATAAAAAAGTAAATAAAATTAAATTTCAAAATTATAAAAAATAAAATTTAAAAATAAAAAAGTTCTTCCCTTCACACAGATGTATTTATAGGAATGAATTATTTCCATGCTTATATCTATAAATACATAATAGAGGAATAAAAGCTAACTTGGACCATAAAAGAAGAAAAACCTGAACCCACCAGTTATACAGAGGAAAACGCTATCAGGACACTTGCTCCAGCGGTAAACAATTCTGAAATTGGTCAGAGGTGGGGACTCATCTCCCATACAGCCAGCAACCCACCCCCCACACAAGGAGCGTCCTCATTGCAAAGCTGGGGGACCGTGCCGAGGCATCTCTGAATAAAGGTGAGCTGAGCCCCAGGCCAGCTGCTGCTGAACTGTTCCCACCCTTCCCAGGTAAAACACCTGAATATGTACAAGGGCTTGAAAGACTAGAGGAAGGGCCGTGGAGCCACACCAGCGACAGCACGCAGGCCAACTTGGTGCCTGCAGGCCAGCCAGGGTGGTCCTGGCCCCGGGCGCTCTTCCGGAAGCTTTCCATTATCCTGCCTGAGATACCCCACGTGTCCCGGCCCCCACTGCTTTTTTCCTTCCTCACCTCTGTCCGGAGGGAAATTCCAGCGGAAGGTATGGGTGACACATCTTCTACTTTACAGGAGACAGCCTGGCAACTCCTGCAGAAAGGTCAGCAGAACCCCACTCACACCGGGCCACCAACAAAGCTGTGGCCCCTCACTCCCTCCCACCAGCACAGCCCCGAGACTGCTGACGGGGCAGAGAATATGGAGTCAGGCACAGATTCAGGGGCTATTGCTGCCTGGAGCGCTGTTTATATTGACCTCAACCAGGCACACCTGGGGAGGGCCGGCCGGCAGGATAAGGCTGCCCACGTCAGCTAATCCACAACCCGCAGGGAATCACATTGTTGAAAATGGACCTCGCTAAGTCAGAATAGAAGGCAAGGAAAAAAAGGACACAATGCCATTTGCAGCACCGTAGATGAGTCTAGAGGTAATCACGTGACTTGTAGTAAGTCAGAAAGTGCAAGACACATATCATAACATATCACTTATAGGTGTTACCTAAAAATGGATACCAGGGCAGATATTTCCACGGAGAAGGGCAATCACAGATTCATTAAACAAACTTATGGTTCACCAATGGAAAGGTGTGAGGATTGGTTTCATTACGATATCGGGGTTAACAGACTTATACAAACACAGGTGACATATATAATCACCAAAGACCTACGGAATAGCAAAAGACTACTCAACATTCTGTCATAACGTACATGGGAAATGGATCCCAGGAAAAACAGACATCTGTATATGTGTAAAAGAACCACATCTTCCACACCTCCAACAAGCCAAACATTGTAATCAACCTTGCTGTAATAAAAAATAAAAATGAAATTAAAAACACGAACCAGAAGTAGGGAGACAAACTTGAGGGGCTTTCTCCTGGCACATTCCATTCTAAATTCCAATCTAGAACACGACTTCCATTGAGGCTCTGTTGCCCTAGTAACCAGAATTGGTAAGGGAGAACTGCTGCCACCTTGTGGCCGTTTCACACAACAGCAGCTTTAATCCCAGCGCTAATGGTCAGTGGATATTCAAAATCATTGCAGGCCTGTAAATGACACCTGCCCTGAAAACAAATCCTGGGGTCACATATCGACCAAAAAATTCAAAGGACGTCCATATTTCAAAACGACCGTTTCAAAAGGCATATTTGATGCACATTAGTTTTCTGCTTCTTTTTCTTTCTTTCTTTTTTGGTTAAAAAAACGGGAATGGAAAAAGGCATCCCTCAGAAGGGGCGAAAATCGTTGCAAACGAATCAATGGACAAAGGTTTAATGTCCAATATATATAAACAGCTCATGCAGCTTAATATTAAAAAAACAAACAACCCAATACAAACATGGGCAGAAGATCTAAAGAGACGTTTCTTGAAAGAAGACACAGAGATGGCCAAGACGCACATGTAAAGCTGCTCAACAGCACTAATTATTAGAGAAATGCAAATCAAAACTACAATGAGGTATCACCTCACACCTGTTAGAATCGGCATCATCAGAAAATCTAGAAACAACAAATTCTGGGGAGGGTGTGGACAAAAGGAGCCCTCTTCCACTATAGGTGGGAATGTAAATTGATACAGTCAGTATGGAGAACACTATGGAGTTTCCTTAAAAAAACTAGAAATAGAATTACCATCTGATCCAGCAATCCCACTTCTGGGCATATACCCAGAGAAAACCATAAATCAAAAAGGCACATTCACCACAATGTTCATTGCAGCACTATTTACAATAGCCAGGTAATGGAAGCAACCTAAATGCCCACAGACAGATGAACGGATAAAATTGGGGTACATATATCAAATGGAATATTACTCGGCCATAAAAGGGAATGAAACTGGGTCATTTGTAGAGACATCAATGGATCTAGAGACTGTCATACAGAATGAAGTAAGTCAGAAAGAGGAAAACAAATATTGTATATTAATGCATATATGTGGAACCTAAAAAATGGTACAGATGAACTGGTTTGCAGGGAAGAAATAGAGACACACAGGTAGAGAACAACCGTATGGACACCAAGTGTGGGAAGCCATGGGGTGGCGGTGGTGGGATGAGTTGGGAGATTGAGATTGACCTGTATACATGTATATGCATAAAATACATAACTAATAATAACCTGCTGTATAAAAACGTAAATAAAATTAAATTTCAAAATTATAAAAAAAAAAATTTAAAAATAAAAAAGTTCTTCCCTTCACACAGATGTATTTATAGGAATGAATTATTTCCATGCTTATATCTATAAATACATAATAGAGGAATAAAAGCTAACTTGGACCATAAAAGAAGAAAAACCTGAACCCACCAGTTATACAGAGGAAAACGCTATCAGGGCACTTGCTCCAGCGGTAAACAATTCTGAAATTGGTCAGAGGTGGGGACTCTTCTCCCATACAGCCAGCAACCCACCCCCCACACAAGGAGCGTCCTCATTGCAAAGCTGGGGGACCGTGCCGAGGCATCTCTGAATAAAGGTGAGCTGAGCCCCAGGCCAGCTGCTGCTGAACTCTTCCCACCCTTCCCAGGTAAAACACCTGAATATGTACAAGGGCTTGAAAGACTAGAGGAAGGGCCGTGGAGCCACACCAGTGACAGCACGCAGGCCAACTTGGTGCCTGCAGGCCAGCCAGGGTGGTCCTGGCCCCGGGTGCTCTTCCGGAAGCTTTCCATTATCCTGCCTGAGATACCGCACCTGTCCCGGCCCCCACTGCTTTTTTCCTTCCTCACCTCTGTCCGGAGGGAAATTCCAGCGGAAGGTATGGGTGACACATCTTCTACTTTACAGGAGACAGCCTGGCAACTCCTGCAGAAAGGCCAGCAGAACCCCACTCACACCGGGCCACAAACAAAGCTGTGGCCCCTCACTACCTCCCACCAGCACAGCCCCGAGACTGCTGACGGGGCAGAGAATATGGAGTCAGGCACAGGTTCAGGGGCTATTGCTGCCTGGAGCGCTGTTTATATTGACCTCAACCAGGCACACCTGGGGAGGGCCGGCCGGCAGGATAAGGCTGCCCACGTCAGCTAATCCACAACCCGCAGGGAATCACATTGTTGAAAATGGACCTCGCTAAGGCAGAATAGAAGCCAAGGAAAATAAATACACAATGCCATTTGCAGCACCGTAGATGAGTCTAGAGGTAATCACGTGACTTGTAGTAAGTCAGAAAGTGAAAGACACATATCATATCATATCACTTATAGGTGTTACCTAAAAATGGATACCAGGGCAGATATTTCCACGGAGAAGGGCAATCACAGATTCATTAAACACACTTATGGTTCACCAATGGAAAGGTGTGAGGATTGGTTTCATTGCGATATCGGGGTTAACAGACTTATACAAACACAGGTGACATATATAATCACCAAAGACCTACCGAATACCAAAAGACTACTCAACATTCTGTCATAACGTACATGGGAAAAGGATCCCAGGAAAAACAGACATCTATATATGTGTAAAAGAACCAGATCTTCCACACCTCCAACAAGCCAAACATTGTAATCAAACTTGCTGTAATAAAAAATAAAAATTAAATTAAAAACACGAACCAGAAGTAGGGAGACAAACTGGAGGGGCTTTCTCCTGGCACATTCCATTCTAAATTCCAATCTAGAACACGACTTCCATTGAGGCTCTGTTGCCCTAGTAACCAGAATTGGTAAGGGAGAACTGCTGCCACCTTGTGGCCGTTTCACACAACAGCAGCTTTAATCCCAGCGATAATGGTCAGTTGATATTCAAAATCATTGCAGGCCTGTAAATGACACCTGCCCTGAAAACAAATCCTGGGGTCACATGTCGACCAAAAAATTCAAAGGACGTCCATATTTCAAAACGACCGTTTCAAAAGGCATATTTTATGCACATTAGTTTACTGCTTCTTTTTCTTTCTTTCTTTTTTGGTTAAAAAAACGGGAATGGAAAAAGTCATCCCTCAGAAGGGGCGAAAATAGTTGCAAACGAATCAATGGACAAAGGTTTAATGTCCAATATATATAAACAGCTCATGCAGCTTAATATTAAAAAAAAACAAACAACCCAATACAAACATGGGCAGAAGATCTAAAGAGACGTTTCTTCAAAGAAGACACAGAGATGGCCAAGACGCACATGAAAAGCTGCTCAACAGCACTAATTATTAGAGAAATGCAAATCAAAACTACAATGAGGTATCACCTCACACCTGTTAGAATCGGCATCATCAGAAAATCTAGAAACAACAAATTCTGGGGAGGGTGTGGACAAAAGGAGCCCTCTTCCACTATTGGTGGGAATGTAAATTGAACAGTTACTATGGAGAACACTATGGAGTTTCCTTAAAAAAAACTAGAAATAGAATTACCATCTGATCCAGCAATCCCACTTCTGGGCATATACCCAGAGAAAACCATAAATCAAAAAGGCACATTCAACACAATGTTCATTGCAGCACTATTTACAATAGCCAGGTAATGGAAGAAACCTAAATGCCCACAGACAGATGAATGGATAAAGATGGGGTACATATATCAAATGGAATATTACTCGGCCATAAAAAGAAATGAAACTGGGTCATTTGTAGAGACATCGATGGATCTAGAGACTGTCATACAGAATGAAGTAAGTCAGAAAGAGGAAAACAAATATTGTATATTAATGCATATATGTGGAACCTAAAAAATGGTACAGATGAACTGGTTTGCAGGGAAGAAATAGAGACACACAGGTAGAGAACAAACGTATGGACACCAAGTGTGGGAAGCCATGGGTTGGTGGTGGTGGGATGAGTTGGGAGATTGAGATTGACCTGTATACATGTATATGCATAAAATACATAACTAATAATAACCTGCTGTATAAAAAAGTAAATAAAATTAAATTTCAAAATTATAAAAACTAAAATTTAAAAATAAAAAAGTTCTTCCCTTCACACAGATGTATTTATAGGAATGAATTATTTCCATGCTTATATCTATAAATACATAATAGAGGAATAAAAGCTAACTTGGACCATAAAAGAAGAAAAATCTGAACCCACCAGTTATACAGAGGAAAACGTTATCAGGGCACTTGCTCCAGCGTTAAACAATTCTGAAATTGGTCAGAGGTGGGGACTCATCTCCCATACAGCCAGCAACCCACCCCCCACACAAGGAGCGTCCTCATTTTAAAGCTAGGGGACCGTGCCGAGGCATCTCTGAATAAAGGTGGGCTGAGCCCCAGGCCAGCTGCTGCTGAACTCTTCCCACCCTTCCCAGGTAAAACACCTGAATATGTACAAGGGCTTGAAAGACTAGAGGAAGGGCCGTGGAGCCACACCAGCGACAGCACGCAGGCCAACTTGGTGCCTGCAGGCCAGCCAGGGTGGTCCTGGCCCCGGGCGCTCTTCCGGAATCTTTCCATTGTCCTGCCTGAGATACCCCACGTGTCCCGGCCCCCACTGCTTTTTTCCTTCCTCACCTCTGTCCGGAGAGAAATTCCAGCGGAAGGTATGGGTGACATATCCTCTTCTTTACAGGAGACAGCCTGGCAACTCCTGCAGAAAGGCCAGCAGAACCCCACTCACACCGGGCCACCAACAAAGCTGTGGGCCCTCACTCCCTCCCACCAGCACAGCCCCGAGACTGCTGACGGGGCAGAGAATATGGAGTGGGGCACAGCTTCAGGGGCTATTGCTGCCTGGAGCGCTGTGTATATTGACCTCAACCAGGCACACCTGGGGAGGGCCGGCCGCCAGGATAAGGCTGCCCACGTCAGCTAATCCACAACCCGCAGGGAATCAGATTGTTGAAAATGGACCTCGCTAAGTCAGAATAGAAGGCAAGGAAAAAAAGGACACAATGCCATTTGCAGCACAGTCGATGAGTCTAGAGGTAATCACGTGACTTGTAGTAAGTCAGAAAGTGAAAGACACATATCATATCATATCACTTATAGGTGTTACCTAAAAATGGATACCAGGGCAGATATTTCCACGGAGAAGGGCAATCACAGATTCATTAAACAAACTTATGGTTCACCAATGGAAAGGTGTGAGGATTGGTTTCATTACGATATCGGGGTTAACAGACTTATACAAACACAGGTGACATATATAATCACCAAAGACGTACGGAATACCAAAAGACTACTCAACATTCTGTCATAACGTACATGGGAAAAGGATCCCAGGAAAAACAGACATCTGTATATGTGTAAAAGAACCACATCTTCCACACCTCCAACAAGCCAAACATTGTAATCAAACTTGCAGTAATAAAAAATAAAAATGAAATTAAAAACACGAACCAGAAGTAGGGAGACAAACTTGAGGGGCTTTCTCCTGGCACATTCCATTCTAAATTCCAATCTAGAACACGACTTCCATTGAGGCTCTGTTGCCCTAGTAACCAGAATTGGTAAGGGAGAACAGCTGCCACCTTGTGGCCGTTTCACACAACAGCAGCTTTAATCCCAGCGCTAATGGTCAGTTGATATTCAAAATCATTGCAGGCCTGTAAATGACACCTGCCCTGAAAACAAATCCTGGGGTCACATATCGACCAAAAAATTCAAAGGACGTCCATATTTCAACACGACCGTTTCAAAAGGCATATTTGATGCACATTAGTTTTCTGCTTCTTTTTCTTTCTTTCTTTTTTGGTTAAAAAAACGGGAATGGAAAAAGGCATCCCTCAGAAGGGGCGAAAATCGTTGCAAACGAATCAATGGACAAAGGTTTAATGTCCAATATATATAAACAGCTCATGCAGCTTAATATTAAAAAAACAAACAACCCAATACAAAAATGGGCAGAAGATCTAAAGAGACGTTTCTTTAAAGAAGACACAGAGATGGCCAAGACGCACATGAAAAGCTGCTCAACAGCACTAATTATTAGAGAAATGCAAATCAAAACTACAATGAGGTATCACCTCACACCTGTTAGAATCGGCATCATCAGAAAATCTAGAAACAACAAATTCTGGGGAGGGTGTGGACAAAAGGAGCCCTCTTCCACTATAGCTGGGAATGTAAATTGATACAGTCAGTATGGAGAACACTATGGAGTTTCCTTAAAAAAAACTAGAAATAGAATTACCATCTGATCCAGCAATCCCACTTCTGGGCATATACCCAGAGAAAACCATAAATCAAAAAGGCACATTCACCACAATGTTCATTGCAGCACTATTTACAATAGCCAGGTAATGGAAGCAACCTAAATGCCCACAGACAGATGAATGGATAAAACTGGGGTACATATATAAAATGGAATATTACTCGGCCATAAAAGGGAATGAAACTGGGTCATTTGTAGAGACATCAATGGATCTAGAGACTGTCATACAGAATGAAGTAAGTCAGAAAGAGGAAAACAAATATTGTATATTAATGCATATATGTGGAACCTAAAAAATGGTACAGATGAACTGGTTTGCAGGGAAGAAATAGAGACACACAGGTAGAGAACAACCGTATGGACACCAAGTGTGGGAAGCCATGGGGTGGTGGTGGTGGGATGAGTTGGGAGATTGAGATTGACCTGTATACATGTATATGCATAAAATACATAACTAATAATAACCTGCTGTATAAAAAAGTAAATAAAATTAAATTTCAAAATTATAAAAAATAAAATTAAAAAATAAAACAGAAAAACTTTCTTCCCTTCACACAGATGTATTTATAGGAATGAATTATTTCCATGCTTATATCTATAAATACATAAAAGAGGAACAAAAGCTAACTTGAACCATAAAAGGAGGAAAACCTGAACCCACCAGTTATACAGAGGAAAACGCTATCAGGGCACTTGCTCCAGCGGTAAACAATTCTGAAATTGTTCAGAGGTCAGGATTCATCTCCCATACAACCAGCAACCCACACCCCACACAAGGAGCGTCCTCATTGCAAAGCTGGGGGATCGTGCCGAGGCATCTCTGAATAAAGGTGTGCTGAGCCCCAGGCCAGCTGCTGCTGAACTGTTCCCACCATTCCCAGGTAAAACATCTGAATATGTACAAGGGCTTGAAAGACTGGAGGAAGTGCTGTGGAGCCACACTAGCGAGAGCACGCAGGCAACTTGGTGCCTGCAGGCCAGCCAGGGTGGTCCTGGCCCCGGGCGCTCTTCCGGAAGTTTCCATTGTCCTGCCTGAGATACCCCACCTGTCCCGTCCCCCACTGCTTTTTTCCTACCTCACCTCTGTCCGGAGGGTAATTCCAGCGGAAGGTATGGGTGACACATCTTCTACTTTACAGGAGACAGCCTGGCAACTCCTGCAGAAAGGCCAGCAGAACCCCACTCACACCGGGCCACCAACGAAGCTGTGGCCCCTCACTCCCTCCCACCAGCACAGCCCCGAGACTGCTGACGGGGCAGAGAATATGGAGTCAGGCACAGCTTCAGTGGCTATTGCTGACTGGAGCGCTGTTTATATTGACCTCAACCAGGCACACCTGGGGAGGGCCGGCCGGCAGGATAAGGCTGCCCACGTCAGCTAATCCACAACCCGCAGGGAATCACATTGTTGAAAATGGACCTCGCTAAGTCAGAATAGAAGGCAAGGAAAAAAAGGACACAATGCCATTTGCAGCACCGTAGATGAGTCTAGAGGTAATCACGTGACTTGTAGTAAGTCAGAAAGTGAAAGACACATATCATATCATATCACTTATAGGTGTTACCTAAAAATGGATACCAGGGCAGATATTTCCACGGAGAAGGCCAATCACAGTTTCATTAAACAAACTTATGGTTCACCAATGGAAATGTGTGAGGATTGGTTTCATTACGATATCGGGGTTAACAGACATATACAAACACAGGTGACATATATAATCACCAAAGACCTACGGAATAGCAAAAGACTACTCAACATTCTGTGATAACGTACATGGGAAATGGATCCCAGGAAAAACAGACATCTGTATATGTGTAAAAGAACCACATCTTACACACTTCCAACAAGCCAAACATTGTAATCAAACTTGCTGTAATAAAAAATAAAAATGAAATTAAAAACACGAACCAGAAGTAGGGAGACAAACTTGAGGGGCTTTCTCCTGGCACATTCCATTCTAAATTCCAATCTAGAACACGACTTCCATTGAGGCTCTGTTGCCCTAGTAACCAGAATTGGTAAGAGAGAACTGCTGCCACCTTGTGGCCGTTTCACACAACAGCAGCTTTAATCCCAGCGCTAATGGTCAGTTGATATTCAAAATCATTGCAGGCCTGTAAATGACACCTGCTCTGGGGTCACATATCGACCAAAAAATTCAAAGGACGTCCATATTTCAAAACGACCGTTTCAAAAGGCATATTTTATGCACATTAGTTTTCTGCTTCTTTTTCTTTCTTTCTTTTTTGGTTAAAAAAACGGGAATGGAAAAAGGCATCCCTCAGAAGGGGCGAAAATCGTTGCAAACGAATCAATGGACAAAGGTTTAATGTCCAATATATATAAACAGCTCATGCAGCTTAATATTAAAAAAACAAACAACCCAATACAAACATGGGCAGAAGATCTAAAGAGACGTTTCTTTAAAGAAGACACAGAGATGGCCAAGACGCACATGAAAAGCTGCTCAACAGCACTAATTATTAGAGAAATGCAAATCAAAACTACAATGAGGTATCACCTCACACCTGTTAGAATCCGCATCATCAGAAAATCTAGAAACAACAAATTCTGGGGAGGGTGTGGACAAAAGGAGCCCTCTTCCACTATAGGTGGGAATGTAAATTGATACAGTCAGTATGGAGAACACTATGGAGTTTCCTTAAAAAAAACTAGAAATAGAATTACCATCTGATCCAGCAATCCCACTTCTGGGCATATACCCAGAGAAAACCATAAATCAAAAAGGCACATTCACCACAATGTTCATTGCAGCACTATTTACAATAGCCAGGTAATGGAAGCAACCTAAATGCCCACAGACAGATGAATGGATAAAGATGGGGTACATATATCAAATGGAATATTACTCGGCCATAAAAAGGAATGAAACTGGGTCATTTGTAGAGACATCGATGGATCTAGAGACTGTCATACAGAATGAAGTAAGTCAGAAAGAGGAAAACAAATATTGTATATTAATGCATATATGTGGAACCTAAAAAATGGTACAGATGAACTGCTTTGCAGGAAAGAAATAGAGACACACAGGTAGAGAACAAACGTATGGACACCAAGTGTGGGAAGCCATGGGGTGGTTGTGGTGGGATGAGTTGGGAGATTGAGATTGACCTGTATACATGTATATGCATAAAATACATAACTAATAATAACCTGCTGTATAAAAATTAAATAAAATTAAATTTCAAAATTATAAAATATAAAATTTAAAAATAAAAGAGAAAAAAGTTCTTCCCTTCACAGAGATGTATTTATAGGAATGAATTATTTCCATGCTTATATCTATAAATACATAATAGAGGAATAAAAGCTAACTTGGACCATAAAAGAAGAAAAACCTGAACCCACCAGTTATACAGAGGAAAACGCTATCAGGGCACTTGCTCCAGTGGTAAACAATTCTGAAATTGGTCAGAGGTGGGGACTCATCTCCCATACAGCCAGCAACCCACCCCCCACACAAGGAGCGTCCTCATTGCAAAGCTGGGGGACCGTGCCGAGGCATCTCTGAATAAAGGTGAGCTGAGCCCCAGGCCAGCTGCTGCTGAACTGTTCCCACCCTTCCCAGGTAAAACACCTGAATATGTACAAGGGCTTGAAAGACTAGAGGAAGGGCCGTGGAGCCACACCAGCGACAGCACGCAGGCCAACTTGGTGCCTGCAGGCCGGCCAGTGTGGTCCTGGCCCCGGGCGCTCTTCCGGAAGCTTTCCATTGTCCTGCCTGAGATACCCCACCTGTCCCGGCCCCCACTGCTTTTTTCCTTCCTCACCTCTGTCCGGAGAGAAATTCCCACGGAAGGTATGGGTGACACATCCTCTTCTTTACAGGAGGCAGCCTGGCAACTCCTGCAGAAAGGTCAGCAGAACCCCACTCACACTGGGCCACCAACAAAGCTGTGGCCCCTCACTCCCTCCCACCAGCACAGCCCCGAGACTGCTGACGGGGCAGAGAATATGGAGTCAGGCACAGCTTCAGGGGCTATTGCTGCCTGGAGCGCTGTTTATATTGACCTCAACCAGGCACACCTGGGGAGGGCCGGCCGGCAGGATAAGGCTGCCCACGTCAGCTAATCCACAACCCTCAGGGAATCAGATTGTTGAAAATGGACCTCGCTAAGTCAGAATAGAAGGCAAGGAAAAAAAGGACACAATGCCATTTGCAGCACCGTAGATGAGTCTAGAGGTAATCAGGTGACATGTAGTAAGTCAGAAAGTGAAAGACACATATCATATCATATCACTTATAGGTGTTACCTAAAAATGGATACCAGGGCAGATATTTCCACGGAGAAGGGCAATCACAGATTCATTACACAAACTTATGGTTCACCAATGGAAAGGTGTGAGGATTGGTTTCATTACGATATCGGGGTTAACAGACTTATACAAACACAGGTGACATATATAATCACCAAAGACCTACGGAATAGCAAAAGACTACTCAACATTCTGTCATAACGTACATGGGAAATGGATCCCAGGAAAAACAGACATCTGTATATGTGTAAAAGAACCACATCTTCCACACCTCCAACAAGCCAAACATTGTAATCAAACTTGCAGTAATAAAAAATAAAAATTAAATTAAAAACACGAACCAGAAGTAGGGAGACAAACTTGAGGGGCTTTCTCCTGGCACATTCCATTCTAAATTCCAATCTAGAACACGACTTCCATTGAGGCTCTGTTGCCCTAGTAACCAGAATTGGTAAGGGAGAACTGCTGCCACCTTGTGGCCGTTTCACACAACAGCAGCTTTAATCCCAGCGCTAATGGTCAGTTGATATTCAAAATCATTGCAGGCCTGTAAATGACACCTGCCCTTAAAACAAATCCTGGGGTCACATATCGACCAAAAAATTCAAAGGACGTCCATATTTCAAAACGACCGTTTCAAAAGGCATATTTTATGCACATTAGTTTTCTGCTTCTTTTTCTTTCTTTCTTTTTTGGTTAAAAAAACGGGAATGGAAAAAGGCATCCCTCAGAAGGGGCGAAAATAGTTGCAAACGAATCAATGGACAAAGGTTTAATGTCCAATATATATAAACAGCTCATGCAGCTTAATATTAAAAAAACAAACAACCCAATACAAACATTGGCAGAATATCTAAAGAGACGTTTCTTCAAAGAAGACACAGAGATGGCCAAGACGCACATGAAAAGCTGCTCAACAGCACTAATTATTAGAGAAATGCAAATCAAAACTACAATGAGGTATCACCTCACACCTGTTAGGATCGGCATCATCAGAAAATCTACAAACAACAAATTCTGGGGAGGGTGTGGACAAACGGAGCCCTCTTCCACTACTGGTGGGAATGTAAATTGATACAGGCACTATGGAGAACACTATGGAGTTTCCTTTAAAAAACTAGAAATAGAATTACCATCTGATCCAGCAATCCCACTTCTGGGCATATACCCAGAGAAAACCAGAAATCAAAAAGGCACATTCACCACAATGTTCATAGCAGCACTATTTACAATAGCCAGGTAATGGAAGCAACCTAAATGCCCACAGACAGATGAATGGATACAGATGGGGTACATATATAAAATGGAATATTACTCGGCCACAAAAAGGAATGAAACTGGGTCATTTGTAGAGACATCGATGGATCTAGAGACTGTCATACAGAATGAAGTAAGTCAGAAAGAGGAAATCAAATATTGTATATTAATGCATATATGTGGAACCTAAAAAATGGTACAGATGAACTGGTTTGCAGGGAAGAAATAGAGACGCAGAGGTCGAGAACAAACGTATGGACACCAAGTGTGGGAAGCCATGGGGTGGTGGTGGTGGGATGAGTTGGGAGATTCGGGTTGACCTGTATACATGTATATGCATAAAATACATAACTAATAATAACCTGCTGTATAAAAAAAGTAAATAAAATTAAATTTCAAAATTTTAAAAAATATAATTTAAAAATAAAACAGAAAAAATTTATTCCCTTCACACAGATGTATTTATAGGAATGAATTATTTCCATGCTTATATCTATAAATACATAAAAGAGGAATAAAATCTAACTTGAACCATAAACGAAAAAAAACCTGAACCCACCAGTTATACAGAGGAAAACCCTATCAGGGCACTTTCTCCAGCGGTAAACAATTCTGAAGTTGGTCAGAGGTGGGGAATCATCTCCCATCCAGCCAGGAACCCACCCCCCACGCAAGAAGCGTCCTCATTGCAAAGCTGGGAGACCGTGCCGAGGCATCTCTGAATAAAGGTGAGCTGAGCCCCAGGCCAGCTGCTGCTGAACTGTTCCCACCCTTCCCAGGTAAAACACCTGAATATGTACAAGGGCTTGAAAGCCTAGAGGAAGGGCCATGGAGCACACTAGCGAAAGCACGCAGGCCAAGTTGGTGACTGCAGGCCAGCCAGGGTGGTCCTGGCCCCGTGCGCTCTTCCGGAAGCTTTCCATTGTCCTGCCTGAGATACCCCTCCTGTCCCGGCCCCCACTGCGTTTTTCCTTCCTCACCTCTGTCAGGAGAGAAATTCCAGTGGAAGGTATGGGTGACACATCCTCTTCTTTACAGGTGGCAGCCTGGCAACTCCTGCAGAAAGGCCAGCAGTGCCCCACTCACACCGGGCCACCAACAAAGCTGTGGCCCCTCATTCCCTCCCACCAGCTCAGCCCCGAGACTGCTGACGGGGCAGAGAATATGGAGTCAGGCACAGCTTCAGGGGCTATTGCTGACTGGAGCGCTGTTTATATTGACCTCAACCAGGCACACCTGGGGAGGGCCGGCCGGCAGGGTAAGGCTGCCCAGGTCAGCTAATCCGCAACCCTCAGGGAATCACATTGTTGAAAATGGACCTCGCTAAGGCAGAATAGAAGCCAAGGAAAATAAGGACACAATGCCATTTGCAGCACCGTAGATGAGTTTAGAGGTAATCACGTGACATGTAGTAAGTCAGAAAGTGAAAGACACATATCATATCATATCACTTATAGGTGTTACCTAAAAATGGATACCAGGGCAGATATTTCCACGGAGAAGGGCAATCACAGATTCATTAAACACACTTATGGTTCACCAATGGAAAGGTGTGTGGATTGGTTTCATTACGATATCGGTGTTAACAGACATATACAAACACAGGTGACATATATAATCACCAAAGACCTACGGAATACCAAGAGAAGACTACTCAACATTCTGTCATAACGTACCTGGGAAAAGGATCCCAGGGAGAACAGACATCTGTATATGTGTAAAAGAACCACATCTTCGACACCTACAATAAGCCAAACATTGTAATCAAACTTGCTGTAATAAAAAATAAAAATTTAAATTAAAAATACGAACAAGAAGTAGGGAGACAAACTTGAGGGGCTTTCTCCTGGCACATTCCATTCTAAATTCCAATCTAGACCACGACTTCCATTGAGGCTCTGCTGCCCTAGTAACCAGATTTGGTAAGGGAGAACTGCTGCCACCTTGTGGCCGTTTCACACAACAGCAGCTTTAATCCCAGCGCTAATGGTCAGTTGATATTCAAAATCATTGCAGGCCTGTAAATGACACCTGCCCTGAAAACAAATCCCGGGGTCACATATCGACCAAAAAATTCAAAGGACGTCCATATTTCAAAACGACCGTTTCAAAAGGCATATTTTATGTACATTAGTGTTCTGCTTCTTTGTCTTTCTTTCTTTTTTGGTTAAAAAGACGGGAATGGAAAAAGGCATCCCTCAGACTGGGCGAAAATCGTTGCAAACGAATCAATGGACAAAAGTTTAATCTCCAATATATATAAACAGCTCATGCAGCTTAATATTAAAAAAACAAACAACCCAATACAAAAATGGGCAGAAGATCTAAAGAGACGTTTCTTCAAAGAAGACACAGAGATGGCCAAGATGCACATGAAAAGCTGCTCAACAGCACTAATTATTAGAGAAATGCAAATCAAAACTACAATGAGGTATCACCTCACACCTGTTAGGATCGGCATCATCAGAAAATCTACAAACAACAAATTCTGGGGAGGGTGTGGACAAACGGAGCCCTCTTCCACTACTGGTGGGAATGTAAATTGATACAGTCACTATGGAGAACACTATGGAGTTTCCTTTAAAAAACTAGAAATAGAATTACCATCTGATCCAGCAATCCCACTTCTGGGCATATACCCAGAGAAAACCAGAAATCAAAAAGGCACATTCACCACAATGTTCATAGCAGCACTATTTACAATAGCCAGGTAATGGAAGCAACCTAAATGCCCACAGACAGATGAATGGATACAGATGGGGTACATATATAAAATGGAATATTACTCGGCCACAAAAAGGAATGAAACTGGGTCATTTGTAGAGACATCGATGGATCTAGAGACTGTCATACAGAATGAAGTAAGTCAGAAAGAGGAAATCAAATATTGTATATTAATGCATATATGTGGAACCTGAAAAATGGTACAGATGAACTGGTTTGCAGGGAAGAAACAGAGACGCAGAGGTCGAGAACAAACGTATGGACACCAAGTGTGGGAAGCCATGGGGTGGTGGTGGTGGGATGAGTTGGGAGATTCGGGTTGACCTGTATACATGTATATGCATAAAATACATAACTAATAATAACCTGCTGTATAAAAAAAGTAAATAAAATTAAATTTCAAAATTTTAAAAAATAAAATTTAAAAATAAAACAGAAAAAATTTATTACCTTCACACAGATGTATTTATAGGAATGAATTATTTCCATGCTTATATCTATAAATACATAAAAGAGGAATAAAATCTAACTTGAACCATAAACGAAAAAAAACCTGAACCCACCAGTTATACAGAGGAAAACCCTATCAGGGCACTTTCTCCAGTGGTAAACAATTCTGAAGTTGGTCAGAGGTGGGGAATCATCTCCCATCCAGCCAGGAACCCACCCCCCACGCAAGAAGCGTCCTCATTGCAAAGCTGGGAGACCGTGCCGAGGCATCTCTGAATAAAGGTGAGCTGAGCCCCAGGCCAGCTGCTGCTGAACTGTTCCCACCCTTCCCAGGTAAAACACCTGAATATGTACAAGGGCTTGAAAGCCTAGAGGAAGGGCCATGGAGCACACTAGGGAAAGCACGCAGGCCAAGTTGGTGACTGCAGGCCAGCCAGGGTGGTCCTGGCCCCGTGCGCTCTTCCGGAAGCTTTCCATTGTCCTGCCTGAGATACCCCTCCTGTCCCGGCCCCCACTGCGTTTTTCCTTCCTCACCTCTGTCAGGAGAGAAATTCCAGTGGAAGGTATGGGTGACACATCCTCTTCTTTACAGGTGGCAGCCTGGCAACTCCTGCAGAAAGGCCAGCAGTGCCCCACTCACACCGGGCCACCAACAAAGCTGTGGCCCCTCATTCCCTCCCACCAGCTCAGCCCCGAGACTGCTGACGGGGCAGAGAATATGGAGTCAGGCACAGCTTCAGGGGCTATTGCTGACTGGAGCGCTGTTTATATTGACCTCAACCAGGCACACCTGGGGAGGGCCGGCCGGCAGGGTAAGGCTGCCCAGGTCAGCTAATCCGCAACCCTCAGGGAATCACATTGTTGAAAATGGACCTCGCTAAGGCAGAATAGAAGCCAAGGAAAATAAGGACACAATGCCATTTGCAGCACCGTAGATGAGTCTAGAGGTAATCACGTGACTTGTATTAAGTCAGAAAGTGAAAGACACATATCATATCATATCACTTATAGGTGTTACCTAAAAATGGATACCAGGGCAGATATTTCCACGGAGAAGGGCAATCACAGATTCATTAAACACACTTATGGTTCACCAATGGAAAGGTGTGTGGATTGGTTTCATTACGATATCGGTGTTAACAGACATATACAAACACAGGTGACATATATAATCACCAAAGACCTACGGAATACCAAGAGAAGACTACTCAACATTCTGTCATAACGTACCTGGGAAAAGGATCCCAGGGAGAACAGACATCTGTATATGTGTAAAAGAACCACATCTTCGACACCTACAATAAGCCAAACATTGTAATCAAACTTGCTGTAATAAAAAATAAAAATTTAAATTAAAAATACGAACAAGAAGTAGGGAGACAAACTTGAGGGGCTTTCTCCTGGCACATTCCATTCTAAATTCCAATCTAGAACACGACTTCCATTGAGGCTCTGCTGCCCTAGTAACCAGATTTGGTAAGGGAGAACTGCTGCCACCTTGTGGCCGTTTCACACAACAGCAGCTTTAATCCCAGCGCTAATGGTCAGTTGATATTCAAAATCATTGCAGGCCTGTAAATGACACCTGCCCTGAAAACAAATCCCGGGGTCACATATCGACCAAAAAATTCAAAGGACGTCCATATTTCAAAACGACCGTTTCAAAAGGCATATTTTATGTACATTAGTGTTCTGCTTCTTTGTCTTTCTTTCTTTTTTGGTTAAAAAGACGGGAATGGAAAAAGGCATCCCTCAGACTGGGCGAAAATCGTTGCAAACGAATCAATGGACAAAAGTTTAATCTCCAATATATATAAACAGCTCATGCAGCTTAATATTAAAAAAACAAACAACCCAATACAAAAATGGGCAGAAGATCTAAAGAGACGTTTCTTCAAAGAAGACACAGAGATGGCCAAGATGCACATGAAAAGCTGCTCAACAGCACTAATTATTAGAGAAATGCAAATCAAAACTACAATGAGGTATCACCTCACACCTGTTAGGATCGGCATCATCAGAAAATCTACAAACAACAAATTCTGGGGAGGGTGTGGACAAACGGAGCCCTCTTCCACTACTGGTGGGAATGTAAATTGATACAGTCACTATGGAGAACACTATGGAGTTTCCTTTAAAAAACTAGAAATAGAATTACCATCTGATCCAGCAATCCCACTTCTGGGCATATACCCAGAGAAAACCAGAAATCAAAAAGGCACATTCACCACAATGTTCATAGCAGCACTATTTACAATAGCCAGGTAATGGAAGCAACCTAAATGCCCACAGACAGATGAATGGATACAGATGGGGTACATATATAAAATGGAATATTACTCGGCCACAAAAAGGAATGAAACTGGGTCATTTGTAGAGACATCGATGGATCTAGAGACTGTCATACAGAATGAAGTAAGTCAGAAAGGGGAAATCAAATATTGTATATTAATGCATATATTTGGAACCTAAAAAATGGTACAGATGAACTGGTTTGCAGGGAAGAAACAGAGACGCAGAGGTCGAGAACAAACGTATGGACACCAAGTGTGGGAAGCCATGGGGTGGTGGTGGTGGGATGAGTTGGGAGATTCGGGTTGACCTGTATACATGTATATGCATAAAATACATAACTAATAATAACCTGCTGTATAAAAAAAGTAAATAAAATTAAATTTCAAAATTTTAAAAAATAAAATTTAAAAATAAAACAGAAAAAATTTATTCCCTTCACACAGATGTATTTATAGGAATGAATTATTTCCATGCTTATATCTATAAATACATAAAAGAGGAATAAAATCTAACTTGAACCATAAACGAAAAAAAACCTGAACCCACCAGTTATACAGAGGAAAACCCTATCAGGGCACTTTCTCCAGCGGTAAACAATTCTGAAGTTGGTCAGAGGTGGGGAATCATCTCCCATCCAGCCAGGAACCCACCCCCCACACAAGAAGCGTCCTCATTGCAAAGCTGGGAGACCGTGCCGAGGCATCTCTGAATAAAGGTGAGCTGAGCCCCAGGCCAGCTGCTGCTGAACTGTTCCCACCCTTCCCAGGTAAAACACCTGAATATGTACAAGGGCTTGAAAGCCTAGAGGAAGGGCCATGGAGCA
Organism: Mesoplodon bidens; assembly: GCF_964165515.1. Classification (NCBI taxonomy): domain Eukaryota; kingdom Metazoa; phylum Chordata; class Mammalia; order Artiodactyla; family Ziphiidae; genus Mesoplodon; species Mesoplodon bidens. The sequence continues at coordinate 1,681,586 of NC_138168.1, forward strand.
CACTAGCGAAAGCACGCAGGCCAAGTTGGTGACTGCAGGCCAGCCAGGGTGGTCCTGGCCCCGTGCGCTCTTCCGGAAGCTTTCCATTGTCCTGCCTGAGATACCCCTCCTGTCCCGGCCCCCACTGCGTTTTTCCTTCCTCACCTCTGTCAGGAGAGAAATTCCAGTGGAAGGTATGGGTGACACATCCTCTTCTTTACAGGTGGCAGCCTGGCAACTCCTGCAGAAAGGCCAGCAGTGCCCCACTCACACCGGGCCACCAACAAAGCTGTGGCCCCTCATTCCCTCCCACCAGCTCAGCCCCGAGACTGCTGACGGGGCAGAGAATATGGAGTCAGGCACAGCTTCAGGGGCTATTGCTGACTGGAGCGCTGTTTATATTGACCTCAACCAGGCACACCTGGGGAGGGCCGGCCGGCAGGGTAAGGCTGCCCAGCTCAGCTAATCCGCAACCCTCAGGGAATCACATTGTTGAAAATGGACCTCGCTAAGGCAGAATAGAAGCCAAGGAAAATAAGGACACAATGCCATATGCAGCACCGTAGATGAGTCTAGAGGTAATCACGTGACTTGTAGTAAGTCAGAAAGTGAAAGACACATATCATATCATATCACTTATAGGTGTTACCTAAAAATGGATACCAGGGCAGATATTTCCACGGAGAAGGGCAATCACAGATTCATTAAACACACTTATGGTTCACCAATGGAAAGGTGTGTGGATTGGTTTCATTACGATATCGGTGTTAACAGACATATACAAACACAGGTGACATATATAATCACCAAAGACCTACGGAATACCAAGAGAAGACTACTCAACATTCTGTCATAACGTACCTGGGAAAAGGATCCCAGGGAGAACAGACATCTGTATTATGTGTAAAAGAACCACATCTTCGACACCTACAATAAGCCAAACATTGTAATCAAACTTGCTGTAATAAAAAATAAAAATTTAAATTAAAAATACGAACAAGAAGTAGGGAGACAAACTTGAGGGGCTTTCTCCTGGCACATTCCATTCTAAATTCCAATCTAGAACACGACTTCCATTGAGGCTCTGCTGCCCTAGTAACCAGATTTGGTAAGGGAGAACTGCTGCCACCTTGTGGCCGTTTCACACAACAGCAGCTTTAATCCCAGCGCTAATGGTCAGTTGATATTCAAAATCATTGCAGGCCTGTAAATGACACCTGCCCTGAAAACAAATCCTGGGGTCACATATCGACCAAAAAATTCAAAGGACGTCCATATTTCAAAACGACCGTTTCAAAAGGCATATTTTATGTACATTAGTGTTCTGCTTCTTTGTCTTTCTTTCTTTTTTGGTTAAAAAGACGGGAATGGAAAAAGGCATCCCTCAGACTGGGCGAAAATCGTTGCAAACGAATCAATGGACAAAAGTTTAATCTCCAATATATATAAACAGCTCATGCAGCTTAATATTAAAAAAACAAACAACCCAATACAAAAATGGGCAGAAGATCTAAAGAGACGTTTCTTCAAAGAAGACACAGAGATGGCCAAGATGCACATGAAAAGCTACTGAACAGCACTAATTATTAGAGAAATGCAAATCAAAACTACAATGAGGTATCACCTCACACCTGTTAGGATCGGCATCATCAGAAAATCTACAAACAACAAATTCTGGGGAGGGTGTGGACAAACGGAGCCCTCTTCCACTACTGGTGGGAATGTAAATTGATACAGTCACTATGGAGAACACTATGGAGTTTCCTTTAAAAAACTAGAAATAGAATTACCATCTGATCCAGCAATCCCACTTCTGGGCATATACCCAGAGAAAACCAGAAATCAAAAAGGCACATTCACCACAATGTTCATAGCAGCACTATTTACAATAGCCAGGTAATGGAAGCAACCTAAATGCCCACAGACAGATGAATGGATACAGATGGGGTACATATATAAAATGGAATATTACTCGGCCACAAAAAGGAATGAAACTGGGTCATTTGTAGAGACATCGATGGATCTAGAGACTGTCATACAGAATGAAGTAAGTCAGAAAGAGGAAATCAAATATTGTATATTAATGCATATATGTGGAACCTGAAAAATGGTACAGATGAACTGGTTTGCAGGGAAGAAACAGAGACGCAGAGGTCGAGAACAAACGTATGGACACCAAGTGTGGGAAGCCATGGGGTGGTGGTGGTGGGATGAGTTGGGAGATTCGGGTTGACCTGTATACATGTATATGCATAAAATACATAACTAATAATAACCTGCTGTATAAAAAAAGTAAATAAAATTAAATTTCAAAATTTTAAAAAATAAAATTTAAAAATAAAACAGAAAAAATTTATTACCTTCACACAGATGTATTTATAGGAATGAATTATTTCCATGCTTATATCTATAAATACATAAAAGAGGAATAAAATCTAACTTGAACCATAAACGAAAAAAAACCTGAACCCACCAGTTATACAGAGGAAAACCCTATCAGGGCACTTTCTCCAGCGGTAAACAATTCTGAAGTTGGTCAGAGGTGGGGAATCATCTCCCATCCAGCCAGGAACCCACCCCCCACGCAAGAAGCGTCCTCATTGCAAAGCTGGGAGACCGTGCCGAGGCATCTCTGAATAAAGGTGAGCTGAGCCCCAGGCCAGCTGCTGCTGAACTGTTCCCACCCTTCCCAGGTAAAACACCTGAATATGTACAAGGGCTTGAAAGCCTAGAGGAAGGGCCATGGAGCACACTAGCGAAAGCACGCAGGCCAAGTTGGTGACTGCAGGCCAGCCAGGGTGGTCCTGGCCCCGTGCGCTCTTCCGGAAGCTTTCCATTGTCCTGCCTGAGATACCCCTCCTGTCCCGGCCCCCACTGCGTTTTTCCTTCCTCACCTCTGTCAGGAGAGAAATTCCAGTGGAAGGTATGGGTGACACATCCTCTTCTTTACAGGTGGCAGCCTGGCAACTCCTGCAGAAAGGCCAGCAGTGCCCCACTCACACCGGGCCACCAACAAAGCTGTGGCCCCTCATTCCCTCCCACCAGCTCAGCCCCGAGACTGCTGACGGGGCAGAGAATATGGAGTCAGGCACAGCTTCAGGGGCTATTGCTGACTGGAGCGCTGTTTATATTGACCTCAACCAGGCACACCTGGGGAGGGCCAGCCGGCAGGGTAAGGCTGCCCAGGTCAGCTAATCCGCAACCCTCAGGGAATCACATTGTTGAAAATGGACCTCGCTAAGGCAGAATAGAAGCCAAGGAAAATAAGGACACAATGCCATTTGCAGCACCGTAGATGAGTCTAGAGGTAATCACGTGACTTGTATTAAGTCAGAAAGTGAAAGACACATATCATATCATATCACTTATAGGTGTTACCTAAAAATGGATACCAGGGCAGATATTTCCACGGAGAAGGGCAATCACAGATTCATTAAACACACTTATGGTTCACCAATGGAAAGGTGTGTGGATTGGTTTCATTACGATATCGGTGTTAACAGACATATACAAACACAGGTGACATATATAATCACCAAAGACCTACGGAATACCAAGAGAAGACTACTCAACATTCTGTCATAACGTACCTGGGAAAAGGATCCCAGGGAGAACAGACATCTGTATATGTGTAAAAGAACCACATCTTCGACACCTACAATAAGCCAAACATTGTAATCAAACTTGCTGTAATAAAAAATAAAAATTTAAATTAAAAATACGAACAAGAAGTAGGGAGACAAACTTGAGGGGCTTTCTCCTGGCACATTCCATTCTAAATTCCAATCTAGAACACGACTTCCATTGAGGCTCTGCTGCCCTAGTAACCAGATTTGGTAAGGGAGAACTGCTGCCACCTTGTGGCCGTTTCACACAACAGCAGCTTTAATCCCAGCGCTAATGGTCAGTTGATATTCAAAATCATTGCAGGCCTGTAAATGACACCTGCCCTGAAAACAAATCCCGGGGTCACATATCGACCAAAAAATTCAAAGGACGTCCATATTTCAAAACGACCGTTTCAAAAGGCATATTTTATGTACATTAGTGTTCTGCTTCTTTGTCTTTCTTTCTTTTTTGGTTAAAAAGACGGGAATGGAAAAAGGCATCCCTCAGACTGGGCGAAAATCGTTGCAAACGAATCAATGGACAAAAGTTTAATCTCCAATATATATAAACAGCTCATGCAGCTTAATATTAAAAAAACAAACAACCCAATACAAAAATGGGCAGAAGATCTAAAGAGACGTTTCTTCAAAGAAGACACAGAGATGGCCAAGATGCACATGAAAAGCTGCTCAACAGCACTAATTATTAGAGAAATGCAAATCAAAACTACAATGAGGTATCACCTCACACCTGTTAGGATCGGCATCATCAGAAAATCTACAAACAACAAATTCTGGGGAGGGTGTGGACAAACGGAGCCCTCTTCCACTACTGGTGGGAATGTAAATTGATACAGTCACTATGGAGAACACTATGGAGTTTCCTTTAAAAAACTAGAAATAGAATTACCATCTGATCCAGCAATCCCACTTCTGGGCATATACCCAGAGAAAACCAGAAATCAAAAAGGCACATTCACCACAATGTTCATAGCAGCACTATTTACAATAGCCAGGTAATGGAAGCAACCTAAATGCCCACAGACAGATGAATGGATACAGATGGGGTACATATATAAAATGGAATATTACTCGGCCACAAAAAGGAATGAAACTGGGTCATTTGTAGAGACATCGATGGATCTAGAGACTGTCATACAGAATGAAGTAAGTCAGAAAGGGGAAATCAAATATTGTATATTAATGCATATATTTGGAACCTAAAAAATGGTACAGATGAACTGGTTTGCAGGGAAGAAACAGAGACGCAGAGGTCGAGAACAAACGTATGGACACCAAGTGTGGGAAGCCATGGGGTGTTGGTGGTGGGATGAGTTGGGAGATTCGGGTTGACCTGTATACATGTATATGCATAAAATACATAACTAATAATAACCTGCTGTATAAAAAAAGTAAATAAAATTAAATTTCAAAATTTTAAAAAATAAAATTTAAAAATAAAACAGAAAAAATTTATTCCCTTCACACAGATGTATTTATAGGAATGAATTATTTCCCTGCTTATATCTATAAATACATAAAAGAGGAATAAAATCTAACTTGAACCATAAACGAAAAAAAACCTGAACCCACCAGTTATACAGAGGAAAACCCTATCAGGGCACTTTCTCCAGCGGTAAACAATTCTGAAGTTGGTCAGAGGTGGGGAATCATCTCCCATCCAGCCAGGAACCCACCCCCCACGCAAGAAGCGTCCTCATTGCAAAGCTGGGAGACCGTGCCGAGGCATCTCTGAATAAAGGTGAGCTGAGCCCCAGGCCAGCTGCTGCTGAACTGTTCCCACCCTTCCCAGGTAAAACACCTGAATATGTACAAGGGCTTGAAAGCCTAGAGGAAGGGCCATGGAGCACACTAGCGAAAGCACGCAGGCCAAGTTGGTGACTGCAGGCCAGCCAGGGTGGTCCTGGCCCCGTGCGCTCTTCCGGAAGCTTTCCATTGTCCTGCCTGAGATACCCCTCCTGTCCCGGCCCCCACTGCGTTTTTCCTTCCTCACCTCTGTCAGGAGAGAAATTCCAGTGGAAGGTATGGGTGACACATCCTCTTCTTTACAGGTGGCAGCCTGGCAACTCCTGCAGAAAGGCCAGCAGTGCCCCACTCACACCGGGCCACCAACAAAGCTGTGGCCCCTCATTCCCTCCCACCAGCTCAGCCCCGAGACTGCTGACGGGGCAGAGAATATGGAGTCAGGCACAGCTTCAGGGGCTATTGCTGACTGGAGCGCTGTTTATATTGACCTCAACCAGGCACACCTGGGGAGGGCCGGCCGGCAGGGTAAGGCTGCCCAGGTCAGCTAATCCGCAACCCTCAGGGAATCACATTGTTGAAAATGGACCTCGCTAAGGCAGAATAGAAGCCAAGGAAAATAAGGACACAATGCCATATGCAGCACCGTAGATGAGTCTAGAGGTAATCACGTGACTTGTAGTAAGTCAGAAAGTGAAAGACACATATCATATCATATCACTTATAGGTGTTACCTAAAAATGGATACCAGGGCAGATATTTCCACGGAGAAGGGCAATCACAGATTCATTAAACACACTTATGGTTCACCAATGGAAAGGTGTGTGGATTGGTTTCATTACGATATCGGTGTTAACAGACATATACAAATACAGCTGACATATATAATCACCAAAGACCTACGGAATACCAAGAGAAGACTACTCAACATTCTGTCATAACGTACCTGGGAAAAGGATCCCAGGGAGAACAGACATCTGTATATGTGTAAAAGAACCACATCTTCGACACCTACAATAAGCCAAACATTGTAATCAAACTTGCTGTAATAAAAAATAAAAATTTAAATTAAAAATACGAACAAGAAGTAGGGAGACAAACTTGAGGGGCTTTCTCCTGGCACATTCCATTCTAAATTCCAATCTAGAACACGACTTCCATTGAGGCTCTGCTGCCCTAGTAACCAGATTTGGTAAGGGAGAACTGCTGCCACCTTGTGGCCGTTTCACACAACAGCAGCTTTAATCCCAGCGCTAATGGTCAGTTGATATTCAAAATCATTGCAGGCCTGTAAATGACACCTGCCCTGAAAACAAATCCTGGGGTCACATATCGACCAAAAAATTCAAAGGACGTCCATATTTCAAAACGACCGTTTCAAAAGGCATATTTTATGTACATTAGTGTTCTGCTTCTTTGTCTTTCTTTCTTTTTTGGTTAAAAAGACGGGAATGGAAAAAGGCATCCCTCAGACTGGGCGAAAATCGTTGCAAACGAATCAATGGACAAAAGTTTAATCTCCAATATATATAAACATCTCATGCAGCTTAATATTAAAAAAACAAACAAACCAATACAAAAATGGGCAGAAGATCTAAAGAGACATTTCTTCAAAGAAGACACAGAGATGGCCAAGATGCACATGAAAAGCTGCTCAACAGCACTAATTATTAGAGAAATGCAAATCAAAACTACAATGAGGTATCACCTCACACCTGTTAGGATCGGCATCATCAGAAAATCTACAAACAACAAATTCTGGGGAGGGTGTGGACAAACGGAGCCCTCTTCCACTATTAGTGGGAATGTAAATTGATACAGTCACTATGGAGAACACTATGGAGTTTCCTTTAAAAAACTAGAAATAGAATTACCATCTGATCCAGCAATCCCACTTCTGGGCATATACCCAGAGAAAACCAGAAATCAAAAAGGCACATTCACCACAATGTTCATAGCAGCACTATTTACAATAGCCAGGTAATGGAAGCAACCTAAATGCTCACAGACAGATGAATGGATACAGATGGGGTACATATATAAAATGGAATATTACTCGGCCACAAAAAGGAATGAAACTGGGTCATTTGTAGAGACATCGATGGATCTAGAGACTGTCATACAGAATGAAGTAAGTCAGAAAGAGGAAATCAAATATTGTATATTAATGCATATATGTGGAACCTAAAAAATGGTACAGATGAACTGGTTTGCAGGGAAGAAATAGTGACACACAGGTAGAGAACAAACGTATGGACACCAAGTGTGGGAAGCCATGGGGTGGTGGTGGTGGGATGAGTTGGGAGATTGAGATTGACCTGTATACATGTATATGCATAAAATACATAACTAATAATAACCTGCTGTATAAAAAAGTAAATAAAATTAAATTTCAAAATTATAAAAAATAAAATTTAAAAATAAAAGAGAAAAAAGTTCTTCCCTTCACACAGATGTATTTATAGGAATGAATTATTTCCATGCTTATATCTATAAATACATAAAAGAGGAATAAAAGCTAACTTGAACCATAAAAGAAGAAAAACCAGAACCCACCAGTTATACAGAGGAAAACGCTATCAGGACACTTGCTCCAGCGGTAAACAATTCTGAATATGGTCAGAAGTGGGGAATCATCTCCCATACAGCTAGCAACCCACCCCCCACACAAGGAGCGTCCTCACTGCAAAGCTGGGGGACCGTGCTGAGGCATCTCTGAATAAAGGTGAGCTGAGCCCCAGGCCAGCTGCTGCTGAACTGTTCCCACCCTTCCCAGGTAAAACACCTGAATATGTACAAGGGCTTGAAAGTCTAGAGGAAGGGCCGTGGAGCCACACCAGCGACAGCACGCAGGCCAACTTGGTGCCTGCAGGCCAGCCAGGGTGGTCCTGGCCCCGGGCGCTCTTCCGGAAGCTTTCCATTGTCCTGCCTGAGATACCCCACCTGTCCCGGCCCCCACTGCTTTTTTCCTTCCTCACCTCTGTCCGGAGAGAAATTCCAGCGGAAGGTATGGGTGACACATCCTCTTCTTTACAGGAGGCAGCCTGGCAACTCCTGCAGAAAGGTCAGCAGAACCCCACTCACACCGGGCCACCAACAAAGCTGTGGCCCCTCACTCCCTCCCACCAGCACAGCCCCGAGACTGCTGACGGGGCAGAGAATATGGAGTCAGGCACAGCTTCAGGGGCTATTGCTGCCTGGAGCGCTGTTTATATTGACCTCAACCAGGCACACCTGGGGAGGGCCGGCCGGCAGGATAAGGCTGCCCACGTCAGCTAATCCACAACCCGCAGGGAATCACATTGTTGAAAATGGACCTCGCTAAGTCAGAATAGAAGGCAAGGAAAAAAAGGACACAATGCCATTTGCAGCACCGTAGATGAGTCTAGAGGTAATCACGTGACATGTAGTAAGTCAGAAAGTGAAAGACACATATCATATCATATCACTTATAGGTGTTACCTAAAAATGGATACCAGGGCAGATATTTCCACGGAGAAGGGCAATCACAGCTTCATTAAACAAACTTATGGTTCACCAATGGAAAGGTGAGAGGATTGGTTTCATTACGATATCGGGGTTAACAGACTTATACAAACACAGGTGACATATATAATCACCAAAGAACTACGGAATACCAAAAGACTACTCAACATTCTGTGATAACGTACATGGGAAAAGGATCCCAGGAAAAACAGACATCTGTATATGTGTAAAAGAACCACATCTTCCACACCTCCAACAAGCCAAACATTGTAATCAAACTTGCTGTAATAAAAAATAAAAATTAAATTAAAAACACGAACCAGAAGTAGGGAGACAAACTTGAGGGGCTTTCTCCTGGCACATTCCATTCTAAATTCCAATCTAGAACACGACTTCCATTGAGGCTCTGTTGCCCTAGTAACCAGAATTGGTAAGGGAGAACTGCTGCCACCTTGTGGCCGTTTCACACAACAGCAGCTTTAATCCCAGCGCTAATGGTCAGTTGATATTCAAAATCATTGCAGGCCGGTAAATGACACCTGCCCTGAAAACAAATCCTGGGGTCACATATCGACCAAAAAATTCAAACGACGCCCGTATTTCGAAACGACCGTTTCAAAAGGCATATTTTACGCACATTAGTGTTCTGCTTATTTTTGTTTCTATCCTTTTTAGTTAAAAAAGCCGGAATGGAAAAAGGCATCCCTCAGAAGGGGCGAAAATCGTTGCAAACGAATCAATGGACAAAGGTTTAATCTCCAATATATATAAACAGCTCATGCAGCTTAATATTAAAAAACAAACAACCCAATACAAACATGGGCAGAATATCTAAAGAGACGTTTCTTCAAAGAAGACACAGAGATGGCCAAGACGCACATGAAAAGCTGCTCAACAGCACTAATTATTAGAGAAATGCAAATCAATACTACAATGACGTATCACCTCACACCTGTTAGAATCGGCATCATCAGAAAATCTAAAAACAACAAATTCTGGGGAGGGAGTGGACAAAAGGAGTCCTCTTCCACTATTGGTGGGAAAGTAAATTGATACAGTTACTATGGAGAACACTATGGAGTTTCCTTAAAAAAACTAGAAATAGAATTACCATCTGATCCAGCAATCCCACTTCTGGGCATATACCCAGAGAAAACCATAAATCAAAAAGGCACATTCACCACAATGTTCATTGCACCACTATTTACAATAGCCAGGTAATGGAAGCAACCTAAATGCCCACAGACAGATGAATGGATAAAGATGGGGTACATATATCAAATGGAATATTACTCGGCCATAAAAAGGAATGAAACTGGGTCATTTGTAGAGACATCGATGGATCTAGAGACTGTCATACAGAATGAAGTAAGTCAGAAAGAGGAAAACAAATATTGTATATTAATGCATATATGTGGAACCTAAAAAATGGTACAGATGAACTGGTTTGCAGGGAAGAAATATAGACACACAGGTAGCGAACAAACGTATGGACACCAAGTGTGGGAAGCCATGGGGTGGTGGTGGTGGGGTGAGTTGGGAGATTGAGATTGACCTGTATAAATGTATATGCATAAAATACATAACTAATAATAACCTGCTGTATAAAAAAGTAAATAAACTTAAATTTCAAAATTATAAAAAATAAAATTTAAAAATAAAACAGAAAAAAGTTCTTCCCTTCACACAGATGTATTTATAGGAATGAATTATTTCCATGCTTATATCTATAAATACATAATAGAGTAATAAAAGCTAACTTGGACCATAAAAGAAGAAAAACCTGAACCCACCAGTTATACAGAGGAAAACGCTATCAGGGCACTTGCTCCAGCGGTAAACAATTCTGAAATTGGTCAGAGGTGGGGAATCATCTCCCATACAGCCAGCAACCCACCCCCACACAAGGAGCGTCCTCATTGCAAAGCTGGGGGACCGTGCCGAGGCATCTCTGAATAAAGGTGAGCTGAGCCCCAGGCCAGCTGCTGCTGAACTGTTCCCACCCTTCCCAGGTAAAACACCTGAATATGTACAAGGGCTTGAAAGACTACAGGAAGGGCCGTGGAGCCACACCAGCGACAGCACGCAGGCCAACTTGGTGCCTGCAGGCCAGCCAGGGTGGTCCTGGCCCCGGGCACTCTTCCGGAAGCTTTCCATTGTCCTGCCTGAGATACCCCACCTGTCCCGGCCCCCACTGCTTTTTTCCTTCCTCACCTCTGTCCGGAGAGAAATTCCAGCGGAAGGTATGGGTGACACATCCTCTTCTTTACAGGAGGCAGCCTGGCAACTCCTGCAGAAAGGTCAGCAGAACCCCACTCACACCGGGCCACCAACAAAGCTGTGGCCCCTCACTCCCTCCCACCAGCACAGCCCCGAGACTGCTGACGGGGCAGAGAATATGGAGTCAGGCACACGTTCAGGGGCTATTGCTGCCTGGAGCGCTGTTTATATTGACCTCAACCAGGCACACCTGGGGAGGGCCGGCCGGCAGGATAAGGCTGCCCACGTCAGCTAATCCACAACCCGCAGGGAATCACATTGTTGAAAATGGACCTCGCTAAGTCAGAATAGAAGGCAAGGAAAAAAAGGACACAATGCCATTTGCAGCACCGTAGATGAATCTAGAGGTAATCACGTGACATGTAGTAAGTCAGAAAGTGAAAGACACATATCATATCATATCACTTATAGGTGTTACCTAAAAATGGATACCAGGGCAGATATTTCCACGGAGAAGGGCAATCACAGATTCATTAAACAAACTTATGGTTCACCAATGGAAAGGTGTGAGGATTGGTTTCATTACGATATCGGGGTTAACAGACTTATACAAACACAGGTGACATATATAATCACCAAACACCTACGGAATAGCAAAAGACTACTCAACATTCTGTGATAACGTACATGGGAAATGGATCCCAGGAAAAACAGACATCTGTATATGTGTAAAAGAACCACATCTTCCACACCTCCAACAAGCCAAACATTGTAATCAAACTTGCTGTAATAAAAAATAAAAATTAAATTAAAAACACGAACCAGAAGTAGGGAGACAAACTTGAGGGGCTTTCTCCTGGCACATTCCATTCTAAATTCCAATCTAGAACACGACTTCCATTGAGGCTCTGTTGCCCTAGTAACCAGAATTGGTAAGGGAGAACTGCTGCCACCTTGTGGCCGTTTCACACAACAGCAGCTTTAATCCCAGCGCTAATGGTCAGTTGATATTCAAAATCATTGCAGGCCTGTAAATGACACCTGCCCTGAAAACAAATCCTGGGGTCACATATCGACCAAAATATTCAAAGGACGTCCATATTTCAAAACGACTGTTTCAAAAGGCATATTTGATGCACATTAGTTTTCTGCTTCTTTTTCTTTCTTTCTTTTTTGGTTAAAAAAACGGGAATGGAAAAAGGCATCCCTCAGAAGGGGCGAAAATCGTTGCAAACGAATCAATGGACAAAGGTTTAATGTCCAATATATATAAACAGCTCATGCAGCTTAATATTAAAAAAACAAACAACCCAATACAAACATGGGCAGAAGATCTAAAGAGACGATTCTTTAAAGAAGACACAGAGATGGCCAAGACGCACATGAAAAGCTGCTCAACAGCACTAATTATTAGAGAAATGCAAATCAAAACTACAATGAGGTATCACCTCACACCTGTTAGAATCGGCATCATCAGAAAATCTAGAAACAACAAATTCTGGGGAGGGTGTGGACAAAAGGAGCCCTCTTCCACTATAGGTGGGAATGTAAATTGATACAGTCAGTATGGAGAACACTATGGAGTTTCCTTAAAAAAAACTAGAAATAGAATTACCATCTGATCCAGCAATCCCACTTCTGGGCATATACCCAGAGAAAACGATAAATCAAAAAGGCACATTCACCACAATGTTCACTGCAGCACTATTTACAATAGCCAGGTAATGGAAGCAACCTAAATGCCCAGAGACAGATGAACGGATAAAATTGGGGTACATATATCAAATGGAATATTACTCGGCCATAAAAGGGAATGAAACTGGGTCATTTGTAGAGACATCAATGGATCTAGAGACTGTCATACAGAATGAAGTAAGTCAGAAAGAGGAAAACAAATATTGTATATTAATGCATATATGTGGAACCTAAAAAATGGTACAGATGAACTGGTTTGCAGGGAAGAAATAGAGACACACAGGTAGAGAACAACCGTATGGACACCAAGTGTGGGACGCCATGGGGTGGCGGTGGTGGGATGAGTTGGGAGATTAAGATTGACCTGTATACATGTATATGCATAAAATACATAACTAATAATAACCTGCTGTATAAAAAAGTAAATAAAATTAAATTTCAAAATTATAAAAAATAAAATTTAAAAATAAAAAAGTTCTTCCCTTCACACAGATGTATTTATAGGAATGAATTATTTCCATGCTTATATCTATAAATACATAATAGAGGAATAAAAGCTAACTTGGACCATAAAAGAAGAAAAACCTGAACCCACCAGTTATACAGAGGAAAACGCTATCAGGGCACTTGCTCCAGCGGTAAACAATTCTGAAATTGGTCAGAGGTGGGGAATCATCTCCCATACAGCCAGCAACCCACCCCCCACACAAGGAGCGTCCTCATTGCAAAGCTGGGGGACCGTGCCGAGGCATCTCTGAATAAAGGTGAGCTGAGCCCCAGGCCAGCTGCTGCTGAACTGTTCCCACCCTTCCCAGGTAAAACACCTGAATATGTACAAGGGCTTGAAAGACTAGAGGAAGGGCCGTGGAGCCACACCAGCGACAGCACGCAGGCCAACTTGGTGCCTGCAGGCCAGCCAGGGTGGTCCTGGCCCCGGGCGCTCTTCCGGAAGCTTTCCATTGTCCTGCCTGACATACCCCACCTGTCCCGGCCCCCACTGCTTTTTTCCTTCCTCACCTCTGTCCGGAGAGAAATTCCAGCGGAAGGTATGGGTGACACATCCTCTTCTTTACAGGAGGCAGCCTGGCAACTCCTGCAGAAAGGTCAGCAGAACCCCACTCACACCGGGCCACCAACAAAGCTGTGGCCCCTCACTCCCTCCCACCAGCACAGCCCCGAGACTGCTGACGGGGCAGAGAATATGGAGTCAGGCACAGCTTCAGGGGCTATTGCTGCCTGGAGCGCTGTTTATATTGACCTCAACCAGGCACACCTGGGGAGGGCCGGCCGGCAGGATAAGGCTGCCCACGTCAGCTAATCCACAACCCGCAGGGAATCACATTGTTGAAAATGGACCTCGCTAAGTCAGAATAGAAGGCAAGGAAAAAAAGGACACAATGCCATTTGCAGCACCGTAGATGAGTCTAGAGGTAATCACGTGACATGTAGTAAGTCAGAAAGTGAAAGACACATATCATATCATATCACTTATAGGTGTTACCTAAAAATGGATACCAGGGCAGATATTTCCACGGAGAAGGGCAATCACAGATTCATTAAACAAACTTATGGTTCACCAATGGAAAGCTGTGAGGATTGGTTTCATTACGATATCGGGGTTAACAGACTTATACAAACACAGGTGACATATATAATCACCAAAGACCTACGGAATAGCAAAAGACTACTCAACATTCTGTGATAACGTACATGGGAAATGGATCCCAGGAAAAACAGACATCTGTATATGTGTAAAAGAACCACATCTTCCACACCTCCAACAAGCCAAACATTGTAATCAAACTTGCTGTAATAAAAAATAAAAATTAAATTAAAAACACGAACCAGAAGTAGGGAGACAAACTTGAGGGGCTTTCTCCTGGCACATTCCATTCTAAATTCCAATCTAGAACACGACTTCCATTGAGGCTCTGTTGCCCTAGTAACCAGAATTGGTAAGGGAGAACTGCTGCCACCTTGTGGCCGTTTCACACAACAGCAGCTTTAATCCCAGCGCTAATGGTCAGTTGATATTCAAAATCATTGCAGGCCTGTAAATGACACCTGCCCTGAAAACAAATCCTGGGGTCACATATCGACCAAAAAATTCAAAGGACGTCCATATTTCAAAACGACCGTTTCAAAAGGCATATTTGATGCACATTAGTTTTCTGCTTCTTTTTCTTTCTTTCTTTTTTGGTTAAAAAAACGGGAATGGAAAAAGGCATCCCTCAGAAGGGGCGAAAATCGTTGCAAACGAATCAATGGACAAAGGTTTAATGTCCAATATATATAAACAGCTCATGCAGCTTAATATTAAAAAAACAAACAACCCAATACAAACATGGGCAGAAGATCTAAAGAGACGTTTCTTTAAAGAAGACACAGAGATGGCCAAGACGCACATGAAAAGCTGCTCAACAGCACTAATTATTAGAGAAATGCAAATCAAAACTACAATGAGGTATCACCTCACACCTGTTAGAATCGGCATCATCAGAAAATCTAGAAACAACAAATTCTGGGGAGGGTGTGGACAAAAGGAGCCCTCTTCCACTATAGGTGGGAATGTAAATTGATACAGTCAGTATGGAGAACACTATGGAGTTTCCTTAAAAAAAACTAGAAATAGAATTACCATCTGATCCAGCAATCCCACTTCTGGGCATATACCCAGAGAAAACCATAAATCAAAAAGGCACATTCACCACAATGTTCATTGCAGCACTATTTACAATAGCCAGGTAATGGAAGCAACCTAAATGCCCACAGACAGATGAACGGATAAAATTGGGGTACATATATCAAATGGAATATTACTCGGCCATAAAAGGGAATGAAACTGGGTCATTTGTAGAGACATCGATGGATCTAGAGACTGTCATACAGAATGAAGTAAGTCAGAAAGAGGAAAACAAATATTGTATATTAATGCATATATGTGGAACCTAAAAAATGGTACAGATGAACTGGTTTGCAGGGAAGAAACAGAGACACACAGGTAGAGAACAACCGTATGGACACCAAGTGTGGGACGCCATGGGGTGGCGGTGGTGGGATGAGTTGGGAGATTGAGATTGACCTGTATACATGTATATGCATAAAATACATAACTAATAATAACCTGCTGTATAAAAAAGTAAATAAAATTAAATTTCAAAATTATAAAAAATAAAATTTAAAAATAAAAAAGTTCTTCCCTTCACACAGATGTATTTATAGGAATGAATTACTTCCATGCTTATATCTATAAATACATAATAGAGGAATAAAAGCTAACTTGGACCATAAAAGAAGAAAAACCTGAACCCACCAGTTATACAGAGGAAAACGCTATCAGGGCACTTGCTCCAGCGGTAAACAATTCTGAAATTGGTCAGAGGTGGGGACTCATCTCCCATACAGCCAGCAACCCACCCCCCACACAAGGAGCGTCCTCATTGCAAAGCTGGGGGACCGTGCCGAGGCATCTCTGAATAAAGGTGAGCTGAGCCCCAGGCCAGCTGCTGCTGAACTGTTCCCACCCTTCCCAGGTAAAACACCTGAATATGTACAAGGGCTTGAAAGACTAGAGGAAGGGCCGTGGAGCCACACCAGCGACAGCACGCAGGCCAACTTGGTGCCTGCAGGCCAGCCAGGGTGGTCCTGGCCCCGGGCGCTCTTCCGGAAGCTTTCCATTGTCCTGCCTGAGATACCCCAACTGTCCCGGCCCCCACTGCTTTTTTCCTTCCTCACCTCTGTCCGGAGAGAAATTCCAGCGGAAGGTATGGGTGACACATCCTCTTCTTTACAGGAGGCAGCCTGGCAACTCCTGCAGAAAGGTCAGCAGAACCCCACTCACACCGGGCCACCAACAAAGCTGTGGCCCCTCACTCCCTCCCAACTGCACAGCCCCGAGACTGCTGACGGGGCAGAGAATATGGAGTCAGGCACAGCTTCAGGGGCTATTGCTGCCTGGAGCGCTGTTTATATTGACCTCAACCAGGCACACCTGGGGAGGGCCGGCCGGCAGGATAAGGCTGCCCACGTCAGCTAATCCACAACCCGCAGGGAATCACATTGTTGAAAATGGACCTCGCTAAGTCAGAATAGAAGGCAAGGAAAAAAAGGACACAATGCCATTTGCAGCACCGTAGATGGGTCTAGAGGTAATCACGTGACATATAGTAAGTCAGAAAGTGAAAGACACATATCATATCATATCACTTATAGGTGTTACCTAAAAATGGATACCAGGGCAGATATTTCCACGGAGAAGGGCAATCACAGATTCATTAAACAAACTTATGGTTCACCAATGGAAAGGTGTGAGGATTGGTTTCATTACGATATCGGGGTTAACAGACTTATACAAACACAGGTGACATATATAATCACCAAAGACCTACGGAATAGCAAAAGACTACTCAACATTCTGTGATAACGTACATGGGAAATGGATCCCAGGAAAAACAGACATCTGTATATGTGTAAAAGAACCACATCTTCCACACCTCCAACAAGCCAAACATTGTAATCAAACTTGCTGTAATAAAAAATAAAAATTAAATTAAAAACACGAACCAGAAGTAGGGAGACAAACTTGAGGGGCTTTCTCCTGGCACATTCCATTCTAAATTCCAATCTAGAACACGACTTCCATTGAGGCTCTGTTGCCCTAGTAACCAGAATTGGTAAGGGAGAACTGCTGCCACCTTGTGGCCGTTTCACACAACAGCAGCTTTAATCCCAGCGCTAATGGTCAGTTGATATTCAAAATCATTGCAGGCCTGTAAATGACACCTGCCCTGAAAACAAATCCTGGGGTCACATATCGACCAAAAAATTCAAAGGACGTCCATATTTCAAAACGACCGTTTCAAAAGGCATATTTGATGCACATTAGTTTTCTGCTTCTTTTTCTTTCTTTCTTTTTTGGTTAAAAAAACGGGAATGGAAAAAGGCATCCCTCAGAAGGGGCGAAAATCGTTGCAAACGAATCAATGGACAAAGGTTTAATGTCCAATATATATAAACAGCTCATGCAGCTTAATATTAAAAAAACAAACAACCCAATACAAACATGGGCAGAAGATCTAAAGAGACGTTTCTTTAAAGAAGACACAGAGATGGCCAAGACGCACATGAAAAGCTGCTCAACAGCACTAATTATTAGAGAAATGCAAATCAAAACTACAATGAGGTATCACCTCACACCTGTTAGAATCGGCATCATCAGAAAATCTAGAAACAACAAATTCTGGGGAGGGTGTGGACAAAAGGAGCCCTCTTCCACTATAGGTGGGAATGTAAATTGATACAGTCAGTATGGAGAACACTATGGAGTTTCCTTAAAAAAAACTAGAAATAGAATTACCATCTGATCCAGCAATCCCACTTCTGGGCATATACCCAGAGAAAACCATAAATCAAAAAGGCACATTCACCACAATGTTCATTGCAGCACTATTTACAATAGCCAGGTAATGGAAGCAACCTAAATGCCCACAGACAGATGAACGGATAAAATTGGGGTACATATATCAAATGGAATATTACTCGGCCATAAAAGGGAATGAAACTGGGTCATTTGTAGAGACATCGATGGATCTAGAGACTGTCATACAGAATGAAGTAAGTCAGAAAGAGGAAAACAAATATTGTATATTAATGCATATATGTGGAACCTAAAAAATGGTACAGATGAACTGGTTTGCAGGGAAGAAACAGAGACACACAGGTAGAGAACAACCGTATGGACACCAAGTGTGGGACGCCATGGGGTGGCGGTGGTGGGATGAGTTGGGAGATTGAGATTGACCTGTATACATGTATATGCATAAAATACATAACTAATAATAACCTGCTGTATAAAAAAGTAAATAAAATTAAATTTCAAAATTATAAAAAATAAAATTTAAAAATAAAAAAGTTCTTCCCTTCACACAGATGTATTTATAGGAATGAATTACTTCCATGCTTATATCTATAAATACATAATAGAGGAATAAAAGCTAACTTGGACCATAAAAGAAGAAAAACCTGAACCCACCAGTTATACAGAGGAAAACGCTATCAGGGCACTTGCTCCAGCGGTAAACAATTCTGAAATTGGTCAGAGGTGGGGACTCATCTCCCATACAGCCAGCAACCCACCCCCCACACAAGGAGCGTCCTCATTGCAAAGCTGGGGGACCGTGCCGAGGCATCTCTGAATAAAGGTGAGCTGAGCCCCAGGCCAGCTGCTGCTGAACTGTTCCCACCCTTCCCAGGTAAAACACCTGAATATGTACAAGGGCTTGAAAGACTAGAGGAAGGGCCGTGGAGCCACACCAGCGACAGCACGCAGGCCAACTTGGTGCCTGCAGGCCAGCCAGGGTGGTCCTGGCCCCGGGCGCTCTTCCGGAAGCTTTCCATTGTCCTGCCTGAGATACCCCAACTGTCCCGGCCCCCACTGCTTTTTTCCTTCCTCACCTCTGTCCGGAGAGAAATTCCAGCGGAAGGTATGGGTGACACATCCTCTTCTTTACAGGAGGCAGCCTGGCAACTCCTGCAGAAAGGTCAGCAGAACCCCACTCACACCGGGCCACCAACAAAGCTGTGGCCCCTCACTCCCTCCCAACTGCACAGCCCCGAGACTGCTGACGGGGCAGAGAATATGGAGTCAGGCACAGCTTCAGGGGCTATTGCTGCCTGGAGCGCTGTTTATATTGACCTCAACCAGGCACACCTGGGGAGGGCCGGCCGGCAGGATAAGGCTGCCCACGTCAGCTAATCCACAACCCGCAGGGAATCACATTGTTGAAAATGGACCTCGCTAAGTCAGAATAGAAGGCAAGGAAAAAAAGGACACAATGCCATTTGCAGCACCGTAGATGGGTCTAGAGGTAATCACGTGACATATAGTAAGTCAGAAAGTGAAAGACACATATCATATCATATCACTTATAGGTGTTACCTAAAAATGGATACCAGGGCAGATATTTCCACGGAGAAGGGCAATCACAGATTCATTAAACAAACTTATGGTTCACCAATGGAAAGGTGTGAGGATTGGTTTCATTACGATATCGGGGTTAACAGACTTATACAAACACAGGTGACATATATAATCACCAAAGACCTACGGAATAGCAAAAGACTACTCAACATTCTGTGATAACGTACATGGGAAATGGATCCCAGGAAAAACAGACATCTGTATATGTGTAAAAGAACCACATCTTCCACACCTCCAACAAGCCAAACATTGTAATCAAACTTGCTGTAATAAAAAATAAAAATTAAATTAAAAACACGAACCAGAAGTAGGGAGACAAACTTGAGGGGCTTTCTCCTGGCACATTCCATTCTAAATTCCAATCTAGAACACGACTTCCATTGAGGCTCTGTTGCCCTAATAACCAGAATTGGTAAGGGAGAACTGCTGCCACCTTGTGGCCGTTTCACACAACAGCAGCTTTAATCCCAGCGCTAATGGTCAGTTGATATTCAAAATCATTGCAGGCCTGTAAATGACACCTGCCCTGAAAACAAATCCTGGGGTCACATATCGACCAAAAAATTCAAAGGACGTCCATATTTCAAAACGACCGTTTCAAAAGGCATATTTGATGCACATTAGTTTTCTGCTTCTTTTTCTTTCTTTCTTTTTTGGTTAAAAAAACGGGAATGGAAAAAGGCATCCCTCAGAAGGGGCGAAAATCGTTGCAAACGAATCAATGGACAAAGGTTTAATGTCCAATATATATAAACAGCTCATGCAGCTTAATATTAAAAAAACAAACAACCCAATACAAACATGGGCAGAAGATCTAAAGAGACGTTTCTTTAAAGAAGACACAGAGATGGCCAAGACGCACATGAAAAGCTGCTCAACAGCACTAATTATTAGAGAAATGCAAATCAAAACTACAATGAGGTATCACCTCACACCTGTTAGAATCGGCATCATCAGAAAATCTAGAAACAACAAATTCTGGGGAGGGTGTGGACAAAAGGAGCCCTCTTCCACTATAGGTGGGAATGTAAATTGATACAGTCAGTATGGAGAACACTATGGAGTTTCCTTAAAAAAAACTAGAAATAGAATTACCATCTGATCCAGCAATCCCACTTCTGGGCATATACCCAGAGAAAACCATAAATCAAAAAGGCACATTCACCACAATGTTCATTGCAGCACTATTTACAATAGCCAGGTAATGGAAGCAACCTAAATGCCCACAGACAGATGAACGGATAAAATTGGGGTACATATATCAAATGGAATATTACTCGGCCATAAAAGGGAATGAAACTGGGTCATTTGTAGAGACATCGATGGATCTAGAGACTGTCATACAGAATGAAGTAAGTCAGAAAGAGGAAAACAAATATTGTATATTAATGCATATATGTGGAACCTAAAAAATGGTACAGATGAACTGGTTTGCAGGGAAGAAACAGAGACACACAGGTAGAGAACAACCGTATGGACACCAAGTGTGGGACGCCATGGGGTGGCGGTGGTGGGATGAGTTGGGAGATTGAGATTGACCTGTATACATGTATATGCATAAAATACATAACTAATAATAACCTGCTGTATAAAAAAGTAAATAAAATTAAATTTCAAAATTATAAAAAATAAAATTTAAAAATAAAAAAGTTCTTCCCTTCACACAGATGTATTTATAGGAATGAATTACTTCCATGCTTATATCTATAAATACATAATAGAGGAATAAAAGCTAACTTGGACCATAAAAGAAGAAAAACCTGAACCCACCAGTTATACAGAGGAAAACGCTATCAGGGCACTTGCTCCAGCGGTAAACAATTCTGAAATTGGTCAGAGGTGGGGACTCATCTCCCATACAGCCAGCAACCCACCCCCCACACAAGGAGCGTCCTCATTGCAAAGCTGGGGGACCGTGCCGAGGCATCTCTGAATAAAGGTGAGCTGAGCCCCAGGCCAGCTGCTGCTGAACTGTTCCCACCCTTCCCAGGTAAAACACCTGAATATGTACAAGGGCTTGAAAGACTAGAGGAAGGGCCGTGGAGCCACACCAGCGACAGCACGCAGGCCAACTTGGTGCCTGCAGGCCAGCCAGGGTGGTCCTGGCCCCGGGCGCTCTTCCGGAAGCTTTCCATTGTCCTGCCTGAGATACCCCAACTGTCCCGGCCCCCACTGCTTTTTTCCTTCCTCACCTCTGTCCGGAGAGAAATTCCAGCGGAAGGTATGGGTGACACATCCTCTTCTTTACAGGAGGCAGCCTGGCAACTCCTGCAGAAAGGTCAGCAGAACCCCACTCACACCGGGCCACCAACAAAGCTGTGGCCCCTCACTCCCTCCCAACTGCACAGCCCCGAGACTGCTGACGGGGCAGAGAATATGGAGTCAGGCACAGCTTCAGGGGCTATTGCTGCCTGGAGCGCTGTTTATATTGACCTCAACCAGGCACACCTGGGGAGGGCCGGCCGGCAGGATAAGGCTGCCCACGTCAGCTAATCCACAACCCGCAGGGAATCACATTGTTGAAAATGGACCTCGCTAAGTCAGAATAGAAGGCAAGGAAAAAAAGGACACAATGCCATTTGCAGCACCGTAGATGAGTCTAGAGGTAATCACGTGACATATAGTAAGTCAGAAAGTGAAAGACACATATCATATCATATCACTTATAGGTGTTACCTAAAAATGGATACCAGGGCAGATATTTCCACGGAGAAGGGCAATCACAGATTCATTAAACAAACTTATGGTTCACCAATGGAAAGGTGTGAGGATTGGTTTCATTACGATATCGGGGTTAACAGACTTATACAAACACAGGTGACATATATAATCACCAAAGACCTACGGAATAGCAAAAGACTACTCAACATTCTGTGATAACGTACATGGGAAATGGATCCCAGGAAAAACAGACATCTGTATATGTGTAAAAGAACCACATCTTCCACACCTCCAACAAGCCAAACATTGTAATCAAACTTGCTGTAATAAAAAATAAAAATTAAATTAAAAACACGAACCAGAAGTAGGGAGACAAACTTGAGGGGCTTTCTCCTGGCACATTCCATTCTAAATTCCAATCTAGAACACGACTTCCATTGAGGCTCTGTTGCCCTAATAACCAGAATTGGTAAGGGAGAACTGCTGCCACCTTGTGGCCGTTTCACACAACAGCAGCTTTAATCCCAGCGCTAATGGTCAGTTGATATTCAAAATCATTGCAGGCCTGTAAATGACACCTGCCCTGAAAACAAATCCTGGGGTCACATATCGACCAAAAAATTCAAAGGACGTCCATATTTCAAAACGACCGTTTCAAAAGGCATATTTGATGCACATTAGTTTTCTGCTTCTTTTTCTTTCTTTCTTTTTTGGTTAAAAAAACGGGAATGGAAAAAGGCATCCCTCAGAAGGGGCGAAAATCGTTGCAAACGAATCAATGGACAAAGATTTAATGTCCAATATATATAAACAGCTCATGCAGCTTAATATTAAAAAAACAAACAACCCAATACAAACATGGGCAGAAGATCTAAAGAGACGTTTCTTTAAAGAAGACACAGAGATGGCCAAGACGCACATGAAAAGCTGCTCAACAGCACTAATTATTAGAGAAATGCAAATCAAAACTACAATGAGGTATCACCTCACACCTGTTAGAATCGGCATCATCAGAAAATCTAGAAACAACAAATTCTGGGGAGGGTGTGGACAAAAGGAGCCCTCTTCCACTATAGGTGGGAATGTAAACTGATACAGTCAGGATGGAGAACACTATGGAGTTTCCTTAAAAAAAACTAGAAATAGAATTACCATCTGATCCAGCAATCCCACTTCTGGGCATATACCCAGAGAAAACCATAAATCAAAAAGGCAGATTCACCACAATGTTCATTGCAGCACTATTTACAATAGCCAGGTAATGGAAGCAACCTAAATGCCCACAGACAGATGAACGGATAAAATTGGGGTACATATATCAAATGGAATATTACTCGGCCATAAAAAGGAATGAAACTGGGTCATTTGTAGAGACATCGATGGATCTAGAGACTGTCATACAGAATGAAGTAAGTCAGAAAGAGGAAAACAAATATTGTATATTAATGCATATATGTGGAACCTAAAAAATGGTACAGATGAACTGGTTTGCAGGGAAGAAACAGAGACACACAGGTAGAGAACAACCGTATGGACACCAAGTGTGGGATGCCATGGGGTGGCGGTGGTGGGATGAGTTGGGAGATTGAGATTGACCTGTATACATGTATATGCATAAAATACATAACTAATAATAACCTGCTGTATAAAAAAGTAAATAAAATTAAATTTCAAAATTATAAAAAATAAAATTTAAAAATAAAAAAGTTCTTCCCTTCACACAGATGTATTTATAGGAATGAATTATTTCCATGCTTATATCTATAAATACATAATAGAGGAATAAAAGCTAACTTGGACCATAAAAGAAGAAAAACCTGAACCCACCAGTTATACAGAGGAAAACGCTATCAGGGCACTTGCTCCAGCGGTAAACAATTCTGAAATTGGTCAGAGGTGGGGACTCATCTCCCATACAGCCAGCAACCCACCCCCCACACAAGGAGCGTCCTCATTGCAAAGCTGGGGGACCGTGCCGAGGCATCTCTGAATAAAGGTGAGCTGAGCCCCAGGCCAGCTGCTGCTGAACTCTTCCCACCCTTCCCAGGTAAAACACCTGAATATGTACAAGGGCTTGAAAGACTACAGGAAGGGCCGTGGAGCCACACCAGCGACAGCACGCAGGCCAACTTGGTGCCTGCAGGCCAGCCAGGGTGGTCCTGGCCCCGGGCCCTCTTCCGGAAGCTTTCCATTGTCCTGCCTGACATACCCCACCTGTCCCGGCCCCCACTGCTTTTTTCCTTTCTCACCTCTGTCCGGAGAGAAATTCCAGCGGAAAGTATGGGTGACACATCCTCTTCTTTACAGGAGGCAGCCTGGCAACTCCTGCAGAAAGGTCAGCAGAACCCCACTCACACCGGGCCACCAACAAAGCTGTGGCCCCTCACTCCCTCCCACCAGCACAGCCCCGAGACTGCTGACGGGGCAGAGAATATGGAGTCAGGCACAGCTTCAGGGGCTATTGCTGCCTGGAGCGCTGTTTATATTGACCTCAACCAGGCACACCTGGGGAGGGCCGGCCGGCAGGATAAGGCTGCCCACGTCAGCTAATCCACAAGCCGCAGGGAATCACATTGTTGAAAATGGACCTCGCTAAGTCAGAATAGAAGGCAAGGAAAAAAAGGACACAATGCCATTTGCAGCACCGTAGATGAGTCTAGAGGTAATCACGTGACATGTAGTAAGTCAGAAAGTGAAAGACACATATCATATCATATCACTTATAGGTGTTACCTAAAAATGGATACCAGGGCAGATATTTCCACGGAGAAGGGCAATCACAGATTCATTAAACAAACTTATGGTTCACCAATGGAAAGCTGTGAGGATTGGTTTCATTACGATATCGGGGTTAACAGACTTATACAAACACAGGTGACATATATAATCACCAAAGACCTACGGAATAGCAAAAGACTACTCAACATTCTGTGATAACGTACATGGGAAATGGATCCCAGGAAAAACAGACATCTGTATATGTGTAAAAGAACCACATCTTCCACACCTCCAACAAGCCAAACATTGTAATCAAACTTGCTGTAATAAAAAATAAAAATTAAATTAAAAACACGAACCAGAAGTAGGGAGACAAACTTGAGGGGCTTTCTCCTGGCACATTCCATTCTAAATTCCAATCTAGAACACGACTTCCATTGAGGCTCTGTTGCCCTAGTAACCAGAATTGGTAAGGGAGAACTGCTGCCACCTTGTGGCCGTTTCACACAACAGCAGCTTTAATCCCAGCGCTAATGGTCAGTTGATATTCAAAATCATTGCAGGCCTGTAAATGACACCTGCCCTGAAAACAAATCCTGGGGTCACATATCGACCAAAAAATTCAAAGGACGTCCATATTTCAAAACGACCGTTTCAAAAGGCATATTTGATGCACATTAGTTTTCTGCTTCTTTTTCTTTCTTTCATTTTTGGTTAAAAAAACGGGAATGGAAAAAGGCATCCCTCAGAAGGGGCGAAAATCGTTGCAAATGAATCAATGGACAAAGGTTTAATGTCCAATATATATAAACAGCTCATGCAGCTTAATATTAAAAAAACAAACAACCCAATACAAACATGGGCAGAAGATCTAAAGAGACGTTTCTTTAAAGAAGACACAGAGATGGCCAAGACGCACATGAAAAGCTGCTCAAGAGCACTAATTATTAGAGAAATGCAAATCAAAACTACAATGAGGTATCACCTCACACCTGTTAGAATCGGCATCATCAGAAAATCTAGAAACAACAAATTCTGGGGAGGGTGTGGACAAAAGGAGCCCTCTTCCACTATAGGTGGGAATGTAAATTGATACAGTCAGTATGGAGAACACTATGGAGTTTCCTTAAAAAAAACTAGAAATAGAATTACCATCTGATCCAGCAATCCCACTTCTGGGCATATACCCAGAGAAAACCATAAATCAAAAAGGCACATTCACCACAATGTTCATTGCAGCACTATTTACAATAGCCAGGTAATGGAAGCAACCTAAATGCCCACAGACAGATGAACGGATAAAATTGGGGTACATATATCAAATGGAATATTACTCGGCCATAAAAGGGAATGAAACTGGGTCATTTGTAGAGACATCAATGGATCTAGAGACTGTCATACAGAATGAAGTAAGTCAGAAAGAGGAAAACAAATATTGTATATTAATGCATATATGTGGAACCTAAAAAATGGTACAGATGAACTGGTTTGCAGGGAAGAAATAGAGACACACAGGTAGAGAACAACCGTATGGACACCAAGTGTGGGAAGCCATGGGGTGGCGGTGGTGGGATGAGTTGGGAGATTGAGATTGACCTGTATACATGTATATGCATAAAATACATAACTAATAATAACCTGCTGTATAAAAACGTAAATAAAATTAAATTTCAAAATTATAAAAAATAAAATTTAAAAATAAAAAAGTTCTTCCCTTCACACAGATGTATTTATAGGAATGAATTATTTCCATGCTTATATCTATAAATACATAATAGAGGAATAAAAGCTAACTTGGACCATAAAAGAAGAAAAACCTGAACCCACCAGTTATACAGAGGAAAACGCTATCAGGGCACTTGCTCCAGCGGTAAACAATTCTGAAATTGGTCAGAGGTGGGGACTCATCTCCCATACAGCCAGCAACCCACCCCCCACACAAGGAGCGTCCTCATTGCAAAGCTGGGGGACCGTGCCGAGGCATCTCTGAATAAAGGTGAGCTGAGCCCCAGGCCAGCTGCTGCTGAACTCTTCCCACCCTTCCCAGGTAAAACACCTGAATATGTACAAGGGCTTGAAAGACTAGAGGAAGGGCCGTGGAGCCACACCAGCTACAGCACGCAGGCCAACTTGGTGCCTGCAGGCCAGCCAGGGTGGTCCTGGCCCCGGGCCCTCTTCCGGAAGCTTTCCATTATCCTGCCTGAGATACCGCACCTGTCCCGGCCCCCACTGCTTTTTTCCTTCCTCACCTCTGTCCGGAGGGAAATTCCAACGGAAGGTATGGGTGACACATCTTCTACTTTACAGGAGACAGCCTGGCAACTCCTGCAGAAAGGCCAGCAGAACCCCACTCACACCGGGCCACAAACAAAGCTGTGGCCCCTCACTACCTCCCACCAGCACAGCCCCGAGACTGCTGACGGGGCAGAGAATATGGAGTCAGGCACAGCTTCAGGGGCTATTGCTGCCTGGAGCGCTGTTTATATTGACCTCAACCAGGCACACCTGGGGAGGGCCGGCCGGCAGGATAAGGCTGCCCACGTCAGCTAATCCACAACCCGCAGGGAATCACATTGTTGAAAATGGACCTCGCTAAGTCAGAATAGAAGGCAAGGAAAAAAAGGACACAATGCCATTTGCAGCACCGTAGATGAGTCTAGAGGTAATCACGTGACTTGTAGTAAGTCAGAAAGTGAAAGACACATATCATAACATATCACTTATAGGTGTTACCTAAAAATGGATACCAGGGCAGATATTTCCACGGAGAAGGGCAATCACAGATTCATTAAACACACTTATGGTTCACCAATGGAAAGGTGTGAGGATTGGTTTCATTGCGATATCGGGGTTAACAGACTTATACAAACACAGGTGACATATATAATCACCAAAGACCTACCGAATACCAAAAGACTACTCAACATTCTGTCATAACGTACATGGGAAAAGGATCCCAGGAAAAACAGACATCTGTATATGTGTAAAAGAACCAGATCTTCCACACCTCCAACAAGCCAAACATTGTAATCAAACTTGCTGTAATAAAAAATAAAAATTAAATTAAAAACACGAACCAGAAGTAGGGAGACAAACTGGAGGGGCTTTCTCCTGGCACATTCCATTCTAAATTCCAATCTAGAACACGACTTCCATTGAGGCTCTGTTGCCCTAGTAACCAGAATTGGTAAGGGAGAACTGCTGCCACCTTGTGGCCGTTTCACACAACAGCAGCTTTAATCCCAGCGCTAATGGTCAGTTGATATTCAAAATCATTGCAGGCCTGTAAATGACACCTGCCCTGAAAACAAATCCTGGGGTCACATATCGACCAAAAAATTCAAAGGACGTCCATATTTCAAAACGACCGTTTCAAAAGGCATATTTTATGCACATTAGTTTTCTGCTTCTTTTTCTTTCTTTCTTTTTTGGTTAAAAAAACGGGAATGGAAAAAGGCATCCCTCAGAAGGGGCGAAAATAGTTGCAAACGAATCAATGGACAAAGGTTTAATGTCCAATATATATAAACAGCTCATGCAGCTTAATATTAAAAAAAAGAAACAACCCAATACAAACATGGGCAGAAGATCTAAAGAGACGTTTCTTCAAAGAAGACACAGAGATGGCCAAGACGCACATGAAAAGCTGCTCAACAGCACTAATTATTAGAGAAATGCAAATCAAAACTACAATGAGGTATCACCTCACACCTGTTAGAATCGGCATCATCAGAAAATCTAGAAACAACAAATTCTGGGGAGGGTGTGGACAAAAGGAGCCCTCTTCCTCTATAGGTGGGAATATAAATTGATACAGTCAGTATGGAGAACACTATGGAGTTTCCTTAAAAAAAACTAGAAATAGAATTACCATCTGATCCAGCAATCCCACTTCTGGGCATATACCCAGAGAAAACCATAAATCAAAAAGGCACATTCACCACAATGTTCACTGCAGCACTATTTACAATAGCCAGGTAATGGAAGCAACCTAAATGCCCACAGACAGATGAACGGATAAAATTGGGGTACATATATCAAATGGAATATTACTCGGCCATAAAAGGGAATGAAACTGGGTCATTTGTAGAGACATCAATGGATCTAGAGACTGTCATACAGAATGAAGTAAGTCAGAAAGAGGAAAACAAATATTGTATATTAATGCATATATGTGGAACCTAAAAAATGGTACAGATGAACTGGTTTGCAGGGAAGAAATAGAGACACACAGGTAGAGAACAAACGTATGGACACCAAGTGTGGGAAGCCATGGGGTGGTGGTGGTGGGATGAGTTGGGAGATTGAGATAGACCTGTATACATGTATATGCATAAAATACATAACTAATAATAACCTGCTGTATAAAAAAGTAAATAATATTAAATTTCAAAATTATAAAAACTAAAATTTAAAAATAAAAAAGTTCTTCCCTTCACACAGATGTATTTATAGGAATGAATTATTTCCATGCTTATATCTATAAATACATAATAGAGGAATAAAAGCTAACTTGGACCATAAAAGAAGAAAAATCTGAACCCACCAGTTATACAGAGGAAAACGTTATCAGGGCACTTGCTCCAGCGGTAAACAATTCTGAAATTGGTCAGAGGTGGGGACTCATCTCCCATACAGCCAGCAACCCACCCCCCACACAAGGAGCGTCCTCATTTTAAAGCTAGGGGACCGTGCCGAGGCATCTCTGAATAAAGGTGGGCTGAGCCCCAGGCCAGCTGCTGCTGAACTCTTCCCACCCTTCCCAGGTAAAACACCTGAATATGTACAAGGGCTTGAAAGACTAGAGGAAGGGCCGTGGAGCCACACCAGCGACAGCACGCAGGCCAACTTGGTGCCTGCAGGCCAGCCAGGGTGGTCCTGGCCCCGGGCGCTCTTCCGGAATCTTTCCATTGTCCTGCCTGAGATACCCCACCTGTCCCGGCCCCCACTGCTTTTTTCCTTCCTCACCTCTGTCCGGAGAGAAATTCCAGCGGAAGGTATGGGTGACATATCCTCTTCTTTACAGGAGACAGCCTGGCAACTCCTGCAGAAAGGCCAGCAGAACCCCACTCACACCGGGCCACCAACAAAGCTGTGGGCCCTCACTCCCTCCCACCAGCACAGCCCCGAGACTGCTGACGGGGAAGAGAATATGGAGTGGGGCACAGCTTCAGGGGCTATTGCTGCCTGGAGCGCTGTGTATATTGACCTCAACCAGGCACACCTGGGGAGGGCCGGCCGCCAGGATAAGGCTGCCCACGTCAGCTAATCCACAACCCGCAGGGAATCACATTGTTGAAAATGGACCTCGCTAAGTCAGAATAGAAGGCAAGGAAAAAAAGGACACAATGCCATTTGCAGCACAGTCGATGAGTCTAGAGGTAATCACGTGACTTGTAGTAAGTCAGAAAGTGAAAGACACATATCATATCATATCACTTATAGGTGTTACCTAAAAATGGATACCAGGGCAGATATTTCCACGGAGAAGGGCAATCACAGATTCATTAAACAAACTTATGGTTCACCAATGGAAAGGTGTGAGGATTGGTTTCATTACGATATCGGGGTTAACAGACTTATACAAACACAGGTGACATATATAATCACCAAAGACGTACAGAATACCAAAAGACTACTCAACATTCTGTCATAACGTACATGGGAAAAGGATCCCAGGAAAAACAGACATCTGTATATGTGTAAAAGAACCACATCTTCCACACCTCCAACAAGCCAAACATTGTAATCAAACTTGCTGTAATAAAAAATAAAAATGAAATTAAAAACACGAACCAGAAGTAGGGAGACAAACTTGAGGGGCTTTCTCCTGGCACATTCCATTCTAAATTCCAATCTAGAACACGACTTCCATTGAGGCTCTGTTGCCCTAGTAACCAGAATTGGTAAGGGAGAACTGCTGCCACCTTGTGGCCGTTTCACACAACAGCAGCTTTAATCCCAGCGCTAATGGTCAGTTGATATTCAAAATCATTGCAGGCCTGTAAATGACACCTGCCCTGAAAACAAATCCTGGGGTCACATATCGACCAAAAAATTCAAAGGACGTCCATATTTCAAAACGACCGTTTCAAAAGGCATATTTGATGCACATTAGTTTTCTGCTACTTTTTCTTTCTTTCTTTTTTGGTTAAAAAAACGGGAATGGAAAAAGGCATCCCTCAGAAGGGGCGAAAATCGTTGCAAACGAATCAATGGACAAAGGTTTAATGTCCAATATATATAAACAGCTCATGCAGCTTAATATTAAAAAAACAAACAACCCAATACAAACATGGGCAGAAGATCTAAAGAGACGTTTCTTTAAAGAAGACACAGAGATGGCCAAGACGCACATGAAAAGCTGCTCAACAGCACTAATTATTAGAGAAATGCAAATCAAAACTACAATGAGGTATCACCTCACACCTGTTAGAATCGGCATCATCAGAAAATCTAGAAACAACAAATTCTGGGGAGGGTGTGGACAAAAGGAGCCCTCTTCCACTATAGGTGGGAATGTAAATTGATACAGTCAGTATGGAGAACACTATGGAGTTTCCTTAAAAAAAACTAGAAATAGAATTACCATCTGATCCAGCAATCCCACTTCTGGGCATATACCCAGAGAAAACCATAAATCAAAAAGGCACATTCACCACAATGTTCATTGCAGCACTATTTACAATAGCCAGGTAATGGAAGCAACCTAAATGCCCACAGACAGATGAACGGATAAAATTGGGGTACATATATCAAATGGAATATTACTCGGCCATAAAAGGGAATGAAACTGGGTCATTTGTAGAGACATCAATGGATCTAGAGACTGTCATACAGAATGAAGTAAGTCAGAAAGAGGAAAACAAATATTGTATATTAATGCATATATGTGGAACCTAAAAAATGGTACAGATGAACTGGTTTGCAGGGAAGAAATAGAGACACACAGGTAGAGAACAACCGTATGGACACCAAGTGTGTGAAGCCATGGGGTGGTGGTGTTGGGATGAGTTGGGAGATTGAGATTGACCTGTATACATGTATATGCATAAAATACATAACTAATAATAACCTGCTGTATAAAAAAGTAAATAAAATTAAATTTCAAAATTATAAAAAATAAAATTAAAAAATAAAACAGAAAAACTTTCTTCCCTTCACACAGATGTATTTATAGGAATGAATTATTTCCATGCTTATATCTATAAATACATAAAAGAGGAACAAAAGCTAACTTGAACCATAAAAGAAGGAAAACCTGAACCCACCAGTTATACAGAGGAAAACGCTATCAGGGCACTTGCTCCAGCGGTAAACAATTCTGAAATTGTTCAGAGGTGAGGATTCATCTCCCATACAACCAGCAACCCACACCCCACACAAGGAGCGTCCTCATTGCAAAGCTGGGGGATCGTGCCGAGGCATCTCTGAATAAAGGTGTGCTGAGCCCCAGGCCAGCTGCTGCTGAACTGTTCCCACCATTCCCAGGTAAAACATCTGAATATGTACAAGGGCTTGAAAGACTGGAGGAAGTGCTGTGGAGCCACACCAGCGAGAGAACGCAGGCAACTTGGTGCCTGCAGGCCAGCCAGGGTGGTCCTGGCCCCGGGCGCTCTTCCGGAAGTTTCCATTGTCCTGCCTGAGATACCCCACCTGTCCCGTCCCCCACTGCTTTTTTCCTACCTCACCTCTGTCCGGAGGGTAATTCCAGCGGAAGGTATGGGTGACACATCTTCTACTTTACAGGAGACAGCCTGGCAACTCCTGCAGAAAGGCCAGCAGAACCCCACTCACACCGGGCCACCAACGAAGCTGTGGCCCCTCACTCCCTCCCACCAGCACAGCCCCGAGACTGCTGACGGGGCAGAGAATATGGAGTCAGGCACAGCTTCAGGGGCTATTGCTGCCTGGAGCGCTGTTTATATTGACCTCAACCAGGCACACCTGGGGAGGGCCGGCCGGCAGGATAAGGCTGCCCACGTCAGCTAATCCACAAACCGCAGGGAATCACATTGTTGAAAATGGACCTCGCTAAGTCAGAATAGAAGGCAAGGAAAAAAAGGACACAATGCCATTTGCAGCAACGTAGATGAGTCTAGAGGTAATCACGTGACTTGTAGTAAGTCAGAAAGTGAAAGACACATATCATATCATATCACTTATAGGTGTTACCTAAAAATGGATACCAGGGCAGATATTTCCACGGAGAAGGGCAATCACAGTTTCATTAAACAAACTTATGGTTCACCAATGGAAATGTGTGAGGATTGGTTTCATTACGATATCGTGGTTAACATACATATACAAACACAGGTGACATATATAATCACCAAAGACCTACGGAATAGCAAAAGACTACTCAACATTCTGTGATAACGTACATGGGAAATGGATCCCAGGAAAAACAGACATCTGTATATGTGTAAAAGAACCACATCTTACACACTTCCAACAAGCCAAACATTGTAATCAAACTTGCTGTAATAAAAAATAAAAATGAAATTAAAAACACGAACCAGAAGTAGGGAGACAAACTTGAGGGGCTTTCTCCTGGCACATTCCATTCTAAATTCCAATCTAGAACACGACTTCCATTGAGGCTCTGTTGCCCTAGTAACCAGAATTGGTAAGAGAGAACTGCTGCCACCTTGTGGCCGTTTCACACAACAGCAGCTTTAATCCCAGCGCTAATGGTCAGTTGATATTCAAAATCATTGCAGGCCTGTAAATGACACCTGCTCTGGGGTCACATATCGACCAAAAAATTCAAAGGACGTCCATATTTCAAAATGACCGTTTCAAAAGGCATATTTTATGCACATTAGTTTTCTGCTTCTTTTTCTTTCTTTCTTTTTTGGTTAAAAAAACGGGAATGGAAAAAGGCATCCCTCAGAAGGGGCGAAAATCGTTGCAAACGAATCAATGGACAAAGGTTTAATGTCCAATATATATAAACAGCTCATGCAGCTTAATATTAAAAAAACAAACAACCCAATACAAACATGGGCAGAAGATCTAAAGAGACGTTTCTTTAAAGAAGACACAGAGATGGCCAAGATGCACATGAAAAGCTGCTCAACAGCACTAATTATTAGAGAAATGCAAATCAAAACTACAATGAGGTATCACCTCACACCTGTTAGAATCGGCATCATCAGAAAATCTAGAAACAACAAATTCTGGGGAGGGTGTGGACAAAAGGAGCCCTCTTCCACTATAGGTGGGAATGTAAATTGATACAGTCAGTATGGAGAACACTATGGAGTTTCCTTAAAAAAAACTAGAAATAGAATTACCATCTGATCCAGCAATCCCACTTCTGGGCATATACCAAGAGAAAACCATAAATCAAAAAGGCACATTCGGGCTTCCCTGGTGGCGCAGTGGTTAAGAATCTGCCTGCCGATGCAGGGGATACGGGTTCGAGCCCTGGTCCGGGAAGGTCCCACATGCCGCAGAGCAACTAGGCCCGTGAGCCACAACTACTGAGCCTGCGCGTCTGGAGCCTGTGCTCCACAAGAGAAGCCACCACAATGAGAAGCCCGCACACCACAACGAAGAGTGGCCCCCGCTCACCGTAACTAGAGAAAGCCCACATGCAGCAACAAAGGCCCAGTGCGGCCAGAAATAAATAAGTAAATAAATTTAAAAAAAAAAAAAAAAAAAAAAAAAGGCACATTCACCACAATGTTCATTGCAGCACTATTTACAATAGCCAGGTAATGGAAGCAACCTAAATGCCCACAGACAGATGAACGGATAAAATTGGGGTACATATATCAAATGGAATATTACTCGGCCATAAAAAGGAATGAAACTGGGTCATTTGTAGAGACATCGATGGATCTAGAGACTGTCATACAGAATGAAGTAAGTCAGAAAGAGGAAAACAAATATTGTATATTAATGCATATATGTGGAACCTAAAAAATGGTACAGATGAACTGCTTTGCAGGGAAGAAATAGAGACACACAGGTAGAGAACAAACGTATGGACACCAAGTGTGGGAAGCCATGGGGTGGTGGTGGTGGGATGAATTGGGAGATTGAGATTGACCTGTATACATGTATATGCATAAAATACATAACTAATAATAACCTGCTGTATAAAAAAGTAAATAAAATTAAATTTCAAAATTATAAAATATAAAATTTAAAAATAAAAGAGAAAAAATTCTTCCCTTCACACAGATGTATTTATAGGAATGAATTATTTCCATGCTTATATCTATAAATACATAATAGAGGAATAAAAGCTAACTTGGACCATAAAAGAAGAAAAATCTGAACCCACCAGTTATACAGAGGAAAACGCTATCAGGGCACTTGCTCCAGCAGTAAACAATTCTGAAATTGGTCAGAGGTGGGGACTCATCTCCCATACAGCCAGCAACCCACCCCCCACACAAGGAGCGTCCTCATTGCAAAGCTGGGGGACCGTGCCGAGGCATCTCTGAATAAAGGTGGGCTGAGCCCCAGGCCAGCTGCTGCTGAACTGTTCCCACCCTTCCCAGGTAAAACACCTGAATATGTACAAGGGCTTGAAAGACTAGAGGAAGGGCCGTGGAGCCACACCAGCGACAGCACGCAGGCCAACTTGGTGCCTGCAGGCCAGCCAGTGTGGTCCTGGCCCCGGGCGCTCTTCCGGAAGCTTTCCATTGTCCTGCCTGAGATACCCCACCTGTCCCGGCCCCCAATGCTTTTTTCCTTCCTCACCTCTGTCCGGAGAGAAATTCCAGCGGAAGGTATGGGTGACACATCCTCTTCTTTACAGGAGGCAGCCTGGCAACTCCTGCAGAAAGGTCAGCAGAACCCCACTCACACTGGGCCACCAACAAAGCTGTGGCCCCTCACTCCCTCCCACCAGCACAGCCCCGAGACTGCTGACGGGGCAGAGAATATGGAGTCAGGCACAGCTTCAGGGGCTATTGCTGCCTGGAGCGCTGTTTATATTGACCTCAACCAGGCACACCTGGGGAGGGCCGGCCGGCAGGATAAGGCTGCCCACGTCAGCTAATCCACAACCCGCAGGGAATCAGATTGTTGAAAATGGACCTCGATAAGTCAGAATAGAAGGCAAGGAAAAAAAGGACACAATGCCATTTGCAGCACCGAGGATGAGTCTAGAGGTAATCAGGTGACATGTAGTAAGTCAGAAAGTGAAAGACACATATCATATCATATCACTTATAGGTGTTACCTAAAAATGGATACCAGGGCAGATATTTCCACGGAGAAGGGCAATCACAGATTCATTACACAAACTTATGGTTCACCAATGGAAAGGTGTGAGGATTGGTTTCATTACGATATCGGGGTTAACAGACTTATACAAACACAGGTGACATATATAATCACCAAAGACCTACGGAATAGCAAAAGACTACTCAACATTCTGTCATAACGTACATGGGAAATGGATCCCAGGAAAAACAGACATCTGTATATGTGTAAAAGAACCACATCTTCCACACCTCCAACAAGCCAAACATTGTAATCAAACTTGCAGTAATAAAAAATAAAAATGAAATTAAAAACACGAACCAGAAGTAGGGAGACAAACTTGAGGGGCTTTCTCCTGGCACATTCCATTCTAAATTCCAATCTAGAACACGACTTCCATTGAGGCTCTGTTGCCCTAGTAACCAGAATTGGTAAGGGAGAACTGCTGCCACCTTGTGGCCGTTTCACACAACAGCAGCTTTAATCCCAGCGCTAATGGTCAGTTGATATTCAAAATCATTGCAGGCCTGTAAATGACACCTGCCCTGAAAACAAATCCTGGGGTCACATATCGACCAAAAAATTCAAAGGACGTCCATATTTCAAAACGACCGTTTCAAAAGGCATATTTGATGCACATTAGTTTTCTGCTTCTTTTTCTTTCTTTCTTTTTTGGTTAAAAAAACGGGAATGGAAAAAGGCATCCCTCAGAAGGGGCGAAAATCGTTGCAAACGAATCAATGGACAAAGGTTTAATGTCCAATATATATAAACAGCTCATGCAGCTTAATATTAAAAAAACAAACAACCCAATACAAACATGGGCAGAAGATCTAAAGAGACGTTTCTTTAAAGAAGACACAGAGATGGCCAAGACGCACATGAAAAGCTGCTCAACAGCACTAATTATTAGAGAAATGCAAATCAAAACTACAATGAGGTATCACCTCACACCTGTTAGAATCCGTATCATCAGAAAATCTAGAAACAACAAATTCTGGGGAGGGTGTGGACAAAAGGAGCCCTCTTCCACTATAGGTGGGAATGTAAATTGATACAGTCAGTATGGAGAACACTATGGAGTTTCCTTAAAAAAAACTAGAAATAGAATTACCATCTGATCCAGCAATCCCACTTCTGGGCATATACCCAGAGAAAACCATAAATCAAAAAGGCACATTCACCACAATGTTCATTGCAGCACTATTTACAATAGCCAGGTAATGGAAGCAACCTAAATGCCCACAGACAGATGAATGGATAAAGATGGGGTACATATATCAAATGGAATATTACTCGGCCATAAAAAGGAATGAAACTGGGTCATTTGTAGAGACATCGATGGATCTAGAGACTGTCATACAGAATGAAGTAAGTCAGAAAGAGGAAAACAAATATTGTATATTAATGCATATATGTGGAACCTAAAAAATGGTACAGATGAACTGCTTTGCAGGGAAGAAATAGAGACACACAGGTAGAGAACAAACGTATGGACACCAAGTGTGGGAAGCCATGGGGTGGTTGTGGTGGGATGAGTTGGGAGATTGAGATTGACCTGTATACATGTATATGCATAAAATACATAACTAATAATAACCTGCTGTATAAAAATTAAATAAAATTAAATTTCAAAATTATAAAATATAAAATTTAAAAATAAAAGAGAAAAAAGTTCTTCCCTTCACACAGATGTATTTATAGGAATGAATTATTTCCATGCTTATATCTATAAATACATAATAGAGGAATAAAAGCTAACTTGGACCATAAAAGAAGAAAAACCTGAACCCACCAGTTATACAGAGGAAAACGCTATCAGGGCACTTGCTCCAGTGGTAAACAATTCTGAAATTGGTCAGAGGTGGGGACTCATCTCCCATACAGCCAGCAACCCACCCCCCACACAAGGAGCGTCCTCATTGCAAAGCTGGGGGACCGTGCCGAGGCATCTCTGAATAAAGGTGAGCTGAGCCCCAGGCCAGCTGCTGCTGAACTCTTCCCACCCTTCCCAGGTAAAACACCTGAATATGTACAAGGGCTTGAAAGACTAGAGGAAGGGCCGTGGAGCCACACCAGCGACAGCACGCAGGCCAACTTGGTGCCTGCAGGCCAGCCAGTGTGGTCCTGGCCCCGGGCGCTCTTCCGGAAGCTTTCCATTGTCCTGCCTGAGATACCCCACCTGTCCCGGCCCCCACTGCTTTTTTCCTTCCTCACCTCTGTCCGGAGAGAAATTCCAGCGGAAGGTATGGGTGACACATCCTCTTCTTTACAGGAGGCAGCCTGGCAACTCCTGCAGAAAGGTCAGCAGAACCCCACTCACACCGGGCCACCAACAAAGCTGTGGCCCCTCACTCCCTCCCACCAGCACAGCCCCGAGACTGCTGACGGGGCAGAGAATATGGAGTCAGGCACAGCTTCAGGGGCTATTGCTGCCTGGAGCGCTGTTTATATTGACCTCAACCAGGCACACCTGGGGAGGGCCGGCCGGCAGGATAAGGCTGCCCACGTCAGCTAATCCACAACCCGCAGGGAATCACATTGTTGAAAATGGACCTCGCTAAGTCAGAATAGAAGGCAAGGAAAAAAAGGACACAATGCCATTTGCAGCACCGTAGATGAGTCTAGAGGTAATCAGGTGACATGTAGTAAGTCAGAAAGTGAAAGACACATATCATATCATATCACTTATAGGTGTTACCTAAAAATGGATACCAGGGCAGATATTTCCACGGAGAAGGGCAATCACAGATTCATTACACAAACTTATGGTTCACCAATGGAAAGGTGTGAGGATTGGTTTCATTACGATATCGGGGTTAACAGACTTATACAAACACAGGTGACATATATAATCACCAAAGACCTACGGAATAGCAAAAGACTACTCAACATTCTGTCATAACGTACATGGGAAATGGATCCCAGGAAAAACAGACATCTGTATATGTGTAAAAGAACCACATCTTCCACACCTCCAACAAGCCAAACATTGTAATCAAACTTGCAGTAATAAAAAATAAAAATGAAATTAAAAACACGAACCAGAAGTAGGGAGACAAACTTGAGGGGCTTTCTCCTGGCACATTCCATTCTAAATTCCAATCTAGAACACGACTTCCATTGAGGCTCTGTTGCCCTAGTAACCAGAATTGGTAAGGGAGAACTGCTGCCACCTTGTGGCCGTTTCACACAACAGCAGCTTTAATCCCAGCGCTAATGGTCAGTTGATATTCAAAATCATTGCAGGCCTGTAAATGACACCTGCCCTGAAAACAAATCCTGGGGTCACATATCGACCAAAAAATTCAAAGGACGTCCATATTTCAAAACGACCGTTTCAAAAGGCATATTTGATGCACATTAGTTTTCTGCTACTTTTTCTTTCTTTCTTTTTTGGTTAAAAAAACGGGAATGGAAAAAGGCATCCCTCAGAAGGGGCGAAAATCGTTGCAAACGAATCAATGGACAAAGGTTTAATGTCCAATATATATAAACAGCTCATGCAGCTTAATATTAAAAAAACAAACAACCCAATACAAACATGGGCAGAAGATCTAAAGAGACGTTTCTTTAAAGAAGACACAGAGATGGCCAAGACGCACATGAAAAGCTGCTCAACAGCACTAATTATTAGAGAAATGCAAATCAAAACTACAATGAGGTATCACCTCACACCTGTTAGAATCGGCATCATCAGAAAATCTAGAAACAACAAATTCTGGGGAGGGTGTGGACAAAAGGAGCCCTCTTCCACTATAGGTGGGAATGTAAATTGATACAGTCAGTATGGAGAACACTATGGAGTTTCCTTACAAAAAACTAGAAATAGAATTACCATCTGATCCAGCAATCCCACTTCTGGGCATATACCCAGAGAAAACCATAAATCAAAAAGGCACATTCACCACAATGTTCATTGCAGCACTATTTACAATAGCCAGGTAATGGAAGCAACCTAAATGCCCACAGACAGATGAACGGATAAAATTGGGGTACATATATCAAATGGAATATTACTCGGCCATAAAAGGGAATGAAACTGGGTCATTTGTAGAGACATCAATGGATCTAGAGACTGTCATACAGAATGAAGTAAGTCAGAAAGAGGAAAACAAATATTGTATATTAATGCATATATGTGGAAGCTAAAAAATGGTACAGATGAACTGGTTTGCAGGGAAGAAATAGAGACACACAGGTAGAGAACAACCGTATGGACACCAAGTGTGGGAAGCCATGGGGTGGTGGTGGTGGGATGAGTTGGGAGATTGAGATTGACCTGTATACATGTATATGCATAAAATACATAACTAATAATAACCTGCTGTATAAAAAAGTAAATAAAATTAAATTTCAAAATTATAAAAAATAAAATTTAAAAATAAAAAAGTTCTTCCCTTCACACAGATGTATTTATAGGAATGAATTATTTCCATGCTTATATCTATAAATACATAATAGAGGAATAAAAGCTAACTTGGACCATAAAAGAAGAAAAACCTGAACCCACCAGTTATACAGAGGAAAACGCTATCAGGGCACTTGCTCCAGCGGTAAACAATTCTGAAATTGGTCAGAGGTGGGGACTCATCTCCCATACAGCCAGCAACCCACCCCCCACACAAGGAGCGTCCTCATTGCAAAGCTGGGGGACCGTGCCGAGGCATCTCTGAATAAAGGTGAGCTGAGCCCCAGGCCAGCTGCTGCTGAACTGTTCCCACCCTTCCCAGGTAAAACACCTGAATATGTACAAGGGCTTGAAAGACTAGAGGAAGGGCCGTGGAGCCACACCAGCGACAGCACGCAGGCCAACTTGGTGCCTGCAGGCCAGCCAGGGTGGTCCTGGCCCCGGGCGCTCTTCCGGAAGCTTTCCATTATCCTGCCTGAGATACCCCACGTGTCCCGGCCCCCACTGCTTTTTTCCTTCCTCACCTCTGTCCGGAGGGAAATTCCAGCGGAAGGTATGTGTGACACATTTTCTACTTTACAGGAGACAGCCTGGCAACTCCTGCAGAAAGGTCAGCAGAACCCCACTCACACCGGGCCACCAACAAAGCTGTGGCCCCTCACTCCCTCCCACCAGCACAGCCCCGAGACTGCTGACGGGGCAGAGAATATGGAGTCAGGCACAGCTTCAGGGGCTATTGCTGCCTGGAGCGCTGTTTATATTGACCTCAACCAGGCACACCTGGGGAGGGCCGGCCGGCAGGATAAGGCTGCCCACGTCAGCTAATCCACAACCCGCAGGGAATCACATTGTTGAAAATGGACCTCGCTAAGTCAGAATAGAAGGCAAGGAAAAAAAGGACACAATGCCATTTGCAGCACCGTAGATGAGTCTAGAGGTAATCACGTGACTTGTAGTAAGTCAGAAAGTGAAAGACACATATCATAACATATCACTTATAGGTGTTACCTAAAAATGGATACCAGGGCAGATATTTCCACGGAGAAGGGCAATCACAGATTCATTAAACAAACTTATGGTTCACCAATGGAAAGGTGTGAGGATTGGTTTCATTACGATATCGGGGTTAACAGACTTATACAAACACAGGTGACATATATAATCACCAAAGACGTACGGAATACCAAAAGACTACTCAACATTCTGTCATAACGTACATGGGAAAAGGATTCCAGGAAAAACAGACATCTGTATATGTGTAAAAGAACCACATCTTCCACACCTCCAACAAGCCAAACATTGTAATCAACCTTGCTGTAATAAAAAATAAAAATGAAATTAAAAACACGAACCAGAAGTAGGGAGACAAACTTGAGGGGCTTTCTCCTGGCACATTCCATTCTAAATTCCAATCTAGAACACGACTTCCATTGAGGCTCTGTTGCCCTAGTAACCAGAATTGGTAAGGGAGAACTGCTGCCACCTTGTGGCCGTTTCACACAACAGCAGCTTTAATCCCAGCGCTAATGGTCAGTGGATATTCAAAATCATTGCAGGCCTGTAAATGACACCTGCCCTGAAAACAAATCCTGGGGTCACATATCGACCAAAAAATTCAAAGGACGTCCATATTTCAAAACGACCGTTTCAAAAGGCATATTTGATGCACATTAGTTTTCTGCTTCTTTTTCTTTCTTTCTTTTTTGGTTAAAAAAACGGGAATGGAAAAAGGCATCCCTCAGAAGGGGCGAAAATCGTTGCAAACGAATCAATGGACAAAGGTTTAATGTCCAATATATATAAACAGCTCATGCAGCTTAATATTAAAAAAACAAACAACCCAATACAAACATGGGCAGAAGATCTAAAGAGACGTTTCTTGAAAGAAGACACAGAGATGGCCAAGACGCACATGAAAAGCTGCTCAACAGCACTAATTATTAGAGAAATGCAAATCAAAACTACAATGAGGTATCACCTCACACCTGTTAGAATCGGCATCATCAGAAAATCTAGAAACAACAAATTCTGGGGAGGGTGTGGACAAAAGGAGCCCTCTTCCACTATAGGTGGGAATGTAAATTGATACAGTCAGTATGGAGAACACTATGGAGTTTCCTTAAAAAAACTAGAAATAGAATTACCATCTGATCCAGCAATCCCACTTCTGGGCATATACCCAG
The DNA here is from genome assembly GCF_964165515.1 of Mesoplodon bidens. Classification (NCBI taxonomy): domain Eukaryota; kingdom Metazoa; phylum Chordata; class Mammalia; order Artiodactyla; family Ziphiidae; genus Mesoplodon; species Mesoplodon bidens. Next base: position 1,724,516 of record NC_138168.1, read on the forward strand.
AGAAAACCATAAATCAAAAAGGCACATTCACCACAATGTTCATTGCAGCACTATTTACAATAGCCAGGTAATGGAAGCAACCTAAATGCCCACAGACAGATGAACGGATAAAATTGGGGTACATATATCAAATGGAATATTACTCGGCCATAAAAGGGAATGAAACTGGGTCATTTGTAGAGACATCAATGGATCTAGAGACTGTCATACAGAATGAAGTAAGTCAGAAAGAGGAAAACAAATATTGTATATTAATGCATATATGTGGAACCTAAAAAATGGTACAGATGAACTGGTTTGCAGGGAAGAAATAGAGACACACAGGTAGAGAACAACCGTATGGACACCAAGTGTGGGAAGCCATGGGGTGGCGGTGGTGGGATGAGTTGGGAGATTGAGATTGACCTGTATACATGTATATGCATAAAATACATAACTAATAATAACCTGCTGTATAAAAACGTAAATAAAATTAAATTTCAAAATTATAAAAAATAAAATTTAAAAATAAAAAAGTTCTTCCCTTCACACAGATGTATTTATAGGAATGAATTATTTCCATGCTTATATCTATAAATACATAATAGAGGAATAAAAGCTAACTTGGACCATAAAAGAAGAAAAACCTGAACCCACCAGTTATACAGAGGAAAACGCTATCAGGGCACTTGCTCCAGCGGTAAACAATTCTGAAATTGGTCAGAGGTGGGGACTCATCTCCCATACAGCCAGCAACCCACCCCCCACACAAGGAGCGTCCTCATTGCAAAGCTGGGGGACCGTGCCGAGGCATCTCTGAATAAAGGTGAGCTGAGACCCAGGCCAGCTGCTGCTGAACTCTTCCCACCCTTCCCAGGTAAAACACCTGAATATGTACAAGGGCTTGAAAGACTAGAGGAAGGGCCGTGGAGCCACACCAGTGACAGCACGCAGGCCAACTTGGTGCCTGCAGGCCAGCCAGGGTGGTCCTGGCCCCGGGTGCTCTTCCGGAAGCTTTCCATTATCCTGCCTGAGATACCGCACCTGTCCCGGCCCCCACTGCTTTTTTCCTTCCTCACCTCTGTCCGGAGGGAAATTCCAGCGGAAGGTATGGGTGACACATCTTCTACTTTACAGGAGACAGCCTGGCAACTCCTGCAGAAAGGCCAGCAGAACCCCACTCACACCGGGCCACAAACAAAGCTGTGGCCCCTCACTACCTCCCACCAGCACAGCCCCGAGACTGCTGACGGGGCAGAGAATATGGAGTCAGGCACAGGTTCAGGGGCTATTGCTGCCTGGAGCGCTGTTTATATTGACCTCAACCAGGCACACCTGGGGAGGGCCGGCCGGCAGGATAAGGCTGCCCACGTCAGCTAATCCACAACCCGCAGGGAATCACATTGTTGAAAATGGACCTCGCTAAGGCAGAATAGAAGCCAAGGAAAATAAATACACAATGCCATTTGCAGCACCGTAGATGAGTCTAGAGGTAATCACGTGACTTGTAGTAAGTCAGAAAGTGAAAGACACATATCATATCATATCACTTATAGGTGTTACCTAAAAATGGATACCAGGGCAGATATTTCCACGGAGAAGGGCAATCACAGATTCATTAAACACACTTATGGTTCACCAATGGAAAGGTGTGAGGATTGGTTTCATTGCGATATCGGGGTTAACAGACTTATACAAACACAGGTGACATATATAATCACCAAAGACCTACCGAATACCAAAAGACTACTCAACATTCTGTCATAACGTACATGGGAAAAGGATCCCAGGAAAAACAGACATCTATATATGTGTAAAAGAACCAGATCTTCCACACCTCCAACAAGCCAATCATTGTAATCAAACTTGCTGTAATAAAAAATAAAAATTAAATTAAAAACACGAACCAGAAGTAGGGAGACAAACTGGAGGGGCTTTCTCCTGGCACATTCCATTCTAAATTCCAATCTAGAACACGACTTCCATTGAGGCTCTGTTGCCCTAGTAACCAGAATTGGTAAGGGAGAACTGCTGCCACCTTGTGGCCGTTTCACACAACAGCAGCTTTAATCCCAGCGCTAATGGTCAGTTGATATTCAAAATCATTGCAGGCCTGTAAATGACACCTGCCCTGAAAACAAATCCTGGGGTCACATATCGACCAAAAAATTCAAAGGACGTCCATATTTCAAAACGACCGTTTCAAAAGGCATATTTTATGCACATTAGTTTTCTGCTTCTTTTTCTTTCTTTCTTTTTTGGTTAAAAAAACGGGAATGGAAAAAGTCATCCCTCAGAAGGGGCGAAAATAGTTGCAAACGAATCAATGGACAAAGGTTTAATGTCCAATATATATAAACAGCTCATGCAGCTTAATATTAAAAAAAAACAAACAACCCAATACAAACATGGGCAGAAGATCTAAAGAGACGTTTCTTCAAAGAAGACACAGAGATGGCCAAGACGCACATGAAAAGCTGCTCAACAGCACTAATTATTAGAGAAATGCAAATCAAAACTACAATGAGGTATCACCTCACACCTGTTAGAATCGGCATCATCAGAAAATCTAGAAACAACAAATTCTGGGGAGGGTGTGGACAAAAGGAGCCCTCTTCCACTATTGGTGGGAATGTAAATTGAACAGTTACTATGGAGAACACTATGGAGTTTCCTTAAAAAAAACTAGAAATAGAATTACCATCTGATCCAGCAATCCCACTTCTGGGCATATACCCAGAGAAAACCATAAATCAAAAAGGCACATTCACCACAATGTTCATTGCAGCACTATTTACAATAGCCAGGTAATGGAAGCAACCTAAATGCCCACAGACAGATGAATGGATAAAGATGGGGTACATATATCAAATGGAATATTACTCGGCCATAAAAAGAAATGAAACTGGGTCATTTGTAGAGACATCGATGGATCTAGAGACTGTCATACAGAATGAAGTAAGTCAGAAAGAGGAAAACAAATATTGTATATTAATGCATATATGTGGAACCTAAAAAATGGTACAGATGAACTGGTTTGCAGGGAAGAAATAGAGACACACAGGTAGAGAACAAACGTATGGACACCAAGTGTGGGAAGCCATGGGGTGGTGGTGGTGGGATGAGTTGGGAGATTGAGATTGACCTGTATACATGTATATGCATAAAATACATAACTAATAATAACCTGCTGTATAAAAAAGTAAATAAAATTAAATTTCAAAATTATAAAAACTAAAATTTAAAAATAAAAAAGTTCTTCCCTTCACACAGATGTATTTATAGGAATGAATTATTTCCATGCTTATATCTATAAATACATAATAGAGGAATAAAAGCTAACTTGGACCATAAAAGAAGAAAAATCTGAACCCACCAGTTATACAGAGGAAAACGTTATCAGGGCACTTGCTCCAGCGGTAAACAATTCTGAAATTGGTCAGAGGTGGGGACTCATCTCCCATACAGCCAGCAACCCACCCCCCACACAAGGAGCGTCCTCATTTTAAAGCTAGGGGACCGTGCCGAGGCATCTCTGAATAAAGGTGGGCTGAGCCCCAGGCCAGCTGCTGCTGAACTCTTCCCACCCTTCCCAGGTAAAACACCTGAATATGTACAAGGGCTTGAAAGACTAGAGGAAGGGCCGTGGAGCCACACCAGCGACAGCACGCAGGCCAACTTGGTGCCTGCAGGCCAGCCAGGGTGGTCCTGGCCCCGGGCGCTCTTCCGGAATCTTTCCATTGTCCTGCCTGAGATACCCCACCTGTCCCGGCCCCCACTGCTTTTTTCCTTCCTCACCTCTGTCCGGAGAGAAATTCCAGCGGAAGGTATGGGTGACATATCCTCTTCTTTACAGGAGACAGCCTGGCAACTCCTGCAGAAAGGCCAGCAGAACCCCACTCACACCGGGCCACCAACAAAGCTGTGGGCCCTCACTCCCTCCCACCAGCACAGCCCCGAGACTGCTGACGGGGCAGAGAATATGGAGTGGGGCACAGCTTCAGGGGCTATTGCTGCCTGGAGCGCTGTGTATATTGACCTCAACCAGGCACACCTGGGGAGGGCCGGCCGCCAGGATAAGGCTGCCCACGTCAGCTAATCCACAACCCGCAGGGAATCACATTGTTGAAAATGGACTTCGCTAAGTCAGAATAGAAGGCAAGGAAAAAAAGGACACAATGCCATTTGCAGCACAGTCGATGAGTCTAGAGGTAATCACGTGACTTGTAGTAAGTCAGAAAGTGAAAGACACATATCATATCATATCACTTATAGGTGTTACCTAAAAATGGATACCAGGGCAGATATTTCCACGGAGAAGGGCAATCACAGATTCATTAAACAAACTTATGGTTCACCAATGGAAAGGTGTGAGGATTGGTTTCATTACGATATCGGGGTTAACAGACTTATACAAACACAGGTGACATATATAATCACCAAAGACGTACGGAATACCAAAAGACTACTCAACATTCTGTCATAACGTACATGGGAAAAGGATCCCAGGAAAAACAGACATCTGTATATGTGTAAAAGAACCACATCTTCCACACCTCCAACAAGCCAAACATTGTAATCAAACTTGCTGTAATAAAAAATAAAAATGAAATTAAAAACACGAACCAGAAGTAGGCAGACAAACTTGAGGGGCTTTCTCCTGGCACATTCCATTCTAAATTCCAATCTAGAACACGACTTCCATTGAGGCTCTGTTGCCCTAGTAACCAGAATTGGTAAGGGAGAACTGCTGCCACCTTGTGGCCGTTTCACACAACAGCAGCTTTAATCCCAGCGCTAATGGTCAGTTGATATTCAAAATCATTGCAGGCCTGTAAATGACACCTGCCCTGAAAACAAATCCTGGGGTCACATATCGACCAAAAAATTCAAAGGACGTCCATATTTCAAAACGACCGTTTCAAAAGGCATATTTGATGCACATTAGTTTTCTGCTTCTTTTTCTTTCTTTCTTTTTTGGTTAAAAAAACGGGAATGGAAAAAGGCATCCCTCAGAAGGGGCGAAAATCGTTGCAAACGAATCAATGGACAAAGGTTTAATGTCCAATATATATAAACAGCTCATGCAGCTTAATATTAAAAAAACAAACAACCCAATACAAAAATGGGCAGAAGATCTAAAGAGACGTTTCTTTAAAGAAGACACAGAGATGGCCAAGACGCACATGAAAAGCTGCTCAACAGCACTAATTATTAGAGAAATGCAAATCAAAACTACAATGAGGTATCACCTCACACCTGTTAGAATCGGCATCATCAGAAAATCTAGAAACAACAAATTCTGGGGAGTGTGTGGACAAAAGGAGCCCTCTTCCACTATAGGTGGGAATGTAAATTGATACAGTCAGTATGGAGAACACTATGGAGTTTCCTTAAAAAAAACTAGAAATAGAATTACCATCTGATCCAGCAATCCCACTTCTGGGCATATACCCAGAGAAAACCATAAATCAAAAAGGCACATTCACCACAATGTTCATTGCAGCACTATTTACAATAGCCAGGTAATGGAAGCAACCTAAATGCCCACAGACAGATGAACGGATAAAATTGGGGTACATATATCAAATGGAATATTACTCGGCCATAAAAGGGAATGAAACTGGGTCATTTGTAGAGACATCAATGGATCTAGAGACTGTCATACAGAATGAAGTAAGTCAGAAAGAGGAAAACAAATATTGTATATTAATGCATATATGTGGAAGCTAAAAAATGGTACAGATGAACTGGTTTGCAGGGAAGAAATAGAGACACACAGGTAGAGAACAACCGTATGGACACCAAGTGTGGGAAGCCATGGGGTGGTGGTGGTGGGATGAGTTGGGAGATTGAGATTGACCTGTATACATGTATATGCATAAAATACATAACTAATAATAACCTGCTGTATAAAAAAGTAAATAAAATTAAATTTCAAAATTATAAAAAATAAAATTAAAAAATAAAACAGAAAAACTTTCTTCCCTTCACACAGATGTATTTATAGGAATGAATTATTTCCATGCTTATATCTATAAATACATAAAAGAGGAACAAAAGCTAACTTGAACCATAAAAGAAGGAAAACCTGAACCCACCAGTTATACAGAGGAAAACGCTATCAGGGCACTTGCTCCAGCGGTAAACAATTCTGAAATTGTTCAGAGGTCAGGATTCATCTCCCATACAACCAGCAACCCACACCCCACACAAGGAGCGTCCTCATTGCAAAGCTGGGGGATCGTGCCGAGGCATCTCTGAATAAAGGTGTGCTGAGCCCCAGGCCAGCTGCTGCTGAACTGTTCCCACCATTCCCAGGTAAAACATCTGAATATGTACAAGGGCTTGAAAGACTGGAGGAAGTGCTGTGGAGCCACACCAGCGAGAGCACGCAGGCAACTTGGTGCCTGCAGGCCAGCCAGGGTGGTCCTGGCCCCGGGCGCTCTTCCGGAAGTTTCCATTGTCCTGCCTGAGATACCCCACCTGTCCCGTCCCCCACTGCTTTTTTCCTACCTCACCTCTGTCCGGAGGGTAATTCCAGCGGAAGGTATGGGTGACACATCTTCTACTTTACAGGAGACAGCCTGGCAACTCCTGCAGAAAGGCCAGCAGAACCCCACTCACACCGGGCCACCAACGAAGCTGTGGCCCCTCACTCCCTCCCACCAGCACAGCCCCGAGACTGCTGACGGGGCAGAGAATATGGAGTCAGGCACAGCTTCAGGGGCTATTGCTGCCTGGAGCGCTGTTTATATTGACCTCAACCAGGCACACCTGGGGAGGGCCGGCCGGCAGGATAAGGCTGCCCACGTCAGCTAATCCACAACCCGCAGGGAATCACATTGTTGAAAATGGACCTCGCTAAGTCAGAATAGAAGGCAAGGAAAAAAAGGACACAATGCCATTTGCAGCACCGTAGATGAGTCTAGAGGTAATCACGTGACTTGTAGTAAGTCAGAAAGTGAAAGACACATATCATATCATATCACTTATAGGTGTTACCTAAAAATGGATACCAGGGCAGATATTTCCACGGAGAAGGGCAATCACAGTTTCATTAAACAAACTTATGGTTCACCAATGGAAATGTGTGAGGATTGGTTTCATTACGATATCGGGGTTAACAGACATATACAAACACAGGTGACATATATAATCACCAAAGACCTACGGAATAGCAAAAGACTACTCAACATTCTGTGATAACGTACATGGGAAATGGATCCCAGGAAAAACAAACATCTGTATATGTGTAAAAGAACCACATCTTACACACTTCCAACAAGCCAAACATTGTAATCAAACTTGCTGTAATAAAAAATAAAAATGAAATTAAAAACACGAACCAGAAGTAGGGAGACAAACTTGAGGGGCTTTCTCCTGGCACATTCCATTCTAAATTCCAATCTAGAACACGACTTCCATTGAGGCTCTGTTGCCCTAGTAACCAGAATTGGTAAGAGAGAACTGCTGCCACCTTGTGGCCGTTTCACACAACAGCAGCTTTAATCCCAGCGCTAATGGTCAGTTGATATTCAAAATCATTGCAGGCCTGTAAATGACACCTGCTCTGGGGTCACATATCGACCAAAAAATTCAAAGGACGTCCATATTTCAAAATGACCGTTTCAAAAGGCATATTTTATGCACATTAGTTTTCTGCTTCTTTTTCTTTCTTTCTTTTTTGGTTAAAAAAACGGGAATGGAAAAAGGCATCCCTCAGAAGGGGCGAAAATCGTTGCAAACGAATCAATGGACAAAGGTTTAATGTCCAATATATATAAACAGCTCATGCAGCTTAATATTAAAAAAACAAACAACCCAATACAAACATGGGCAGAAGATCTAAAGAGACGTTTCTTTAAAGAAGACACAGAGATGGCCAAGATGCACATGAAAAGCTGCTCAACAGCACTAATTATTAGAGAAATGCAAATCAAAACTACAATGAGGTATCACCTCACACCTGTTAGAATCGGCATCATCAGAAAATCTAGAAACAACAAATTCTGGGGAGGGTGTGGACAAAAGGAGCCCTCTTCCACTATAGGTGGGAATGTAAATTGATACAGTCAGTATGGAGAACACTATGGAGTTTCCTTAAAAAAAACTAGAAATAGAATTACCATCTGATCCAGCAATCCCACTTCTGGGCATATACCCAGAGAAAACCATAAATCAAAAAGGCACATTCACCACAATGTTCATTGCAGCACTATTTACAATAGCCAGGTAATGGAAGCAACCTAAATGCCCACAGACAGATGAACGGATAAAATTGGGGTACATATATCAAATGGAATATTACTCGGCCATAATGGATCCATCGATGGATCTAGAGACTGTCATACAGAATGAAGTAAGTCAGAAAGAGGAAAACAAATATTGTATATTAATGCATATATGTGGAACCTAAAAAATGGTACAGATGAACTGCTTTGCAGGGAAGAAATAGAGACACACAGGTAGAGAACAAACGTATGGACACCAAGTGTGGGAAGCCATGGGGTGGTGGTGGTGGGATGAATTGGGAGATTGAGATTGACCTGTATACATGTATATGCATAAAATACATAACTAATAATAACCTGCTGTATAAAAAAGTAAATAAAATTAAATTTCAAAATTATAAAATATAAAATTTAAAAATAAAAGAGAAAAAATTCTTCCCTTCACACAGATGTATTTATAGGAATGAATTATTTCCATGCTTATATCTATAAATACATAATAGAGGAATAAAAGCTAACTTGGACCATAAAAGAAGAAAAACCTGAACCCACCAGTTATACAGAGGAAAACGCTATCAGGGCACTTGCTCCAGCAGTAAACAATTCTGAAATTGGTCAGAGGTGGGGACTCATCTCCCATACAGCCAGCAACCCACCCCCCACACAAGGAGCGTCCTCATTGCAAAGCTGGGGGACCGTGCCGAGGCATCTCTGAATAAAGGTGAGCTGAGCCCCAGGCCAGCTGCTGCTGAACTGTTCCCACCCTTCCCAGGTAAAACACCTGAATATGGACAAGGGCTTGAAAGACTAGAGGAAGGGCCGTGGAGCCACACCAGCGACAGCACGCAGGCCAACTTGGTGCCTGCAGGCCAGCCAGTGTGGTCCTGGCCCCGGGCGCTCTTCCGGAAGCTTTCCATTGTCCTGCCTGAGATACCCCACCTGTCCCGGCCCCCACTGCTTTTTTCCTTCCTCACCTCTGTCCGGAGAGAAATTCCAGCGGAAGGTATGGGTGACACATCCTCTTCTTTACAGGAGGCAGCCTGGCAACTCCTGCAGAAAGGTCAGCAGAACCCCACTCACACTGGGCCACCAACAAAGCTGTGGCCCCTCACTCCCTCCCACCAGCACAGCCCCGAGACTGCTGACGGGGCAGAGAATATGGAGTCAGGCACAGCTTCAGGGGCTATTGCTGCCTGGAGCGCTGTTTATATTGACCTCAACCAGGCACACCTGGGGAGGGCCGGCCGGCAGGATAAGGCTGCCCACGTCAGCTAATCCACAACCCGCAGGGAATCAGATTGTTGAAAATGGACCTCGCTAAGTCAGAATAGAAGGCAAGGAAAAAAAGGACACAATGCCATTTGCAGCACCGAGGATGAGTCTAGAGGTAATCAGGTGACATGTAGTAAGTCAGAAAGTGAAAGACACATATCATATCATATCACTTATAGGTGTTACCTAAAAATGGATACCAGGGGAGATATTTCCACGGAGAAGGGCAATCACAGATTCATTACACAAACTTATGGTTCACCAATGGAAAGGTGTGAGGATTGGTTTCATTACGATATCGGGGTTAACAGACTTATACAAACACAGGTGACATATATAATCACCAAAGACCTACGGAATAGCAAAAGACTACTCAACATTCTGTCATAACGTACATGGGAAATGGATCCCAGGAAAAACAGACATCTGTATATGTGTAAAAGAACCACATCTTCCACACCTCCAACAAGCCAAACATTGTAATCAAACTTGCAGTAATAAAAAATAAAAATTAAATTAAAAACACGAACCAGAAGTAGGGAGACAAACTTGAGGGGCTTTCTCCTGGCACATTCCATTCTAAATTCCAATCTAGAACACGACTTCCATTGAGGCTCTGTTGCCCTAGTAACCAGAATTGGTAAGGGAGAAATGCTGCCACCTTGTGGCCGTTTCACACAACAGCAGCTTTAATCCCAGCGCTAATGGTCAGTTGATATTCAAAATCATTGCAGGCCTGTAAATGACACCTGCCCTGAAAACAAATCCTGGGGTCACATATCGACCAAAAAATTCAAAGGACGTCCATATTTCAAAACGACCGTTTCAAAAGGCATATTTTATGCACATTAGTTTTCTGCTTCTTTTTCTTTCTTTCTTTTTTGGTTAAAAAAACGGGAATGGAAAAAGGCATCCCTCAGAAGGGGCGAAAATCGTTGCAAACGAATCAATGGACAAAGGTTTAATGTCCAATATATATAAACAGCTCATGCAGCTTAATATTAAAAAAACAAACAACCCAATACAAACATGGGCAGAAGATCTAAAGAGACGTTTCTTTAAAGAAGACACAGAGATGGCCAAGACGCACATGAAAAGCTGCTCAACAGCACTAATTATTAGAGAAATGCAAATCAAAACTACAATGAGGTATCACCTCACACCTGTTAGAATCCGCATCATCAGAAAATCTAGAAACAACAAATTCTGGGGAGGGTGTGGACAAAAGGAGCCCTCTTCCACTATAGGTGGGAATGTAAATTGATACAGTCAGTATGGAGAACACTATGGAGTTTCCTTAAAAAAAACTAGAAATAGAATTACCATCTGATCCAGCAATCCCACTTCTGGGCATATACCCAGAGAAAACCATAAATCAAAAAGGCACATTCACCACAATGTTCATTGCAGCACTATTTACAATAGCCAGGTAATGGAAGCAACCTAAATGCCCACAGACAGATGAACGGATAAAATTGGGGTACATATATCAAATGGAATATTACTCGGCCATAAAAAGGAATGAAACTGGGTCATTTGTAGAGACATCGATGGATCTAGAGACTGTCATACGGAATGAAGTAAGTCAGAAAGAGGAAAACAAATATTGTATATTAATGCATATATGTGGAACCTAAAAAATGGTACAGATGAACTGCTTTGCAGGGAAGAAATAGAGACACACAGGTAGAGAACAAACGTATGGACACCAAGTGTGGGAAGCCATGGGGTGGTTGTGGTGGGATGAGTTGGGAGATTGAGATTGACCTGTATACATGTATATGCATAAAATACATAACTAATAATAACCTGCTGTATAAAAATTAAATAAAATTAAATTTCAAAATTATAAAATATAAAATTTAAAAATAAAAGAGAAAAAAGTTCTTCCCTTCACACAGATGTATTTATAGGAATGAATTATTTCCATGCTTATATCTATAAATACATAATAGAGGAATAAAAGCTAACTTGGACCATAAAAGAAGAAAAACCTGAACCCACCAGTTATACAGAGGAAAACGCTATCAGGGCACTTGCTCCAGTGGTAAACAATTCTGAAATTGGTCAGAGGTGGGGACTCATCTCCCATACAGCCAGCAACCCACCCCCCACACAAGGAGCGTCCTCATTGCAAAGCTGGGGGACCGTGCCGAGGCATCTCTGAATAAAGGTGAGCTGAGCCCCAGGCCAGCTGCTGCTGAACTGTTCCCACCCTTCCCAGGTAAAACACCTGAATATGTACAAGGGCTTGAAAGACTAGAGGAAGGGCCGTGGAGCCACACCAGCGACAGCACGCAGGCCAACTTGGTGCCTGCAGGCCAGCCAGTGTGGTCCTGGCCCCGGGCGCTCTTCCGGAAGCTTTCCATTGTCCTGCCTGAGATACCCCACCTGTCCCGGCCCCCACTGCTTTTTTCCTTCCTCACCTCTGTCCGGAGAGAAATTCCAGCGGAAGGTATGGGTGACACATCCTCTTCTTTACAGGAGGCAGCCTGGCAACTCCTGCAGAAAGGTCAGCAGAACCCCACTCACACTGGGCCACCAACAAAGCTGTGGCCCCTCACTCCCTCCCACCAGCACAGCCCCGAGACTGCTGACGGGGCAGAGAATATGGAGTCAGGCACAGCTTCAGGGGCTATTGCTGCCTGGAGCGCTGTTTATATTGACCTCAACCAGGCACACCTGGGGAGGGCCGGCCGGCAGGATAAGGCTGCCCACGTCAGCTAATCCACAACCCGCAGGGAATCAGATTGTTGAAAATGGACCTCGCTAAGTCAGAATAGAAGGCAAGGAAAAAAAGGACACAATGCCATTTGCAGCACCGTAGATGAGTCTAGAGGTAATCAGGTGACATGTAGTAAGTCAGAAAGTGAAAGACACATATCATATCATATCACTTATAGGTGTTACCTAAAAATGGATACCAGGGGAGATATTTCCACGGAGAAGGGCAATCACAGATTCATTACACAAACTTATGGTTCACCAATGGAAAGGTGTGAGGATTGGTTTCATTACGATATCGGGGTTAACAGACTTATACAAACACAGGTGACATATATAATCACCAAAGACCTACGGAATAGCAAAAGACTACTCAACATTCTGTCATAACGTACATGGGAAATGGATCCCAGGAAAAACAGACATCTGTATATGTGTAAAAGAACCACATCTTCCACACCTCCAACAAGCCAAACATTGTAATCAAACTTGCAGTAATAAAAAATAAAAATTAAATTAAAAACACGAACCAGAAGTAGGGAGACAAACTTGAGGGGCTTTCTCCTGGCACATTCCATTCTAAATTCCAATCTAGAACACGACTTCCATTGAGGCTCTGTTGCCCTAGTAACCAGAATTGGTAAGGGAGAACTGCTGCCACCTTGTGGCCGTTTCACACAACAGCAGCTTTAATCCCAGCGCTAATGGTCAGTTGATATTCAAAATCATTGCAGGCCTGTAAATGACACCTGCCCTGAAAACAAATCCTGGGGTCACATATCGACCAAAAAATTCAAAGGACGTCCATATTTCAAAACGACCGTTTCAAAAGGCATATTTTATGCACATTAGTTTTCTGCTTCTTTTTCTTTCTTTCTTTTTTGGTTAAAAAAATGGGAATGGAAAAAGGCATCCCTCAGAAGGGGCGAAAATCGTTGCAAACGAATCAATGGACAAAGGTTTAATGTCCAATATATATAAACAGCTCATGCAGCTTAATATTAAAAAAACAAACAACCCAATACAAACATGGGCAGAAGATCTAAAGAGACGTTTCTTTAAAGAAGACACAGAGATGGCCAAGACGCACATGAAAAGCTGCTCAACAGCACTAATTATTAGAGAAATGCAAATCAAAACTACAATGAGGTATCACCTCACACCTGTTAGAATCCGTATCATCAGAAAATCTAGAAACAACAAATTCTGGGGAGGGTGTGGACAAAAGGAGCCCTCTTCCACTATAGGTGGGAATGTAAATTGATACAGTCAGTATGGAGAACACTATGGAGTTTCCTTAAAAAAAACTAGAAATAGAATTACCATCTGATCCAGCAATCCCACTTCTGGGCATATACCCAGAGAAAACCATAAATCAAAAAGGCACATTCACCACAATGTTCATTGCAGCACTATTTACAATAGCCAGGTAATGGAAGCAACCTAAATGCCCACAGACAGATGAACGGATAAAATTGGGGTACATATATCAAATGGAATATTACTCGGCCATAAAAGGGAATGAAACTGGGTCATTTGTAGAGACATCAATGGATCTAGAGACTGTCATACAGAATGAAGTAAGTCAGAAAGAGGAAAACAAATATTGTATATTAATGCATATATGTGGAAGCTAAAAAATGGTACAGATGAACTGGTTTGCAGGGAAGAAATAGAGACACACAGGTAGAGAACAACCGTATGGACACCAAGTGTGGGAAGCCATGGGGTGGTGGTGGTGGGATGAGTTGGGAGATTGAGATTGACCTGTATACATGTATATGCATAAAATACATAACTAATAATAACCTGCTGTATAAAAAAGTAAATAAAATTAAATTTCAAAATTATAAAAAATAAAATTTAAAAATAAAAAAGTTCTTCCCTTCACACAGATGTATTTATAGGAATGAATTATTTCCATGCTTATATCTATAAATACATAATAGAGGAATAAAAGCTAACTTGGACCATAAAAGAAGAAAAACCTGAACCCACCAGTTATACAGAGGAAAACGCTATCAGGACACTTGCTCCAGCGGTAAACAATTCTGAAATTGGTCAGAGGTGGGGACTCATCTCCCATACAGCCAGCAACCCACCCCCCACACAAGGAGCGTCCTCATTGCAAAGCTGGGGGACCGTGCCGAGGCATCTCTGAATAAAGGTGAGCTGAGCCCCAGGCCAGCTGCTGCTGAACTGTTCCCACCCTTCCCAGGTAAAACACCTGAATATGTACAAGGGCTTGAAAGACTAGAGGAAGGGCCGTGGAGCCACACCAGCGACAGCACGCAGGCCAACTTGGTGCCTGCAGGCCAGCCAGGGTGGTCCTGGCCCCGGGCGCTCTTCCGGAAGCTTTCCATTATCCTGCCTGAGATACCCCACGTGTCCCGGCCCCCACTGCTTTTTTCCTTCCTCACCTCTGTCCGGAGGGAAATTCCAGCGGAAGGTATGGGTGACACATCTTCTACTTTACAGGAGACAGCCTGGCAACTCCTGCAGAAAGGTCAGCAGAACCCCACTCACACCGGGCCACCAACAAAGCTGTGGCCCCTCACTCCCTCCCACCAGCACAGCCCCGAGACTGCTGACGGGGCAGAGAATATGGAGTCAGGCACAGCTTCAGGGGCTATTGCTGCCTGGAGCGCTGTTTATATTGACCTCAACCAGGCACACCTGGGGAGGGCCGGCCGGCAGGATAAGGCTGCCCACGTCAGCTAATCCACAACCCGCAGGGAATCACATTGTTGAAAATGGACCTCGCTAAGTCAGAATAGAAGGCAAGGAAAAAAAGGACACAATGCCATTTGCAGCACCGTAGATGAGTCTAGAGGTAATCACGTGACTTGTAGTAAGTCAGAAAGTGAAAGACACATATCATAACATATCACTTATAGGTGTTACCTAAAAATGGATACCAGGGCAGATATTTCCACGGAGAAGGGCAATCACAGATTCATTAAACAAACTTATGGTTCACCAATGGAAAGGTGTGAGGATTGGTTTCATTACGATATCGGGGTTAACAGACTTATACAAACACAGGTGACATATATAATCACCAAAGACGTACGGAATACCAAAAGACTACTGAACATTCTGTCATAACGTACATGGGAAAAGGATCCCAGGAAAAACAGACATCTGTATATGTGTAAAAGAACCAGATCTTCCACACCTCCAACAAGCCAAACATTGTAATCAAACTTGCAGTAATAAAAAATAAAAATGAAATTAAAAACACGAACCAGAAGTAGGGAGACAAACTTGAGGGGCTTTCTCCTGGCACATTCCATTCTAAATTCCAATCTAGAACACGACTTCCATTGAGGCTCTGTTGCCCTAGTAACCAGAATTGGTAAGGGAGAACTGCTGCCACCTTGTGGCCGTTTCACACAACAGCAGCTTTAATCCCAGCGCTAATGGTCAGTGGATATTCAAAATCATTGCAGGCCTGTAAATGACACCTGCCCTGAAAACAAATCCTGGGGTCACATATCGACCAAAAAATTCAAAGGACGTCCATATTTCAAAACGACCGTTTCAAAAGGCATATTTGATGCACATTAGTTTTCTGCTACTTTTTCTTTCTTTCTTTTTTGGTTAAAAAAACGGGAATGGAAAAAGGCATCCCTCAGAAGGGGCGAAAATCGTTGCAAACGAATCAATGGACAAAGGTTTAATGTCCAATATATATAAACAGCTCATGCAGCTTAATATTAAAAAAACAAACAACCCAATACAAACATGGGCAGAAGATCTAAAGAGACGTTTCTTTAAAGAAGACACAGAGATGGCCAAGACGCACATGAAAAGCTGCTCAACAGCACTAATTATTAGAGAAATGCAAATCAAAACTACAATGAGGTATCACCTCACACCTGTTAGAATCCGCATCATCAGAAAATCTAGAAACAACAAATTCTGGGGAGGGTGTGGACAAAAGGAGCCCTCTTCCACTATAGGTGGGAATGTAAATTGATACAGTCAGTATGGAGAACACTATGGAGTTTCCTTAAAAAAAACTAGAAATAGAATTACCATCTGATCCAGCAATCCCACTTCTGGGCATATACCCAGAGAAAACCATAAATCAAAAAGGCACATTCACCACAATGTTCATTGCAGCACTATTTACAATAGCCAGGTAATGGAAGCAACCTAAATGCCCACAGACAGATGAACGGATAAAATTGGGGTACATATATCAAATGGAATATTACTCGGCCATAAAAGGGAATGAAACTGGGTCATTTGTAGAGACATCAATGGATCTAGAGACTGTCATACAGAATGAAGTAAGTCAGAAAGAGGAAAACAAATATTGTATATTAATGCATATATGTGGAAGCTAAAAAATGGTACAGATGAACTGGTTTGCAGGGAAGAAATAGAGACACACAGGTAGAGAACAACCGTATGGACACCAAGTGTGGGAAGCCATGGGGTGGTGGTGGTGGGATGAGTTGGGAGATTGAGATTGACCTGTATACATGTATATGCATAAAATACATAACTAATAATAACCTGCTGTATAAAAAAGTAAATAAAATTAAATTTCAAAATTATAAAAAATAAAATTTAAAAATAAAAAAGTTCTTCCCTTCACACAGATGTATTTATAGGAATGAATTATTTCCATGCTTATATCTATAAATACATAATAGAGGAATAAAAGCTAACTTGGACCATAAAAGAAGAAAAACCTGAACCCACCAGTTATACAGAGGAAAACGCTATCAGGACACTTGCTCCAGCGGTAAACAATTCTGAAATTGGTCAGAGGTGGGGACTCATCTCCCATACAGCCAGCAACCCACCCCCCACACAAGGAGCGTCCTCATTGCAAAGCTGGGGGACCGTGCCGAGGCATCTCTGAATAAAGGTGAGCTGAGCCCCAGGCCAGCTGCTGCTGAACTGTTCCCACCCTTCCCAGGTAAAACACCTGAATATGTACAAGGGCTTGAAAGACTAGAGGAAGGGCCGTGGAGCCACACCAGCGACAGCACGCAGGCCAACTTGGTGCCTGCAGGCCAGCCAGGGTGGTCCTGGCCCCGGGCGCTCTTCCGGAAGCTTTCCATTATCCTGCCTGAGATACCCCACGTGTCCCGGCCCCCACTGCTTTTTTCCTTCCTCACCTCTGTCCGGAGGGAAATTCCAGTGGAAGGTATGGGTGACACATCTTCTACTTTACAGGAGACAGCCTGGCAACTCCTGCAGAAAGGTCAGCAGAACCCCACTCACACCGGGCCACCAACAAAGCTGTGGCCCCTCACTCCCTCCCACCAGCACAGCCCCGAGACTGCTGACGGGGCAGAGAATATGGAGTCAGGCACAGCTTCAGGGGCTATTGCTGCCTGGAGCGCTGTTTATATTGACCTCAACCAGGCACACCTGGGGAGGGCCGGCCGGCAGGATAAGGCTGCCCACGTCAGCTAATCCACAACCCGCAGGGAATCACATTGTTGGAAATGGACCTCGCTAAGTCAGAATAGAAGGCAAGGAAAAAAAGGACACAATGCCATTTGCAGCACCGTAGATGAGTCTAGAGGTAATCACGTGACTTGTAGTAAGTCAGAAAGTGAAAGACACATATCATAACATATCACTTATAGGTGTTACCTAAAAATGGATACCAGGGCAGATATTTCCACGGAGAAGGGCAATCACAGATTCATTAAACAAACTTATGGTTCACCAATGGAAAGGTGTGAGGATTGGTTTCATTACGATATCGGGGTTAACAGACTTATACAAACACAGGTGACATATATAATCACCAAAGACGTACGGAATACCAAAAGACTACTGAACATTCTGTCATAACGTACATGGGAAAAGGATCCCAGGAAAAACAGACATCTGTATATGTGTAAAAGAACCAGATCTTCCACACCTCCAACAAGCCAAACATTGTAATCAAACTTGCAGTAATAAAAAATAAAAATGAAATTAAAAACACGAACCAGAAGTAGGGAGACAAACTTGAGGGGCTTTCTCCTGGCACATTCCATTCTAAATTCCAATCTAGAACACGACTTCCATTGAGGCTCTGTTGCCCTAGTAACCAGAATTGGTAAGGGAGAACTGCTGCCACCTTGTGGCCGTTTCACACAACAGCAGCTTTAATCCCAGCGCTAATGGTCAGTTGATATTCAAAATCATTGCAGGCCTGTAAATGACACCTGCCCTGAAAACAAATCCTGGGGTCACATATCGACCAAAAAATTCAAAGGACGTCCATATTTCAAAACGACCGTTTCAAAAGGCATATTTGATGCACATTAGTTTTCTGCTTCTTTTTCTTTCTTTCTTTTTTGGTTAAAAAAACGGGAATGGAAAAAGGCATCCCTCAGAAGGGGCGAAAATCGTTGCAAACGAATCAATGGACAAAGGTTTAATGTCCAATATATATAAACAGCTCATGCAGCTTAATATTAAAAAAACAAACAACCCAATACAAAAATGGGCAGAAGATCTAAAGAGACGTTTCTTTAAAGAAGACACAGAGATGGCCAAGACGCACATGAAAAGCTGCTCAACAGCACTAATTATTAGAGAAATGCAAATCAAAACTACAATGAGGTATCACCTCACACCTGTTAGAATCGGCATCATCAGAAAATCTAGAAACAACAAATTCTGGGGAGGGTGTGGACAAAAGGAGCCCTCTTCCACTATAGGTGGGAATGTAAATTGATACAGTCAGTATGGAGAACACTATGGAGTTTCCTTAAAAAAAACTAGAAATAGAATTACCATCTGATCCAGCAATCCCACTTCTGGGCATATACCCAGAGAAAACCATAAATCAAAAAGGCACATTCACCACAATGTTCATTGCAGCACTATTTACAATAGCCAGGTAATGGAAGCAACCTAAATGCCCACAGACAGATGAACGGATAAAATTGGGGTACATATATCAAATGGAATATTACTCGGCCATAAAAGGGAATGAAACTGGGTCATTTGTAGAGACATCAATGGATCTAGAGACTGTCATACAGAATGAAGTAAGTCAGAAAGAGGAAAACAAATATTGTATATTAATGCATATATGTGGAAGCTAAAAAATGGTACAGATGAACTGGTTTGCAGGGAAGAAATAGAGACACACAGGTAGAGAACAACCGTATGGACACCAAGTGTGGGAAGCCATGGGGTGGTGGTGGTGGGATGAGTTGGGAGATTGAGATTGACCTGTATACATGTATATGCATAAAATACATAACTAATAATAACCTGCTGTATAAAAAAGTAAATAAAATTAAATTTCAAAATTATAAAAAATAAAATTTAAAAATAAAAAAGTTCTTCCCTTCACACAGATGTATTTATAGGAATGAATTATTTCCATGCTTATATCTATAAATACATAATAGAGGAATAAAAGCTAACTTGGACCATAAAAGAAGAAAAACCTGAACCCACCAGTTATACAGAGGAAAACGCTATCAGGACACTTGCTCCAGCGGTAAACAATTCTGAAATTGGTCAGAGGTGGGGACTCATCTCCCATACAGCCAGCAACCCACCCCCCACACAAGGAGCGTCCTCATTGCAAAGCTGGGGGACCGTGCCGAGGCATCTCTGAATAAAGGTGAGCTGAGCCCCAGGCCAGCTGCTGCTGAACTGTTCCCACCCTTCCCAGGTAAAACACCTGAATATGTACAAGGGCTTGAAAGACTAGAGGAAGGGCCGTGGAGCCACACCAGCGACAGCACGCAGGCCAACTTGGTGCCTGCAGGCCAGCCAGGGTGGTCCTGGCCCCGGGCGCTCTTCCGGAAGCTTTCCATTATCCTGCCTGAGATACCCCACGTGTCCCGGCCCCCACTGCTTTTTTCCTTCCTCACCTCTGTCCGGAGGGAAATTCCAGCGGAAGGTATGGGTGACACATCTTCTACTTTACAGGAGACAGCCTGGCAACTCCTGCAGAAAGGTCAGCAGAACCCCACTCACACCGGGCCACCAACAAAGCTGTGGCCCCTCACTCCCTCCCACCAGCACAGCCCCGAGACTGCTGACGGGGCAGAGAATATGGAGTCAGGCACAGCTTCAGGGGCTATTGCTGCCTGGAGCGCTGTTTATATTGACCTCAACCAGGCACACCTGGGGAGGGCCGGCCGGCAGGATAAGGCTGCCCACGTCAGCTAATCCACAACCCGCAGGGAATCACATTGTTGAAAATGGACCTCGCTAAGTCAGAATAGAAGGCAAGGAAAAAAAGGACACAATGCCATTTGCAGCACCGTAGATGAGTCTAGAGGTAATCACGTGACTTGTAGTAAGTCAGAAAGTGAAAGACACATATCATAACATATCACTTATAGGTGTTACCTAAAAATGGATACCAGGGCAGATATTTCCACGGAGAAGGGCAATCACAGATTCATTAAACAAACTTATGGTTCACCAATGGAAAGGTGTGAGGATTGGTTTCATTACGATATCGGGGTTAACAGACTTATACAAACACAGGTGACATATATAATCACCAAAGACGTACGGAATACCAAAAGACTACTGAACATTCTGTCATAACGTACATGGGAAAAGGATCCCAGGAAAAACAGACATCTGTATATGTGTAAAAGAACCAGATCTTCCACACCTCCAACAAGCCAAACATTGTAATCAAACTTGCAGTAATAAAAAATAAAAATGAAATTAAAAACACGAACCAGAAGTAGGGAGACAAACTTGAGGGGCTTTCTCCTGGCACATTCCATTCTAAATTCCAATCTAGAACACGACTTCCATTGAGGCTCTGTTGCCCTAGTAACCAGAATTGGTAAGGGAGAACTGCTGCCACCTTGTGGCCGTTTCACACAACAGCAGCTTTAATCCCAGCGCTAATGGTCAGTTGATATTCAAAATCATTGCAGGCCTGTAAATGACACCTGCCCTGAAAACAAATCCTGGGGTCACATATCGACCAAAAAATTCAAAGGACGTCCATATTTCAAAACGACCGTTTCAAAAGGCATATTTCATGCACATTAGTTTTCTGCTTCTTTTTCTTTCTTTCTTTTTTGGTTAAAAAAACGGGAATGGAAAAAGGCATCCCTCAGAAGGGGCGAAAATCGTTGCAAACGAATCAATGGACAAAGGTTTAATGTCCAATATATATAAACAGCTCATGCAGCTTAATATTAAAAAAACAAACAACCCAATACAAACATGGGCAGAAGATCTAAAGAGACGTTTCTTTAAAGAAGACACAGAGATGGCCAAGACGCACATGAAAAGCTGCTCAACAGCACTAATTATTAGAGAAATGCAAATCAAAACTACAATGAGGTATCACCTCACACCTGTTAGAATCGGCATCATCAGAAAATCTAGAAACAACAAATTCTGGGGAGGGTGTGGACAAAAGGAGCCCTCTTCCACTATAGGTGGGAATGTAAATTGATACAGTCAGTATGGAGAACACTATGGAGTTTCCTTAAAAAAAACTAGAAATAGAATTACCATCTGATCCAGCAATCCCACTTCTGGGCATATACCCAGAGAAAACCATAAATCAAAAAGGCACATTCACCACAATGTTCATTGCAGCACTATTTACAATAGCCAGGTAATGGAAGCAACCTAAATGCCCACAGACAGATGAACGGATAAAATTGGGGTACATATATCAAATGGAATATTACTCGGCCATAAAAGGGAATGAAACTGGGTCATTTGTAGAGACATCAATGGATCTAGAGACTGTCATACAGAATGAAGTAAGTCAGAAAGAGGAAAACAAATATTGTATATTAATGCATATATGTGGAAGCTAAAAAATGGTACAGATGAACTGGTTTGCAGGGAAGAAATAGAGACACACAGGTAGAGAACAACCGTATGGACACCAAGTGTGGGAAGCCATGGGGTGGTGGTGGTGGGATGAGTTGGGAGATTGAGATTGACCTGTATACATGTATATGCATAAAATACATAACTAATAATAACCTGCTGTATAAAAAAGTAAATAAAATTAAATTTCAAAATTATAAAAAATAAAATTTAAAAATAAAAAAGTTCTTCCCTTCACACAGATGTATTTATAGGAATGAATTATTTCCATGCTTATATCTATAAATACATAATAGAGGAATAAAAGCTAACTTGGACCATAAAAGAAGAAAAACCTGAACCCACCAGTTATACAGAGGAAAACGCTATCAGGACACTTGCTCCAGCGGTAAACAATTCTGAAATTGGTCAGAGGTGGGGACTCATCTCCCATACAGCCAGCAACCCACCCCCCACACAAGGAGCGTCCTCATTGCAAAGCTGGGGGACCGTGCCGAGGCATCTCTGAGTAAAGGTGAGCTGAGCCCCAGGCCAGCTGCTGCTGAACTGTTCCCACCCTTCCCAGGTAAAACACCTGAATATGTACAAGGGCTTGAAAGACTAGAGGAAGGGCCGTGGAGCCACACCAGCGACAGCACGCAGGCCAACTTGGTGCCTGCAGGCCAGCCAGGGTGGTCCTGGCCCCGGGCGCTCTTCCGGAAGCTTTCCATTATCCTGCCTGAGATACCCCACGTGTCCCGGCCCCCACTGCTTTTTTCCTTCCTCACCTCTGTCCGGAGGGAAATTCCAGCGGAAGGTATGGGTGACACATCTTCTACTTTACAGGAGACAGCCTGGCAACTCCTGCAGAAAGGTCAGCAGAACCCCACTCACACCGGGCCACCAACAAAGCTGTGGCCCCTCACTCCCTCCCACCAGCACAGCCCCGAGACTGCTGACGGGGCAGAGAATATGGAGTCAGGCACAGCTTCAGGGGCTATTGCTGCCTGGAGCGCTGTTTATATTGACCTCAACCAGGCACACCTGGGGAGGGCCGGCCGGCAGGATAAGGCTGCCCACGTCAGCTAATCCACAACCCGCAGGGAATCACATTGTTGAAAATGGACCTCGCTAAGTCAGAACAGAAGGCAAGGAAAAAAAGGACACAATGCCATTTGCAGCACCGTAGATGAGTCTAGAGGTAATCACGTGACATGTAGTAAGTCAGAAAGTGAAAGACACATATCATATCATATCACTTATAGGTGTTACCTAAAAATGGATACCAGGGCAGATATTTCCACGGAGAAGGGCAATCACAGATTCATTACACAAACTTATGGTTCACCAATGGAAAGGTGTGAGGATTGGTTTCATTACGATATCGGGGTTAACAGACTTATACAAACACAGGTGACATATATAATCACCAAAGACCTACGGAATAGCAAAAGACTACTCAACATTCTGTGATAACGTACATGGGAAATGGATCCCAGGAAAAACAGACATCTGTATATGTGTAAAAGAACCACATCTTCCACACCTCCAACAAGCCAAACATTGTAATCAAACTTGCAGTAATAAAAAATAAAAATTAAATTAAAAACACGAACCAGAAGTAGGGAGACAAACTTGAGGGGCTTTCTCCTGGCACATTCCATTCTAAATTCCAATCTAGAACACGACTTCCATTGAGGCTCTGTTGCCCTAGTAACCAGAATTGGTAAGGGAGAACTGCTGCCACCTTGAGGCCGTTTCACACAACAGCAGCTTTAATCCCAGCGCTAATGGTCAGTTGATATTCAAAATCATTGCAGGCCTGTAAATGACACCTGCCCTGAAAACAAATCCTGGGGTCACATATCGACCAAAAAATTCAAAGGACGTCCATATTTCAAAACGACCGTTTCAAAAGGCATATTTGATGCACATTAGTTTTCTGCTTCTTTTTCTTTCTTTCTTTTTTGGTTAAAAAAACGGGAATGGAAAAAGGCATCCCTCAGAAGGGGCGAAAATCGTTGCAAACGAATCAATGGACAAAGGTTTAATGTCCAATATATATAAACAGCTCATGCAGCTTAATATTAAAAAAACAAACAACCCAATACAAACATGGGCAGAAGATCTAAAGAGACGTTTCTTTAAAGAAGACACAGAGATGGCCAAGACGCACATGAAAAGCTGCTCAACAGCACTAATTATTAGAGAAATGCAAATCAAAACTACAATGAGGTATCACCTCACACCTGTTAGAATCGGCATCATCAGAAAATCTAGAAACAACAAATTCTGGGGAGGGTGTGGACAAAAGGAGCCCTCTTCCACTATAGGTGGGAATGTAAATTGATACAGTCAGTATGGAGAACACTATGGAGTTTCCTTAAAAAAAACTAGAAATAGAATTACCATCTGATCCAGCAATCCCACTTCTGGGCATATACCCAGAGAAAACCATAAATCAAAAAGGCACATTCACCACAATGTTCATTGCAGCACTATTTACAATAGCCAGGTAATGGAAGCAACCTAAATGCCCACAGACAGATGAACGGATAAAATTGGGGTACATATATCAAATGGAATATTACTCGGCCATAAAAGGGAATGAAACTGGGTCATTTGTAGAGACATCAATGGATCTAGAGACTGTCATACAGAATGAAGTAAGTCAGAAAGAGGAAAACAAATATTGTATATTAATGCATATATGTGGAAGCTAAAAAATGGTACAGATGAACTGGTTTGCAGGGAAGAAATAGAGACACACAGGTAGAGAACAACCGTATGGACACCAAGTGTGTGAAGCCATGGGGTGGTGGTGGTGGGATGAGTTGGGAGATTGAGATTGACCTGTATACATGTATATGCATAAAATACATAACTAATAATAACCTGCTGTATAAAAAAGTAAATAAAATTAAATTTCAAAATTATAAAAAATAAAATTTAAAAATAAAAAAGTTCTTCCCTTCACACAGATGTATTTATAGGAATGAATTATTTCCATGCTTATATCTATAAATACATAATAGAGGAATAAAAGCTAACTTGGACCATAAAAGAAGAAAAACCTGAACCCACCAGTTATACAGAGGAAAACGCTATCAGGACACTTGCTCCAGCGGTAAACAATTCTGAAATTGGTCAGAGGTGGGGACTCATCTCCCATACAGCCAGCAACCCACCCCCCACACAAGGAGCGTCCTCATTGCAAAGCTGGGGGACCGTGCCGAGGCATCTCTGAATAAAGGTGAGCTGAGCCCCAGGCCAGCTGCTGCTGAACTGTTCCCACCCTTCCCAGGTAAAACACCTGAATATGTACAAGGGCTTGAAAGACTAGAGGAAGGGCCGTGGAGCCACACCAGCGACAGCACGCAGGCCAACTTGGTGCCTGCAGGCCAGCCAGGGTGGTCCTGGCCCCGGGCGCTCTTCCGGAAGCTTTCCATTATCCTGCCTGAGATACCCCACGTGTCCCGGCCCCCACTGCTTTTTTCCTTCCTCACCTCTGTCCGGAGGGAAATTCCAGCGGAAGGTATGGGTGACACATCTTCTACTTTACAGGAGACAGCCTGGCAACTCCTGCAGAAAGGTCAGCAGAACCCCACTCACACCGGGCCACCAACAAAGCTGTGGCCCCTCACTCCCTCCCACCAGCACAGCCCCGAGACTGCTGACGGGGCAGAGAATATGGAGTCAGGCACAGCTTCAGGGGCTATTGCTGCCTGGAGCGCTGTTTATATTGACCTCAACCAGGCACACCTGGGGAGGGCCGGCCGGCAGGATAAGGCTGCCCACGTCAGCTAATCCACAACCCGCAGGGAATCACATTGTTGAAAATGGACCTCGCTAAGTCAGAATAGAAGGCAAGGAAAAAAAGGACACAATGCCATTTGCAGCACCGTAGATGAGTCTAGAGGTAATCACGTGACTTGTAGTAAGTCAGAAAGTGAAAGACACATATCATAACATATCACTTATAGGTGTTACCTAAAAATGGATACCAGGGCAGATATTTCCACGGAGAAGGGCAATCACAGATTCATTAAACACACTTATGGTTCACCAATGGAAAGGTGTGAGGATTGGTTTCATTACGATATCGGGGTTAACAGACTTATACAAACACAGGTGACATATATAATCACCAAAGACGTACGGAATACCAAAAGACTACTCAACATTCTGTCATAACGTACATGGGAAAAGGATCCCAGGAAAAACAGACATCTGTATATGTGTAAAAGAACCAGATCTTCCACACCTCCAACAAGCCAAACATTGTAATCAAACTTGCAGTAATAAAAAATAAAAATGAAATTAAAAACACGAACCAGAAGTAGGGAGACAAACTTGAGGGGCTTTCTCCTGGCACATTCCATTCTAAATTCCAATCTAGAACACGACTTCCATTGAGGCTCTGTTGCCCTAGTAACCAGAATTGGTAAGGGAGAACTGCTGCCACCTTGTGGCCGTTTCACACAACAGCAGCTTTAATCCCAGCGCTAATGGTCAGTTGATATTCAAAATCATTGCAGGCCTGTAAATGACACCTGCCCTGAAAACAAATCCTGGGGTCACATATCGACCAAAAAATTCAAAGGACGTCCATATTTCAAAACGACCGTTTCAAAAGGCATATTTGATGCACATTAGTTTTCTGCTTCTTTTTCTTTCTTTCTTTTTTGGTTAAAAAAACGGGAATGGAAAAAGGCATCCCTCAGAAGGGGCGAAAATCGTTGCAAACGAATCAATGGACAAAGGTTTAATGTCCAATATATATAAACAGCTCATGCAGCTTAATATTAAAAAAACAAACAACCCAATACAAACATGGGCAGAAGATCTAAAGAGACGTTTCTTTAAAGAAGACACACAGATGGCCAAGACGCACATGAAAAGCTGCTCAACAGCACTAATTATTAGAGAAATGCAAATCAAAACTACAATGAGGTATCACCTCACACCTGTTAGAATCGGCATCATCAGAAAATCTAGAAACAACAAATTCTGGGGAGGGTGTGGACAAAAGGAGCCCTCTTCCACTATAGGTGGGAATGTAAATTGATACAGTCAGTATGGAGAACACTATGGAGTTTCCTTAAAAAAAACTAGAAATAGAATTACCATCTGATCCAGCAATCCCACTTCTGGGCATATACCCAGAGAAAACCATAAATCAAAAAGGCACATTCACCACAATGTTCATTGCAGCACTATTTACAATAGCCAGGTAATGGAAGCAACCTAAATGCCCACAGACAGATGAACGGATAAAATTGGGGTACATATATCAAATGGAATATTACTCGGCCATAAAAGGGAATGAAACTGGGTCATTTGTAGAGACATCAATGGATCTAGAGACTGTCATACAGAATGAAGTAAGTCAGAAAGAGGAAAACAAATATTGTATATTAATGCATATATGTGGAAGCTAAAAAATGGTACAGATGAACTGGTTTGCAGGGAAGAAATAGAGACACACAGGTAGAGAACAACCGTATGGACACCAAGTGTGGGAAGCCATGGGGTGGTGGTGGTGGGATGAGTTGGGAGATTGAGATTGACCTGTATACATGTATATGCATAAAATACATAACTAATAATAACCTGCTGTATAAAAAAGTAAATAAAATTAAATTTCAAAATTATAAAAAATAAAATTTAAAAATAAAAAAGTTCTTCCCTTCACACAGATGTATTTATAGGAATGAATTATTTCCATGCTTATATCTATAAATACATAATAGAGGAATAAAAGCTAACTTGGACCATAAAAGAAGAAAAACCTGAACCCACCAGTTATACAGAGGAAAACGCTATCAGGACACTTGCTCCAGCGGTAAACAATTCTGAAATTGGTCAGAGGTGGGGACTCATCTCCCATACAGCCAGCAACCCACCCCCCACACAAGGAGCGTCCTCATTGCAAAGCTGGGGGACCGTGCCGAGGCATCTCTGAATAAAGGTGAGCTGAGCCCCAGGCCAGCTGCTGCTGAACTGTTCCCACCCTTCCCAGGTAAAACACCTGAATATGTACAAGGGCTTGAAAGACTAGAGGAAGGGCCGTGGAGCCACACCAGCGACAGCACGCAGGCCAACTTGGTGCCTGCAGGCCAGCCAGGGTGGTCCTGGCCCCGGGCGCTCTTCCGGAAGCTTTCCATTATCCTGCCTGAGATACCCCACGTGTCCCGGCCCCCACTGCTTTTTTCCTTCCTCACCTCTGTCCGGAGGGAAATTCCAGCGGAAGGTATGGGTGACACATCTTCTACTTTACAGGAGACAGCCTGGCAACTCCTGCAGAAAGGTCAGCAGAACCCCACTCACACCGGGCCACCAACAAAGCTGTGGCCCCTCACTCCCTCCCACCAGCACAGCCCCGAGACTGCTGACGGGGCAGAGAATATGGAGTCAGGCACAGCTTCAGGGGCTATTGCTGCCTGGAGCGCTGTTTATATTGACCTCAACCAGGCACACCTGGGGAGGGCCGGCCGGCAGGATAAGGCTGCCCACGTCAGCTAATCCACAACCCGCAGGGAATCACATTGTTGGAAATGGACCTCGCTAAGTCAGAATAGAAGGCAAGGAAAAAAAGGACACAATGCCATTTGCAGCACCGTAGATGAGTCTAGAGGTAATCACGTGACTTGTAGTAAGTCAGAAAGTGAAAGACACATATCATAACATATCACTTATAGGTGTTACCTAAAAATGGATACCAGGGCAGATATTTCCACGGAGAAGGGCAATCACAGATTCATTAAACAAACTTATGGTTCACCAATGGAAAGGTGTGAGGATTGGTTTCATTACGATATCGGGGTTAACAGACTTATACAAACACAGGTGACATATATAATCACCAAAGACGTACGGAATACCAAAAGACTACTGAACATTCTGTCATAACGTACATGGGAAAAGGATCCCAGGAAAAACAGACATCTGTATATGTGTAAAAGAACCAGATCTTCCACACCTCCAACAAGCCAAACATTGTAATCAAACTTGCAGTAATAAAAAATAAAAATGAAATTAAAAACACGAACCAGAAGTAGGGAGACAAACTTGAGGGGCTTTCTCCTGGCACATTCCATTCTAAATTCCAATCTAGAACACGACTTCCATTGAGGCTCTGTTGCCCTAGTAACCAGAATTGGTAAGGGAGAACTGCTGCCACCTTGTGGCCGTTTCACACAACAGCAGCTTTAATCCCAGCGCTAATGGTCAGTTGATATTCAAAATCATTGCAGGCCTGTAAATGACACCTGCCCTGAAAACAAATCCTGGGGTCACATATCGACCAAAAAATTCAAAGGACGTCCATATTTCAAAACGACCGTTTCAAAAGGCATATTTGATGCACATTAGTTTTCTGCTTCTTTTTCTTTCTTTCTTTTTTGGTTAAAAAAACGGGAATGGAAAAAGGCATCCCTCAGAAGGGGCGAAAATCGTTGCAAACGAATCAATGGACAAAGGTTTAATGTCCAATATATATAAACAGCTCATGCAGCTTAATATTAAAAAAACAAACAACCCAATACAAAAATGGGCAGAAGATCTAAAGAGACGTTTCTTTAAAGAAGACACAGAGATGGCCAAGACGCACATGAAAAGCTGCTCAACAGCACTAATTATTAGAGAAATGCAAATCAAAACTACAATGAGGTATCACCTCACACCTGTTAGAATCGGCATCATCAGAAAATCTAGAAACAACAAATTCTGGGGAGGGTGTGGACAAAAGGAGCCCTCTTCCACTATAGGTGGGAATGTAAATTGATACAGTCAGTATGGAGAACACTATGGAGTTTCCTTAAAAAAAACTAGAAATAGAATTACCATCTGATCCAGCAATCCCACTTCTGGGCATATACCCAGAGAAAACCATAAATCAAAAAGGCACATTCACCACAATGTTCATTGCAGCACTATTTACAATAGCCAGGTAATGGAAGCAACCTAAATGCCCACAGACAGATGAACGGATAAAATTGGGGTACATATATCAAATGGAATATTACTCGGCCATAAAAGGGAATGAAACTGGGTCATTTGTAGAGACATCAATGG
Organism: Mesoplodon bidens; assembly: GCF_964165515.1. NCBI lineage: Eukaryota > Metazoa > Chordata > Mammalia > Artiodactyla > Ziphiidae > Mesoplodon > Mesoplodon bidens. The sequence continues at coordinate 1,754,587 of NC_138168.1, forward strand.
ATCTAGAGACTGTCATACAGAATGAAGTAAGTCAGAAAGAGGAAAACAAATATTGTATATTAATGCATATATGTGGAAGCTAAAAAATGGTACAGATGAACTGGTTTGCAGGGAAGAAATAGAGACACACAGGTAGAGAACAACCGTATGGACACCAAGTGTGGGAAGCCATGGGGTGGTGGTGGTGGGATGAGTTGGGAGATTGAGATTGACCTGTATACATGTATATGCATAAAATACATAACTAATAATAACCTGCTGTATAAAAAAGTAAATAAAATTAAATTTCAAAATTATAAAAAATAAAATTTAAAAATAAAAAAGTTCTTCCCTTCACACAGATGTATTTATAGGAATGAATTATTTCCATGCTTATATCTATAAATACATAATAGAGGAATAAAAGCTAACTTGGACCATAAAAGAAGAAAAACCTGAACCCACCAGTTATACAGAGGAAAACGCTATCAGGACACTTGCTCCAGCGGTAAACAATTCTGAAATTGGTCAGAGGTGGGGACTCATCTCCCATACAGCCAGCAACCCACCCCCCACACAAGGAGCGTCCTCATTGCAAAGCTGGGGGACCGTGCCGAGGCATCTCTGAATAAAGGTGAGCTGAGCCCCAGGCCAGCTGCTGCTGAACTGTTCCCACCCTTCCCAGGTAAAACACCTGAATATGTACAAGGGCTTGAAAGACTAGAGGAAGGGCCGTGGAGCCACACCAGCGACAGCACGCAGGCCAACTTGGTGCCTGCAGGCCAGCCAGGGTGGTCCTGGCCCCGGGCGCTCTTCCGGAAGCTTTCCATTATCCTGCCTGAGATACCCCACGTGTCCCGGCCCCCACTGCTTTTTTCCTTCCTCACCTCTGTCCGGAGGGAAATTCCAGCGGAAGGTATGGGTGACACATCTTCTACTTTACAGGAGACAGCCTGGCAACTCCTGCAGAAAGGTCAGCAGAACCCCACTCACACCGGGCCACCAACAAAGCTGTGGCCCCTCACTCCCTCCCACCAGCACAGCCCCGAGACTGCTGACGGGGCAGAGAATATGGAGTCAGGCACAGCTTCAGGGGCTATTGCTGCCTGGAGCGCTGTTTATATTGACCTCAACCAGGCACACCTGGGGAGGGCCGGCCGGCAGGATAAGGCTGCCCACGTCAGCTAATCCACAACCCGCAGGGAATCACATTGTTGAAAATGGACCTCGCTAAGTCAGAATAGAAGGCAAGGAAAAAAAGGACACAATGCCATTTGCAGCACCGTAGATGAGTCTAGAGGTAATCACGTGACTTGTAGTAAGTCAGAAAGTGAAAGACACATATCATAACATATCACTTATAGGTGTTACCTAAAAATGGATACCAGGGCAGATATTTCCACGGAGAAGGGCAATCACAGATTCATTAAACAAACTTATGGTTCACCAATGGAAAGGTGTGAGGATTGGTTTCATTACGATATCGGGGTTAACAGACTTATACAAACACAGGTGACATATATAATCACCAAAGACGTACGGAATACCAAAAGACTACTGAACATTCTGTCATAACGTACATGGGAAAAGGATCCCAGGAAAAACAGACATCTGTATATGTGTAAAAGAACCAGATCTTCCACACCTCCAACAAGCCAAACATTGTAATCAAACTTGCAGTAATAAAAAATAAAAATGAAATTAAAAACACGAACCAGAAGTAGGGAGACAAACTTGAGGGGCTTTCTCCTGGCACATTCCATTCTAAATTCCAATCTAGAACACGACTTCCATTGAGGCTCTGTTGCCCTAGTAACCAGAATTGGTAAGGGAGAACTGCTGCCACCTTGTGGCCGTTTCACACAACAGCAGCTTTAATCCCAGCGCTAATGGTCAGTTGATATTCAAAATCATTGCAGGCCTGTAAATGACACCTGCCCTGAAAACAAATCCTGGGGTCACATATCGACCAAAAAATTCAAAGGACGTCCATATTTCAAAACGACCGTTTCAAAAGGCATATTTCATGCACATTAGTTTTCTGCTTCTTTTTCTTTCTTTCTTTTTTGGTTAAAAAAACGGGAATGGAAAAAGGCATCCCTCAGAAGGGGCGAAAATCGTTGCAAACGAATCAATGGACAAAGGTTTAATGTCCAATATATATAAACAGCTCATGCAGCTTAATATTAAAAAAACAAACAACCCAATACAAACATGGGCAGAAGATCTAAAGAGACGTTTCTTTAAAGAAGACACAGAGATGGCCAAGACGCACATGAAAAGCTGCTCAACAGCACTAATTATTAGAGAAATGCAAATCAAAACTACAATGAGGTATCACCTCACACCTGTTAGAATCGGCATCATCAGAAAATCTAGAAACAACAAATTCTGGGGAGGGTGTGGACAAAAGGAGCCCTCTTCCACTATAGGTGGGAATGTAAATTGATACAGTCAGTATGGAGAACACTATGGAGTTTCCTTAAAAAAAACTAGAAATAGAATTACCATCTGATCCAGCAATCCCACTTCTGGGCATATACCCAGAGAAAACCATAAATCAAAAAGGCACATTCACCACAATGTTCATTGCAGCACTATTTACAATAGCCAGGTAATGGAAGCAACCTAAATGCCCACAGACAGATGAACGGATAAAATTGGGGTACATATATCAAATGGAATATTACTCGGCCATAAAAGGGAATGAAACTGGGTCATTTGTAGAGACATCAATGGATCTAGAGACTGTCATACAGAATGAAGTAAGTCAGAAAGAGGAAAACAAATATTGTATATTAATGCATATATGTGGAAGCTAAAAAATGGTACAGATGAACTGGTTTGCAGGGAAGAAATAGAGACACACAGGTAGAGAACAACCGTATGGACACCAAGTGTGGGAAGCCATGGGGTGGTGGTGGTGGGATGAGTTGGGAGATTGAGATTGACCTGTATACATGTATATGCATAAAATACATAACTAATAATAACCTGCTGTATAAAAAAGTAAATAAAATTAAATTTCAAAATTATAAAAAATAAAATTTAAAAATAAAAAAGTTCTTCCCTTCACACAGATGTATTTATAGGAATGAATTATTTCCATGCTTATATCTATAAATACATAATAGAGGAATAAAAGCTAACTTGGACCATAAAAGAAGAAAAACCTGAACCCACCAGTTATACAGAGGAAAACGCTATCAGGACACTTGCTCCAGCGGTAAACAATTCTGAAATTGGTCAGAGGTGGGGACTCATCTCCCATACAGCCAGCAACCCACCCCCCACACAAGGAGCGTCCTCATTGCAAAGCTGGGGGACCGTGCCGAGGCATCTCTGAATAAAGGTGAGCTGAGCCCCAGGCCAGCTGCTGCTGAACTGTTCCCACCCTTCCCAGGTAAAACACCTGAATATGTACAAGGGCTTGAAAGACTAGAGGAAGGGCCGTGGAGCCACACCAGCGACAGCACGCAGGCCAACTTGGTGCCTGCAGGCCAGCCAGGGTGGTCCTGGCCCCGGGCGCTCTTCCGGAAGCTTTCCATTATCCTGCCTGAGATACCCCACGTGTCCCGGCCCCCACTGCTTTTTTCCTTCCTCACCTCTGTCCGGAGGGAAATTCCAGCGGAAGGTATGGGTGACACATCTTCTACTTTACAGGAGACAGCCTGGCAACTCCTGCAGAAAGGTCAGCAGAACCCCACTCACACCGGGCCACCAACAAAGCTGTGGCCCCTCACTCCCTCCCACCAGCACAGCCCCGAGACTGCTGACGGGGCAGAGAATATGGAGTCAGGCACAGCTTCAGGGGCTATTGCTGCCTGGAGCGCTGTTTATATTGACCTCAACCAGGCACACCTGGGGAGGGCCGGCCGGCAGGATAAGGCTGCCCACGTCAGCTAATCCACAACCCGCAGGGAATCACATTGTTGAAAATGGACCTCGCTAAGTCAGAACAGAAGGCAAGGAAAAAAAGGACACAATGCCATTTGCAGCACCGTAGATGAGTCTAGAGGTAATCACGTGACATGTAGTAAGTCAGAAAGTGAAAGACACATATCATATCATATCACTTATAGGTGTTACCTAAAAATGGATACCAGGGCAGATATTTCCACGGAGAAGGGCAATCACAGATTCATTACACAAACTTATGGTTCACCAATGGAAAGGTGTGAGGATTGGTTTCATTACGATATCGGGGTTAACAGACTTATACAAACACAGGTGACATATATAATCACCAAAGACCTACGGAATAGCAAAAGACTACTCAACATTCTGTGATAACGTACATGGGAAATGGATCCCAGGAAAAACAGACATCTGTATATGTGTAAAAGAACCACATCTTCCACACCTCCAACAAGCCAAACATTGTAATCAAACTTGCAGTAATAAAAAATAAAAATTAAATTAAAAACACGAACCAGAAGTAGGGAGACAAACTTGAGGGGCTTTCTCCTGGCACATTCCATTCTAAATTCCAATCTAGAACACGACTTCCATTGAGGCTCTGTTGCCCTAGTAACCAGAATTGGTAAGGGAGAACTGCTGCCACCTTGAGGCCGTTTCACACAACAGCAGCTTTAATCCCAGCGCTAATGGTCAGTTGATATTCAAAATCATTGCAGGCCTGTAAATGACACCTGCCCTGAAAACAAATCCTGGGGTCACATATCGACCAAAAAATTCAAAGGACGTCCATATTTCAAAACGACCGTTTCAAAAGGCATATTTGATGCACATTAGTTTTCTGCTTCTTTTTCTTTCTTTCTTTTTTGGTTAAAAAAACGGGAATGGAAAAAGGCATCCCTCAGAAGGGGCGAAAATCGTTGCAAACGAATCAATGGACAAAGGTTTAATGTCCAATATATATAAACAGCTCATGCAGCTTAATATTAAAAAAACAAACAACCCAATACAAACATGGGCAGAAGATCTAAAGAGACGTTTCTTTAAAGAAGACACAGAGATGGCCAAGACGCACATGAAAAGCTGCTCAACAGCACTAATTATTAGAGAAATGCAAATCAAAACTACAATGAGGTATCACCTCACACCTGTTAGAATCGGCATCATCAGAAAATCTAGAAACAACAAATTCTGGGGAGGGTGTGGACAAAAGGAGCCCTCTTCCACTATAGGTGGGAATGTAAATTGATACAGTCAGTATGGAGAACACTATGGAGTTTCCTTAAAAAAAACTAGAAATAGAATTACCATCTGATCCAGCAATCCCACTTCTGGGCATATACCCAGAGAAAACCATAAATCAAAAAGGCACATTCACCACAATGTTCATTGCAGCACTATTTACAATAGCCAGGTAATGGAAGCAACCTAAATGCCCACAGACAGATGAACGGATAAAATTGGGGTACATATATCAAATGGAATATTACTCGGCCATAAAAGGGAATGAAACTGGGTCATTTGTAGAGACATCAATGGATCTAGAGACTGTCATACAGAATGAAGTAAGTCAGAAAGAGGAAAACAAATATTGTATATTAATGCATATATGTGGAAGCTAAAAAATGGTACAGATGAACTGGTTTGCAGGGAAGAAATAGAGACACACAGGTAGAGAACAACCGTATGGACACCAAGTGTGTGAAGCCATGGGGTGGTGGTGGTGGGATGAGTTGGGAGATTGAGATTGACCTGTATACATGTATATGCATAAAATACATAACTAATAATAACCTGCTGTATAAAAAAGTAAATAAAATTAAATTTCAAAATTATAAAAAATAAAATTTAAAAATAAAAAAGTTCTTCCCTTCACACAGATGTATTTATAGGAATGAATTATTTCCATGCTTATATCTATAAATACATAATAGAGGAATAAAAGCTAACTTGGACCATAAAAGAAGAAAAACCTGAACCCACCAGTTATACAGAGGAAAACGCTATCAGGACACTTGCTCCAGCGGTAAACAATTCTGAAATTGGTCAGAGGTGGGGACTCATCTCCCATACAGCCAGCAACCCACCCCCCACACAAGGAGCGTCCTCATTGCAAAGCTGGGGGACCGTGCCGAGGCATCTCTGAATAAAGGTGAGCTGAGCCCCAGGCCAGCTGCTGCTGAACTGTTCCCACCCTTCCCAGGTAAAACACCTGAATATGTACAAGGGCTTGAAAGACTAGAGGAAGGGCCGTGGAGCCACACCAGCGACAGCACGCAGGCCAACTTGGTGCCTGCAGGCCAGCCAGGGTGGTCCTGGCCCCGGGCGCTCTTCCGGAAGCTTTCCATTATCCTGCCTGAGATACCCCACGTGTCCCGGCCCCCACTGCTTTTTTCCTTCCTCACCTCTGTCCGGAGGGAAATTCCAGCGGAAGGTATGGGTGACACATCTTCTACTTTACAGGAGACAGCCTGGCAACTCCTGCAGAAAGGTCAGCAGAACCCCACTCACACCGGGCCACCAACAAAGCTGTGGCCCCTCACTCCCTCCCACCAGCACAGCCCCGAGACTGCTGACGGGGCAGAGAATATGGAGTCAGGCACAGCTTCAGGGGCTATTGCTGCCTGGAGCGCTGTTTATATTGACCTCAACCAGGCACACCTGGGGAGGGCCGGCCGGCAGGATAAGGCTGCCCACGTCAGCTAATCCACAACCCGCAGGGAATCACATTGTTGAAAATGGACCTCGCTAAGTCAGAATAGAAGGCAAGGAAAAAAAGGACACAATGCCATTTGCAGCACCGTAGATGAGTCTAGAGGTAATCACGTGACTTGTAGTAAGTCAGAAAGTGAAAGACACATATCATAACATATCACTTATAGGTGTTACCTAAAAATGGATACCAGGGCAGATATTTCCACGGAGAAGGGCAATCACAGATTCATTAAACACACTTATGGTTCACCAATGGAAAGGTGTGAGGATTGGTTTCATTACGATATCGGGGTTAACAGACTTATACAAACACAGGTGACATATATAATCACCAAAGACGTACGGAATACCAAAAGACTACTCAACATTCTGTCATAACGTACATGGGAAAAGGATCCCAGGAAAAACAGACATCTGTATATGTGTAAAAGAACCAGATCTTCCACACCTCCAACAAGCCAAACATTGTAATCAAACTTGCAGTAATAAAAAATAAAAATGAAATTAAAAACACGAACCAGAAGTAGGGAGACAAACTTGAGGGGCTTTCTCCTGGCACATTCCATTCTAAATTCCAATCTAGAACACGACTTCCATTGAGGCTCTGTTGCCCTAGTAACCAGAATTGGTAAGGGAGAACTGCTGCCACCTTGTGGCCGTTTCACACAACAGCAGCTTTAATCCCAGCGCTAATGGTCAGTTGATATTCAAAATCATTGCAGGCCTGTAAATGACACCTGCCCTGAAAACAAATCCTGGGGTCACATATCGACCAAAAAATTCAAAGGACGTCCATATTTCAAAACGACCGTTTCAAAAGGCATATTTGATGCACATTAGTTTTCTGCTTCTTTTTCTTTCTTTCTTTTTTGGTTAAAAAAACGGGAATGGAAAAAGGCATCCCTCAGAAGGGGCGAAAATCGTTGCAAACGAATCAATGGACAAAGGTTTAATGTCCAATATATATAAACAGCTCATGCAGCTTAATATTAAAAAAACAAACAACCCAATACAAACATGGGCAGAAGATCTAAAGAGACGTTTCTTTAAAGAAGACACACAGATGGCCAAGACGCACATGAAAAGCTGCTCAACAGCACTAATTATTAGAGAAATGCAAATCAAAACTACAATGAGGTATCACCTCACACCTGTTAGAATCGGCATCATCAGAAAATCTAGAAACAACAAATTCTGGGGAGGGTGTGGACAAAAGGAGCCCTCTTCCACTATAGGTGGGAATGTAAATTGATACAGTCAGTATGGAGAACACTATGGAGTTTCCTTAAAAAAAACTAGAAATAGAATTACCATCTGATCCAGCAATCCCACTTCTGGGCATATACCCAGAGAAAACCATAAATCAAAAAGGCACATTCACCACAATGTTCATTGCAGCACTATTTACAATAGCCAGGTAATGGAAGCAACCTAAATGCCCACAGACAGATGAACGGATAAAATTGGGGTACATATATCAAATGGAATATTACTCGGCCATAAAAGGGAATGAAACTGGGTCATTTGTAGAGACATCAATGGATCTAGAGACTGTCATACAGAATGAAGTAAGTCAGAAAGAGGAAAACAAATATTGTATATTAATGCATATATGTGGAAGCTAAAAAATGGTACAGATGAACTGGTTTGCAGGGAAGAAATAGAGACACACAGGTAGAGAACAACCGTATGGACACCAAGTGTGGGAAGCCATGGGGTGGTGGTGGTGGGATGAGTTGGGAGATTGAGATTGACCTGTATACATGTATATGCATAAAATACATAACTAATAATAACCTGCTGTATAAAAAAGTAAATAAAATTAAATTTCAAAATTATAAAAAATAAAATTTAAAAATAAAAAAGTTCTTCCCTTCACACAGATGTATTTATAGGAATGAATTATTTCCATGCTTATATCTATAAATACATAATAGAGGAATAAAAGCTAACTTGGACCATAAAAGAAGAAAAACCTGAACCCACCAGTTATACAGAGGAAAACGCTATCAGGACACTTGCTCCAGCGGTAAACAATTCTGAAATTGGTCAGAGGTGGGGACTCATCTCCCATACAGCCAGCAACCCACCCCCCACACAAGGAGCGTCCTCATTGCAAAGCTGGGGGACCGTGCCGAGGCATCTCTGAATAAAGGTGAGCTGAGCCCCAGGCCAGCTGCTGCTGAACTGTTCCCACCCTTCCCAGGTAAAACACCTGAATATGTACAAGGGCTTGAAAGACTAGAGGAAGGGCCGTGGAGCCACACCAGCGACAGCACGCAGGCCAACTTGGTGCCTGCAGGCCAGCCAGGGTGGTCCTGGCCCCGGGCGCTCTTCCGGAAGCTTTCCATTATCCTGCCTGAGATACCCCACGTGTCCCGGCCCCCACTGCTTTTTTCCTTCCTCACCTCTGTCCGGAGGGAAATTCCAGCGGAAGGTATGGGTGACACATCTTCTACTTTACAGGAGACAGCCTGGCAACTCCTGCAGAAAGGTCAGCAGAACCCCACTCACACCGGGCCACCAACAAAGCTGTGGCCCCTCACTCCCTCCCACCAGCACAGCCCCGAGACTGCTGACGGGGCAGAGAATATGGAGTCAGGCACAGCTTCAGGGGCTATTGCTGCCTGGAGCGCTGTTTATATTGACCTCAACCAGGCACACCTGGGGAGGGCCGGCCGGCAGGATAAGGCTGCCCACGTCAGCTAATCCACAACCCGCAGGGAATCACATTGTTGAAAATGGACCTCGCTAAGTCAGAATAGAAGGCAAGGAAAAAAAGGACACAATGCCATTTGCAGCACCGTAGATGAGTCTAGAGGTAATCACGTGACTTGTAGTAAGTCAGAAAGTGAAAGACACATATCATAACATATCACTTATAGGTGTTACCTAAAAATGGATACCAGGGCAGATATTTCCACGGAGAAGGGCAATCACAGATTCATTAAACACACTTATGGTTCACCAATGGAAAGGTGTGAGGATTGGTTTCATTACGATATCGGGGTTAACAGACTTATACAAACACAGGTGACATATATAATCACCAAAGACGTACGGAATACCAAAAGACTACTCAACATTCTGTCATAACGTACCTGGGAAAAGGATCCCAGGAAAAACAGACATCCGTATATGTGTAAAAGAACCACATCTTCGACACCTACAATAAGCCAAACATTGTAATCAAACTTGCTGTAATAAAAAATAAAAATTTAAATTAAAAATACGAACAAGAAGTAGGGAGACAAACTTGAGGGGCTTTCTCCTGGCACATTCCATTCTAAATTCCAATCTAGAACACGACTTCCATTGAGGCTCTGCTGCCCTAGTAACCAGATTTGGTAAGGGAGAACTGCTGCCACCTTGTGGCCGTTTCACACAACAGCAGCTTTAATCCCAGCGCTAATGGTCAGTGGATATTCAAAATCATTGCAGGCCTGTAAATGACACCTGCCCTGGAAGCAAATCCTGGGGTCACATATCGACCAAAAAATTCAAAGGACGTCCATATTTCAAAACGACCGTTTCAAAAGGCATATTTTATGCACATTAGTGTTCTGCTTCTTTGTCTTTCTTTCTTTTTTGGTTAAAAAGACGGGAATGGAAAAAGGCATCCCTCAGACTGGGCGAAAATCGTTGCAAACGAATCAATGGACAAAGGTTTAATCTCCAATATATATAAACATCTCATGCAGCGTAATATTAAAAAAACAAACAACCCAATACAAAAATGGGCAGAAGTTCTAAAGAGACGTTTCTTCAAAGAAGACACAGAGATGGCCAAGACGCACATGAAAAGCTGCTCAAGGGCACTAATTATTAGAGACATGCAAATCAAAACTACAATGAGGTATCACCTCACACCTGTTAGGATCGGCATCATCAGAAAATCTACAAACAACAAATTCTGGGGAGGGTGTGGACAAAAGGAGCCCTCTTCCACTATTGGTGGGAATGTAAATTGATACCGTCACTATGGAGAACAGTATGGAGTTTCCTTTAAAAAACTAGAAATAGAATTACCATCTGATCCAGCAATCCCACTTCTGGGCATATACCCAGAGAAAACCATAAATCAAAAAGGCACATTCACCACAATGTTCATTGCAGCACTATTTACAATAGCCAGGTAATGGAAGCAACCTAAATGCCCACAGACATATGAATGGATAAAGATGGGGTACATATATAAAATGGAATATTACTCGGCCATAAAAAGGAATGAAACTGGGTCATTTGTAGAGACATCGATGGATCTAGAGACTGTCATATAGAATGAAGTAAGTCAGAAAGAGGAAAACAAATATTGTATATTAATGCATATATGTGGAACCTAAAAGATGGTACAGATGAACTGGTTTGCAGGGAAGAAATAGAGACACAGAGGTAGAGAACAAACGTATGGACACCAAGTGTGGGAAGGCATAGGGTGGTGGTGGTGGGATGAGTTGGGAGATTGGGATTGACCTGTGTACATGTATATGCATAAAATACATAACTGATAATAACCTGCTGTATAAAAAAGTAAATAAAATTAAATTTCAAAATTTTAAAAAATAAAATTTAAAAATAAAACAGAAAAAAGTTCTTCCCTTCACACACATGTATTTATAGGAATGAATTATTTCCATGCTTATATCTATAAATACATAAAAGAGGAATAAAATCTAACTTGAACCATAAACGAAAAAAAACCTGAACCCACCAGTTATACAGAGGAAAACCCTATCAGGGCACTTGCTCCAGCGGTAAACAATTCTGAAATTGGTCAGAGGTGTGGAATCATCTCCCATCCAGCTAGCACCCACCCCCCACGCAAGGAGCGTCCTCATTGCAAAGCTGGGAGACCGTGCCGAGGCATCTCTGAATAAAGGTGAGCTGAGCCCCAGGCCAGCTGCTGCTGAACTGTTCCCACCCTTCGCAGGTAAAACACCTGAATATGTACAAGGGCTTGAAAGCCTAGAGGAAGGGCCGTGGAGCCACACTAGCGACAGCACACAGGCCAACTTGGTGCCTGCAGGCCAGCCAGGGTGGTCCTGGCCCCGGGCGCTCTTCCGGAAGCTTTCCATTATCCTGCCTGAGATACCCCACGTGTCCCGGCCCCCACTGCTTTTTTCCTTCCTCACCTCTGTCCGGAGGGAAATTCCAGCGGAAGGTATGGGTGACACATCTTCTACTTTACAGGAGACAGCCTGGCAACTCCTGCAGAAAGGTCAGCAGAACCCCACTCACACCGGGCCACCAACAAAGCTGTGGCCCCTCACTCCCTCCCACCAGCACAGCCCCGAGACTGCTGACGGGGCAGAGAATATGGAGTCAGGCACAGCTTCAGGGGCTATTGCTGCCTGGAGCGCTGTTTATATTGACCTCAACCAGGCACACCTGGGGAGGGCCGGCCGGCAGGATAAGGCTGCCCACGTCAGCTAATCCACAACCCGCAGGGAATCACATTGTTGAAAATGGACCTCGCTAAGTCAGAACAGAAGGCAAGGAAAAAAAGGACACAATGCCATTTGCAGCACCGTAGATGAGTCTAGAGGTAATCACGTGACATGTAGTAAGTCAGAAAGTGAAAGACACATATCATATCATATCACTTATAGGTGTTACCTAAAAATGGATACCAGGGCAGATATTTCCACGGAGAAGGGCAATCACAGATTCATTACACAAACTTATGGTTCACCAATGGAAAGGTGTGAGGATTGGTTTCATTACGATATCGGGGTTAACAGACTTATACAAACACAGGTGACATATATAATCACCAAAGACCTACGGAATAGCAAAAGACTACTCAACATTCTGTCATAACGTACATGGGAAATGGATCCCAGGAAAAACAGACATCTGTATATGTGTAAAAGAACCACATCTTCCACACCTCCAACAAGCCAAACATTGTAATCAAACTTGCAGTAATAAAAAATAAAAATTAAATTAAAAACACGAACCAGAAGTAGGGAGACAAACTTGAGGGGCTTTCTCCTGGCACATTCCATTCTAAATTCCAATCTAGAACACGACTTCCATTGAGGCTCTGTTGCCCTAGTAACCAGAATTGGTAAGGGAGAACTGCTGCCACCTTGAGGCCGTTTCACACAACAGCAGCTTTAATCCCAGCGCTAATGGTCAGTTGATATTCAAAATCATTGCAGGCCTGTAAATGACACCTGCCCTGAAAACAAATCCTGGGGTCACATATCGACCAAAAAATTCAAAGGACGTCCATATTTCAAAACGACCGTTTCAAAAGGCATATTTGATGCACATTAGTTTTCTGCTTCTTTTTCTTTCTTTCTTTTTTGGTTAAAAAAACGGGAATGGAAAAAGGCATCCCTCAGAAGGGGCGAAAATCGTTGCAAACGAATCAATGGACAAAGGTTTAATGTCCAATATATATAAACAGCTCATGCAGCTTAATATTAAAAAAACAAACAACCCAATACAAACATGGGCAGAAGATCTAAAGAGACGTTTCTTTAAAGAAGACACAGAGATGGCCAAGACGCACATGAAAAGCTGCTCAACAGCACTAATTATTAGAGAAATGCAAATCAAAACTACAATGAGGTATCACCTCACACCTGTTAGAATCGGCATCATCAGAAAATCTAGAAACAACAAATTCTGGGGAGGGTGTGGACAAAAGGAGCCCTCTTCCACTATAGGTGGGAATGTAAATTGATACAGTCAGTATGGAGAACACTATGGAGTTTCCTTAAAAAAAACTAGAAATAGAATTACCATCTGATCCAGCAATCCCACTTCTGGGCATATACCCAGAGAAAACCATAAATCAAAAAGGCACATTCACCACAATGTTCATTGCAGCACTATTTACAATAGCCAGGTAATGGAAGCAACCTAAATGCCCACAGACAGATGAACGGATAAAATTGGGGTACATATATCAAATGGAATATTACTCGGCCATAAAAGGGAATGAAACTGGGTCATTTGTAGAGACATCAATGGATCTAGAGACTGTCATACAGAATGAAGTAAGTCAGAAAGAGGAAAACAAATATTGTATATTAATGCATATACGTGGAAGCTAAAAAATGGTACAGATGAACTGGTTTGCAGGGAAGAAATAGAGACACACAGGTAGAGAACAACCGTATGGACACCAAGTGTGGGAAGCCATGGGGTGGTGGTGGTGGGATGAGTTGGGAGATTGAGATTGACCTGTATACATGTATATGCATAAAATACATAACTAATAATAACCTGCTGTATAAAAAAGTAAATAAAATTAAATTTCAAAATTATAAAAAATAAAATTTAAAAATAAAAAAGTTCTTCCCTTCACACAGATGTATTTATAGGAATGAATTATTTCCATGCTTATATCTATAAATACATAATAGAGGAATAAAAGCTAACTTGGACCATAAAAGAAGAAAAACCTGAACCCACCAGTTATACAGAGGAAAACGCTATCAGGACACTTGCTCCAGCGGTAAACAATTCTGAAATTGGTCAGAGGTGGGGACTCATCTCCCATACAGCCAGCAACCCACCCCCCACACAAGGAGCGTCCTCATTGCAAAGCTGGGGGACCGTGCCGAGGCATCTCTGAATAAAGGTGAGCTGAGCCCCAGGCCAGCTGCTGCTGAACTGTTCCCACCCTTCACAGGTAAAACACCTGAATATGTACAAGGGCTTGAAAGACTAGAGGAAGGGCCGTGGAGCCACACCAGCGACAGCACGCAGGCCAACTTGGTGCCTGCAGGCCAGCCAGGGTGGTCCTGGCCCCGGGCGCTCTTCCGGAAGCTTTCCATTATCCTGCCTGAGATACCCCACGTGTCCCGGCCCCCACTGCTTTTTTCCTTCCTCACCTCTGTCCGGAGGGAAATTCCAGCGGAAGGTATGGGTGACACATCTTCTACTTTACAGGAGACAGCCTGGCAACTCCTGCAGAAAGGTCAGCAGAACCCCACTCACACCGGGCCACCAACAAAGCTGTGGCCCCTCACTCCCTCCCACCAGCACAGCCCCGAGACTGCTGACGGGGCAGAGAATATGGAGTCAGGCACAGCTTCAGGGGCTATTGCTGCCTGGAGCGCTGTTTATATTGACCTCAACCAGGCACACCTGGGGAGGGCCGGCCGGCAGGATAAGGCTGCCCACGTCAGCTAATCCACAACCCGCAGGGAATCACATTGTTGAAAATGGACCTCGCTAAGTCAGAATAGAAGGCAAGGAAAAAAAGGACACAATGCCATTTGCAGCACCGTAGATGAGTCTAGAGGTAATCACGTGACTTGTAGTAAGTCAGAAAGTGAAAGACACATATCATAACATATCACTTATAGGTGTTACCTAAAAATGGATACCAGGGCAGATATTTCCACGGAGAAGGGCAATCACAGATTCATTAAACACACTTATGGTTCACCAATGGAAAGGTGTGAGGATTGGTTTCATTACGATATCGGGGTTAACAGACTTATACAAACACAGGTGACATATATAATCACCAAAGACGTACGGAATACCAAAAGACTACTGAACATTCTGTCATAACGTACATGGGAAAAGGATCCCAGGAAAAACAGACATCTGTATATGTGTAAAAGAACCAGATCTTCCACACCTCCAACAAGCCAAACATTGTAATCAAACTTGCAGTAATAAAAAATAAAAATGAAATTAAAAACACGAACCAGAAGTAGGGAGACAAACTTGAGGGGCTTTCTCCTGGCACATTCCATTCTAAATTCCAATCTAGAACACGACTTCCATTGAGGCTCTGTTGCCCTAGTAACCAGAATTGGTAAGGGAGAACTGCTGCCACCTTGTGGCCGTTTCACACAACAGCAGCTTTAATCCCAGCGCTAATGGTCAGTTGATATTCAAAATCATTGCAGGCCTGTAAATGACACCTGCCCTGAAAACAAATCCTGGGGTCACATATCGACCAAAAAATTCAAAGGACGTCCATATTTCAAAACGACCGTTTCAAAAGGCATATTTGATGCACATTAGTTTTCTGCTTCTTTTTCTTTCTTTCTTTTTTGGTTAAAAAAACGGGAATGGAAAAAGGCATCCCTCAGAAGGGGCGAAAATCGTTGCAAACGAATCAATGGACAAAGGTTTAATGTCCAATATATATAAACAGCTCATGCAGCTTAATATTAAAAAAACAAACAACCCAATACAAACATGGGCAGAAGATCTAAAGAGACGTTTCTTTAAAGAAGACACAGAGATGGCCAAGACGCACATGAAAAGCTGCTCAACAGCACTAATTATTAGAGAAATGCAAATCAAAACTACAATGAGGTATCACCTCACACCTGTTAGAATCGGCATCATCAGAAAATCTAGAAACAACAAATTCTGGGGAGGGTGTGGACAAAAGGAGCCCTCTTCCACTATAGGTGGGAATGTAAATTGATACAGTCAGTATGGAGAACACTATGGAGTTTCCTTAAAAAAAACTAGAAATAGAATTACCATCTGATCCAGCAATCCCACTTCTGGGCATATACCCAGAGAAAACCATAAATCAAAAAGGCACATTCACCACAATGTTCATTGCAGCACTATTTACAATAGCCAGGTAATGGAAGCAACCTAAATGCCCACAGACAGATGAACGGATAAAATTGGGGTACATATATCAAATGGAATATTACTCGGCCATAAAAGGGAATGAAACTGGGTCATTTGTAGAGACATCAATGGATCTAGAGACTGTCATACAGAATGAAGTAAGTCAGAAAGAGGAAAACAAATATTGTATATTAATGCATATATGTGGAAGCTAAAAAATGGTACAGATGAACTGGTTTGCAGGGAAGAAATAGAGACACACAGGTAGAGAACAACCGTATGGACACCAAGTGTGGGAAGCCATGGGGTGGTGGTGGTGGGATGAGTTGGGAGATTGAGATTGACCTGTATACATGTATATGCATAAAATACATAACTAATAATAACCTGCTGTATAAAAAAGTAAATAAAATTAAATTTCAAAATTATAAAAAATAAAATTTAAAAATAAAAAAGTTCTTCCCTTCACACAGATGTATTTATAGGAATGAATTATTTCCATGCTTATATCTATAAATACATAATAGAGGAATAAAAGCTAACTTGGACCATAAAAGAAGAAAAACCTGAACCCACCAGTTATACAGAGGAAAACCCTATCAGGGCACTTGCTCCAGCGGTAAACAATTCTGAAATTGGTCAGAGGTGTGGAATCATCTCCCATCCAGCTAGCACCCACCCCCCACGCAAGGAGCGTCCTCATTGCAAAGCTGGGAGACCGTGCCGAGGCATCTCTGAATAAAGGTGAGCTGAGCCCCAGGCCAGCTGCTGCTGAACTGTTCCCACCCTTCGCAGGTAAAACACCTGAATATGTACAAGGGCTTGAAAGCCTAGAGGAAGGGCCGTGGAGCCACACTAGCGACAGCACACAGGCCAACTTGGTGCCTGCAGGCCTGCCAGGGTGGTCCAGGCCCCGGGTACTCTTCCGGAAGCTTTCCATTGTCCTGCCTGTGATACCCCTCCTGTCCCGGCCCCCACTGCTTTTTTCCTTCCTCACCTCTGCCCGGAGAGAAATTCCAGCGGAAGGTATGGGTGACACATCCTCTTCTTTACAGGTGGCAGGCTGGCAACTCCTGCAGACAGGCCAGCAGTGCCCCACTCATACCGGGCCGCCAACACAGCTGTGGCCCCTCATTCCCTCCCACCAGCTCAGCCCCGAGACTGCTGACGGGGCAGAGAGTATGGAGTCAGGCACAGCTTCAGGGGCTATTGCTGCCTGGAGCGCTGTTTATATTGACCTCAACCAGGCACACCTGGGGAGGGCCGGCCGGCAGGGTAAGGCTGCCCAGGTCAGCTAATCCACAACCCTCAGGGAATCACATTGCTGAAAATGGACCTCGCTAAGGCAGAATAGAAGCCAAGGAAAATAAGGACACAATGCCATTTGCAGCACCGTAGATGAGTCTAGAGGTAATCATGTGACATGTAGTAAGTCAGAAAGTGAAAGACACATATCATATCATATCACTTATAGGTGTTACCTAAAAATGGATACCAGGGCAGATATTTCCACGGAGACGGGCAATCACAGATTCATTAAACAAACTTATGGTTCACCAAGGGAAAGGTGTGAGGATTGGTTTCATTACGATATCGGGGTTAACAGACATATACAAACACAGGTGACATATATAATCACCAAAGACCTACGGAATACCAAGAGAAGACTAGTCAACATTCTGTCATAACGTACCTGGGAAAAGGATCCCAGGAAAAACAGACATCCGTATATGTGTAAAAGAACCACATCTTCGACACCTACAATAAGCCAAACATTGTAATCAAACTTGCTGTAATAAAAAATAAAAATTTAAATTAAAAATACGAACAAGAAGTAGGGAGACAAACTTGAGGGGCTTTCTCCTGGCACATTCCATTCTAAATTCCAATCTAGAACACGACTTCCATTGAGGCTCTGCTGCCCTAGTAACCAGATTTGGTAAGGGAGAACTGCTGCCACCTTGTGGCCGTTTCACACAACAGCAGCTTTAATCCCAGCGCTAATGGTCAGTGGATATTCAAAATCATTGCAGGCCTGTAAATGACACCTGCCCTGGAAGCAAATCCTGGGGTCACATATCGACCAAAAAATTCAAAGGACGTCCATATTTCAAAACGACCGTTTCAAAAGGCATATTTTATGCACATTAGTGTTCTGCTTCTTTGTCTTTCTTTCTTTTTTGGTTAAAAAGACGGGAATGGAAAAAGGCATCCCTCAGACTGGGCGAAAATCGTTGCAAACGAATCAATGGACAAAGGTTTAATCTCCAATATATATAAACATCTCATGCAGCGTAATATTAAAAAAACAAACAACCCAATACAAAAATGGGCAGAAGTTCTAAAGAGACGTTTCTTCAAAGAAGACACAGAGATGGCCAAGACGCACATGAAAAGCTGCTCAAGGGCACTAATTATTAGAGACATGCAAATCAAAACTACAATGAGGTATCACCTCACACCTGTTAGGATCGGCATCATCAGAAAATCTACAAACAACAAATTCTGGGGAGGGTGTGGACAAAAGGAGCCCTCTTCCACTATTGGTGGGAATGTAAATTGATACCGTCACTATGGAGAACAGTATGGAGTTTCCTTTAAAAAACTAGAAATAGAATTACCATCTGATCCAGCAATCCCACTTCTGGGCATATACCCAGAGAAAACCATAAATCAAAAAGGCACATTCACCACAATGTTCATTGCAGCACTATTTACAATAGCCAGGTAATGGAAGCAACCTAAATGCCCACAGACATATGAATGGATAAAGATGGGGTACATATATAAAATGGAATATTACTCGGCCATAAAAAGGAATGAAACTGGGTCATTTGTAGAGACATCGATGGATCTAGAGACTGTCATATAGAATGAAGTAAGTCAGAAAGAGGAAAACAAATATTGTATATTAATGCATATATGTGGAACCTAAAAGATGGTACAGATGAACTGGTTTGCAGGGAAGAAATAGAGACACAGAGGTAGAGAACAAACGTATGGACACCAAGTGTGGGAAGGCATAGGGTGGTGGTGGTGGGATGAGTTGGGAGATTGGGATTGACCTGTGTACATGTATATGCATAAAATACATAACTGATAATAACCTGCTGTATAAAAAAGTAAATAAAATTAAATTTCAAAATTTTAAAAAATAAAATTTAAAAATAAAACAGAAAAAAGTTCTTCCCTTCACACACATGTATTTATAGGAATGAATTATTTCCATGCTTATATCTATAAATACATAAAAGAGGAATAAAATCTAACTTGAACCATAAACGAAAAAAAACCTGAACCCACCAGTTATACAGAGGAAAACCCTATCAGGGCACTTGCTCCAGCGGTAAACAATTCTGAAATTGGTCAGAGGTGTGGAATCATCTCCCATCCAGCTAGCACCCACCCCCCACGCAAGGAGCGTCCTCATTGCAAAGCTGGGAGACCGTGCCGAGGCATCTCTGAATAAAGGTGAGCTGAGCCCCAGGCCAGCTGCTGCTGAACTGTTCCCACCCTTCGCAGGTAAAACACCTGAATATGTACAAGGGCTTGAAAGCCTAGAGGAAGGGCCGTGGAGCCACACTAGCGACAGCACACAGGCCAACTTGGTGCCTGCAGGCCAGCCAGGGTGGTCCTGGCCCCGGGCGCTATTCCGGAAGCTTTCCATTGTCCTGCCTGAGATACCCCACCTGTCCCGGCCCCCACTGCTTTTTTCCTTCCTCACCTCTGTCCGGAGAGAAATTCCAGCGGAAGGTATGGGTGACACATCCTCTTCTTTACAGGTGGCAGCCAGGCAACTCCTGCAGAAAGGCCAGCAGTGCCCCACTCACACCGGGCCGCCAACAAAGCTGTGGCCCCTCATTCCCTCCCACCAGCTCAGCCCCGAGACTGCTGACGGGGCAGAGAATATGGAGTCAGGCACAGCTTCAGGGGCTATTGCTGCCTGGAGCGCTGTTTATATTGACCTCAAACAGGCACACCTGGGGAGGGCCGGCCAGCAGGGTAAGGCTGCCCAGGTCAGCTAATCCACAACCCTCAGGGAATCACATTGTTGAAAATGGACCTCGCTAAGGCAGAATAGAAGCCAAGGAAAATAAGGACACAATGCCATTTGCAGCACCGTAGATGAGTCTAGAGGTAATCATGTGACTTGTAGTAAGTCAGAAAGTGAAAGACACATATCATATCATATCACTTATAGGTGTTACCTAAAAATGGATACCAGGGCAGATATTTCCACGGAGAAGGGCAATCACAGATTCATTAAACAAACTTATGGTTCACCAATGGAAAGGTGTGAGGATTGGTTTCATTACGATATCGGGGTTAACAGACTTATACAAACACAGGTGACATATATAATCACCAAAGACCTACGGAATACCAAGAGAAGACTACTCAACATTCTGTCATAATGTACCTGGGAAAAGGATCCCAGGAAGAAGAGACATCTGTATATGTGTAAAAGAACCACATCTTCGACACCTACAATAAGCCAAACATTGTAATCAAACTTGCTGTAATAAAAAATAAAAATTTAAATTAAAAATACGAACAAGAAGTAGGGAGACAAACTTGAGGGGCTTTCTCCTGGCACATTCCAGTCTAAATTCCAATCTAGAACACGACTTCCATTGAGGCTCTGCTGCCCTAGTAACCAGATTTGGTAAGGGAGAACTGCTGCCACCTTGTGGCCGTTTCACACAACAGCAGCTTTAATCCCAGCGCTAAGGGTCAGTTGATGTTCAAAATCATTGCAGGCCTGTAAATGACACCTGCCCTGGAAGCAAATCCTGGGGTCACATATCGACCAAAAAATTCAAAGGACGTCCATATTTCAAAACGACCGTTTCAAAAGGCATATTTTATGCACATTAGTGTTCTGCTTCTTTGTCTTTCTTTCTTTTTTGGTTAAAAAGACGGGAATGGAAAATGGCATCCCTCAGACTGGGCGAAAATCGTTGCAAACGAATCAATGGACAAAGGTTTAATCTCCAATATATATAAACAGCTCATGCAGCTTAATATTAAAAAAACAAACAACCCAATACAAAAATGGGCAGAAGTTCTAAAGAGACGTTTCTTCAAAGAAGACACAGAGATGGCCAAGATGCACATGAAAAGCTGCTCAAGGGCACTAATTATTAGAGAAATGCAAATCAAAACTACAATGAGGTATCACCTCACACCTGTTAGGATCGGCATCATCAGAAAATCTACAAACAACAAATTCTGGGGAGGGTGTGGACAAAAGGAGCCCTCTTCCACTATTGGTGGGAATGTAAATTGATACCGTCACTATGGAGAACAGTATGGAGTTTCCTTTAAAAAACTAGAAATAGAATTACCATCTGATCCAGCAATCCCACTTCTGGGCATATACCCAGAGAAAACCATAAATCAAAAAGGCACATTCACCACAATGTTCATTGCAGCACTATTTACAATAGCCAGGTAATGGAAGCAACCTAAATGCCCACAGACAGATGAATGGATAAAGATGGGGTACATATATAAAATGGAATATTACTCGGCCATAAAAAGGAATGAAACTGGGTCATTTGTAGAGACATCGATGGATCTAGAGACTGTCATATAGAATGAAGTAAGTCAGAAAGAGGAAAACAAATATTGTATATTAATGCATATATGTGGAACCTAAAAGATGGTACAGATGAACTGGTTTGCAGGGAAGAAATAGAGACACAGAGGTAGAGAACAAACGTATGGACACCAAGTGTGGGAAGGCATAGGGTGGTGGTGGTGGGATGAGTTGGGAGATTGGGATTGACCTGTATACATGTATATGCATAAAATACATAACTGATAATAACCTGCTGTATAAAAAAGTAAATAAAATTAAATTTCAAAATTTTTAAAAATAAAATTTAAAAATAAAACAGAAAAAAGTTCTTCCCTTCACACACATGTATTTATAGGAATGAATTATTTCCATGCTTATATCTATAAATACATAAAAGAGGAATAAAATCTAACTTGAACCATAAACGAAAAAAAACCTGAACCCACCAGTTATACAGAGGAAAACCCTATCACGGCACTTGCTCCAGCGGTAAACAATTCTGAAATTGGTCAGAGGTGTGGAATCATCTCCCATCCAGCTAGCACCCACCCCCCACGCAAGGAGCGTCCTCATTGCAAAGCTGGGAGACCGTGCCGAGGCATCTCTGAATAAAGGTGAGCTGAGCCCCAGGCCAGCTGCTGCTGAACTGTTCCCACCCTTCGCAGGTAAAACACCTGAATATGTACAAGGGCTTGAAAGCCTAGAGGAAGGGCCGTGGAGCCACACTAGCGACAGCACACAGGCCAACTTGGTGCCTGCAGGCCTGCCAGGGTGGTCCAGGCCCCGGGTACTCTTCCGGAAGCTTTCCATTGTCCTGCCTGTGATACCCCTCCTGTCCCGGCCCCCACTGCTTTTTTCCTTCCTCACCTCTGCCCGGAGAGAAATTCCAGCGGAAGGTATGGGTGACACATCCTCTTCTTTACAGGTGGCAGGCTGGCAACTCCTGCAGACAGGCCAGCAGTGCCCCACTCATACCGGGCCGCCAACACAGCTGTGGCCCCTCATTCCCTCCCACCAGCTCAGCCCCGAGACTGCTGACGGTGCAGAGAGTATGGAGTCAGGCACAGCTTCAGGGGCTATTGCTGCCTGGAGCGCTGTTTATATTGACCTCAACCAGGCACACCTGGGGAGGGCCGGCCGGCAGGGTAAGGCTGCCCAGGTCAGCTAATCCACAACCCTCAGGGAATCACATTGTTGAAAATGGACCTCGCTAAGGCAGAATAGAAGCCAAGGAAAATAAGGACACAATGCCATTTGCAGCACCGTAGATGAGTCTAGAGGTAATCATGTGACTTGTAGTAAGTCAGAAAGTGAAAGACACATATCATATCATATCACTTATAGGTGTTACCTAAAAATGGATACCAGGGCAGATATTTCCACGGAGAAGGGCAATCACAGATTCATTAAACAAACTTATGGTTCACCAAGGGAAAGGTGTGAGGATTGGTTTCATTACGATATCGGGGTTAACAGACATATACAAACACAGGTGACATATATAATCACCAAAGACCTACGGAATACCAAGAGAAGACTACTCAACATTCTGTCATAACGTACCAGGGAAAAGGATCCCAGGAAGAAGAGACATCTGTATATGTGTAAAAGAACCACATCTTCGACACCTACAATAAGCCAAACATTGTAATCAAACTTGCTGTAATAAAAAATAAAAATTTAAATTAAAAATACGAACAAGAAGTAGGGAGACAAACTTGAGGGGCTTTCTCCTGGCACATTCCATTCTAAATTCCAATCTAGAACACGACTTCCATTGAGGCTCTGCTGCCCTAGTAACCAGATTTGGTAAGGGAGAACTGCTGCCACCTTGTGGCCGTTTCACACAACAGCAGCTTTAATCCCAGCGCTAATGGTCAGTGGATATTCAAAATCATTGCAGGCCTGTAAATGACACCTGCCCTGGAAGCAAATCCTGGGGTCACATATCGACCAAAAAATTCAAAGGACGTCCATATTTCAAAATGACCGTTTCAAAAGGCATATTTTATGCACATTAGTGTTCTGCTTCTTTGTCTTTCTTTCTTTTTTGGTTAAAAAGACGGGAATGGAAAATGGCATCCCTCAGACTGGGCAAAAATCGTTGCAAACGAATCAATGGACAAAGGTTTAATCTCCAATATATATAAACAGCTCATGCAGCTTAATATTAAAAAAACAAACAACCCAATACAAAAATGGGCAGAAGTTCTAAAGAGACGTTTCTTCAAAGAAGACACAGAGATGGCCAAGACGCACATGAAAAGCTGCTCAAGAGCACTAATTATTAGAGAAATGCAAATCAAAACTACAATGAGGTATCACCTCACACCTGTTAGGATCGGCATCATCAGAAAATCTACAAACAACAAATTCTGGGGAGGGTGTGGACAAAAGGAGCCCTCTTCCACTATTGGTGGGAATGTAAATTGATACCGTCACTATGGAGAACAGTATGGAGTTTCCTTTAAAAAACTAGAAATAGAATTACCATCTGATCCAGCAATCCCACTTCTGGGCATATACCCAGAGAAAACCATAAATCAAAAAGGCACATTCACCACAATGTTCATTGCAGCACTATTTACAATAGCCAGGTAATGGAAGGAACCTAAATGCCCACAGACAGATGAATGGATAAAGATGGGGTACATATATAAAATGGAATATTACTCGGCCATAAAAAGGAATGAAACTGGGTCATTTGTAGAGACATCGATGGATCTAGAGACTGTCATACAGAATGAAGAAAGTCAGAA
The DNA here is from genome assembly GCF_964165515.1 of Mesoplodon bidens. Taxonomy (NCBI): domain Eukaryota; kingdom Metazoa; phylum Chordata; class Mammalia; order Artiodactyla; family Ziphiidae; genus Mesoplodon; species Mesoplodon bidens. Next base: position 1,779,112 of record NC_138168.1, read on the forward strand.
AGAGGAAAACAAATATTGTATATTAATGCATATATGTGGAACCTAACAAATGGTACAGATGAACTGGTTTGCAGGGAAGAAATAGAGACACAGAGGTAGAGAACAAACGTATGGACACCAAGTGTGGGAAGGCATAGGGTGGTGGTGGTGGGATGAGTTGGGAGATTGGGATTGACCTGCATACATGTATATGCATAAAATACATAACTGATAATAACCTGCTGTATAAAAAAGTAAATAAAATTAAATTTCAAAATTTTAAAAAATAAAATTTAAAAATAAAACAGAAAAAAGTTCTTCCCTTCACACACATGTATTTATAGGAATGAATTGTTTCCATGCTTATATCTATAAATACATAAAAGAGGAATAAAATCTAACTTGAACCATAAACGAAAAAAAACCTGAACCCACCAGTTATACAGAGGAAAACCCTATCACGGCACTTGCTCCAGCGGTAAACAATTCTGAAATTGGTCAGAGGTGTGGAATCATCTCCCATCCAGCTAGCACCCACCCCCCACGCAAGGAGCGTCCTCATTGCAAAGCTGGGAGACCGTGCCGAGGCATCTCTGAATAAAGGTGAGCTGAGCCCCAGGCCAGCTGCTGCTGAACTGTTCCCACCCTTCGCAGGTAAAACACCTGAATATGTACAAGGGCTTGAAAGCCTAGAGGAAGGGCCGTGGAGCCACACTAGCGACAGCACACAGGCCAACTTGGTGCCTGCAGGCCTGCCAGGGTGGTCCAGGCCCCGGGTACTCTTCCGGAAGCTTTCCATTGTCCTGCCTGTGATACCCCTCCTGTCCCGGCCCCCACTGCTTTTTTCCTTCCTCACCTCTGCCCGGAGAGAAATTCCAGCGGAAGGTATGGGTGACACATCCTCTTCTTTACAGGTGGCAGGCTGGCAACTCCTGCAGACAGGCCAGCAGTGCCCCACTCATACCGGGCCGCCAACACAGCTGTGGCCCCTCATTCCCTCCCACCAGCTCAGCCCCGAGACTGCTGACGGTGCAGAGAGTATGGAGTCAGGCACAGCTTCAGGGGCTATTGCTGCCTGGAGCGCTGTTTATATTGACCTCAACCAGGCACACCTGGGGAGGGCCGGCCGGCAGGGTAAGGCTGCCCAGGTCAGCTAATCCACAACCCTCAGGGAATCACATTGTTGAAAATGGACCTCGCTAAGGCAGAATAGAAGCCAAGGAAAATAAGGACACAATGCCATTTGCAGCACCGTAGATGAGTCTAGAGGTAATCATGTGACTTGTAGTAAGTCAGAAAGTGAAAGACACATATCATATCATATCACTTATAGGTGTTACCTAAAAATGGATACCAGGGCAGATATTTCCACGGAGAAGGGCAATCACAGATTCATTAAACAAACTTATGGTTCACCAAGGGAAAGGTGTGAGGATTGGTTTCATTACGATATCGGGGTTAACAGACATATACAAACACAGGTGACATATATAATCACCAAAGACCTACGGAATACCAAGAGAAGACTACTCAACATTCTGTCATAACGTACCAGGGAAAAGGATCCCAGGAAGAAGAGACATCTGTATATGTGTAAAAGAACCACATCTTCGACACCTACAATAAGCCAAACATTGTAATCAAACTTGCTGTAATAAAAAATAAAAATTTAAATTAAAAATACGAACAAGAAGTAGGGAGACAAACTTGAGGGGCTTTCTCCTGGCACATTCCATTCTAAATTCCAATCTAGAACACGACTTCCATTGAGGCTCTGCTGCCCTAGTAACCAGATTTGGTAAGGGAGAACTGCTGCCACCTTGTGGCCGTTTCACACAACAGCAGCTTTAATCCCAGCGCTAATGGTCAGTGGATATTCAAAATCATTGCAGGCCTGTAAATGACACCTGCCCTGGAAGCAAATCCTGGGGTCACATATCGACCAAAAAATTCAAAGGACGTCCATATTTCAAAATGACCGTTTCAAAAGGCATATTTTATGCACATTAGTGTTCTGCTTCTTTGTCTTTCTTTCTTTTTTGGTTAAAAAGACGGGAATGGAAAATGGCATCCCTCAGACTGGGCAAAAATCGTTGCAAACGAATCAATGGACAAAGGTTTAATCTCCAATATATATAAACAGCTCATGCAGCTTAATATTAAAAAAACAAACAACCCAATACAAAAATGGGCAGAAGTTCTAAAGAGACGTTTCTTCAAAGAAGACACAGAGATGGCCAAGACGCACATGAAAAGCTGCTCAAGAGCACTAATTATTAGAGAAATGCAAATCAAAACTACAATGAGGTATCACCTCACACCTGTTAGGATCGGCATCATCAGAAAATCTACAAACAACAAATTCTGGGGAGGGTGTGGACAAAAGGAGCCCTCTTCCACTATTGGTGGGAATGTAAATTGATACCGTCACTATGGAGAACAGTATGGAGTTTCCTTTAAAAAACTAGAAATAGAATTACCATCTGATCCAGCAATCCCACTTCTGGGCATATACCCAGAGAAAACCATAAATCAAAAAGGCACATTCACCACAATGTTCATTGCAGCACTATTTACAATAGCCAGGTAATGGAAGCAACCTAAATGCCCACAGACAGATGAATGGATAAAGATGGGGTACATATATAAAATGGAATATTACTCGGCCATAAAAAGGAATGAAACTGGGTCATTTGTAGAGACATCGATGGATCTAGAGACTGTCATACAGAATGAAGAAAGTCAGAAAGAGGAAAACAAATATTGTATATTAATGCATATATGTGGAACCTAACAAATGGTACAGATGAACTGGTTTGCAGGGAAGAAATAGAGACACAGAGGTAGAGAACAAACGTATGGACACCAAGTGTGGGAAGGCATAGGGTGGTGGTGGTGGGATGAGTTGGGAGATTGGGATTGACCTGCATACATGTATATGCATAAAATACATAACTGATAATAACCTGCTGTATAAAAAAGTAAATAAAATTAAATTTCAAAATTTTAAAAAATAAAATTTAAAAATAAAACAGAAAAAAGTTCTTCCCTTCACACACATGTATTTATAGGAATGAATTGTTTCCATGCTTATATCTATAAATACATAAAAGAGGAATAAAATCTAACTTGAACCATAAACGAAAAAAAACCTGAACCCACCAGTTATACAGAGGAAAACCCTATCACGGCACTTGCTCCAGCGGTAAACAATTCTGAAATTGGTCAGAGGTGTGGAATCATCTCCCATCCAGCTAGCACCCACCCCCCACGCAAGGAGCGTCCTCATTGCAAAGCTGGGAGACCGTGCCGAGGCATCTCTGAATAAAGGTGAGCTGAGCCCCAGGCCAGCTGCTGCTGAACTGTTCCCACCCTTCGCAGGTAAAACACCTGAATATGTACAAGGGCTTGAAAGCCTAGAGGAAGGGCCGTGGAGCCACACTAGCGACAGCACGCAGGCCAACTTGGTGACTGCAGGCCAGCCAGGGTGGTCCTGGCCCCGGGCGCTATTCCGGAAGCTTTCCATTGTCCTGCCTGAGATACCCCACCTGTCCTGGCACCCACTGCTTTTTTCCTTCCTCACCTCTGTCCGGAGAGAAATTCCAGCGGAATGTATGGGTGACACATCCCCTTCTTTACAGGAGGCAGCCTGGCAACTCCTGCAGAAAGGTCAGCAGAACCCCACTCACACCGGGCCACCAAGAAAGCTGTGGCCCCTCACTCCCTCCCAACTGCACAGCCCCGAGACTGCTGACGGGGCAGAGAATATGGAGTCAGGCACAGGTTCAGGGGCTATTGCTGCCTGGAGCGCTGTTTATATTGACCTCAACTAGGCACACCTGGGGAGGGCCGGCCGGCAGGATAAGCCTTCCCACGTCAGCTAATCCACAACCCTCAGGGAATCACATTGTTGAAAATGGACCTCGCTAAGGCAGAATAGAAGCCAAGGAAAATAAGGACACAATGCCATTTGCAGCACCGTAGATGAGTCTAGAGGTAATCATGTGACTTGTAGTAAGTCAGAAAGTGAAAGACACATATCATATCATATCACTTATAGGTGTTACCTAAAAATGGATACCAGGGCAGATATTTCCACGGAGAAGGGCAATCACAGATTCATTAAACAAACTTATGGTTCACCAAGGGAAAGGTGTGAGGATTGGTTTCATTACGATATCGGGGTTAACAGACATATACAAACACAGGTGACATATATAATCACCAAAGACCTACGGAATACCAAGAGAAGACTACTCAACATTCTGTCATAAGGTACCTGGGAAAAGGATCCCAGGAAAAACAGACATCTGTATATGTGTAAAAGAACCACATCTTCGACACCTACAATAAGCCAAACATTGTAATCAAACTTGCTGTAATAAAAAATAAAAATTTAAATTAAAAATACGAACAAGAAGTAGGGAGACAAACTTGAGGGGCTTTCTCCTGGCACATTCCATTCTAAATTCCAATCTAGAACACGACTTCCATTGAGGCTCTGCTGCCCTAGTAACCAGATTTGGTAAGGGAGAACTGCTGCCACCTTGTGGCCGTTTCACACAACAGCAGCTTTAATCCCAGCGCTAATGGTCAGTGGATATTCAAAATCATTGCAGGCCTGTAAATGACACCTGCCCTGGAAGCAAATCCTGGGGTCACATATCGACCAAAAAATTCAAAGGACGTCCATATTTCAAAACGACCGTTTCAAAAGGCATATTTTATGCACATTAGTGTTCTGCTTCTTTGTCTTTCTTTCTTTTTTGGTTAAAAAGACGGGAATGGAAAAAGGCATCCCTCAGACTGGGCGAAAATCGTTGCAAACGAATCAATGGACAAAGGTTTAATCTCCAATATATATAAACAGCTCATGCAGCTTAATATTAAAAAAACAAACAACCCAATACAAAAATGGGCAGAAGTTCTAAAGAGACGTTTCTTCAAAGAAGACACAGAGATGGCCAAGACGCACATGAAAAGCTGCTCAAGGGCACTAATTATTAGAGAAATGCAAATCAAAACTACAATGAGGTATCACCTCACACCTGTTAGGATCGGCATCATCAGAAAATCTACAAACAACAAATTCTGGGGAGGGTGTGGACAAAAGGAGCCCTCTTCCACTATTGGTGGGAATGTAAATTGATACCGTCACTATGGAGAACAGTATGGAGTTTCCTTTAAAAAACTAGAAATAGAATTACCATCTGATCCAGCAATCCCACTTCTGGGCATATACCCAGAGAAAACCATAAATCAAAAAGGCACATTCACCACAATGTTCATTGCAGCACTATTTACAATAGCCAGGTAATGGAAGCAACCTAAATGCCAACAGACAGATGAATGGATAAAATTGGGGTCCATATATAAAATGGAATATTACTCGGCCATAAAAAGGAATGAAACTGGGTCATTTGTAGAGACATCGATGGATCTAGAGACTGTCATACAGAATGAAGAAAGTCAGAAAGAGGAAAACAAATATTGTATATTAATGCATATATGTGGAACCTAAAAATGGTACAGATGAACTGGTTTGCAGGGAAGAAATAGAGACACAGAGGTAGAGAACAAACGTATGGACACCAAGTGTGGGAAGGCATAGGGTGGTGGTGGTGGGATGAGTTGGGAGATTGGGATTGACCTGCATACATGTATATGCATAAAATACATACCTGATAATAACCTGCTGTATAAAAAAGTAAATAAAATTAAATTTCAAAATTTTAAAAAATAAAATTTAAAAATAAAACAGAAAAAAGTTCTTCCCTTCACACACATGTATTTATAGGAATGAATTGTTTCCATGCTTATATCTATAAATACATAAAAGAGGAATAAAATCTAACTTGAACCATAAACGAAAAAAAACCTGAACCCACCAGTTATACAGAGGAAAACCCTATCACGGCACTTGCTCCAGCGGTAAACAATTCTGAAATTGGTCAGAGGTGTGGAATCATCTCCCATCCAGCTAGCACCCACCCCCCACGCAAGGAGCGTCCTCATTGCAAAGCTGGGAGACCGTGCCGAGGCATCTCTGAATAAAGGTGAGCTGAGCCCCAGGCCAGCTGCTGCTGAACTGTTCCCACCCTTCGCAGGTAAAACACCTGAATATGTACAAGGGCTTGAAAGCCTAGAGGAAGGGCCGTGGAGCCACACTAGCGACAGCACGCAGGCCAACTTGGTGACTGCAGGCCAGCCAGGGTGGTCCTGGCCCCGGGCGCTATTCCGGAAGCTTTCCATTGTCCTGCCTGAGATACCCCACCTGTCCTGGCACCCACTGCTTTTTTCCTTCCTAACCTCTGTCCGGAGAGAAATTCCAGCGGAATGTATGGGTGACACATCCCCTTCTTTACAGGAGGCAGCCTGGCAACTCCTGCAGAAAGGTCAGCAGAACCCCACTCACACCGGGCCACCAAGAAAGCTGTGGCCCCTCACTCCCTCCCAACTGCACAGCCCCGAGACTGCTGACGGGGCAGAGAATATGGAGTCAGGCACAGGTTCAGGGGCTATTGCTGCCTGGAGCGCTGTTTATATTGACCTCAACTAGGCACACCTGGGGAGGGCCGGCCGGCAGGATAAGCCTTCCCACGTCAGCTAATCCACAACCCTCAGGGAATCACATTGTTGAAAATGGACCTCGCTAAGGCAGAATAGAAGCCAAGGAAAATAAGGACACAATGCCATTTGCAGCACCGTAGATGAGTCTAGAGGTAATCATGTGACTTGTAGTAAGTCAGAAAGTGAAAGACACATATCATATCATATCACTTATAGGTGTTACCTAAAAATGGATACCAGGGCAGATATTTCCACGGAGAAGGGCAATCACAGATTCATTAAACAAACTTATGGTTCACCAAGGGAAAGGTGTGAGGATTGGTTTCATTACGATATCGGTGTTAACAGACATATACAAACACAGGTGACATATATAATCACCAAAGACCTACGGAATACCAAGAGAAGACTACTCAACATTCTGTCATAAGGTACCTGGGAAAAGGATCCCAGGAAAAACAGACATCTGTATATGTGTAAAAGAACCACATCTTCGACACCTACAATAAGCCAAACATTGTAATCAAACTTGCTGTAATAAAAAATAAAAATTTAAATTAAAAATACGAACAAGAAGTAGGGAGACAAACTTGAGGGGCTTTCTCCTGGCACATTCCATTCTAAATTCCAATCTAGAACACGACTTCCATTGAGGCTCTGCTGCCCTAGTAACCAGATTTGGTAAGGGAGAACTGCTGCCACCTTGTGGCCGTTTCACACAACAGCAGCTTTAATCCCAGCGCTAATGGTCAGTGGATATTCAAAATCATTGCAGGCCTGTAAATGACACCTGCCCTGGAAGCAAATCCTGGGGTCACATATCGACCAAAATATTCAAAGGACGTCCATATTTCAAAACGACCGTTTCAAAAGGCATATTTTATGCACATTAGTGTTCTGCTTCTTTGTCTTTCTTTCTTTTTTGGTTAAAAAGACGGGAATGGAAAAAGGCATCCCTCAGACTGGGCGAAAATCGTTGCAAACGAATCAATGGACAAAGGTTTAATCTCCAATATATATAAACAGCTCATGCAGCTTAATATTAAAAAAACAAACAACCCAATACAAAAATGGGCAGAAGTTCTAAAGAGACGTTTCTTCAAAGAAGACACAGAGATGGCCAAGACGCACATGAAAAGCTGCTCAAGGGCACTAATTATTAGAGAAATGCAAATCAAAACTACAATGAGGTATCACCTCACACCTGTTAGGATCGGCATCATCAGAAAATCTACAAACAACAAATTCTGGGGAGGGTGTGGACAAAAGGAGCCCTCTTCCACTATTGGTGGGAATGTAAATTGATACCGTCACTATGGAGAACAGTATGGAGTTTCCTTTAAAAAACTAGAAATAGAATTACCATCTGATCCAGCAATCCCACTTCTGGGCATATACCCAGAGAAAACCATAAATCAAAAAGGCACATTCACCACAATGTTCATTGCAGCACTATTTACAATAGCCAGGTAATGGAAGCAACCTAAATGCCCACAGACAGATGAATGGATAAAGATGGGGTACATATATAAAATGGAATATTACTCGGCCATAAAAAGGAATGAAACTGGGTCATTTGTAGAGACATCGATGGATCTAGAGACTGTCATATAGAATGAAGTAAGTCAGAAAGAGGAAAACAAATATTGTATATTAATGCATATATGTGGAACCTAAAAGATGGTACAGATGAACTGGTTTGCAGGGAAGAAATAGAGACACAGAGGTAGAGAACAAACGTATGGACACCAAGTGTGGGAAGGCATAGGGTGGTGGTGGTGGGATGAGTTGGGAGATTGGGATTGACCTGTGTACATGTATATGCATAAAATACATAACTGATAATAACCTGCTGTATAAAAAAGTAAATAAAATTAAATTTCAAAATTTTAAAAAATAAAATTTAAAAATAAAACAGAAAAAAGTTCTTCCCTTCACACACATGTATTTATAGGAATGAATTATTTCCATGCTTATATCTATAAATACATAAAAGAGGAATAAAATCTAACTTGAACCATAAATGAAAAAAAACCTGAACCCACCAGTTATACAGAGGAAAACCCTATCAGGGCACTTGCTCCAGCGGTAAACAATTCTGAAATTGGTCAGAGGTGTGGAATCATCTCCCATCCAGCTAGCACCCACCCCCCACGCAAGGAGCGTCCTCATTGCAAAGCTGGGAGACCGTGCAGAGGCATCTCTGAATAAAGGTGAGCTGAGCCCCAGGCCAGCTGCTGCTGAACTGTTCCCACCCTTCGCAGGTAAAACACCTGAATATGTACAAGGGCTTGAAAGCCTAGAGGAAGGGCCGTGGAGCCACACTAGCGACAGCACGCAGGCCAACTTGGTGCCTGCAGGCCAGCCAGGGTGGTCCTGGCCCCGGGTACTCTTCCGGAAGCTTTCCATTGTCCTGCCTGTGATACCCCTCCTGGCTCGGCCCCCACTGCTTTTTTCCTTCCTCACCTCTGTCCGGAGAGAAATTCCAGTGGAAGGTATGGGTGACACATCCTCTTCTTTACAGGTGGCAGCCTGGCAACTCCTGCAGAAAGGCCAGCAGTGCCCCACTCACACCGGGCCGCCAACAAAGCTGTGGGCCCTCATTCCCTCCCACCAGCTCAGCCCCGAGACTGCTGACGGGGCAGAGAGTATGGAGTCAGGCACAGCTTCAGGGGCCATTGCTGCCTGGAGCGCTGTTTATATTGACCTCAACCAGGCACACCTGGGGAGGGCCGGCCGGCAGGGTAAGGCTGCCCAGGTCAGCTAATCCACAACCCTCAGGGAATCACATTGTTGAAAATGGACCTCGCTAAGGCAGAATAGAAGCCAAGGAAAATAAGGACACAATGCCATTTGCAGCACCGTAGATGAGTCTAGAGGTAATCATGTGACTTGTAGTAAGTCAGAAAGTGAAAGACACATATCATATCATATCACTTATAGGTGTTACCTAAAAATGGATACCAGGGCAGATATTTCCACGGAGAAGGGCAATCACAGATTCATTAAACAAACTTATGGTTCACCAATGGAAAGGTGTGAGGATTGGTTTCATTACGATATCGGGGTTAACAGACATATACAAACACAGGTGACATATATAATCACCAAAGACCTACGGAATACCAAGAGAAGACTACTCAACATTCTGTCATAATGTACCTGGGAAAAGGATCCCAGGAAGAAGAGACATCTGTATATGTGTAAAAGAACCACATCTTCGACACCTACAATAAGCCAAACATTGTAATCAAACTTGCTGTAATAAAAAATAAAAATTTAAATTAAAAATACGAACAAGAAGTAGGGAGACAAACTTGAGGGGCTTTCTCCTGGCACATTCCATTCTAAATTCCAATCTAGAACACGACTTCCATTGAGGCTCTGCTGCCCTAGTAACCAGATTTGGTAAGGGAGAACTGCTGCCACCTTGTGGCCGTTTCACACAACAGCAGCTTTAATCCCAGCGCTAATGGTCAGTGGATATTCAAAATCATTGCAGGCCTGTAAATGACACCTGCCCTGAAAACAAATCCTGGGGTCACATATCGACCAAAAAATTCAAAGGACGTCCATATTTCAAAACGACCGTTTCAAAAGGCATATTTTATGCACATTAGTGTTCTGCTTCTTTGTCTTTCTTTCTTTTTTGGTTAAAAAGACGGGAATGGGAAAAGGCATCCCTCAGACTGGGCGAAAATCGTTGCAAACGAATCAATGGACAAAGGTTTAATCTCCAATATATATAAACAGCTCATGCAGCTTAATATTAAAAAAACAAACAACCCAATACAAAAATGGGCAGAAGTTCTAAAGAGACGTTTCTTCAAAGAAGACACAGAGATGGCCAAGACGCACATGAAAAGCTGCTCAAGGGCACTAATTATTAGAGAAATGCAAATCAAAACTACAATGAGGTATCACCTCACACCTGTTAGGATCGGCATCATCAGAAAATCTACAAACAACAAATTCTGGGGAGGGTGTGGACAAAAGGAGCCCTCTTCCACTATTGGTGGGAATGTAAATTGATACCGTCACTATGGAGAACAGTATGGAGTTTCCTTTAAAAAACTAGAAATAGAATTACCATCTGATCCAGCAATCCCACTTCTGGGCATATACCCAGAGAAAACCATAAATCAAAAAGGCACATTCACCACAATGTTCATTGCAGCACTATTTACAATAGCCAGGTAATGGAAGCAACCTAAATGCCAACAGACAGATGAATGGATAAAATTGGGGTCCATATATAAAATGGAATATTACTCGGCCATAAAAAGGAATGAAACTGGGTCATTTGTAGAGACATCGATGGATCTAGAGACTGTCATACAGAATGAAGAAAGTCAGAAAGAGGAAAACAAATATTGTATATTAATGCATATATGTGGAACCTAAAAATGGTACAGATGAACTGGTTTGCAGGGAAGAAATAGAGACACAGAGGTAGAGAACAAACGTATGGACACCAAGTGTGGGAAGGCATAGGGTGGTGGTGGTGGGATGAGTTGGGAGATTGGGATTGACCTGCATACATGTATATGCATAAAATACATACCTGATAATAACCTGCTGTATAAAAAAGTAAATAAAATTAAATTTCAAAATTTTTAAAAATAAAATTTAAAAATAAAACAGAAAAAAGTTCTTCCCTTCACACACATGTATTTATAGGAATGAATTGTTTCCATGCTTATATCTATAAATACATAAAAGAGGAATAAAATCTAACTTGAACCATAAACGAAAAAAAACCTGAACCCACCAGTTATACAGAGGAAAACCCTATCACGGCACTTGCTCCAGCGGTAAACAATTCTGAAATTGGTCAGAGGTGTGGAATCATCTCCCATCCAGCTAGCACCCACCCCCCACGCAAGGAGCGTCCTCATTGCAAAGCTGGGAGACCGTGCCGAGGCATCTCTGAATAAAGGTGAGCTGAGCCCCAGGCCAGCTGCTGCTGAACTGTTCCCACCCTTCGCAGGTAAAACACCTGAATATGTACAAGGGCTTGAAAGCCTAGAGGAAGGGCCGTGGAGCCACACTAGCGACAGCACGCAGGCCAACTTGGTGACTGCAGGCCAGCCAGGGTGGTCCTGGCCCCGGGCGCTATTCCGGAAGCTTTCCATTGTCCTGCCTGAGATACCCCACCTGTCCTGGCACCCACTGCTTTTTTCCTTCCTCACCTCTGTCCGGAGAGAAATTCCAGCGGAATGTATGGGTGACACATCCCCTTCTTTACAGGAGGCAGCCTGGCAACTCCTGCAGAAAGGTCAGCAGAACCCCACTCACACCGGGCCACCAAGAAAGCTGTGGCCCCTCACTCCCTCCCAACTGCACAGCCCCGAGACTGCTGACGGGGCAGAGAATATGGAGTCAGGCACAGGTTCAGGGGCTATTGCTGCCTGGAGCGCTGTTTATATTGACCTCAACTAGGCACACCTGGGGAGGGCCGGCCGGCAGGATAAGCCTTCCCACGTCAGCTAATCCACAACCCTCAGGGAATCACATTGTTGAAAATGGACCTCGCTAAGGCAGAATAGAAGCCAAGGAAAATAAGGACACAATGCCATTTGCAGCACCGTAGATGAGTCTAGAGGTAATCATGTGACTTGTAGTAAGTCAGAAAGTGAAAGACACATATCATATCATATCACTTATAGGTGTTACCTAAAAATGGATACCAGGGCAGATATTTCCACGGAGAAGGGCAATCACAGATTCATTAAACAAACTTATGGTTCACCAAGGGAAAGGTGTGAGGATTGGTTTCATTACGATATCGGTGTTAACAGACATATACAAACACAGGTGACATATATAATCACCAAAGACCTACGGAATACCAAGAGAAGACTACTCAACATTCTGTCATAAGGTACCTGGGAAAAGGATCCCAGGAAAAACAGACATCTGTATATGTGTAAAAGAACCACATCTTCGACACCTACAATAAGCCAAACATTGTAATCAAACTTGCTGTAATAAAAAATAAAAATTTAAATTAAAAATACGAACAAGAAGTAGGGAGACAAACTTGAGGGGCTTTCTCCTGGCACATTCCATTCTAAATTCCAATCTAGAACACGACTTCCATTGAGGCTCTGCTGCCCTAGTAACCAGATTTGGTAAGGGAGAACTGCTGCCACCTTGTGGCCGTTTCACACAACAGCAGCTTTAATCCCAGCGCTAATGGTCAGTGGATATTCAAAATCATTGCAGGCCTGTAAATGACACCTGCCCTGAAAACAAATCCTGGGGTCACATATCGACCAAAAAATTCAAAGGACGTCCATATTTCAAAACGACCGTTTCAAAAGGCATATTTTATGCACATTAGTGTTCTGCTTCTTTGTCTTTCTTTCTTTTTTGGTTAAAAAGACGGGAATGGGAAAAGGCATCCCTCAGACTGGGCGAAAATCGTTGCAAACGAATCAATGGACAAAGGTTTAATCTCCAATATATATAAACAGCTCATGCAGCTTAATATTAAAAAAACAAACAACCCAATACAAAAATGGGCAGAAGTTCTAAAGAGACGTTTCTTCAAAGAAGACACAGAGATGGCCAAGACGCACATGAAAAGCTGCTCAAGGGCACTAATTATTAGAGAAATGCAAATCAAAACTACAATGAGGTATCACCTCACACCTGTTAGGATCGGCATCATCAGAAAATCTACAAACAACAAATTCTGGGGAGGGTGTGGACAAAAGGAGCCCTCTTCCACTATTGGTGGGAATGTAAATTGATACCGTCACTATGGAGAACAGTATGGAGTTTCCTTTAAAAAACTAGAAATAGAATTACCATCTGATCCAGCAATCCCACTTCTGGGCATATACCCAGAGAAAACCATAAATCAAAAAGGCACATTCACCACAATGTTCATTGCAGCACTATTTACAATAGCCAGGTAATGGAAGCAACCTAAATGCCAACAGACAGATGAATGGATAAAATTGGGGTCCATATATAAAATGGAATATTACTCGGCCATAAAAAGGAATGAAACTGGGTCATTTGTAGAGACATCGATGGATCTAGAGACTGTCATACAGAATGAAGAAAGTCAGAAAGAGGAAAACAAATATTGTATATTAATGCATATATGTGGAACCTAAAAAATGGTACAGATGAACTGGTTTGCAGGGAAGAAATAGAGACACAGAGGTAGAGAACAAACGTATGGACACCAAGTGTGGGAAGGCATAGGGTGGTGGTGGTGGGATGAGTTGGGAGATTGGGATTGACCTGCATACATGTATATGCATAAAATACATAACTGATAATAACCTGCTGTATAAAAAAGTAAATAAAATTAAATTTCAAAATTTTAAAAAATAAAATTTAAAAATAAAACAGAAAAAAGTTCTTCCCTTCACACACATGTATTTATAGCAATGAATTGTTTCCATGCTTATATCTATAAATACATAAAAGAGGAATAAAATCTAACTTGAACCATAAACGAAAAAAAACCTGAACCCACCAGTTATACAGAGGAAAACCCTATCACGGCACTTGCTCCAGCGGTAAACAATTCTGAAATTGGTCAGAGGTGTGGAATCATCTCCCATCCAGCTAGCACCCACCACCCACGCAAGGAGCGTCCTCATTGCAAAGCTGGGAGACCGTGCCGAGGCATCTCTGAATAAAGGTGAGCTGAGCCCCAGGCCAGCTGCTGCTGAACTGTTCCCACCCTTCGCAGGTAAAACACCTGAATATGTACAAGGGCTTGAAAGCCTAGAGGAAGGGCCGTGGAGCCACACTAGCGACAGCACGCAGGCCAACTTGGTGCCTGCAGGCCAGCCAGGGTGGTCCTGGCCCCGGGTACTCTTCCGGAAGCTTTCCATTGTCCTGCCTGTGATACCCCTCCTGGCTCGGCCCCCACTGCTTTTTTCCTTCCTCACCTCTGTCCGGAGAGAAATTCCAGTGGAAGGTATGGGTGACACATCCTCTTCTTTACAGGTGGCAGCCTGGCAACTCCTGCAGAAAGGCCAGCAGTGCCCCACTCACACCGGGCCGCCAACAAAGCTGTGGGCCCTCATTCCCTCCCACCAGCTCAGCCCCGAGACTGCTGACGGGGCAGAGAGTATGGAGTCAGGCACAGCTTCAGGGGCTATTGCTGCCTGGAGCGCTGTTTATATTGACCTCAACCAGGCACACCTGGGGAGGGCCGGCCGGCAGGGTAAGGCTGCCCAGGTCAGCTAATCCACAACCCTCAGGGAATCACATTGTTGAAAATGGACCTCGCTAAGGCAGAATAGAAGCCAAGGAAAATAAGGACACAATGCCATTTGCAGCACCGTAGATGAGTCTAGAGGTAATCATGTGACTTGTAGTAAGTCAGAAAGTGAAAGACACATATCATATCATATCACTTATAGGTGTTACCTAAAAATGGATACCAGGGCAGATATTTCCACGGAGAAGGGCAATCACAGATTCATTAAACAAACTTATGGTTCACCAATGGAAAGGTGTGAGGATTGGTTTCATTACGATATCGGGGTTAACAGACATATACAAACACAGGTGACATATATAATCACCAAAGACCTACGGAATACCAAGAGAAGACTACTCAACATTCTGTCATAATGTACCTGGGAAAAGGATCCCAGGAAGAAGAGACATCTGTATATGTGTAAAAGAACCACATCTTCGACACCTACAATAAGCCAAACATTGTAATCAAACTTGCTGTAATAAAAAATAAAAATTTAAATTAAAAATACGAACAAGAAGTAGGGAGACAAACTTGAGGGGCTTTCTCCTGGCACATTCCATTCTAAATTCCAATCTAGAACACGACTTCCATTGAGGCTCTGCTGCCCTAGTAACCAGATTTGGTAAGGGAGAACTGCTGCCACCTTGTGGCCGTTTCACACAACAGCAGCTTTAATCCCAGCGCTAAAGGTCAGTGGATATTCAAAATCATTGCAGGCCTGTAAATGACACCTGCCCTGAAAACAAATCCTGGGGTCACATATCGACCAAAAAATTCAAAGGACGTCCATATTTCAAAACGACCGTTTCAAAAGGCATATTTTATGCACATTAGTGTTCTGCTTCTTTGTCTTTCTTTCTTTTTTGGTTAAAAAGACGGGAATGGGAAAAGGCATCCCTCAGACTGGGCGAAAATCGTTGCAAACGAATCAATGGACAAAGGTTTAATCTCCAATATATATAAACAGCTCATGCAGCTTAATATTAAAAAAACAAACAACCCAATACAAAAATGGGCAGAAGTTCTAAAGAGACGTTTCTTCAAAGAAGACACAGAGATGGCCAAGACGCACATGAAAAGCTGCTCAAGGGCACTAATTATTAGAGAAATGCAAATCAAAACTACAATGAGGTATCACCTCACACCTGTTAGGATCGGCATCATCAGAAAATCTACAAACAACAAATTCTGGGGAGGGTGTGGACAAAAGGAGCCCTCTTCCACTATTGGTGGGAATGTAAATTGATACCGTCACTATGGAGAACAGTATGGAGTTTCCTTTAAAAAACTAGAAATAGAATTACCATCTGATCCAGCAATCCCACTTCTGGGCATATACCCAGAGAAAACCATAAATCAAAAAGGCACATTCACCACAATGTTCATTGCAGCACTATTTACAATAGCCAGGTAATGGAAGCAACCTAAATGCCAACAGACAGATGAATGGATAAAATTGGGGTCCATATATAAAATGGAATATTACTCGGCCATAAAAAGGAATGAAACTGGGTCATTTGTAGAGACATCGATGGATCTAGAGACTGTCATACAGAATGAAGAAAGTCAGAAAGAGGAAAACAAATATTGTATATTAATGCATATATGTGGAACCTAAAAAATGGTACAGATGAACTGGTTTGCAGGGAAGAAATAGAGACACAGAGGTAGAGAACAAACGTATGGACACCAAGTGTGGGAAGGCATAGGGTGGTGGTGGTGGGATGAGTTGGGAGATTGGGATTGACCTGCATACATGTATATGCATAAAATACATAACTGATAATAACCTGCTGTATAAAAAAGTAAATAAAATTAAATTTCAAAATTTTAAAAAATAAAATTTAAAAATAAAACAGAAAAAAGTTCTTCCCTTCACACACATGTATTTATAGGAATGAATTGTTTCCATGCTTATATCTATAAATACATAAAAGAGGAATAAAATCTAACTTGAACCATAAACGAAAAAAAACCTGAACCCACCAGTTATACAGAGGAAAACCCTATCACGGCACTTGCTCCAGCGGTAAACAATTCTGAAATTGGTCAGAGGTGTGGAATCATCTCCCATCCAGCTAGCACCCACCCCCCACGCAAGGAGCGTCCTCATTGCAAAGCTGGGAGACCGTGCCGAGGCATCTCTGAATAAAGGTGAGCTGAGCCCCAGGCCAGCTGCTGCTGAACTGTTCCCACCCTTCGCAGGTAAAACACCTGAATATGTACAAGGGCTTGAAAGCCTAGAGGAAGGGCCGTGGAGCCACACTAGTGACAGCACGCAGGCCAACTTGGTGCCTGCAGGCCAGCCAGGGTGGTCCTGGCCCCGGGCGCTATTCCGGAAGCTTTCCATTGTCCTGCCTGAGATACCCCACCTGTCCTGGCCCCCACTGCTTTTTTCCTTCCTCACCTCTGTCCGGAGAGAAATTCCAGTGGAAGGTATGGGTGACACATCCTCTTCTTTACAGGTGGCAGCCTGGCAACTCCTGCAGAAAGGCCAGCAGTGCCCCACTCACACCGGGCCGCCAACAAAGCTGTGGGCCCTCATTCCCTCCCACCAGCTCAGCCCCGAGACTGCTGACGGGGCAGAGAGTATGGAGTCAGGCACAGCTTCAGGGGCTATTGCTGCCTGGAGCGCTGTTTATATTGACCTCAACCAGGCACACCTGGGGAGGGCCGGCCGGCAGGGTAAGGCTGCCCAGGTCAGCTAATCCACAACCCTCAGGGAATCACATTGTTGAAAATGGACCTCGCTAAGGCAGAATAGAAGCCAAGGAAAATAAGGACACAATGCCATTTGCAGCACCGTAGATGAGTCTAGAGGTAATCACGTGACTTGTAGTAAGTCAGAAAGTGAAAGACACATATCATATCATATCACTTATAGTTGTTACCTAAAAATGGATACCAGGCAGATATTTCCACGGAGAAGGGCAATCACAGATTCATTAAACAAACTTATGGCTCACCAATGGAAAGGTGTGAGGATTGGTTTCATTACGATATCGGGGTTAACAGACATATACAAACACAGGTGACATATATAATCACCAAAGACCTACGAAATACCAAGAGAAGACTACTCAACATTCTGTCATAACGTACCTGGGAAAAGGATCCCAGGAAAAACAGACATCTGTATATGTGTAAAAGAACCACATCTTCGACACCTACAATAAGCCAAACATTGTAATCAAACTTGCTGTAATAAAAAATAAAAATTTAAATTAAAAATACGAACAAGAAGTAGGGAGACAAACTAGAGGGGCTTTCTCCTGGCACATTCCATTCTAAATTCCAATCTAGAACACGACTTCCATTGAGGCTCTGCTGCCCTAGTAACCAGATTTGGTAAGGGAGAACTGCTGCCACCTTGTGGCCGTTTCACACCACAGCAGCTTTAATCCCAGCGCTAAGGGTCAGTTGATGTTCAAAATCATTGCAGGCCTGTAAATGACACCTGCCCTGGAAGCAAATCCTGGGGTCACATATCGACCAAAAAATTCAAAGGACGTCCATATTTCAAAACGACCGTTTCAAAAGGCATATTTTATGCACATTAGTGTTCTGCTTCTTTGTCTTTCTTTCTTTTTTGGTTAAAAAGACGGGAATGGAAAATGGCATCCCTCAGACTGGGCAAAAATCGTTGCAAACGAATCAATGGACAAAGGTTTAATCTCCAATATATATAAACAGCTCATGCAGCTTAATATTAAAAAAACAAACAACCCAATACAAAAATGGGCAGAAGTTCTAAAGAGACGTTTCTTCAAAGAAGACACAGAGATGGCCAAGACGCACATGAAAAGCTGCTCAAGGGCACTAATTATTAGAGAAATGCAAATCAAAACTACAATGAGGTATCACCTCACACCTGTTAGGATCGGCATCATCAGAAAATCTACAAACAACAAATTCTGGGGAGGGTGTGGACAAAAGGAGCCCTCTTCCACTATTGGTGGGAATGTAAATTGATACCGTCACTATGGAGAACAGTATGGAGTTTCCTTTAAAAAACTAGAAATAGAATTACCATCTGATCCAGCAATCCCACTTCTGGGCATATACCCAGAGAAAACCATAAATCAAAAAGGCACATTCACCACAATGTTCATTGCAGCACTATTTACAATAGCCAGGTAATGGAAGCAACCTAAATGCCAACAGACAGATGAATGGATACAATTGGGGTACATATATAAAATGGAATATTACTCGGCCATAAAAAGGAATGAAACTGGGTCATTTGTAGAGACATCGATGGATCTAGAGACTGTCATACAGAATGAAGAAAGTCAGAAAGAGGAAAACAAATATTGTATATTAATGCATATATGTGGAACCTAACAAATGGTACAGATGAACTGGTTTGCAGGGAAGAAATAGAGACACAGAGGTAGAGAACAAACGTATGGACACCAAGTGTGGGAAGGCATAGGGTGGTGGTGGTGGGATGAGTTGGGAGATTGGGATTGACCTGCATACATGTATATGCATAAAATACATAACTGATAATAACCTGCTGTATAAAAAAGTAAATAAAATTAAATTTCAAAATTTTAAAAAATAAAATTTAAAAATAAAACAGAAAAAAGTTCTTCCCTTCACACACATGTATTTATAGGAATGAATTGTTTCCATGCTTATATCTATAAATACATAAAAGAGGAATAAAATCTAACTTGAACCATAAACGAAAAAAAACCTGAACCCACCAGTTATACAGAGGAAAACCCTATCACGGCACTTGCTCCAGCGGTAAACAATTCTGAAATTGGTCAGAGGTGTGGAATCATCTCCCATCCAGCTAGCACCCACCCCCCACGCAAGAAGCGTCCTCATTGCAAAGCTGGGAGACCGTGCCGAGGCATCTCTGAATAAAGGTGAGCTGAGCCCCAGGCCAGCTGCTGCTGAACTGTTCCCACCCTTCGCAGGTAAAACACCTGAATATGTACAAGGGCTTGAAAGCCTAGAGGAAGGGCCGTGGAGCCACACTAGCGACAGCACGCAGGCCAACTTGGTGACTGCAGGCCAGCCAGTGTGGTCCTGGCCCCGGGCGCTATTCCGGAAGCTTTCCATTGTCCTGCCTGAGATACCCCACCTGTCCTGGCACCCACTGCTTTTTTCCTTCCTCACCTCTGTCCGGAGAGAAATTCCAGCGGAATGTATGGGTGACACATCCTCTTCTTTACAGGAGGCAGCCTGGCAACTCCTGCAGAAAGGTCAGCAGAACCCCACTCACACCGGGCCACCAAGAAAGCTGTGGCCCCTCACTCCCTCCCAACTGCACAGCCCCGAGACTGCTGACGGGGCAGAGAATATGGAGTCAGGCACAGGTTCAGGGGCTATTGCTGCCTGGAGCGCTGTTTATATTGACCTCAACTAGGCACACCTGGGGAGGGCCGGCCGGCAGGATAAGACTTCCCACGTCAGCTAATCCACAACCCTCAGGGAATCACATTGTTGAAAATGGACCTCGCTAAGGCAGAATAGAAGCCAAGGAAAATAAGGACACAATGCCATTTGCAGCACCGTAGATGAGTCTAGAGGTAATCATGTGACTTGTAGTAAGTCAGAAAGTGAAAGACACATATCATATCATATCACTTATAGGTGTTACCTAAAAATGGATACCAGGGCAGATATTTCCACGGAGAAGGGCAATCACAGATTCATTAAACAAACTTATGGTTCACCAAGGGAAAGGTGTGAGGATTGGTTTCATTACGATATCGGGGTTAACAGACATATACAAACACAGGTGACATATATAATCACCAAAGACCTACGGAATACCAAGAGAAGACTACTCAACATTCTGTCATAAGGTACCTGGGAAAAGGATCCCAGGAAAAACAGACATCTGTATATGTGTAAAAGAACCACATCTTCGACACCTACAATAAGCCAAACATTGTAATCAAACTTGCTGTAATAAAAAATAAAAATTTAAATTAAAAATACGAACAAGAAGTAGGGAGACAAACTTGAGGGGCTTTCTCCTGGCACATTCCATTCTAAATTCCAATCTAGAACACGACTTCCATTGAGGCTCTGCTGCCCTAGTAACCAGATTTGGTAAGGGAGAACTGCTGCCACCTTGTGGCCGTTTCACACAACAGCAGCTTTAATCCCAGCGCTAATGGTCAGTGGATATTCAAAATCATTGCAGGCCTGTAAATGACACCTGCCCTGGAAGCAAATCCTGGGGTCACATATCGACCAAAAAATTCAAAGGACGTCCATATTTCAAAACGACCGTTTCAAAAGGCATATTTTATGCACATTAGTGTTCTGCTTCTTTGTCTTTCTTTCTTTTTTGGTTAAAAAGACGGGAATGGAAAAAGGCATCCCTCAGACTGGGCGAAAATCGTTGCAAACGAATCAATGGACAAAGGTTTAATCTCCAATATATATAAACAGCTCATGCAGCTTAATATTAAAAAAACAAACAACCCAATACAAAAATGGGCAGAAGTTCTAAAGAGACGTTTCTTCAAAGAAGACACAGAGATGGCCAAGACGCACATGAAAAGCTGCTCAAGGGCACTAATTATTAGAGAAATGCAAATCAAAACTACAATGAGGTATCACCTCACACCTGTTAGGATCGGCATCATCAGAAAATCTACAAACAACAAATTCTGGGGAGGGTGTGGACAAAAGGAGCCCTCTTCCACTATTGGTGGGAATGTAAATTGATACCGTCACTATGGAGAACAGTATGGAGTTTCCTTTAAAAAACTAGAAATAGAATTACCATCTGATCCAGCAATCCCACTTCTGGGCATATACCCAGAGAAAACCATAAATCAAAAAGGCACATTCACCACAATGTTCATTGCAGCACTATTTACAATAGCCAGGTAATGGAAGCAACCTAAATGCCAACAGACAGATGAATGGATAAAATTGGGGTCCATATATAAAATGGAATATTACTCGGCCATAAAAAGGAATGAAACTGGGTCATTTGTAGAGACATCGATGGATCTAGAGACTGTCATACAGAATGAAGAAAGTCAGAAAGAGGAAAACAAATATTGTATATTAATGCATATATGTGGAACCTAAAAATGGTACAGATGAACTGGTTTGCAGGGAAGAAATAGAGACACAGAGGTAGAGAACAAACGTATGGACACCAAGTGTGGGAAGGCATAGGGTGGTGGTGGTGGGATGAGTTGGGAGATTGGGATTGACCTGCATACATGTATATGCATAAAATACATACCTGATAATAACCTGCTGTATAAAAAAGTAAATAAAATTAAATTTCAAAATTTTTAAAAATAAAATTTAAAAATAAAACAGAAAAAAGTTCTTCCCTTCACACACATGTATTTATAGGAATGAATTGTTTCCATGCTTATATCTATAAATACATAAAAGAGGAATAAAATCTAACTTGAACCATAAACGAAAAAAAACCTGAACCCACCAGTTATACAGAGGAAAACCCTATCACGGCACTTGCTCCAGCGGTAAACAATTCTGAAATTGGTCAGAGGTGTGGAATCATCTCCCATCCAGCTAGCACCCACCCCCCACGCAAGGAGCGTCCTCATTGCAAAGCTGGGAGACCGTGCCGAGGCATCTCTGAATAAAGGTGAGCTGAGCCCCAGGCCAGCTGCTGCTGAACTGTTCCCACCCTTCGCAGGTAAAACACCTGAATATGTACAAGGGCTTGAAAGCCTAGAGGAAGGGCCGTGGAGCCACACTAGCGACAGCACGCAGGCCAACTTGGTGACTGCAGGCCAGCCAGGGTGGTCCTGGCCCCGGGCGCTATTCCGGAAGCTTTCCATTGTCCTGCCTGAGATACCCCACCTGTCCTGGCACCCACTGCTTTTTTCCTTCCTAACCTCTGTCCGGAGAGAAATTCCAGCGGAATGTATGGGTGACACATCCCCTTCTTTACAGGAGGCAGCCTGGCAACTCCTGCAGAAAGGTCAGCAGAACCCCACTCACACCGGGCCACCAAGAAAGCTGTGGCCCCTCACTCCCTCCCAACTGCACAGCCCCGAGACTGCTGACGGGGCAGAGAATATGGAGTCAGGCACAGGTTCAGGGGCTATTGCTGCCTGGAGCGCTGTTTATATTGACCTCAACTAGGCACACCTGGGGAGGGCCGGCCGGCAGGATAAGCCTTCCCACGTCAGCTAATCCACAACCCTCAGGGAATCACATTGTTGAAAATGGACCTCGCTAAGGCAGAATAGAAGCCAAGGAAAATAAGGACACAATGCCATTTGCAGCACCGTAGATGAGTCTAGAGGTAATCATGTGACTTGTAGTAAGTCAGAAAGTGAAAGACACATATCATATCATATCACTTATAGGTGTTACCTAAAAATGGATACCAGGGCAGATATTTCCACGGAGAAGGGCAATCACAGATTCATTAAACAAACTTATGGTTCACCAATGGAAAGGTGTGAGGATTGGTTTCATTACGATATCGGGGTTAACAGACATATACAAACACAGGTGACATATATAATCACCAAAGACCTACGGAATACCAAGAGAAGACTACTCAACATTCTGTCATAATGTACCTGGGAAAAGGATCCCAGGAAGAAGAGACATCTGTATATGTGTAAAAGAACCACATCTTCGACACCTACAATAAGCCAAACATTGTAATCAAACTTGCTGTAATAAAAAATAAAAATTTAAATTAAAAATACGAACAAGAAGTAGGGAGACAAACTTGAGGGGCTTTCTCCTGGCACATTCCATTCTAAATTCCAATCTAGAACACGACTTCCATTGAGGCTCTGCTGCCCTAGTAACCAGATTTGGTAAGGGAGAACTGCTGCCACCTTGTGGCCGTTTCACACAACAGCAGCTTTAATCCCAGCGCTAATGGTCAGTGGATATTCAAAATCATTGCAGGCCTGTAAATGACACCTGCCCTGAAAACAAATCCTGGGGTCACATATCGACCAAAAAATTCAAAGGACGTCCATATTTCAAAACGACCATTTCAAAAGGCATATTTTATGCACATTAGTGTTCTGCTTCTTTGTCTTTCTTTCTTTTTTGGTTAAAAAGACGGGAATGGGAAAAGGCATCCCTCAGACTGGGCGAAAATCGTTGCAAACGAATCAATGGACAAAGGTTTAATCTCCAATATATATAAACAGCTCATGCAGCTTAATATTAAAAAAACAAACAACCCAATACAAAAATGGGCAGAAGTTCTAAAGAGACGTTTCTTCAAAGAAGACACAGAGATGGCCAAGACGCACATGAAAAGCTGCACAAGGGCACTAATTATTAGAGAAATGCAAATCAAAACTACAATGAGGTATCACCTCACACCTGTTAGGATCGGCATCATCAGAAAATCTACAAACAACAAATTCTGGGGAGGGTGTGGACAAAAGGAGCCCTCTTCCACTATTGGTGGGAATGTAAATTGATACCGTCACTATGGAGAACAGTATGGAGTTTCCTTTAAAAAACTAGAAATAGAATTACCATCTGATCCAGCAATCCCACTTCTGGGCATATACCCAGAGAAAACCATAAATCAAAAAGGCACATTCACCACAATGTTCATTGCAGCACTATTTACAATAGCCAGGTAATGGAAGCAACCTAAATGCCCACAGACATATGAATGGATAAAGATGGGGTACATATATAAAATGGAATATTACTCGGCCATAAAAAGGAATGAAACTGGGTCATTTGTAGAGACATCGATGGATCTAGAGACTGTCATATAGAATGAAGTAAGTCAGAAAGAGGAAAACAAATATTGTATATTAATGCATATATGTGGAACCTAAAAGATGGTACAGATGAACTGGTTTGCAGGGAAGAAATAGAGACACAGAGGTAGAGAACAAACGTATGGACACCAAGTGTGGGAAGGCATAGGGTGGTGGTGGTGGGATGAGTTGGGAGATTGGGATTGACCTGTGTACATGTATATGCATAAAATACATAACTGATAATAACCTGCTGTATAAAAAAGTAAATAAAATTAAATTTCAAAATTTTAAAAAATAAAATTTAAAAATAAAACAGAAAAAAGTTCTTCCCTTCACACACATGTATTTATAGGAATGAATTATTTCCATGCTTATATCTATAAATACATAAAAGAGGAATAAAATCTAACTTGAACCATAAACGAAAAAAAACCTGAACCCACCAGTTATACAGAGGAAAACCCTATCAGGGCACTTGCTCCAGCGGTAAACAATTCTGAAATTGGTCAGAGGTGTGGAATCATCTCCCATCCAGCTAGCACCCACCCCCCACGCAAGGAGCGTCCTCATTGCAAAGCTGGGAGACCGTGCCGAGGCATCTCTGAATAAAGGTGAGCTGAGCCCCAGGCCAGCTGCTGCTGAACTGTTCCCACCCTTCGCAGGTAAAACACCTGAATATGTACAAGGGCTTGAAAGCCTAGAGGAAGGGCCGTGGAGCCACACTAGCGACAGCACACAGGCCAACTTGGTGCCTGCAGGCCAGCCAGGGTGGTCCTGGCCCCGGGCGCTATTCCGGAAGCTTTCCATTGTCCTGCCTGAGATACCCCACCTGTCCCGGCCCCCACTGCTTTTTTCCTTCCTCACCTCTGTCCGGAGAGAAATTCCAGCGGAAGGTATGGGTGACACATCCTCTTCTTTACAGGAGGCAGCCTGGCAACTCCTGCAGAAAGGTCAGCAGAACCCCACTCACACCGGGCCACCAAGAAAGCTGTGGCCCCTCACTCCCTCCCAACTGCACAGCCCCGAGACTGCTGACGGGGCAGAGAATATGGAGTCAGGCACAGGTTCAGGGGCTATTGCTGCCTGGAGCGCTGTTTATATTGACCTCAACTAGGCACACCTGGAGAGGGCCGGCCGGCAGGATAAGCCTTCCCACGTCAGCTAATCCACAACCCTCAGGGAATCACATTGTTGAAAATGGACCTCGCTAAGGCAGAATAGAAGCCAAGGAAAATAAGGACACAATGCCATTTGCAGCACCGTAGATGAGTCTAGAGGTAATCACGTGACTTGTAGTAAGTCAGAAAGTGAAAGACACATATCATAACATATCACTTATAGGTGTTACCTAAAAATGGATACCAGGGCAGATATTTCCACGGAGAAGGGCAATCACAGATTCATTAAACAAACTTATGGTTCACCAATGGAAAGGTGTGAGGATTGGTTTCATTACGATATCGGGGTTAACAGACTTATACAAACACAGGTGACATATATAATCACCAAAGACGTACGGAATACCAAAAGACTACTGAACATTCTGTCATAACGTACATGGGAAAAGGATCCCAGGAAAAACAGACATCTGTATATGTGTAAAAGAACCAGATCTTCCACACCTCCAACAAGCCAAACATTGTAATCAAACTTGCAGTAATAAAAAATAAAAATGAAATTAAAAACACGAACCAGAAGTAGGGAGACAAACTTGAGGGGCTTTCTCCTGGCACATTCCATTCTAAATTCCAATCTAGAACACGACTTCCATTGAGGCTCTGTTGCCCTAGTAACCAGAATTGGTAAGGGAGAACTGCTGCCACCTTGTGGCCGTTTCACACAACAGCAGCTTTAATCCCAGCGCTAATGGTCAGTTGATATTCAAAATCATTGCAGGCCTGTAAATGACACCTGCCCTGAAAACAAATCCTGGGGTCACATATCGACCAAAAAATTCAAAGGACGTCCATATTTCAAAACGACCGTTTCAAAAGGCATATTTGATGCACATTAGTTTTCTGCTTCTTTTTCTTTCTTTCTTTTTTGGTTAAAAAAACGGGAATGGAAAAAGGCATCCCTCAGAAGGGGCGAAAATCGTTGCAAACGAATCAATGGACAAAGGTTTAATGTCCAATATATATAAACAGCTCATGCAGCTTAATATTAAAAAAACAAACAACCCAATACAAACATGGGCAGAAGATCTAAAGAGACGTTTCTTTAAAGAAGACACAGAGATGGCCAAGACGCACATGAAAAGCTGCTCAACAGCACTAATTATTAGAGAAATGCAAATCAAAACTACAATGAGGTATCACCTCACACCTGTTAGAATCGGCATCATCAGAAAATCTAGAAACAACAAATTCTGGGGAGGGTGTGGACAAAAGGAGCCCTCTTCCACTATAGGTGGGAATGTAAATTGATACAGTCAGTATGGAGAACACTATGGAGTTTCCTTAAAAAAAACTAGAAATAGAATTACCATCTGATCCAGCAATCCCACTTCTGGGCATATACCCAGAGAAAACCATAAATCAAAAAGGCACATTCACCACAATGTTCATTGCAGCACTATTTACAATAGCCAGGTAATGGAAGCAACCTAAATGCCCACAGACAGATGAACGGATAAAATTGGGGTACATATATCAAATGGAATATTACTCGGCCATAAAAGGGAATGAAACTGGGTCATTTGTAGAGACATCAATGGATCTAGAGACTGTCATACAGAATGAAGTAAGTCAGAAAGAGGAAAACAAATATTGTATATTAATGCATATACGTGGAAGCTAAAAAATGGTACAGATGAACTGGTTTGCAGGGAAGAAACAGAGACACACAGGTAGAGAACAACCGTATGGACACCAAGTGTGGGAAGCCATGGGGTGGTGGTGGTGGGATGAGTTGGGAGATTGAGATTGACCTGTATACATGTATATGCATAAAATACATAACTAATAATAACCTGCTGTATAAAAAAGTAAATAAAATTAAATTTCAAAATTATAAAAAATAAAATTTAAA
Organism: Mesoplodon bidens; assembly: GCF_964165515.1. Lineage (NCBI taxonomy): Eukaryota > Metazoa > Chordata > Mammalia > Artiodactyla > Ziphiidae > Mesoplodon > Mesoplodon bidens. The sequence goes on from NC_138168.1 coordinate 1,806,652, forward strand.
AATAAAAAAGTTCTTCCCTTCACACAGATGTATTTATAGGAATGAATTATTTCCATGCTTATATCTATAAATACATAATAGAGGAATAAAAGCTAACTTGGACCATAAAAGAAGAAAAACCTGAACCCACCAGTTATACAGAGGAAAACGCTATCAGGGCACTTGCTCCAGCGGTAAACAATTCTGAAATTGGTCAGAGGTGGGGACTCATCTCCCATACAGCCAGCAACCCACCCCCCACACAAGGAGCGTCCTCATTGCAAAGCTGGGGGACCGTGCCGAGGCATCTCTGAATAAAGGTGAGCTGAGCCCCAGGCCAGCTGCTGCTGAACTGTTCCCACCCTTCCCAGGTAAAACACCTGAATATGTACAAGGGCTTGAAAGACTAGAGGAAGGGCCGTGGAGCCACACCAGCGACAGCACGCAGGCCAACTTGGTGCCTGCAGGCCAGCCAGGGTGGTCCTGGCCCCGGGCGCTCTTCCGGAAGCTTTCCATTATCCTGCCTGAGATACCCCACGTGTCCCGGCCCCCACTGCTTTTTTCCTTCCTCAACTCTGTCCGGAGGGAAATTCCAGCGGAAGGTATGGGTGACACATCTTCTACTTTACAGGAGACAGCCTGGCAACTCCTGCAGAAAGGTCAGCAGAACCCCACTCACACCGGGCCACCAACAAAGCTGTGGCCCCTCACTCCCTCCCACCAGCACAGCCCCGAGACTGCTGACGGGGCAGAGAATATGGAGTCAGGCACAGCTTCAGGGGCTATTGCTGCCTGGAGCGCTGTTTATATTGACCTCAACCAGGCACACCTGGGGAGGGCCGGCCGGCAGGATAAGGCTGCCCACGTCAGCTAATCCACAACCCGCAGGGAATCACATTGTTGAAAATGGACCTCGCTAAGTCAGAATAGAAGGCAAGGAAAAAAAGGACACAATGCCATTTGCAGCACCGTAGATGAGTCTAGAGGTAATCACGTGACTTGTAGTAAGTCAGAAAGTGAAAGACACATATCATAACATATCACTTATAGGTGTTACCTAAAAATGGATACCAGGGCAGATATTTCCACGGAGAAGGGCAATCACAGATTCATTAAACACACTTATGGTTCACCAATGGAAAGGTGTGAGGATTGGTTTCATTACGATATCGGGGTTAACAGACTTATACAAACACAGGTGACATATATAATCACCAAAGACGTACGGAATACCAAAAGACTACTCAACATTCTGTCATAACGTACATGGGAAAAGGATCCCAGGAAAAACAGACATCTGTATATGTGTAAAAGAACCAGATCTTCCACACCTCCAACAAGCCAAACATTGTAATCAAACTTGCAGTAATAAAAAATAAAAATGAAATTAAAAACACGAACCAGAAGTAGGGAGACAAACTTGAGGGGCTTTCTCCTGGCACATTCCATTCTAAATTCCAATCTAGAACACGACTTCCATTGAGGCTCTGTTGCCCTAGTAACCAGAATTGGTAAGGGAGAACTGCTGCCACCTTGTGGCCGTTTCACACAACAGCAGCTTTAATCCCAGCGCTAATGGTCAGTTGATATTCAAAATCATTGCAGGCCTGTAAATGACACCTGCCCTGAAAACAAATCCTGGGGTCACATATCGACCAAAAAATTCAAAGGACGTCCATATTTCAAAACGACCGTTTCAAAAGGCATATTTGATGCACATTAGTTTTCTGCTTCTTTTTCTTTCTTTCTTTTTTGGTTAAAAAAACGGGAATGGAAAAAGGCATCCCTCAGAAGGGGCGAAAATCGTTGCAAACGAATCAATGGACAAAGGTTTAATGTCCAATATATATAAACAGCTCATGCAGCTTAATATTAAAAAAACAAACAACCCAATACAAACATGGGCAGAAGATCTAAAGAGACGTTTCTTTAAAGAAGACACAGAGATGGCCAAGACGCACATGAAAAGCTGCTCAACAGCACTAATTATTAGAGAAATGCAAATCAAAACTACAATGAGGTATCACCTCACACCTGTTAGAATCGGCATCATCAGAAAATCTAGAAACAACAAATTCTGGGGAGGGTGTGGACAAAAGGAGCCCTCTTCCACTATAGGTGGGAATGTAAATTGATACAGTCAGTATGGAGAACACTATGGAGTTTCCTTAAAAAAAACTAGAAATAGAATTACCATCTGATCCAGCAATCCCACTTCTGGGCATATACCCAGAGAAAACCATAAATCAAAAAGGCACATTCACCACAATGTTCATTGCAGCACTATTTACAATAGCCAGGTAATGGAAGCAACCTAAATGCCCACAGACAGATGAACGGATAAAATTGGGGTACATATATCAAATGGAATATTACTCGGCCATAAAAGGGAATGAAACTGGGTCATTTGTAGAGACATCAATGGATCTAGAGACTGTCATACAGAATGAAGTAAGTCAGAAAGAGGAAAACAAATATTGTATATTAATGCATATATGTGGAAGCTAAAAAATGGTACAGATGAACTGGTTTGCAGGGAAGAAATAGAGACACACAGGTAGAGAACAACCGTATGGACACCAAGTGTGGGAAGCCATGGGGTGGTGGTGGTGGGATGAGTTGGGAGATTGAGATTGACCTGTATACATGTATATGCATAAAATACATAACTAATAATAACCTGCTGTATAAAAAAGTAAATAAAATTAAATTTCAAAATTATAAAAAATAAAATTTAAAAATAAAAAAGTTCTTCCCTTCACACAGATGTATTTATAGGAATGAATTATTTCCATGCTTATATCTATAAATACATAATAGAGGAATAAAAGCTAACTTGGACCATAAAAGAAGAAAAACCTGAACCCACCAGTTATACAGAGGAAAACCCTATCAGGGCACTTGCTCCAGCGGTAAACAATTCTGAAATTGGTCAGAGGTGTGGAATCATCTCCCATCCAGCTAGCACCCACCCCCCACGCAAGGAGCGTCCTCATTGCAAAGCTGGGAGACCGTGCCGAGGCATCTCTGAATAAAGGTGAGCTGAGCCCCAGGCCAGCTGCTGCTGAACTGTTCCCACCCTTCGCAGGTAAAACACCTGAATATGTACAAGGGCTTGAAAGCCTAGAGGAAGGGCCGTGGAGCCACACTAGCGACAGCACACAGGCCAACTTGGTGCCTGCAGGCCTGCCAGGGTGGTCCAGGCCCCGGGTACTCTTCCGGAAGCTTTCCATTGTCCTGCCTGTGATACCCCTCCTGTCCCGGCCCCCACTGCTTTTTTCCTTCCTCACCTCTGCCCGGAGAGAAATTCCAGCGGAAGGTATGGGTGACACATCCTCTTCTTTACAGGTGGCAGGCTGGCAACTCCTGCAGACAGGCCAGCAGTGCCCCACTCATACCGGGCCGCCAACACAGCTGTGGCCCCTCATTCCCTCCCACCAGCTCAGCCCCGAGACTGCTGACGGGGCAGAGAGTATGGAGTCAGGCACAGCTTCAGGGGCTATTGCTGCCTGGAGCGCTGTTTATATTGACCTCAACCAGGCACACCTGGGGAGGGCCGGCCGGCAGGGTAAGGCTGCCCAGGTCAGCTAATCCACAACCCTCAGGGAATCACATTGTTGAAAATGGACCTCGCTAAGGCAGAATAGAAGCCAAGGAAAATAAGGACACAATGCCATTTGCAGCACCGTAGATGAGTCTAGAGGTAATCATGTGACATGTAGTAAGTCAGAAAGTGAAAGACACATATCATATCATATCACTTATAGGTGTTACCTAAAAATGGATACCAGGGCAGATATTTCCACGGAGACGGGCAATCACAGATTCATTAAACAAACTTATGGTTCACCAAGGGAAAGGTGTGAGGATTGGTTTCATTACGATATCGGGGTTAACAGACATATACAAACACAGGTGACATATATAATCACCAAAGACCTACGGAATACCAAGAGAAGACTAGTCAACATTCTGTCATAACGTACCTGGGAAAAGGATCCCAGGAAAAACAGACATCCGTATATGTGTAAAAGAACCACATCTTCGACACCTACAATAAGCCAAACATTGTAATCAAACTTGCTGTAATAAAAAATAAAAATTTAAATTAAAAATACGAACAAGAAGTAGGGAGACAAACTTGAGGGGCTTTCTCCTGGCACATTCCATTCTAAATTCCAATCTAGAACACGACTTCCATTGAGGCTCTGCTGCCCTAGTAACCAGATTTGGTAAGGGAGAACTGCTGCCACCTTGTGGCCGTTTCACACAACAGCAGCTTTAATCCCAGCGCTAATGGTCAGTGGATATTCAAAATCATTGCAGGCCTGTAAATGACACCTGCCCTGGAAGCAAATCCTGGGGTCACATATCGACCAAAAAATTCAAAGGACGTCCATATTTCAAAACGACCGTTTCAAAAGGCATATTTTATGCACATTAGTGTTCTGCTTCTTTGTCTTTCTTTCTTTTTTGGTTAAAAAGACGGGAATGGAAAAAGGCATCCCTCAGACTGGGCGAAAATCGTTGCAAACGAATCAATGGACAAAGGTTTAATCTCCAATATATATAAACATCTCATGCAGCGTAATATTAAAAAAACAAACAACCCAATACAAAAATGGGCAGAAGTTCTAAAGAGACGTTTCTTCAAAGAAGACACAGAGATGGCCAAGACGCACATGAAAAGCTGCTCAAGGGCACTAATTATTAGAGACATGCAAATCAAAACTACAATGAGGTATCACCTCACACCTGTTAGGATCGGCATCATCAGAAAATCTACAAACAACAAATTCTGGGGAGGGTGTGGACAAAAGGAGCCCTCTTCCACTATTGGTGGGAATGTAAATTGATACCGTCACTATGGAGAACAGTATGGAGTTTCCTTTAAAAAACTAGAAATAGAATTACCATCTGATCCAGCAATCCCACTTCTGGGCATATACCCAGAGAAAACCATAAATCAAAAAGGCACATTCACCACAATGTTCATTGCAGCACTATTTACAATAGCCAGGTAATGGAAGCAACCTAAATGCCCACAGACATATGAATGGATAAAGATGGGGTACATATATAAAATGGAATATTACTCGGCCATAAAAAGGAATGAAACTGGGTCATTTGTAGAGACATCGATGGATCTAGAGACTGTCATATAGAATGAAGTAAGTCAGAAAGAGGAAAACAAATATTGTATATTAATGCATATATGTGGAACCTAAAAGATGGTACAGATGAACTGGTTTGCAGGGAAGAAATAGAGACACAGAGGTAGAGAACAAACGTATGGACACCAAGTGTGGGAAGGCATAGGGTGGTGGTGGTGGGATGAGTTGGGAGATTGGGATTGACCTGTGTACATGTATATGCATAAAATACATAACTGATAATAACCTGCTGTATAAAAAAGTAAATAAAATTAAATTTCAAAATTTTAAAAAATAAAATTTAAAAATAAAACAGAAAAAAGTTCTTCCCTTCACACACATGTATTTATAGGAATGAATTATTTCCATGCTTATATCTATAAATACATAAAAGAGGAATAAAATCTAACTTGAACCATAAACGAAAAAAAACCTGAACCCACCAGTTATACAGAGGAAAACCCTATCAGGGCACTTGCTCCAGCGGTAAACAATTCTGAAATTGGTCAGAGGTGTGGAATCATCTCCCATCCAGCTAGCACCCACCCCCCACGCAAGGAGCGTCCTCATTGCAAAGCTGGGAGACCGTGCCGAGGCATCTCTGAATAAAGGTGAGCTGAGCCCCAGGCCAGCTGCTGCTGAACTGTTCCCACCCTTCGCAGGTAAAACACCTGAATATGTACAAGGGCTTGAAAGCCTAGAGGAAGGGCCGTGGAGCCACACTAGCGACAGCACACAGGCCAACTTGGTGCCTGCAGGCCAGCCAGGGTGGTCCTGGCCCCGGGCGCTATTCCGGAAGCTTTCCATTGTCCTGCCTGAGATACCCCACCTGTCCCGGCCCCCACTGCTTTTTTCCTTCCTCACCTCTGTCCGGAGAGAAATTCCAGCGGAAGGTATGGGTGACACATCCTCTTCTTTACAGGAGGCAGCCTGGCAACTCCTGCAGAAAGGTCAGCAGAACCCCACTCACACCGGGCCACCAAGAAAGCTGTGGCCCCTCACTCCCTCCCAACTGCACAGCCCCGAGACTGCTGACGGGGCAGAGAATATGGAGTCAGGCACAGGTTCAGGGGCTATTGCTGCCTGGAGCGCTGTTTATATTGACCTCAACTAGGCACACCTGGAGAGGGCCGGCCGGCAGGATAAGCCTTCCCATGTCAGCTAATCCACAACCCTCAGGGAATCACATTGTTGAAAATGGACCTCGCTAAGGCAGAATAGAAGCCAAGGAAAATAAGGACACAATGCCATTTGCAGCACCGTAGATGAGTCTAGAGGTAATCATGTGACTTGTAGTAAGTCAGAAAGTGAAAGACACATATCATATCATATCACTTATAGGTGTTACCTAAAAATGGATACCAGGGCAGATATTTCCACGGAGAAGGGCAATCACAGATTCATTAAACAAACTTATGGTTCACCAAGGGAAAGGTGTGAGGATTGGTTTCATTACGATATCGGGGTTAACAGACATATACAAACACAGGTGACATATATAATCACCAAAGACCTACGGAATACCAAGAGAAGACTACTCAACATTCTGTCATAACGTACCTGGGAAAAGGATCCCAGGAAGAAGAGACATCTGTATATGTGTAAAAGAACCACATCTTCGACACCTACAATAAGCCAAACATTGTAATCAAACTTGCTGTAATAAAAAATAAAAATTTAAATTAAAAATACGAACAAGAAGTAGGGAGACAAACTTGAGGGGCTTTCTCCTGGCACATTCCATTCTAAATTCCAATCTAGAACACGACTTCCATTGAGGCTCTGCTGCCCTAGTAACCAGATTTGGTAAGGGAGAACTGCTGCCACCTTGTGGCCGTTTCTCACAACAGCAGCTTTAATCCCAGCGCTAATGGTCAGTGGATATTCAAAATCATTGCAGGCCTGTAAATGACACCTGCCCTGGAAGCAAATCCTGGGGTCACATATCGACCAAAAAATTCAAAGGACGTCCATATTTCAAAACGACCGTTTCAAAAGGCATATTTTATGCACATTAGTGTTCTGCTTCTTTGTCTTTCTTTCTTTTTTGGTTAAAAAGACGGGAATGGAAAAAGGCATCCCTCAGACTGGGCGAAAATCGTTGCAAACGAATCAATGGACAAAGGTTTAATCTCCAATATATATAAACAGCTCATGCAGCTTAATATTAAAAAAACAAACAACCCAATACAAAAATGGGCAGAAGTTCTAAAGAGACGTTTCTTCAAAGAAGACACAGAGATGGCCAAGACGCACATGAAAAGCTGCTCAAGGGCACTAATTATTAGAGAAATGCAAATCAAAACTACAATGAGGTATCACCTCACACCTGTTAGGATCGGCATCATCAGAAAATCTACAAACAACAAATTCTGGGGAGGGTGTGGACAAAAGGAGCCCTCTTCCACTATTGGTGGGAATGTAAATTGATACCGTCACTATGGAGAACAGTATGGAGTTTCCTTTAAAAAACTAGAAATAGAATTACCATCTGATCCAGCAATCCCACTTCTGGGCATATACCCAGAGAAAACCATAAATCAAAAAGGCACATTCACCACAATGTTCATTGCAGCACTATTTACAATAGCCAGGTAATGGAAGCAACCTAAATGCCCACAGACAGATGAATGGATAAAGATGGGGTACATATATAAAATGGAATATTACTCGGCCATAAAAAGGAATGAAACTGGGTCATTTGTAGAGACATCGATGGATCTAGAGACTGTCATACAGAATGAAGAAAGTCAGAAAGAGGAAAACAAATATTGTATATTAATGCATATATGTGGAACCTAACAAATGGTACAGATGAACTGGTTTTCAGGGAAGAAATAGAGACACAGAGGTAGAGAACAAACGTATGGACACCAAGTGTGGGAAGGCATAGGGTGGTGGTGGTGGGATGAGTTGGGAGATTGGGATTGACCTGTATACATGTATATGCATAAAATACATAACTGATAATAACCTGCTGTATAAAAAAGTAAATAAAATTAAATTTCAAAATTTTAAAAAATAAAATTAAAAAATAAAACAGAAAAAAGTTCTTCCCTTCACACACATGTATTTATAGGAATGAATTATTTCCATGCTTATATCTATAAATACATAAAAGAGGAATAAAATCTAACTTGAACCATAAATGAAAAAAAACCTGAACCCACCAGTTATACAGAGGAAAACCCTATCAGGGCACTTGCTCCAGCGGTAAACAATTCTGAAATTGGTCAGAGGTGTGGAATCATCTCCCATCCACCTAGCACCCACCCCCCACGCAAGGAGCGTCCTCATTGCAAAGCTTGGAGACCGTGCCGAGGCATCTCTGAATAAAGGTGAGCTGAGCCCCAGGCCAGCTGCTGCTGAACTGTTCCCACCCTTCGCAGGTAAAACACCTGAATATGTACAAGGGCTTGAAAGCCTAGAGGAAGGGCCGTGGAGCCACACTAGCGACAGCACGCAGGCCAACTTGGTGCCTGCAGGCCAGCCAGGGTGGTCCTGGCCCCGGGTACTCTTCCGGAAGCTTTCCATTGTCCTGCCTGTGATACCCCTCCTGTCCCGGCCCCCACTGCTTTTTTCCTTCCTCACCTCTGTCCGGAGAGAAATTCCAGTGGAAGGTATGGGTGACACATCCTCTTCTTTACAGGTGGCAGCCAGGCAACTCCTGCAGAAAGGCCAGCAGTGCCCCACTCACACCGGGCCGCCAACAAAGCTGTGGCCCCTCATTCCCTCCCACCAGCTCAGCCCCGAGACTGCTGACGGGGCAGAGAATATGGAGTCAGGCACAGCTTCAGGGGCTATTGCTGCCTGGAGCGCTGTTTATATTGACCTCAAACAGGCACACCTGGGGAGGGCCGGCCAGCAGGGTAAGGCTGCCCAGGTCAGCTAATCCACAACCCTCAGGGAATCACATTGTTGAAAATGGACCTCGCTAAGGCAGAATAGAAGCCAAGGAAAATAAGGACACAATGCCATTTGCAGCACCGTAGATGAGTCTAGAGGTAATCATGTGACTTGTAGTAAGTCAGAAAGTGAAAGACACATATCATATCATATCACTTATAGGTGTTACCTAAAAATGGATACCAGGGCAGATATTTCCACGGAGAAGGGCAATCACAGATTCATTAAACAAACTTATGGTTCACCAAGGGAAAGGTGTGAGGATTGGTTTCACTACGATATCGGGGTTAACAGACATATACAAACACAGGTGACATATATAATCACCAAAGACCTATGGAATACCAAGAGAAGACTACTCAACATTCTGTCATAATGTACCTGGGAAAAGGATCCCAGGAAGAAGAGACATCTGTATATGTGTAAAAGAACCACATCTTTGACACCTACAATAAGCCAAACATTGTAATCAAACTTGCTGTAATAAAAAATAAAAATTTAAATTAAAAATACGAACAAGAAGTAGGGAGACAAACTTGAGGGGCTTTCTCCTGGCACATTCCATTCTAAATTCCAATCTAGAACACGACTTCCATTGAGGCTCTGCTGCCCTAGTAACCAGATTTGGTAAGGGAGAACTGCTGCCACCTTGTGGCCGTTTCACACAACAGCAGCTTTAATCCCAGCGCTAATGGTCAGTGGATATTCAAAATCATTGCAGGCCTGTAAATGACACCTGCCCTGAAAACAAATCCTGGGGTCACATATCGACCAAAAAATTCAAAGGACGTCCATATTTCAAAACGACCGTTTCAAAAGGCATATTTTATGCACATTAGTGTTCTGCTTCTTTGTCTTTCTTTCTTTTTTGGTTAAAAAGACGGGAATGGGAAAAGGCATCCCTCAGACTGGGCGAAAATCGTTGCAAACGAATCAATGGACAAAGGTTTAATCTCCAATATATATAAACAGCTCATGCAGCTTAATATTAAAAAAACAAACAACCCAATACAAAAATGGGCAGAAGTTCTAAAGAGACGTTTCTTCAAAGAAGACACAGAGATGGCCAAGACGCACATGAAAAGCTGCTCAAGGGCACTAATTATTAGAGAAATGCAAATCAAAACTACAATGAGGTATCACCTCACACCTGTTAGGATCGGCATCATCAGAAAATCTACAAACAACAAATTCTGGGGAGGGTGTGGACAAAAGGAGCCCTCTTCCACTATTGGTGGGAATGTAAATTGATACCGTCACTATGGAGAACAGTATGGAGTTTCCTTTAAAAAACTAGAAATAGAATTACCATCTGATCCAGCAATCCCACTTCTGGGCATATACCCAGAGAAAACCATAAATCAAAAAGGCACATTCACCACAATGTTCATTGCAGCACTATTTACAATAGCCAGGTAATGGAAGCAACCTAAATGCCCACAGACAGATGAATGGATAAAGATGGGGTACATATATAAAATGGAATATTACTCGGCCATAAAAAGGAATGAAACTGGGTCATTTGTAGAGACATCGATGGATCTAGAGACTGTCATACAGAATGAAGAAAGTCAGAAAGAGGAAAACAAATATTGTATATTAATGCATATATGTGGAACCTAACAAATGGTACAGATGAACTGGTTTGCAGGGAAGAAATAGAGACACAGAGGTAGAGAACAAACGTATGGACACCAAGTGTGGGAAGGCATAGGGTGGTGGTGGTGGGATGAGTTGGGAGATTGGGATTGACCTGCATACATGTATATGCATAAAATACATACCTGATAATAACCTGCTGTATAAAAAAGTAAATAAAATTAAATTTCAAAATTTTAAAAAATAAAATTTAAAAATAAAACAGAAAAAAGTTCTTCCCTTCACACACATGTATTTATAGGAATGAATTGTTTCCATGCTTATATCTATAAATACATAAAAGAGGAATAAAATCTAACTTGAACCATAAACGAAAAAAAACCTGAACCCACCAGTTATACAGAGGAAAACCCTATCACGGCACTTGCTCCAGCGGTAAACAATTCTGAAATTGGTCAGAGGTGTGGAATCATCTCCCATCCAGCTAGCACCCACCCCCCACGCAAGGAGCGTCCTCATTGCAAAGCTGGGAGACCGTGCCGAGGCATCTCTGAATAAAGGTGAGCTGAGCCCCAGGCCAGCTGCTGCTGAACTGTTCCCACCCTTCGCAGGTAAAACACCTGAATATGTACAAGGGCTTGAAAGCCTAGAGGAAGGGCCGTGGAGCCACACTAGCGACAGCACGCAGGCCAACTTGGTGACTGCAGGCCAGCCAGGGTGGTCCTGGCCCCGGGCGCTATTCCGGAAGCTTTCCATTGTCCTGCCTGAGATACCCCACCTGTCCTGGCACCCACTGCTTTTTTCCTTCCTCACCTCTGTCCGGAGAGAAATTCCAGCGGAATGTATGGGTGACACATCCCCTTCTTTACAGGAGGCAGCCTGGCAACTCCTGCAGAAAGGTCAGCAGAACCCCACTCACACCGGGCCACCAAGAAAGCTGTGGCCCCTCACTCCCTCCCAACTGCACAGCCCCGAGACTGCTGACGGGGCAGAGAATATGGAGTCAGGCACAGGTTCAGGGGCTATTGCTGCCTGGAGCGCTGTTTATATTGACCTCAACTAGGCACACCTGGGGAGGGCCGGCCGGCAGGATAAGCCTTCCCACGTCAGCTAATCCACAACCCTCAGGGAATCACATTGTTGAAAATGGACCTCGCTAAGGCAGAATAGAAGCCAAGGAAAATAAGGACACAATGCCATTTGCAGCACCGTAGATGAGTCTAGAGGTAATCATGTGACTTGTAGTAAGTCAGAAAGTGAAAGACACATATCATATCATATCACTTATAGGTGTTACCTAAAAATGGATACCAGGGCAGATATTTCCACGGAGAAGGGCAATCACAGATTCATTAAACAAACTTATGGTTCACCAAGGGAAAGGTGTGAGGATTGGTTTCATTACGATATCGGGGTTAACAGACATATACAAACACAGGTGACATATATAATCACCAAAGACCTACGGAATACCAAGAGAAGACTACTCAACATTCTGTCATAAGGTACCTGGGAAAAGGATCCCAGGAAAAACAGACATCTGTATATGTGTAAAAGAACCACATCTTCGACACCTACAATAAGCCAAACATTGTAATCAAACTTGCTGTAATAAAAAATAAAAATTTAAATTAAAAATACGAACAAGAAGTAGGGAGACAAACTTGAGGGGCTTTCTCCTGGCACATTCCATTCTAAATTCCAATCTAGAACACGACTTCCATTGAGGCTCTGCTGCCCTAGTAACCAGATTTGGTAAGGGAGAACTGCTGCCACCTTGTGGCCGTTTCACACAACAGCAGCTTTAATCCCAGCGCTAATGGTCAGTGGATATTCAAAATCATTGCAGGCCTGTAAATGACACCTGCCCTGGAAGCAAATCCTGGGGTCACATATCGACCAAAAAATTCAAAGGACGTCCATATTTCAAAACGACCGTTTCAAAAGGCATATTTTATGCACATTAGTGTTCTGCTTCTTTGTCTTTCTTTCTTTTTTGGTTAAAAAGACGGGAATGGAAAAAGGCATCCCTCAGACTGGGCGAAAATCGTTGCAAACGAATCAATGGACAAAGGTTTAATCTCCAATATATATAAACAGCTCATGCAGCTTAATATTAAAAAAACAAACAACCCAATACAAAAATGGGCAGAAGTTCTAAAGAGACGTTTCTTCAAAGAAGACACAGAGATGGCCAAGACGCACATGAAAAGCTGCTCAAGGGCACTAATTATTAGAGAAATGCAAATCAAAACTACAATGAGGTATCACCTCACACCTGTTAGGATCGGCATCATCAGAAAATCTACAAACAACAAATTCTGGGGAGGGTGTGGACAAAAGGAGCCCTCTTCCACTATTGGTGGGAATGTAAATTGATACCGTCACTATGGAGAACAGTATGGAGTTTCCTTTAAAAAACTAGAAATAGAATTACCATCTGATCCAGCAATCCCACTTCTGGGCATATACCCAGAGAAAACCATAAATCAAAAAGGCACATTCACCACAATGTTCATTGCAGCACTATTTACAATAGCCAGGTAATGGAAGCAACCTAAATGCCAACAGACAGATGAATGGATAAAATTGGGGTCCATATATAAAATGGAATATTACTCGGCCATAAAAAGGAATGAAACTGGGTCATTTGTAGAGACATCGATGGATCTAGAGACTGTCATACAGAATGAAGAAAGTCAGAAAGAGGAAAACAAATATTGTATATTAATGCATATATGTGGAACCTAAAAATGGTACAGATGAACTGGTTTGCAGGGAAGAAATAGAGACACAGAGGTAGAGAACAAACGTATGGACACCAAGTGTGGGAAGGCATAGGGTGGTGGTGGTGGGATGAGTTGGGAGATTGGGATTGACCTGCATACATGTATATGCATAAAATACATACCTGATAATAACCTGCTGTATAAAAAAGTAAATAAAATTAAATTTCAAAATTTTTAAAAATAAAATTTAAAAATAAAACAGAAAAAAGTTCTTCCCTTCACACACATGTATTTATAGGAATGAATTGTTTCCATGCTTATATCTATAAATACATAAAAGAGGAATAAAATCTAACTTGAACCATAAACGAAAAAAAACCTGAACCCACCAGTTATACAGAGGAAAACCCTATCACGGCACTTGCTCCAGCGGTAAACAATTCTGAAATTGGTCAGAGGTGTGGAATCATCTCCCATCCAGCTAGCACCCACCCCCCACGCAAGGAGCGTCCTCATTGCAAAGCTGGGAGACCGTGCCGAGGCATCTCTGAATAAAGGTGAGCTGAGCCCCAGGCCAGCTGCTGCTGAACTGTTCCCACCCTTCGCAGGTAAAACACCTGAATATGTACAAGGGCTTGAAAGCCTAGAGGAAGGGCCGTGGAGCCACACTAGCGACAGCACGCAGGCCAACTTGGTGACTGCAGGCCAGCCAGGGTGGTCCTGGCCCCGGGCGCTATTCCGGAAGCTTTCCATTGTCCTGCCTGAGATACCCCACCTGTCCTGGCACCCACTGCTTTTTTCCTTCCTAACCTCTGTCCGGAGAGAAATTCCAGCGGAATGTATGGGTGACACATCCCCTTCTTTACAGGAGGCAGCCTGGCAACTCCTGCAGAAAGGTCAGCAGAACCCCACTCACACCGGGCCACCAAGAAAGCTGTGGCCCCTCACTCCCTCCCAACTGCACAGCCCCGAGACTGCTGACGGGGCAGAGAATATGGAGTCAGGCACAGGTTCAGGGGCTATTGCTGCCTGGAGCGCTGTTTATATTGACCTCAACTAGGCACACCTGGGGAGGGCCGGCCGGCAGGATAAGCCTTCCCACGTCAGCTAATCCACAACCCTCAGGGAATCACATTGTTGAAAATGGACCTCGCTAAGGCAGAATAGAAGCCAAGGAAAATAAGGACACAATGCCATTTGCAGCACCGTAGATGAGTCTAGAGGTAATCATGTGACTTGTAGTAAGTCAGAAAGTGAAAGACACATATCATATCATATCACTTATAGGTGTTACCTAAAAATGGATACCAGGGCAGATATTTCCACGGAGAAGGGCAATCACAGATTCATTAAACAAACTTATGGTTCACCAAGGGAAAGGTGTGAGGATTGGTTTCATTACGATATCGGGGTTAACAGACATATACAAACACAGGTGACATATATAATCACCAAAGACCTACGGAATACCAAGAGAAGACTACTCAACATTCTGTCATAAGGTACCTGGGAAAAGGATCCCAGGAAAAACAGACATCTGTATATGTGTAAAAGAACCACATCTTCGACACCTACAATAAGCCAAACATTGTAATCAAACTTGCTGTAATAAAAAATAAAAATTTAAATTAAAAATACGAACAAGAAGTAGGGAGACAAACTTGAGGGGCTTTCTCCTGGCACATTCCATTCTAAATTCCAATCTAGAACACGACTTCCATTGAGGCTCTGCTGCCCTAGTAACCAGATTTGGTAAGGGAGAACTGCTGCCACCTTGTGGCCGTTTCACACAACAGCAGCTTTAATCCCAGCGCTAATGGTCAGTGGATATTCAAAATCATTGCAGGCCTGTAAATGACACCTGCCCTGGAAGCAAATCCTGGGGTCACATATCGACCAAAATATTCAAAGGACGTCCATATTTCAAAACGACCGTTTCAAAAGGCATATTTTATGCACATTAGTGTTCTGCTTCTTTGTCTTTCTTTCTTTTTTGGTTAAAAAGACGGGAATGGAAAAAGGCATCCCTCAGACTGGGCGAAAATCGTTGCAAACGAATCAATGGACAAAGGTTTAATCTCCAATATATATAAACAGCTCATGCAGCTTAATATTAAAAAAACAAACAACCCAATACAAAAATGGGCAGAAGTTCTAAAGAGACGTTTCTTCAAAGAAGACACAGAGATGGCCAAGACGCACATGAAAAGCTGCTCAAGGGCACTAATTATTAGAGAAATGCAAATCAAAACTACAATGAGGTATCACCTCACACCTGTTAGGATCGGCATCATCAGAAAATCTACAAACAACAAATTCTGGGGAGGGTGTGGACAAAAGGAGCCCTCTTCCACTATTGGTGGGAATGTAAATTGATACCGTCACTATGGAGAACAGTATGGAGTTTCCTTTAAAAAACTAGAAATAGAATTACCATCTGATCCAGCAATCCCACTTCTGGGCATATACCCAGAGAAAACCATAAATCAAAAAGGCACATTCACCACAATGTTCATTGCAGCACTATTTACAATAGCCAGGTAATGGAAGCAACCTAAATGCCCACAGACAGATGAATGGATAAAGATGGGGTACATATATAAAATGGAATATTACTCGGCCATAAAAAGGAATGAAACTGGGTCATTTGTAGAGACATCGATGGATCTAGAGACTGTCATATAGAATGAAGTAAGTCAGAAAGAGGAAAACAAATATTGTATATTAATGCATATATGTGGAACCTAAAAGATGGTACAGATGAACTGGTTTGCAGGGAAGAAATAGAGACACAGAGGTAGAGAACAAACGTATGGACACCAAGTGTGGGAAGGCATAGGGTGGTGGTGGTGGGATGAGTTGGGAGATTGGGATTGACCTGTGTACATGTATATGCATAAAATACATAACTGATAATAACCTGCTGTATAAAAAAGTAAATAAAATTAAATTTCAAAATTTTAAAAAATAAAATTTAAAAATAAAACAGAAAAAAGTTCTTCCCTTCACACACATGTATTTATAGGAATGAATTATTTCCATGCTTATATCTATAAATACATAAAAGAGGAATAAAATCTAACTTGAACCATAAATGAAAAAAAACCTGAACCCACCAGTTATACAGAGGAAAACCCTATCAGGGCACTTGCTCCAGCGGTAAACAATTCTGAAATTGGTCAGAGGTGTGGAATCATCTCCCATCCAGCTAGCACCCACCCCCCACGCAAGGAGCGTCCTCATTGCAAAGCTGGGAGACCGTGCAGAGGCATCTCTGAATAAAGGTGAGCTGAGCCCCAGGCCAGCTGCTGCTGAACTGTTCCCACCCTTCGCAGGTAAAACACCTGAATATGTACAAGGGCTTGAAAGCCTAGAGGAAGGGCCGTGGAGCCACACTAGCGACAGCACGCAGGCCAACTTGGTGCCTGCAGGCCAGCCAGGGTGGTCCTGGCCCCGGGTACTCTTCCGGAAGCTTTCCATTGTCCTGCCTGTGATACCCCTCCTGGCTCGGCCCCCACTGCTTTTTTCCTTCCTCACCTCTGTCCGGAGAGAAATTCCAGTGGAAGGTATGGGTGACACATCCTCTTCTTTACAGGTGGCAGCCTGGCAACTCCTGCAGAAAGGCCAGCAGTGCCCCACTCACACCGGGCCGCCAACAAAGCTGTGGGCCCTCATTCCCTCCCACCAGCTCAGCCCCGAGACTGCTGACGGGGCAGAGAGTATGGAGTCAGGCACAGCTTCAGGGGCTATTGCTGCCTGGAGCGCTGTTTATATTGACCTCAACCAGGCACACCTGGGGAGGGCCGGCCGGCAGGGTAAGGCTGCCCAGGTCAGCTAATCCACAACCCTCAGGGAATCACATTGTTGAAAATGGACCTCGCTAAGGCAGAATAGAAGCCAAGGAAAATAAGGACACAATGCCATTTGCAGCACCGTAGATGAGTCTAGAGGTAATCATGTGACTTGTAGTAAGTCAGAAAGTGAAAGACACATATCATATCATATCACTTATAGGTGTTACCTAAAAATGGATACCAGGGCAGATATTTCCACGGAGAAGGGCAATCACAGATTCATTAAACAAACTTATGGTTCACCAATGGAAAGGTGTGAGGATTGGTTTCATTACGATATCGGGGTTAACAGACATATACAAACACAGGTGACATATATAATCACCAAAGACCTACGGAATACCAAGAGAAGACTACTCAACATTCTGTCATAATGTACCTGGGAAAAGGATCCCAGGAAGAAGAGACATCTGTATATGTGTAAAAGAACCACATCTTCGACACCTACAATAAGCCAAACATTGTAATCAAACTTGCTGTAATAAAAAATAAAAATTTAAATTAAAAATACGAACAAGAAGTAGGGAGACAAACTTGAGGGGCTTTCTCCTGGCACATTCCATTCTAAATTCCAATCTAGAACACGACTTCCATTGAGGCTCTGCTGCCCTAGTAACCAGATTTGGTAAGGGAGAACTGCTGCCACCTTGTGGCCGTTTCACACAACAGCAGCTTTAATCCCAGCGCTAATGGTCAGTGGATATTCAAAATCATTGCAGGCCTGTAAATGACACCTGCCCTGAAAACAAATCCTGGGGTCACATATCGACCAAAAAATTCAAAGGACGTCCATATTTCAAAACGACCGTTTCAAAAGGCATATTTTATGCACATTAGTGTTCTGCTTCTTTGTCTTTCTTTCTTTTTTGGTTAAAAAGACGGGAATGGGAAAAGGTATCCCTCAGACTGGGCGAAAATCGTTGCAAACGAATCAATGGACAAAGGTTTAATCTCCAATATATATAAACAGCTCATGCAGCTTAATATTAAAAAAACAAACAACCCAATACAAAAATGGGCAGAAGTTCTAAAGAGACGTTTCTTCAAAGAAGACACAGAGATGGCCAAGACGCACATGAAAAGCTGCTCAACAGCACTAATTATTAGAGAAATGCAAATCAAAACTACAATGAGGTATCACCTCACACCTGTTAGGATCGGCATCATCAGAAAATCTACAAACAACAAATTCTGGGGAGGGTGTGGACAAAAGGAGCCCTCTTCCACTATTGGTGGGAATGTAAATTGATACCGTCACTATGGAGAACAGTATGGAGTTTCCTTTAAAAAACTAGAAATAGAATTACCATCTGATCCAGCAATCCCACTTCTGGGCATATACCCAGAGAAAACCATAAATCAAAAAGGCACATTCACCACAATGTTCATTGCAGCACTATTTACAATAGCCAGGTAATGGAAGCAACCTAAATGCCAACAGACAGATGAATGGATAAAATTGGGGTCCATATATAAAATGGAATATTACTCGGCCATAAAAAGGAATGAAACTGGGTCATTTGTAGAGACATCGATGGATCTAGAGACTGTCATACAGAATGAAGAAAGTCAGAAAGAGGAAAACAAATATTGTATATTAATGCATATATGTGGAACCTAAAAATGGTACAGATGAACTGGTTTGCAGGGAAGAAATAGAGACACAGAGGTAGAGAACAAACGTATGGACACCAAGTGTGGGAAGGCATAGGGTGGTGGTGGTGGGATGAGTTGGGAGATTGGGATTGACCTGCATACATGTATATGCATAAAATACATACCTGATAATAACCTGCTGTATAAAAAAGTAAATAAAATTAAATTTCAAAATTTTTAAAAATAAAATTTAAAAATAAAACAGAAAAAAGTTCTTCCCTTCACACACATGTATTTATAGGAATGAATTGTTTCCATGCTTATATCTATAAATACATAAAAGAGGAATAAAATCTAACTTGAACCATAAACGAAAAAAAACCTGAACCCACCAGTTATACAGAGGAAAACCCTATCACGGCACTTGCTCCAGCGGTAAACAATTCTGAAATTGGTCAGAGGTGTGGAATCATCTCCCATCCAGCTAGCACCCACCCCCCACGCAAGGAGCGTCCTCATTGCAAAGCTGGGAGACCGTGCCGAGGCATCTCTGAATAAAGGTGAGCTGAGCCCCAGGCCAGCTGCTGCTGAACTGTTCCCACCCTTCGCAGGTAAAACACCTGAATATGTACAAGGGCTTGAAAGCCTAGAGGAAGGGCCGTGGAGCCACACTAGCGACAGCACGCAGGCCAACTTGGTGACTGCAGGCCAGCCAGGGTGGTCCTGGCCCCGGGCGCTATTCCGGAAGCTTTCCATTGTCCTGCCTGAGATACCCCACCTGTCCTGGCACCCACTGCTTTTTTCCTTCCTCACCTCTGTCCGGAGAGAAATTCCAGCGGAATGTATGGGTGACACATCCCCTTCTTTACAGGAGGCAGCCTGGCAACTCCTGCAGAAAGGTCAGCAGAACCCCACTCACACCGGGCCACCAAGAAAGCTGTGGCCCCTCACTCCCTCCCAACTGCACAGCCCCGAGACTGCTGACGGGGCAGAGAATATGGAGTCAGGCACAGGTTCAGGGGCTATTGCTGCCTGGAGCGCTGTTTATATTGACCTCAACTAGGCACACCTGGGGAGGGCCGGCCGGCAGGATAAGCCTTCCCACGTCAGCTAATCCACAACCCTCAGGGAATCACATTGTTGAAAATGGACCTCGCTAAGGCAGAATAGAAGCCAAGGAAAATAAGGACACAATGCCATTTGCAGCACCGTAGATGAGTCTAGAGGTAATCATGTGACTTGTAGTAAGTCAGAAAGTGAAAGACACATATCATATCATATCACTTATAGGTGTTACCTAAAAATGGATACCAGGGCAGATATTTCCACGGAGAAGGGCAATCACAGATTCATTAAACAAACTTATGGTTCACCAATGGAAAGGTGTGAGGATTGGTTTCATTACGATATCGGGGTTAACAGACATATACAAACACAGGTGACATATATAATCACCAAAGACCTACGGAATACCAAGAGAAGACTACTCAACATTCTGTCATAATGTACCTGGGAAAAGGATCCCAGGAAGAAGAGACATCTGTATATGTGTAAAAGAACCACATCTTCGACACCTACAATAAGCCAAACATTGTAATCAAACTTGCTGTAATAAAAAATAAAAATTTAAATTAAAAATACGAACAAGAAGTAGGGAGACAAACTTGAGGGGCTTTCTCCTGGCACATTCCATTCTAAATTCCAATCTAGAACACGACTTCCATTGAGGCTCTGCTGCCCTAGTAACCAGATTTGGTAAGGGAGAACTGCTGCCACCTTGTGGCCGTTTCACACAACAGCAGCTTTAATCCCAGCGCTAATGGTCAGTGGATATTCAAAATCATTGCAGGCCTGTAAATGACACCTGCCCTGAAAACAAATCCTGGGGTCACATATCGACCAAAAAATTCAAAGGACGTCCATATTTCAAAACGACCATTTCAAAAGGCATATTTTATGCACATTAGTGTTCTGCTTCTTTGTCTTTCTTTCTTTTTTGGTTAAAAAGACGGGAATGGGAAAAGGCATCCCTCAGACTGGGCGAAAATCGTTGCAAACGAATCAATGGACAAAGGTTTAATCTCCAATATATATAAACAGCTCATGCAGCTTAATATTAAAAAAACAAACAACCCAATACAAAAATGGGCAGAAGTTCTAAAGAGACGTTTCTTCAAAGAAGACACAGAGATGGCCAAGACGCACATGAAAAGCTGCTCAAGGGCACTAATTATTAGAGAAATGCAAATCAAAACTACAATGAGGTATCACCTCACACCTGTTAGGATCGGCATCATCAGAAAATCTACAAACAACAAATTCTGGGGAGGGTGTGGACAAAAGGAGCCCTCTTCCACTATTGGTGGGAATGTAAATTGATACCGTCACTATGGAGAACAGTATGGAGTTTCCTTTAAAAAACTAGAAATAGAATTACCATCTCATCCAGCAATCCCACTTCTGGGCATATACCCAGAGAAAACCATAAATCAAAAAGGCACATTCACCACAATGTTCATTGCAGCACTATTTACAATAGCCAGGTAATGGAAGCAACCTAAATGCCAACAGACAGATGAATGGATAAAATTGGGGTACATATATAAAATGGAATATTACTCGGCCATAAAAAGGAATGAAACTGGGTCATTTGTAGAGACATCGATGGATCTAGAGACTGTCATACAGAATGAAGAAAGTCAGAAAGAGGAAAACAAATATTGTATATTAATGCATATATGTGGAACCTAAAAAATGGTACAGATGAACTGGTTTGCAGGGAAGAAATAGAGACACAGAGGTAGAGAACAAACGTATGGACACCAAGTGTGGGAAGGCATAGGGTGGTGGTGGTGGGATGAGTTGGGAGATTGGGATTGACCTGTGTACATGTATATGCATAAAATACATAACTGATAATAACCTGCTGTATAAAAAAGTAAATAAAATTAAATTTCAAAATTTTAAAAAATAAAATTTAAAAATAAAACAGAAAAAAGTTCTTCCCTTCACACACATGTATTTATAGGAATGAATTATTTCCATGCTTATATCTATAAATACATAAAAGAGGAATAAAATCTAACTTGAACCATAAATGAAAAAAAACCTGAACCCACCAGTTATACAGAGGAAAACCCTATCAGGGCACTTGCTCCAGCGGTAAACAATTCTGAAATTGGTCAGAGGTGTGGAATCATCTCCCATCCAGCTAGCACCCACCCCCCACGCAAGGAGCGTCCTCATTGCAAAGCTGGGAGACCGTGCAGAGGCATCTCTGAATAAAGGTGAGCTGAGCCCCAGGCCAGCTGCTGCTGAACTGTTCCCACCCTTCGCAGGTAAAACACCTGAATATGTACAAGGGCTTGAAAGCCTAGAGGAAGGGCCGTGGAGCCACACTAGCGACAGCACGCAGGCCAACTTGGTGCCTGCAGGCCAGCCAGGGTGGTCCTGGCCCCGGGTACTCTTCCGGAAGCTTTCCATTGTCCTGCCTGTGATACCCCTCCTGGCTCGGCCCCCACTGCTTTTTTCCTTCCTCACCTCTGTCCGGAGAGAAATTCCAGTGGAAGGTATGGGTGACACATCCTCTTCTTTACAGGTGGCAGCCTGGCAACTCCTGCAGAAAGGCCAGCAGTGCCCCACTCACACCGGGCCGCCAACAAAGCTGTGGGCCCTCATTCCCTCCCACCAGCTCAGCCCCGAGACTGCTGACGGGGCAGAGAGTATGGAGTCAGGCACAGCTTCAGGGGCTATTGCTGCCTGGAGCGCTGTTTATATTGACCTCAACCAGGCACACCTGGGGAGGGCCGGCCGGCAGGGTAAGGCTGCCCAGGTCAGCTAATCCACAACCCTCAGGGAATCACATTGTTGAAAATGGACCTCGCTAAGGCAGAATAGAAGCCAAGGAAAATAAGGACACAATGCCATTTGCAGCACCGTAGATGAGTCTAGAGGTAATCATGTGACTTGTAGTAAGTCAGAAAGTGAAAGACACATATCATATCATATCACTTATAGGTGTTACCTAAAAATGGATACCAGGGCAGATATTTCCACGGAGAAGGGCAATCACAGATTCATTAAACAAACTTATGGTTCACCAATGGAAAGGTGTGAGGATTGGTTTCATTACGATATCGGGGTTAACAGACATATACAAACACAGGTGACATATATAATCACCAAAGACCTACGGAATACCAAGAGAAGACTACTCAACATTCTGTCATAATGTACCTGGGAAAAGGATCCCAGGAAGAAGAGACATCTGTATATGTGTAAAAGAACCACATCTTCGACACCTACAATAAGCCAAACATTGTAATCAAACTTGCTGTAATAAAAAATAAAAATTTAAATTAAAAATACGAACAAGAAGTAGGGAGACAAACTTGAGGGGCTTTCTCCTGGCACATTCCATTCTAAATTCCAATCTAGAACACGACTTCCATTGAGGCTCTGCTGCCCTAGTAACCAGATTTGGTAAGGGAGAACTGCTGCCACCTTGTGGCCGTTTCACACAACAGCAGCTTTAATCCCAGCGCTAATGGTCAGTGGATATTCAAAATCATTGCAGGCCTGTAAATGACACCTGCCCTGAAAACAAATCCTGGGGTCACATATCGACCAAAAAATTCAAAGGACGTCCATATTTCAAAACGACCGTTTCAAAAGGCATATTTTATGCACATTAGTGTTCTGCTTCTTTGTCTTTCTTTCTTTTTTGGTTAAAAAGACGGGAATGGGAAAAGGTATCCCTCAGACTGGGCGAAAATCGTTGCAAACGAATCAATGGACAAAGGTTTAATCTCCAATATATATAAACAGCTCATGCAGCTTAATATTAAAAAAACAAACAACCCAATACAAAAATGGGCAGAAGTTCTAAAGAGACGTTTCTTCAAAGAAGACACAGAGATGGCCAAGACGCACATGAAAAGCTGCTCAACAGCACTAATTATTAGAGAAATGCAAATCAAAACTACAATGAGGTATCACCTCACACCTGTTAGGATCGGCATCATCAGAAAATCTACAAACAACAAATTCTGGGGAGGGTGTGGACAAAAGGAGCCCTCTTCCACTATTGGTGGGAATGTAAATTGATACCGTCACTATGGAGAACAGTATGGAGTTTCCTTTAAAAAACTAGAAATAGAATTACCATCTGATCCAGCAATCCCACTTCTGGGCATATACCCAGAGAAAACCATAAATCAAAAAGGCACATTCACCACAATGTTCATTGCAGCACTATTTACAATAGCCAGGTAATGGAAGCAACCTAAATGCCAACAGACAGATGAATGGATAAAATTGGGGTCCATATATAAAATGGAATATTACTCGGCCATAAAAAGGAATGAAACTGGGTCATTTGTAGAGACATCGATGGATCTAGAGACTGTCATACAGAATGAAGAAAGTCAGAAAGAGGAAAACAAATATTGTATATTAATGCATATATGTGGAACCTAAAAATGGTACAGATGAACTGGTTTGCAGGGAAGAAATAGAGACACAGAGGTAGAGAACAAACGTATGGACACCAAGTGTGGGAAGGCATAGGGTGGTGGTGGTGGGATGAGTTGGGAGATTGGGATTGACCTGCATACATGTATATGCATAAAATACATACCTGATAATAACCTGCTGTATAAAAAAGTAAATAAAATTAAATTTCAAAATTTTTAAAAATAAAATTTAAAAATAAAACAGAAAAAAGTTCTTCCCTTCACACACATGTATTTATAGGAATGAATTGTTTCCATGCTTATATCTATAAATACATAAAAGAGGAATAAAATCTAACTTGAACCATAAACGAAAAAAAACCTGAACCCACCAGTTATACAGAGGAAAACCCTATCACGGCACTTGCTCCAGCGGTAAACAATTCTGAAATTGGTCAGAGGTGTGGAATCATCTCCCATCCAGCTAGCACCCACCCCCCACGCAAGGAGCGTCCTCATTGCAAAGCTGGGAGACCGTGCCGAGGCATCTCTGAATAAAGGTGAGCTGAGCCCCAGGCCAGCTGCTGCTGAACTGTTCCCACCCTTCGCAGGTAAAACACCTGAATATGTACAAGGGCTTGAAAGCCTAGAGGAAGGGCCGTGGAGCCACACTAGCGACAGCACGCAGGCCAACTTGGTGACTGCAGGCCAGCCAGGGTGGTCCTGGCCCCGGGCGCTATTCCGGAAGCTTTCCATTGTCCTGCCTGAGATACCCCACCTGTCCTGGCACCCACTGCTTTTTTCCTTCCTAACCTCTGTCCGGAGAGAAATTCCAGCGGAATGTATGGGTGACACATCCCCTTCTTTACAGGAGGCAGCCTGGCAACTCCTGCAGAAAGGTCAGCAGAACCCCACTCACACCGGGCCACCAAGAAAGCTGTGGCCCCTCACTCCCTCCCAACTGCACAGCCCCGAGACTGCTGACGGGGCAGAGAATATGGAGTCAGGCACAGGTTCAGGGGCTATTGCTGCCTGGAGCGCTGTTTATATTGACCTCAACTAGGCACACCTGGGGAGGGCCGGCCGGCAGGATAAGCCTTCCCACGTCAGCTAATCCACAACCCTCAGGGAATCACATTGTTGAAAATGGACCTCGCTAAGGCAGAATAGAAGCCAAGGAAAATAAGGACACAATGCCATTTGCAGCACCGTAGATGAGTCTAGAGGTAATCATGTGACTTGTAGTAAGTCAGAAAGTGAAAGACACATATCATATCATATCACTTATAGGTGTTACCTAAAAATGGATACCAGGGCAGATATTTCCACGGAGAAGGGCAATCACAGATTCATTAAACAAACTTATGGTTCACCAATGGAAAGGTGTGAGGATTGGTTTCATTACGATATCGGGGTTAACAGACATATACAAACACAGGTGACATATATAATCACCAAAGACCTACGGAATACCAAGAGAAGACTACTCAACATTCTGTCATAATGTACCTGGGAAAAGGATCCCAGGAAGAAGAGACATCTGTATATGTGTAAAAGAACCACATCTTCGACACCTACAATAAGCCAAACATTGTAATCAAACTTGCTGTAATAAAAAATAAAAATTTAAATTAAAAATACGAACAAGAAGTAGGGAGACAAACTTGAGGGGCTTTCTCCTGGCACATTCCATTCTAAATTCCAATCTAGAACACGACTTCCATTGAGGCTCTGCTGCCCTAGTAACCAGATTTGGTAAGGGAGAACTGCTGCCACCTTGTGGCCGTTTCACACAACAGCAGCTTTAATCCCAGCGCTAATGGTCAGTGGATATTCAAAATCATTGCAGGCCTGTAAATGACACCTGCCCTGAAAACAAATCCTGGGGTCACATATCGACCAAAAAATTCAAAGGACGTCCATATTTCAAAACGACCATTTCAAAAGGCATATTTTATGCACATTAGTGTTCTGCTTCTTTGTCTTTCTTTCTTTTTTGGTTAAAAAGACGGGAATGGGAAAAGGCATCCCTCAGACTGGGCGAAAATCGTTGCAAACGAATCAATGGACAAAGGTTTAATCTCCAATATATATAAACAGCTCATGCAGCTTAATATTAAAAAAACAAACAACCCAATACAAAAATGGGCAGAAGTTCTAAAGAGACGTTTCTTCAAAGAAGACACAGAGATGGCCAAGACGCACATGAAAAGCTGCTCAAGGGCACTAATTATTAGAGAAATGCAAATCAAAACTACAATGAGGTATCACCTCACACCTGTTAGGATCGGCATCATCAGAAAATCTACAAACAACAAATTCTGGGGAGGGTGTGGACAAAAGGAGCCCTCTTCCACTATTGGTGGGAATGTAAATTGATACCGTCACTATGGAGAACAGTATGGAGTTTCCTTTAAAAAACTAGAAATAGAATTACCATCTCATCCAGCAATCCCACTTCTGGGCATATACCCAGAGAAAACCATAAATCAAAAAGGCACATTCACCACAATGTTCATTGCAGCACTATTTACAATAGCCAGGTAATGGAAGCAACCTAAATGCCAACAGACAGATGAATGGATAAAATTGGGGTACATATATAAAATGGAATATTACTCGGCCATAAAAAGGAATGAAACTGGGTCATTTGTAGAGACACCGATGGATCTAGAGACTGTCATACAGAATGAAGAAAGTCAGAAAGAGGAAAACAAATATTGTATATTAATGCATATATGTGGAACCTAAAAAATGGTACAGATGAACTGGTTTGCAGGGAAGAAATAGAGACACAGAGGTAGAGAACAAACGTATGGACACCAAGTGTGGGAAGGCATAGGGTGGTGGTGGTGGGATGAGTTGGGAGATTGGGATTGACCTGTGTACATGTATATGCATAAAATACATAACTGATAATAACCTGCTGTATAAAAAAGTAAATAAAATTAAATTTCAAAATTTTAAAAAATAAAATTTAAAAATAAAACAGAAAAAAGTTCTTCCCTTCACACACATGTATTTATAGGAATGAATTATTTCCATGCTTATATCTATAAATACATAAAAGAGGAATAAAATCTAACTTGAACCATAAATGAAAAAAAACCTGAACCCACCAGTTATACAGAGGAAAACCCTATCAGGGCACTTGCTCCAGCGGTAAACAATTCTGAAATTGGTCAGAGGTGTGGAATCATCTCCCATCCAGCTAGCACCCACCCCCCACGCAAGGAGCGTCCTCATTGCAAAGCTGGGAGACCGTGCAGAGGCATCTCTGAATAAAGGTGAGCTGAGCCCCAGGCCAGCTGCTGCTGAACTGTTCCCACCCTTCGCAGGTAAAACACCTGAATATGTACAAGGGCTTGAAAGCCTAGAGGAAGGGCCGTGGAGCCACACTAGCGACAGCACGCAGGCCAACTTGGTGCCTGCAGGCCAGCCAGGGTGGTCCTGGCCCCGGGTACTCTTCCGGAAGCTTTCCATTGTCCTGCCTGTGATACCCCTCCTGGCTCGGCCCCCACTGCTTTTTTCCTTCCTCACCTCTGTCCGGAGAGAAATTCCAGTGGAAGGTATGGGTGACACATCCTCTTCTTTACAGGTGGCAGCCTGGCAACTCCTGCAGAAAGGCCAGCAGTGCCCCACTCACACCGGGCCGCCAACAAAGCTGTGGGCCCTCATTCCCTCCCACCAGCTCAGCCCCGAGACTGCTGACGGGGCAGAGAGTATGGAGTCAGGCACAGCTTCAGGGGCCATTGCTGCCTGGAGCGCTGTTTATATTGACCTCAACCAGGCACACCTGGGGAGGGCCGGCCGGCAGGGTAAGGCTGCCCAGGTCAGCTAATCCACAACCCTCATGGAATCACATTGTTGAAAATGGACCTCGCTAAGGCAGAATAGAAGCCAAGGAAAATAAGGACACAATGCCATTTGCAGCACCGTAGATGAGTCTAGAGGTAATCATGTGACTTGTAGTAAGTCAGAAAGTGAAAGACACATATCATATCATATCACTTATAGGTGTTACCTAAAAATGGATACCAGGGCAGATATTTCCACGGAGAAGGGCAATCACAGATTCATTAAACAAACTTATGGTTCACCAATGGAAAGGTGTGAGGATTGGTTTCATTACGATATCGGGGTTAACAGACATATACAAACACAGGTGACATATATAATCACCAAAGACCTACGGAATACCAAGAGAAGACTACTCAACATTCTGTCATAATGTACCTGGGAAAAGGATCCCAGGAAGAAGAGACATCTGTATATGTGTAAAAGAACCACATCTTCGACACCTACAATAAGCCAAACATTGTAATCAAACTTGCTGTAATAAAAAATAAAAATTTAAATTAAAAATACGAACAAGAAGTAGGGAGACAAACTTGAGGGGCTTTCTCCTGGCACATTCCATTCTAAATTCCAATCTAGAACACGACTTCCATTGAGGCTCTGCTGCCCTAGTAACCAGATTTGGTAAGGGAGAACTGCTGCCACCTTGTGGCCGTTTCACACAACAGCAGCTTTAATCCCAGCGCTAATGGTCAGTGGATATTCAAAATCATTGCAGGCCTGTAAATGACACCTGCCCTGAAAACAAATCCTGGGGTCACATATCGACCAAAAAATTCAAAGGACGTCCATATTTCAAAACGACCGTTTCAAAAGGCATATTTTATGCACATTAGTGTTCTGCTTCTTTGTCTTTCTTTCTTTTTTGGTTAAAAAGACGGGAATGGGAAAAGGCATCCCTCAGACTGGGCGAAAATCGTTGCAAACGAATCAATGGACAAAGGTTTAATCTCCAATATATATAAACAGCTCATGCAGCTTAATATTAAAAAAACAAACAACCCAATACAAAAATGGGCAGAAGTTCTAAAGAGACGTTTCTTCAAAGAAGACCCAGAGATGGCCAAGACGCACATGAAAAGCTGCTCAAGGGCACTAATTATTAGAGAAATGCAAATCAAAACTACAATGAGGTATCACCTCACACCTGTTAGGATCGGCATCATCAGAAAATCTACAAACAACAAATTCTGGGGAGGGTGTGGACAAAAGGAGCCCTCTTCCACTATTGGTGGGAATGTAAATTGATACCGTCACTATGGAGAACAGTATGGAGTTTCCTTTAAAAAACTAGAAATAGAATTACCATCTGATCCAGCAATCCCACTTCTGGGCATATACCCAGAGAAAACCATAAATCAAAAAGGCACATTCACCACAATGTTCATTGCAGCACTATTTACAATAGCCAGGTAATGGAAGCAACCTAAATGCCCACAGACAGATGAATGGATAAAGATGGGGTACATATATAAAATGGAATATTACTCGGCCATAAAAAGGAATGAAACTGGGTCATTTGTAGAGACATCGATGGATCTAGAGACTGTCATATAGAATGAAGTAAGTCAGAAAGAGGAAAACAAATATTGTATATTAATGCATATATGTGGAACCTAAAAGATGGTACAGATGAACTGGTTTGCAGGGAAGAAATAGAGACACAGAGGTAGAGAACAAACGTATGGACACCAAGTGTGGGAAGGCATAGGGTGGTGGTGGTGGGATGAGTTGGGAGATTGGGATTGACCTGTATACATGTATATGCATAAAATACATAACTGATAATAACCTGCTGTATAAAAAAGTAAATAAAATTAAATTTCAAAATTTTTAAAAATAAAATTTAAAAATAAAACAGAAAAAAGTTCTTCCCTTCACACACATGTATTTATAGGAATGAATTATTTCCATGCTTATATCTATAAATACATAAAAGAGGAATAAAATCTAACTTGAACCATAAACGAAAAAAAACCTGAACCCACCAGTTATACAGAGGAAAACCCTATCACGGCACTTGCTCCAGCGGTAAACAATTCTGAAATTGGTCAGAGGTGTGGAATCATCTCCCATCCAGCTAGCACCCACCCCCCACGCAAGGAGCGTCCTCATTGCAAAGCTGGGAGACCGTGCCGAGGCATCTCTGAATAAAGGTGAGCTGAGCCCCAGGCCAGCTGCTGCTGAACTGTTCCCACCCTTCGCAGGTAAAACACCTGAATATGTACAAGGGCTTGAAAGCCTAGAGGAAGGGCCGTGGAGCCACACTAGCGACAGCACACAGGCCAACTTGGTGCCTGCAGGCCAGCCAGGGTGGTCCTGGCCCCGGGCGCTATTCCGGAAGCTTTCCATTGTCCTGCCTGAGATACCCCACCTGTCCCGGCCCCCACTGCTTTTTTCCTTCCTCACCTCTGTCCGGAGAGAAATTCCAGCGGAAGGTATGGGTGACACATCCTCTTCTTTACAGGAGGCAGGCTGGCAACTCCTGCAGACAGGCCAGCAGTGCCCCACTCATACCGGGCCGCCAACACAGCTGTGGCCCCTCATTCCCTCCCACCAGCTCAGCCCCGAGACTGCTGACGGTGCAGAGAGTATGGAGTCAGGCACAGCTTCAGGGGCTATTGCTGCCTGGAGCGCTGTTTATATTGACCTCAACCAGGCACACCTGGGGAGGGCCGGCCGGCAGGGTAAGGCTGCCCAGGTCAGCTAATCCACAACCCTCAGGGAATCACATTGTTGAAAATGGACCTCGCTAAGGCAGAATAGAAGCCAAGGAAAATAAGGACACAATGCCATTTGCAGCACCGTAGATGAGTCTAGAGGTAATCATGTGACTTGTAGTTAGTCAGAAAGTGAAAGACACATATCATATCATATCACTTATAGGTGTTACCTAAAAATGGATACCAGGGCAGATATTTCCACGGAGAAGGGCAATCACAGATTCATTAAACAAACTTATGGTTCACCAAGGGAAAGGTGTGAGGATTGGTTTCATTACGATATCGGGGTTAACAGACATATACAAACACAGGTGACATATATAATCACCAAAGACCTACGGAATACCAAGAGAAGACTACTCAACATTCTGTCATAACGTACCAGGGAAAAGGATCCCAGGAAGAAGAGACATCTGTATATGTGTAAAAGAACCACATCTTCGACACCTACAATAAGCCAAACATTGTAATCAAACTTGCTGTAATAAAAAATAAAAATTTAAATTAAAAATACGAACAAGAAGTAGGGAGACAAACTTGAGGGGCTTTCTCCTGGCACATTCCATTCTAAATTCCAATCTAGAACACGACTTCCATTGAGGCTCTGCTGCCCTAGTAACCAGATTTGGTAAGGGAGAACTGCTGCCACCTTGTGGCCGTTTCACACAACAGCAGCTTTAATCCCAGCGCTAATGGTCAGTGGATATTCAAAATCATTGCAGGCCTGTAAATGACACCTGCCCTGGAAGCAAATCCTGGGGTCACATATCGACCAAAAAATTCAAAGGACGTCCATATTTCAAAATGACCGTTTCAAAAGGCATATTTTATGCACATTAGTGTTCTGCTTCTTTGTCTTTCTTTCTTTTTTGGTTAAAAAGACGGGAATGGAAAATGGCATCCCTCAGACTGGGCAAAAATCGTTGCAAACGAATCAATGGACAAAGGTTTAATCTCCAATATATATAAACAGCTCATGCAGCTTAATATTAAAAAAACAAACAACCCAATACAAAAATGGGCAGAAGTTCTAAAGAGACGTTTCTTCAAAGAAGACACAGAGATGGCCAAGACGCACATGAAAAGCTGCTCAAGAGCACTAATTATTAGAGAAATGCAAATCAAAACTACAATGAGGTATCACCTCACACCTGTTAGGATCGGCATCATCAGAAAATCTACAAACAACAAATTCTGGGGAGGGTGTGGACAAAAGGAGCCCTCTTCCACTATTGGTGGGAATGTAAATTGATACCGTCACTATGGAGAACAGTATGGAGTTTCCTTTAAAAAACTAGAAATAGAATTACCATCTGATCCAGCAATCCCACTTCTGGGCATATACCCAGAGAAAACCATAAATCAAAAAGGCACATTCACCACAATGTTCATTGCAGCACTATTTACAATAGCCAGGTAATGGAAGCAACCTAAATGCCCACAGACAGATGAATGGATAAAGATGGGGTACATATATAAAATGGAATATTACTCGGCCATAAAAAGGAATGAAACTGGGTCATTTGTAGAGACATCGATGGATCTAGAGACTGTCATACAGAATGAAGTAAGTCAGAAAGAGGAAAACAAATATTGTATATTAATGCATATATGTGGAACCTAACAAATGGTACAGATGAACTGGTTTGCAGGGAAGAAATAGAGACACAGAGGTAGAGAACAAACGTATGGACACCAAGTGTGGGAAGGCATAGGGTGGTGGTGGTGGGATGAGTTGGGAGATTGGGATTGACCTGCATACATGTATATGCATAAAATACATAACTGATAATAACCTGCTGTATAAAAAAGTAAATAAAATTAAATTTCAAAATTTTAAAAAATAAAATTTAAAAATAAAACAGAAAAAAGTTCTTCCCTTCACACACATGTATTTATAGGAATGAATTGTTTCCATGCTTATATCTATAAATACATAAAAGAGGAATAAAATCTAACTTGAACCATAAACGAAAAAAAACCTGAACCCACCAGTTATACAGAGGAAAACCCTATCACGGCACTTGCTCCAGCGGTAAACAATTCTGAAATTGGTCAGAGGTGTGGAATCATCTCCCATCCAGCTAGCACCCACCCCCCACGCAAGGAGCGTCCTCATTGCAAAGCTGGGAGACCGTGCCGAGGCATCTCTGAATAAAGGTGAGCTGAGCCCCAGGCCAGCTGCTGCTGAACTGTTCCCACCCTTCGCAGGTAAAACACCTGAATATGTACAAGGGCTTGAAAGCCTAGAGGAAGGGCCGTGGAGCCACACTAGCGACAGCACGCAGGCCAACTTGGTGCCTGCAGGCCAGCCAGGGTGGTCCTGGCCCCGGGTACTCTTCCGGAAGCTTTCCATTGTCCTGCCTGTGATACCCCTCCTGTCCCGGCCCCCACTGCTTTTTTCCTTCCTCACCTCTGTCCGGAGAGAAATTCCAGAGGAAGGTATGGGTGACACATCCTCTTCTTTACAGGTGGCAGCCTGGCAACTCCTGCAGAAAGGCCAGCAGTGCCCCACTCACACCGGGCCGCCAACAAAGCTGTGGGCCCTCATTCCCTCCCACCAGCTCAGCCCCGAGACTGCTGACGGGGCAGAGAGTATGGAGTCAGGCACAGCTTCAGGGGCTATTGCTGCCTGGAGCGCTGTTTATATTGACCTCAACCAGGCACACCTGGGGAGGGCCGGCCGGCAGGGTAAGGCTGCCCAGGTCAGCTAATCCACAACCCTCAGGGAATCACATTGTTGAAAATGGACCTCGCTAAGGCAGAATAGAAGCCAAGGAAAATAAGGACACAATGCCATTTGCAGCACCGTAGATGAGTCTAGAGGTAATCATGTGACTTGTAGTAAGTCAGAAAGTGAAAGACACATATCATATCATATCACTTATAGGTGTTACCTAAAAATGGATACCAGGGCAGATATTTCCACGGAGAAGGGCAATCACAGATTCATTAAACAAACTTATGGTTCACCAATGGAAAGGTGTGAGGATTGGTTTCACTACGATATCGGGGTTAACAGACATATACAAACACAGGTGACATATATAATCACCAAAGACCTATGGAATACCAAGAGAAGACTACTCAACATTCTGTCATAATGTACCTGGGAAAAGGATCCCAGGAAGAAGAGACATCTGTATATGTGTAAAAGAACCACATCTTTGACACCTACAATAAGCCAAACATTGTAATCAAACTTGCTGTAATAAAAAATAAAAATTTAAATTAAAAATACGAACAAGAAGTAGGGAGACAAACTTGAGGGGCTTTCTCCTGGCACATTCCATTCTAAATTCCAATCTAGAACACGACTTCCATTGAGGCTCTGCTGCCCTAGTAACCAGATTTGGTAAGGGAGAACTGCTGCCACCTTGTGGCCGTTTCACACAACAGCAGCTTTAATCCCAGCGCTAATGGTCAGTGGATATTCAAAATCATTGCAGGCCTGTAAATGACACCTGCCCTGAAAACAAATCCTGGGGTCACATATCGACCAAAAAATTCAAAGGACGTCCATATTTCAAAACGACCGTTTCAAAAGGCATATTTTATGCACATTAGTGTTCTGCTTCTTTGTCTTTCTTTCTTTTTTGGTTAAAAAGACGGGAATGGGAAAAGGCATCCCTCAGACTGGGCGAAAATCGTTGCAAACGAATCAATGGACAAAGGTTTAATCTCCAATATATATAAACAGCTCATGCAGCTTAATATTAAAAAAACAAACAACCCAATACAAAAATGGGCAGAAGTTCTAAAGAGACGTTTCTTCAAAGAAGACACAGAGATGGCCAAGACGCACATGAAAAGCTGCTCAAGGGCACTAATTATTAGAGAAATGCAAATCAAAACTACAATGAGGTATCACCTCACACCTGTTAGGATCGGCATCATCAGAAAATCTACAAACAACAAATTCTGGGGAGGGTGTGGACAAAAGGAGCCCTCTTCCACTATTGGTGGGAATGTAAATTGATACCGTCACTATGGAGAACAGTATGGAGTTTCCTTTAAAAAACTAGAAATAGAATTACCATCTGATCCAGCAATCCCACTTCTGGGCATATACCCAGAGAAAACCATAAATCAAAAAGGCACATTCACCACAATGTTCATTGCAGCACTATTTACAATAGCCAGGTAATGGAAGCAACCTAAATGCCCACAGACAGATGAATGGATAAAGATGGGGTACATATATAAAATGGAATATTACTCGGCCATAAAAAGGAATGAAACTGGGTCATTTGTAGAGACATCGATGGATCTAGAGACTGTCATACAGAATGAAGAAAGTCAGAAAGAGGAAAACAAATATTGTATATTAATGCATATATGTGGAACCTAACAAATGGTACAGATGAACTGGTTTGCAGGGAAGAAATAGAGACACAGAGGTAGAGAACAAACGTATGGACACCAAGTGTGGGAAGGCATAGGGTGGTGGTGGTGGGATGAGTTGGGAGATTGGGATTGACCTGCATACATGTATATGCATAAAATACATAACTGATAATAACCTGCTGTATAAAAAAGTAAATAAAATTAAATTTCAAAATTTTAAAAAATAAAATTTAAAAATAAAACAGAAAAAAGTTCTTCCCTTCACACACATGTATTTATAGGAATGAATTGTTTCCATGCTTATATCTATAAATACATAAAAGAGGAATAAAATCTAACTTGAACCATAAACGAAAAAAAACCTGAACCCACCAGTTATACAGAGGAAAACCCTATCACGGCACTTGCTCCAGCGGTAAACAATTCTGAAATTGGTCAGAGGTGTGGAATCATCTCCCATCCAGCTAGCACCCACCCCCCACGCAAGGAGCGTCCTCATTGCAAAGCTGGGAGACCGTGCCGAGGCATCTCTGAATAAAGGTGAGCTGAGCCCCAGGCCAGCTGCTGCTGAACTGTTCCCACCCTTCGCAGGTAAAACACCTGAATATGTACAAGGGCTTGAAAGCCTAGAGGAAGGGCCGTGGAGCCACACTAGCGACAGCACGCAGGCCAACTTGGTGACTGCAGGCCAGCCAGGGTGGTCCTGGCCCCGGGCGCTATTCCGGAAGCTTTCCATTGTCCTGCCTGAGATACCCCACCTGTCCTGGCACCCACTGCTTTTTTCCTTCCTCACCTCTGTCCGGAGAGAAATTCCAGCGGAATGTATGGGTGACACATCCCCTTCTTTACAGGAGGCAGCCTGGCAACTCCTGCAGAAAGGTCAGCAGAACCCCACTCACACCGGGCCACCAAGAAAGCTGTGGCCCCTCACTCCCTCCCAACTGCACAGCCCCGAGACTGCTGACGGGGCAGAGAATATGGAGTCAGGCACAGGTTCAGGGGCTATTGCTGCCTGGAGCGCTGTTTATATTGACCTCAACTAGGCACACCTGGGGAGGGCCGGCCGGCAGGATAAGCCTTCCCACGTCAGCTAATCCACAACCCTCAGGGAATCACATTGTTGAAAATGGACCTCGCTAAGGCAGAATAGAAGCCAAGGAAAATAAGGACACAATGCCATTTGCAGCACCGTAGATGAGTCTAGAGGTAATCATGTGACTTGTAGTAAGTCAGAAAGTGAAAGACACATATCATATCATATCACTTATAGGTGTTACCTAAAAATGGATACCAGGGCAGATATTTCCACGGAGAAGGGCAATCACAGATTCATTAAACAAACTTATGGTTCACCAAGGGAAAGGTGTGAGGATTGGTTTCATTACGATATCGGGGTTAACAGACATATACAAACACAGGTGACATATATAATCACCAAAGACCTACGGAATACCAAGAGAAGACTACTCAACTTTCTGTCATAACGTACCTGGGAAAAGGATCCCAGGAAAAACAGACATCTGTATATGTGTAAAAGAACCACATCTTCGACACCTACAATAAGCCAAACATTGTAATCAAACTTGCTGTAATAAAAAATAAAAATTTAAATTAAAAATACGAACAAGAAGTAGGGAGACAAACTTGAGGGGCTTTCTCCTGGCACATTCCATTCTAAATTCCAATCTAGAACACGACTTCCATTGAGGCTCTGCTGCCCTAGTAACCAGATTTGGTAAGGGAGAACTGCTGCCACCTTGTGGCCGTTTCACACAACAGCAGCTTTAATCCCAGCGCTAATGGTCAGTGGATATTCAAAATCATTGCAGGCCTGTAAATGACACCTGCCCTGAAAACAAATCCTGGGGTCACATATCGACCAAAAAATTCAAAGGACGTCCATATTTCAAAACGACCGTTTCAAAAGGCATATTTTATGCACATTAGTGTTCTGCTTCTTTGTCTTTCTTTCTTTTTTGGTTAAAAAGACGGGAATGGGAAAAGGCATCCCTCAGACTGGGCGAAAATCGTTGCAAACGAATCAATGGACAAAGGTTTAATCTCCAATATATATAAACAGCTCATGCAGCTTAATATTAAAAAAACAAACAACCCAATACAAAAATGGGCAGAAGTTCTAAAGAGACGTTTCTTCAAAGAAGACACAGAGATGGCCAAGACGCACATGAAAAGCTGCTCAAGGGCACTAATTATTAGAGAAATGCAAATCAAAACTACAATGAGGTATCACCTCACACCTGTTAGGATCGGCATCATCAGAAAATCTACAAACAACAAATTCTGGGGAGGGTGTGGACAAAAGGAGCCCTCTTCCACTATTGGTGGGAATGTAAATTGATACCGTCACTATGGAGAACAGTATGGAGTTTCCTTTAAAAAACTAGAAATAGAATTACCATCTGATCCAGCAATCCCACTTCTGGGCATATACCCAGAGAAAACCATAAATCAAAAAGGCACATTCACCACAATGTTCATTGCAGCACTATTTACAATAGCCAGGTAATGGAAGCAACCTAAATGCCAACAGACAGATGAATGGATAAAATTGGGGTCCATATATAAAATGGAATATTACTCGGCCATAAAAAGGAATGAAACTGGGTCATTTGTAGAGACATCGATGGATCTAGAGACTGTCATACAGAATGAAGAAAGTCAGAAAGAGGAAAACAAATATTGTATATTAATGCATATATGTGGAACCTAAAAAATGGTACAGATGAACTGGTTTGCAGGGAAGAAATAGAGACACAGAGGTAGAGAACAAACGTATGGACACCAAGTGTGGGAAGGCATAGGGTGGTGGTGGTGGGATGAGTTGGGAGATTGGGATTGACCTGCATACATGTATATGCATAAAATACATAACTGATAATAACCTGCTGTATAAAAAAGTAAATAAAATTAAATTTCAAAATTTTAAAAAATAAAATTTAAAAATAAAACAGAAAAAAGTTCTTCCCTTCACACACATGTATTTATAGGAATGAATTGTTTCCATGCTTATATCTATAAATACATAAAAGAGGAATAAAATCTAACTTGAACCATAAACGAAAAAAAACCTGAACCCACCAGTTATACAGAGGAAAACCCTATCACGGCACTTGCTCCAGCGGTAAACAATTCTGAAATTGGTCAGAGGTGTGGAATCATCTCCCATCCAGCTAGCACCCACCCCCCACGCAAGGAGCGTCCTCATTGCAAAGCTGGGAGACCGTGCCGAGGCATCTCTGAATAAAGGTGAGCTGAGCCCCAGGCCAGCTGCTGCTGAACTGTTCCCACCCTTCGCAGGTAAAACACCTGAATATGTACAAGGGCTTGAAAGCCTAGAGGAAGGGCCGTGGAGCCACACTAGCGACAGCACGCAGGCCAACTTGGTGACTGCAGGCCAGCCAGGGTGGTCCTGGCCCCGGGCGCTATTCCGGAAGCTTTCCATTGTCCTGCCTGAGATACCCCACCTGTCCTGGCACCCACTGCTTTTTTCCTTCCTCACCTCTGTCCGGAGAGAAATTCCAGCGGAATGTATGGGTGACACATCCCCTTCTTTACAGGAGGCAGCCTGGCAACTCCTGCAGAAAGGTCAGCAGAACCCCACTCACACCGGGCCGCCAACAAAGCTGTGAGCCCTCATTCCCTCCCACCAGCTCAGCCCCGAGACTGCTGACGGGGCAGAGAGTATGGAGTCAGGCACAGCTTCAGGGGCTATTGCTGCCTGGAGCGCTGTTTATATTGACCTCAACCAGGCACACCTGGGGAGGGCCGGCCGGCAGGGTAAGGCTGCCCAGGTCAGCTAATCCACAACCCTCAGGGAATCACATTGTTGAAAATGGACCTCGCTAAGGCAGAATAGAAGCCAAGGAAAATAAGGACACAATGCCATTTGCAGCACCGTAGATGAGTCTAGAGGTAATCATGTGACTTGTAGTAAGTCAGAAAGTGAAAGACACATATCATATCATATCACTTATAGGTGTTACCTAAAAATGGATACCAGGGCAGATATTTCCACGGAGAAGGGCAATCACAGATTCATTAAACAAACTTATGGTTCACCAATGGAAAGGTGTGAGGATTGGTTTCATTACGATATCGGGGTTAACAGACATATACAAACACAGGTGACATATATAATCACCAAAGACCTACGGAATACCAAGAGAAGACTACTCAACATTCTGTCATAATGTACCTGGGAAAAGGATCCCAGGAAGAAGAGACATCTGTATATGTGTAAAAGAACCACATCTTCGACACCTACAATAAGCCAAACATTGTAATCAAACTTGCTGTAATAAAAAATAAAAATTTAAATTAAAAATACGAACAAGAAGTAGGGAGACAAACTTGAGGGGCTTTCTCCTGGCACATTCCATTCTAAATTCCAATCTAGAACACGACTTCCATTGAGGCTCTGCTGCCCTAGTAACCAGATTTGGTAAGGGAGAACTGCTGCCACCTTGTGGCCGTTTCACACAACAGCAGCTTTAATCCCAGCGCTAATGGTCAGTGGATATTCAAAATCATTGCAGGCCTGTAAATGACACCTGCCCTGAAAACAAATCCTGGGGTCACATATCGACCAAAAAATTCAAAGGACGTCCATATTTCAAAACGACCGTTTCAAAAGGCATATTTTATGCACATTAGTGTTCTGCTTCTTTGTCTTTCTTTCTTTTTTGGTTAAAAAGACGGGAATGGGAAAAGGTATCCCTCAGACTGGGCGAAAATCGTTGCAAACGAATCAATGGACAAAGGTTTAATCTCCAATATATATAAACAGCTCATGCAGCTTAATATTAAAAAAACAAACAACCCAATACAAAAATGGGCAGAAGTTCTAAAGAGACGTTTCTTCAAAGAAGACACAGAGATGGCCAAGACGCACATGAAAAGCTGCTCAACAGCACTAATTATTAGAGAAATGCAAATCAAAACTACAATGAGGTATCACCTCACACCTGTTAGGATCGGCATCATCAGAAAATCTACAAACAACAAATTCTGGGGAGGGTGTGGACAAAAGGAGCCCTCTTCCACTATTGGTGGGAATGTAAATTGATACCGTCACTATGGAGAACAGTATGGAGTTTCCTTTAAAAAACTAGAAATAGAATTACCATCTGATCCAGCAATCCCACTTCTGGGCATATACCCAGAGAAAACCATAAATCAAAAAGGCACATTCACCACAATGTTCATTGCAGCACTATTTACAATAGCCAGGTAATGGAAGCAACCTAAATGCCAACAGACAGATGAATGGATAAAATTGGGGTCCATATATAAAATGGAATATTACTCGGCCATAAAAAGGAATGAAACTGGGTCATTTGTAGAGACATCGATGGATCTAGAGACTGTCATACAGAATGAAGAAAGTCAGAAAGAGGAAAACAAATATTGTATATTAATGCATATATGTGGAACCTAAAAATGGTACAGATGAACTGGTTTGCAGGGAAGAAATAGAGACACAGAGGTAGAGAACAAACGTATGGACACCAAGTGTGGGAAGGCATAGGGTGGTGGTGGTGGGATGAGTTGGGAGATTGGGATTGACCTGCATACATGTATATGCATAAAATACATACCTGATAATAACCTGCTGTATAAAAAAGTAAATAAAATTAAATTTCAAAATTTTAAAAAATAAAATTTAAAAATAAAACAGAAAAAAGTTCTTCCCTTCACACACATGTATTTATAGGAATGAATTGTTTCCATGCTTATATCTATAAATACATAAAAGAGGAATAAAATCTAACTTGAACCATAAACGAAAAAAAACCTGAACCCACCAGTTATACAGAGGAAAACCCTATCACGGCACTTGCTCCAGCGGTAAACAATTCTGAAATTGGTCAGAGGTGTGGAATCATCTCCCATCCAGCTAGCACCCACCCCCCACGCAAGGAGCGTCCTCATTGCAAAGCTGGGAGACCGTGCCGAGGCATCTCTGAATAAAGGTGAGCTGAGCCCCAGGCCAGCTGCTGCTGAACTGTTCCCACCCTTCGCAGGTAAAACACCTGAATATGTACAAGGGCTTGAAAGCCTAGAGGAAGGGCCGTGGAGCCACACTAGCGACAGCACGCAGGCCAACTTGGTGACTGCAGGCCAGCCAGGGTGGTCCTGGCCCCGGGCGCTATTCCGGAAGCTTTCCATTGTCCTGCCTGAGATACCCCACCTGTCCTGGCCCCCACTGCTTTTTTCCTTCCTAACCTCTGTCCGGAGAGAAATTCCAGCGGAATGTATGGGTGACACATCCCCTTCTTTACAGGAGGCAGCCTGGCAACTCCTGCAGAAAGGTCAGCAGAACCCCACTCACACCGGGCCACCAAGAAAGCTGTGGCCCCTCACTCCCTCCCAACTGCACAGCCCCGAGACTGCTGACGGGGCAGAGAATATGGAGTCAGGCACAGGTTCAGGGGCTATTGCTGCCTGGAGCGCTGTTTATATTGACCTCAACTAGGCACACCTGGGGAGGGCCGGCCGGCAGGATAAGCCTTCCCACGTCAGCTAATCCACAACCCTCAGGGAATCACATTGTTGAAAATGGACCTCGCTAAGGCAGAATAGAAGCCAAGGAAAATAAGGACACAATGCCATTTGCAGCACCGTAGATGAGTCTAGAGGTAATCATGTGACTTGTAGTAAGTCAGAAAGTGAAAGACACATATCATATCATATCACTTATAGGTGTTACCTAAAAATGGATACCAGGGCAGATATTTCCACGGAGAAGGGCAATCACAGATTCATTAAACAAACTTATGGTTCACCAAGGGAAAGGTGTGAGGATTGGTTTCATTACGATATCGGTGTTAACAGACATATACAAACACAGGTGACATATATAATCACCAAAGACCTACGGAATACCAAGAGAAGACTACTCAACATTCTGTCATAAGGTACCTGGGAAAAGGATCCCAGGAAAAACAGACATCTGTATATGTGTAAAAGAACCACATCTTCGACACCTACAATAAGCCAAACATTGTAATCAAACTTGCTGTAATAAAAAATAAAAATTTAAATTAAAAATACGAACAAGAAGTAGGGAGACAAACTTGAGGGGCTTTCTCCTGGCACATTCCATTCTAAATTCCAATCTAGAACACGACTTCCATTGAGGCTCTGCTGCCCTAGTAACCAGATTTGGTAAGGGAGAACTGCTGCCACCTTGTGGCCGTTTCACACAACAGCAGCTTTAATCCCAGCGCTAATGGTCAGTGGATATTCAAAATCATTGCAGGCCTGTAA
Organism: Mesoplodon bidens; assembly: GCF_964165515.1. Lineage (NCBI taxonomy): Eukaryota > Metazoa > Chordata > Mammalia > Artiodactyla > Ziphiidae > Mesoplodon > Mesoplodon bidens. The sequence goes on from NC_138168.1 coordinate 1,849,139, forward strand.
ATGACACCTGCCCTGGAAGCAAATCCTGGGGTCACATATCGACCAAAATATTCAAAGGACGTCCATATTTCAAAACGACCGTTTCAAAAGGCATATTTTATGCACATTAGTGTTCTGCTTCTTTGTCTTTCTTTCTTTTTTGGTTAAAAAGACGGGAATGGAAAAAGGCATCCCTCAGACTGGGCGAAAATCGTTGCAAACGAATCAATGGACAAAGGTTTAATCTCCAATATATATAAACAGCTCATGCAGCTTAATATTAAAAAAACAAACAACCCAATACAAAAATGGGCAGAAGTTCTAAAGAGACGTTTCTTCAAAGAAGACACAGAGATGGCCAAGACGCACATGAAAAGCTGCTCAAGGGCACTAATTATTAGAGAAATGCAAATCAAAACTACAATGAGGTATCACCTCACACCTGTTAGGATCGGCATCATCAGAAAATCTACAAACAACAAATTCTGGGGAGGGTGTGGACAAAAGGAGCCCTCTTCCACTATTGGTGGGAATGTAAATTGATACCGTCACTATGGAGAACAGTATGGAGGTTCCTTTAAAAAACTAGAAATAGAATTACCATCTCATCCAGCAATCCCACTTCTGGGCATATACCCAGAGAAAACCATAAATCAAAAAGGCACATTCACCACAATGTTCATTGCAGCACTATTTACAATAGCCAGGTAATGGAAGCAACCTAAATGCCCACAGACAGATGAATGGATAAAGATGGGGTACATATATAAAATGGAATATTACTCGGCCATAAAAAGGAATGAAACTGGGTCATTTGTAGAGACATCGATGGATCTAGAGACTGTCATATAGAATGAAGTAAGTCAGAAAGAGGAAAACAAATATTGTATATTAATGCATATATGTGGAACCTAAAAGATGGTACAGATGAACTGGTTTGCAGGGAAGAAATAGAGACACAGAGGTAGAGAACAAACGTATGGACACCAAGTGTGGGAAGGCATAGGGTGGTGGTGGTGGGATGAGTTGGGAGATTGGGATTGACCTGTGTACATGTATATGCATAAAATACATAACTGATAATAACCTGCTGTATAAAAAAGTAAATAAAATTAAATTTCAAAATTTTAAAAAATAAAATTTAAAAATAAAACAGAAAAAAGTTCTTCCCTTCACACACATGTATTTATAGGAATGAATTATTTCCATGCTTATATCTATAAATACATAAAAGAGGAATAAAATCTAACTTGAACCATAAATGAAAAAAAACCTGAACCCACCAGTTATACAGAGGAAAACCCTATCAGGGCACTTGCTCCAGCGGTAAACAATTCTGAAATTGGTCAGAGGTGTGGAATCATCTCCCATCCAGCTAGCACCCACCCCCCACGCAAGGAGCGTCCTCATTGCAAAGCTGGGAGACCGTGCAGAGGCATCTCTGAATAAAGGTGAGCTGAGCCCCAGGCCAGCTGCTGCTGAACTGTTCCCACCCTTCGCAGGTAAAACACCTGAATATGTACAAGGGCTTGAAAGCCTAGAGGAAGGGCCGTGGAGCCACACTAGCGACAGCACGCAGGCCAACTTGGTGCCTGCAGGCCAGCCAGGGTGGTCCTGGCCCCGGGTACTCTTCCGGAAGCTTTCCATTGTCCTGCCTGTGATACCCCTCCTGGCTCGGCCCCCACTGCTTTTTTCCTTCCTCACCTCTGTCCGGAGAGAAATTCCAGTGGAAGGTATGGGTGACACATCCTCTTCTTTACAGGTGGCAGCCTGGCAACTCCTGCAGAAAGGCCAGCAGTGCCCCACTCACACCGGGCCGCCAACAAAGCTGTGGGCCCTCATTCCCTCCCACCAGCTCAGCCCCGAGACTGCTGACGGGGCAGAGAGTATGGAGTCAGGCACAGCTTCAGGGGCCATTGCTGCCTGGAGCGCTGTTTATATTGACCTCAACCAGGCACACCTGGGGAGGGCCGGCCGGCAGGGTAAGGCTGCCCAGGTCAGCTAATCCACAACCCTCATGGAATCACATTGTTGAAAATGGACCTCGCTAAGGCAGAATAGAAGCCAAGGAAAATAAGGACACAATGCCATTTGCAGCACCGTAGATGAGTCTAGAGGTAATCATGTGACTTGTAGTAAGTCAGAAAGTGAAAGACACATATCATATCATATCACTTATAGGTGTTACCTAAAAATGGATACCAGGGCAGATATTTCCACGGAGAAGGGCAATCACAGATTCATTAAACAAACTTATGGTTCACCAATGGAAAGGTGTGAGGATTGGTTTCATTACGATATCGGGGTTAACAGACATATACAAACACAGGTGACATATATAATCACCAAAGACCTACGGAATACCAAGAGAAGACTACTCAACATTCTGTCATAATGTACCTGGGAAAAGGATCCCAGGAAGAAGAGACATCTGTATATGTGTAAAAGAACCACATCTTCGACACCTACAATAAGCCAAACATTGTAATCAAACTTGCTGTAATAAAAAATAAAAATTTAAATTAAAAATACGAACAAGAAGTAGGGAGACAAACTTGAGGGGCTTTCTCCTGGCACATTCCATTCTAAATTCCAATCTAGAACACGACTTCCATTGAGGCTCTGCTGCCCTAGTAACCAGATTTGGTAAGGGAGAACTGCTGCCACCTTGTGGCCGTTTCACACAACAGCAGCTTTAATCCCAGCGCTAATGGTCAGTGGATATTCAAAATCATTGCAGGCCTGTAAATGACACCTGCCCTGAAAACAAATCCTGGGGTCACATATCGACCAAAAAATTCAAAGGACGTCCATATTTCAAAACGACCGTTTCAAAAGGCATATTTTATGCACATTAGTGTTCTGCTTCTTTGTCTTTCTTTCTTTTTTGGTTAAAAAGACGGGAATGGGAAAAGGCATCCCTCAGACTGGGCGAAAATCGTTGCAAACGAATCAATGGACAAAGGTTTAATCTCCAATATATATAAACAGCTCATGCAGCTTAATATTAAAAAAACAAACAACCCAATACAAAAATGGGCAGAAGTTCTAAAGAGACGTTTCTTCAAAGAAGACACAGAGATGGCCAAGACGCACATGAAAAGCTGCTCAAGGGCACTAATTATTAGAGAAATGCAAATCAAAACTACAATGAGGTATCACCTCACACCTGTTAGGATCGGCATCATCAGAAAATCTACAAACAACAAATTCTGGGGAGGGTGTGGACAAAAGGAGCCCTCTTCCACTATTGGTGGGAATGTAAATTGATACCGTCACTATGGAGAACAGTATGGAGTTTCCTTTAAAAAACTAGAAATAGAATTACCATCTGATCCAGCAATCCCACTTCTGGGCATATACCCAGAGAAAACCATAAATCAAAAAGGCACATTCACCACAATGTTCATTGCAGCACTATTTACAATAGCCAGGTAATGGAAGCAACCTAAATGCCAACAGACAGATGAATGGATAAAATTGGGGTCCATATATAAAATGGAATATTACTCGGCCATAAAAAGGAATGAAACTGGGTCATTTGTAGAGACATCGATGGATCTAGAGACTGTCATACAGAATGAAGAAAGTCAGAAAGAGGAAAACAAATATTGTATATTAATGCATATATGTGGAACCTAAAAAATGGTACAGATGAACTGGTTTGCAGGGAAGAAATAGAGACACAGAGGTAGAGAACAAACGTATGGACACCAAGTGTGGGAAGGCATAGGGTGGTGGTGGTGTGATGAGTTGGGAGATTGGGATTGACCTGCATACATGTATATGCATAAAATACATAACTGATAATAACCTGCTGTATAAAAAAGTAAATAAAATTAAATTTCAAAATTTTAAAAAATAAAATTTAAAAATAAAACAGAAAAAAGTTCTTCCCTTCACACACATGTATTTATAGGAATGAATTGTTTCCATGCTTATATCTATAAATACATAAAAGAGGAATAAAATCTAACTTGAACCATAAACGAAAAAAAACCTGAACCCACCAGTTATACAGAGGAAAACCCTATCACGGCACTTGCTCCAGCGGTAAACAATTCTGAAATTGGTCAGAGGTGTGGAATCATCTCCCATCCAGCTAGCACCCACCCCCCACGCAAGGAGCGTCCTCATTGCAAAGCTGGGAGACCGTGCCGAGGCATCTCTGAATAAAGGTGAGCTGAGCCCCAGGCCAGCTGCTGCTGAACTGTTCCCACCCTTCGCAGGTAAAACACCTGAATATGTACAAGGGCTTGAAAGCCTAGAGGAAGGGCCGTGGAGCCACACTAGCGACAGCACGCAGGCCAACTTGGTGACTGCAGGCCAGCCAGGGTGGTCCTGGCCCCGGGCGCTATTCCGGAAGCTTTCCATTGTCCTGCCTGAGATACCCCACCTGTCCTGGCACCCACTGCTTTTTTCCTTCCTCACCTCTGTCCGGAGAGAAATTCCAGCGGAATGTATGGGTGACACATCCCCTTCTTTACAGGAGGCAGCCTGGCAACTCTTGCAGAAAGGTCAGCAGAACCCCACTCACACCGGGCCACCAAGAAAGCTGTGGCCCCTCACTCCCTCCCAACTGCACAGCCCCGAGACTGCTGACGGGGCAGAGAATATGGAGTCAGGCACAGGTTCAGGGGCTATTGCTGCCTGGAGCGCTGTTTATATTGACCTCAACTAGGCACACCTGGGGAGGGCCGGCCGGCAGGATAAGCCTTCCCACGTCAGCTAATCCACAACCCTCAGGGAATCACATTGTTGAAAATGGACCTCGCTAAGGCAGAATAGAAGCCAAGGAAAATAAGGACACAATGCCATTTGCAGCACCGTAGATGAGTCTAGAGGTAATCATGTGACTTGTAGTAAGTCAGAAAGTGAAAGACACATATCATATCATATCACTTATAGGTGTTACCTAAAAATGGATACCAGGGCAGATATTTCCACGGAGAAGGGCAATCACAGATTCATTAAACAAACTTATGGTTCACCAATGGAAAGGTGTGAGGATTGGTTTCATTACGATATCGGGGTTAACAGACATATACAAACACAGGTGACATATATAATCACCAAAGACCTACGGAATACCAAGAGAAGACTACTCAACATTCTGTCATAATGTACCTGGGAAAAGGATCCCAGGAAGAAGAGACATCTGTATATGTGTAAAAGAACCACATCTTCGACACCTACAATAAGCCAAACATTGTAATCAAACTTGCTGTAATAAAAAATAAAAATTTAAATTAAAAATACGAACAAGAAGTAGGGAGACAAACTTGAGGGGCTTTCTCCTGGCACATTCCATTCTAAATTCCAATCTAGAACACGACTTCCATTGAGGCTCTGCTGCCCTAGTAACCAGATTTGGTAAGGGAGAACTGCTGCCACCTTGTGGCCGTTTCACACAACAGCAGCTTTAATCCCAGCGCTAATGGTCAGTGGATATTCAAAATCATTGCAGGCCTGTAAATGACACCTGCCCTGAAAACAAATCCTGGGGTCACATATCGACCAAAAAATTCAAAGGACGTCCATATTTCAAAACGACCGTTTCAAAAGGCATATTTTATGCACATTAGTGTTCTGCTTCTTTGTCTTTCTTTCTTTTTTGGTTAAAAAGACGGGAATGGGAAAAGGCATCCCTCAGACTGGGCGAAAATCGTTGCAAACGAATCAATGGACAAAGGTTTAATCTCCAATATATATAAACAGCTCATGCAGCTTAATATTAAAAAAACAAACAACCCAATACAAAAATGGGCAGAAGTTCTAAAGAGACGTTTCTTCAAAGAAGACACAGAGATGGCCAAGACGCACATGAAAAGCTGCTCAAGGGCACTAATTATTAGAGAAATGCAAATCAAAACTACAATGAGGTATCACCTCACACCTGTTAGGATCGGCATCATCAGAAAATCTACAAACAACAAATTCTGGGGAGGGTGTGGACAAAAGGAGCCCTCTTCCACTATTGGTGGGAATGTAAATTGATACCGTCACTATGGAGAACAGTATGGAGTTTCCTTTAAAAAACTAGAAATAGAATTACCATCTGATCCAGCAATCCCACTTCTGGGCATATACCCAGAGAAAACCATAAATCAAAAAGGCACATTCACCACAATGTTCATTGCAGCACTATTTACAATAGCCAGGTAATGGAAGCAACCTAAATGCCAACAGACAGATGAATGGATAAAATTGGGGTCCATATATAAAATGGAATATTACTCGGCCATAAAAAGGAATGAAACTGGGTCATTTGTAGAGACATCGATGGATCTAGAGACTGTCATACAGAATGAAGAAAGTCAGAAAGAGGAAAACAAATATTGTATATTAATGCATATATGTGGAACCTAAAAAATGGTACAGATGAACTGGTTTGCAGGGAAGAAATAGAGACACAGAGGTAGAGAACAAACGTATGGACACCAAGTGTGGGAAGGCATAGGGTGGTGGTGGTGGGATGAGTTGGGAGATTGGGATTGACCTGCATACATGTATATGCATAAAATACATAACTGATAATAACCTGCTGTATAAAAAAGTAAATAAAATTAAATTTCAAAATTTTAAAAAATAAAATTTAAAAATAAAACAGAAAAAAGTTCTTCCCTTCACACACATGTATTTATAGCAATGAATTGTTTCCATGCTTATATCTATAAATACATAAAAGAGGAATAAAATCTAACTTGAACCATAAACGAAAAAAAACCTGAACCCACCAGTTATACAGAGGAAAACCCTATCACGGCACTTGCTCCAGCGGTAAACAATTCTGAAATTGGTCAGAGGTGTGGAATCATCTCCCATCCAGCTAGCACCCACCACCCACGCAAGGAGCGTCCTCATTGCAAAGCTGGGAGACCGTGCCGAGGCATCTCTGAATAAAGGTGAGCTGAGCCCCAGGCCAGCTGCTGCTGAACTGTTCCCACCCTTCGCAGGTAAAACACCTGAATATGTACAAGGGCTTGAAAGCCTAGAGGAAGGGCCGTGGAGCCACACTAGCGACAGCACGCAGGCCAACTTGGTGCCTGCAGGCCAGCCAGGGTGGTCCTGGCCCCGGGTACTCTTCCGGAAGCTTTCCATTGTCCTGCCTGTGATACCCCTCCTGGCTCGGCCCCCACTGCTTTTTTCCTTCCTCACCTCTGTCCGGAGAGAAATTCCAGTGGAAGGTATGGGTGACACATCCTCTTCTTTACAGGTGGCAGCCTGGCAACTCCTGCAGAAAGGCCAGCAGTGCCCCACTCACACCGGGCCGCCAACAAAGCTGTGGGCCCTCATTCCCTCCCACCAGCTCAGCCCCGAGACTGCTGACGGGGCAGAGAGTATGGAGTCAGGCACAGCTTCAGGGGCTATTGCTGCCTGGAGCGCTGTTTATATTGACCTCAACCAGGCACACCTGGGGAGGGCCGGCCGGCAGGGTAAGGCTGCCCAGGTCAGCTAATCCACAACCCTCAGGGAATCACATTGTTGAAAATGGACCTCGCTAAGGCAGAATAGAAGCCAAGGAAAATAAGGACACAATGCCATTTGCAGCACCGTAGATGAGTCTAGAGGTAATCATGTGACTTGTAGTAAGTCAGAAAGTGAAAGACACATATCATATCATATCACTTATAGGTGTTACCTAAAAATGGATACCAGGGCAGATATTTCCACGGAGAAGGGCAATCACAGATTCATTAAACAAACTTATGGTTCACCAATGGAAAGGTGTGAGGATTGGTTTCATTACGATATCGGGGTTAACAGACATATACAAACACAGGTGACATATATAATCACCAAAGACCTACGGAATACCAAGAGAAGACTACTCAACATTCTGTCATAATGTACCTGGGAAAAGGATCCCAGGAAGAAGAGACATCTGTATATGTGTAAAAGAACCACATCTTCGACACCTACAATAAGCCAAACATTGTAATCAAACTTGCTGTAATAAAAAATAAAAATTTAAATTAAAAATACGAACAAGAAGTAGGGAGACAAACTTGAGGGGCTTTCTCCTGGCACATTCCATTCTAAATTCCAATCTAGAACACGACTTCCATTGAGGCTCTGCTGCCCTAGTAACCAGATTTGGTAAGGGAGAACTGCTGCCACCTTGTGGCCGTTTCACACAACAGCAGCTTTAATCCCAGCGCTAAAGGTCAGTGGATATTCAAAATCATTGCAGGCCTGTAAATGACACCTGCCCTGAAAACAAATCCTGGGGTCACATATCGACCAAAAAATTCAAAGGACGTCCATATTTCAAAACGACCGTTTCAAAAGGCATATTTTATGCACATTAGTGTTCTGCTTCTTTGTCTTTCTTTCTTTTTTGGTTAAAAAGACGGGAATGGGAAAAGGCATCCCTCAGACTGGGCGAAAATCGTTGCAAACGAATCAATGGACAAAGGTTTAATCTCCAATATATATAAACAGCTCATGCAGCTTAATATTAAAAAAACAAACAACCCAATACAAAAATGGGCAGAAGTTCTAAAGAGACGTTTCTTCAAAGAAGACACAGAGATGGCCAAGACGCACATGAAAAGCTGCTCAAGGGCACTAATTATTAGAGAAATGCAAATCAAAACTACAATGAGGTATCACCTCACACCTGTTAGGATCGGCATCATCAGAAAATCTACAAACAACAAATTCTGGGGAGGGTGTGGACAAAAGGAGCCCTCTTCCACTATTGGTGGGAATGTAAATTGATACCGTCACTATGGAGAACAGTATGGAGTTTCCTTTAAAAAACTAGAAATAGAATTACCATCTGATCCAGCAATCCCACTTCTGGGCATATACCCAGAGAAAACCATAAATCAAAAAGGCACATTCACCACAATGTTCATTGCAGCACTATTTACAATAGCCAGGTAATGGAAGCAACCTAAATGCCAACAGACAGATGAATGGATAAAATTGGGGTCCATATATAAAATGGAATATTACTCGGCCATAAAAAGGAATGAAACTGGGTCATTTGTAGAGACATCGATGGATCTAGAGACTGTCATACAGAATGAAGAAAGTCAGAAAGAGGAAAACAAATATTGTATATTAATGCATATATGTGGAACCTAAAAAATGGTACAGATGAACTGGTTTGCAGGGAAGAAATAGAGACACAGAGGTAGAGAACAAACGTATGGACACCAAGTGTGGGAAGGCATAGGGTGGTGGTGGTGGGATGAGTTGGGAGATTGGGATTGACCTGCATACATGTATATGCATAAAATACATAACTGATAATAACCTGCTGTATAAAAAAGTAAATAAAATTAAATTTCAAAATTTTAAAAAATAAAATTTAAAAATAAAACAGAAAAAAGTTCTTCCCTTCACACACATGTATTTATAGGAATGAATTGTTTCCATGCTTATATCTATAAATACATAAAAGAGGAATAAAATCTAACTTGAACCATAAACGAAAAAAAACCTGAACCCACCAGTTATACAGAGGAAAACCCTATCACGGCACTTGCTCCAGCGGTAAACAATTCTGAAATTGGTCAGAGGTGTGGAATCATCTCCCATCCAGCTAGCACCCACCCCCCACGCAAGGAGCGTCCTCATTGCAAAGCTGGGAGACCGTGCCGAGGCATCTCTGAATAAAGGTGAGCTGAGCCCCAGGCCAGCTGCTGCTGAACTGTTCCCACCCTTCGCAGGTAAAACACCTGAATATGTACAAGGGCTTGAAAGCCTAGAGGAAGGGCCGTGGAGCCACACTAGTGACAGCACGCAGGCCAACTTGGTGCCTGCAGGCCAGCCAGGGTGGTCCTGGCCCCGGGCGCTATTCCGGAAGCTTTCCATTGTCCTGCCTGAGATACCCCACCTGTCCTGGCCCCCACTGCTTTTTTCCTTCCTCACCTCTGTCCGGAGAGAAATTCCAGTGGAAGGTATGGGTGACACATCCTCTTCTTTACAGGTGGCAGCCTGGCAACTCCTGCAGAAAGGCCAGCAGTGCCCCACTCACACCGGGCCGCCAACAAAGCTGTGGGCCCTCATTCCCTCCCACCAGCTCAGCCCCGAGACTGCTGACGGGGCAGAGAGTATGGAGTCAGGCACAGCTTCAGGGGCTATTGCTGCCTGGAGCGCTGTTTATATTGACCTCAACCAGGCACACCTGGGGAGGGCCGGCCGGCAGGGTAAGGCTGCCCAGGTCAGCTAATCCACAACCCTCAGGGAATCACATTGTTGAAAATGGACCTCGCTAAGGCAGAATAGAAGCCAAGGAAAATAAGGACACAATGCCATTTGCAGCACCGTAGATGAGTCTAGAGGTAATCACGTGACTTGTAGTAAGTCAGAAAGTGAAAGACACATATCATATCATATCACTTATAGTTGTTACCTAAAAATGGATACCAGGCAGATATTTCCACGGAGAAGGGCAATCACAGATTCATTAAACAAACTTATGGCTCACCAATGGAAAGGTGTGAGGATTGGTTTCATTACGATATCGGGGTTAACAGACATATACAAACACAGGTGACATATATAATCACCAAAGACCTACGAAATACCAAGAGAAGACTACTCAACATTCTGTCATAACGTACCTGGGAAAAGGATCCCAGGAAAAACAGACATCTGTATATGTGTAAAAGAACCACATCTTCGACACCTACAATAAGCCAAACATTGTAATCAAACTTGCTGTAATAAAAAATAAAAATTTAAATTAAAAATACGAACAAGAAGTAGGGAGACAAACTAGAGGGGCTTTCTCCTGGCACATTCCATTCTAAATTCCAATCTAGAACACGACTTCCATTGAGGCTCTGCTGCCCTAGTAACCAGATTTGGTAAGGGAGAACTGCTGCCACCTTGTGGCCGTTTCACACCACAGCAGCTTTAATCCCAGCGCTAAGGGTCAGTTGATGTTCAAAATCATTGCAGGCCTGTAAATGACACCTGCCCTGGAAGCAAATCCTGGGGTCACATATCGACCAAAAAATTCAAAGGACGTCCATATTTCAAAACGACCGTTTCAAAAGGCATATTTTATGCACATTAGTGTTCTGCTTCTTTGTCTTTCTTTCTTTTTTGGTTAAAAAGACGGGAATGGAAAATGGCATCCCTCAGACTGGGCAAAAATCGTTGCAAACGAATCAATGGACAAAGGTTTAATCTCCAATATATATAAACAGCTCATGCAGCTTAATATTAAAAAAACAAACAACCCAATACAAAAATGGGCAGAAGTTCTAAAGAGACGTTTCTTCAAAGAAGACACAGAGATGGCCAAGACGCACATGAAAAGCTGCTCAAGGGCACTAATTATTAGAGAAATGCAAATCAAAACTACAATGAGGTATCACCTCACACCTGTTAGGATCGGCATCATCAGAAAATCTACAAACAACAAATTCTGGGGAGGGTGTGGACAAAAGGAGCCCTCTTCCACTATTGGTGGGAATGTAAATTGATACCGTCACTATGGAGAACAGTATGGAGTTTCCTTTAAAAAACTAGAAATAGAATTACCATCTGATCCAGCAATCCCACTTCTGGGCATATACCCAGAGAAAACCATAAATCAAAAAGGCACATTCACCACAATGTTCATTGCAGCACTATTTACAATAGCCAGGTAATGGAAGCAACCTAAATGCCAACAGACAGATGAATGGATACAATTGGGGTACATATATAAAATGGAATATTACTCGGCCATAAAAAGGAATGAAACTGGGTCATTTGTAGAGACATCGATGGATCTAGAGACTGTCATACAGAATGAAGAAAGTCAGAAAGAGGAAAACAAATATTGTATATTAATGCATATATGTGGAACCTAACAAATGGTACAGATGAACTGGTTTGCAGGGAAGAAATAGAGACACAGAGGTAGAGAACAAACGTATGGACACCAAGTGTGGGAAGGCATAGGGTGGTGGTGGTGGGATGAGTTGGGAGATTGGGATTGACCTGCATACATGTATATGCATAAAATACATAACTGATAATAACCTGCTGTATAAAAAAGTAAATAAAATTAAATTTCAAAATTTTAAAAAATAAAATTTAAAAATAAAACAGAAAAAAGTTCTTCCCTTCACACACATGTATTTATAGGAATGAATTGTTTCCATGCTTATATCTATAAATACATAAAAGAGGAATAAAATCTAACTTGAACCATAAACGAAAAAAAACCTGAACCCACCAGTTATACAGAGGAAAACCCTATCACGGCACTTGCTCCAGCGGTAAACAATTCTGAAATTGGTCAGAGGTGTGGAATCATCTCCCATCCAGCTAGCACCCACCCCCCACGCAAGAAGCGTCCTCATTGCAAAGCTGGGAGACCGTGCCGAGGCATCTCTGAATAAAGGTGAGCTGAGCCCCAGGCCAGCTGCTGCTGAACTGTTCCCACCCTTCGCAGGTAAAACACCTGAATATGTACAAGGGCTTGAAAGCCTAGAGGAAGGGCCGTGGAGCCACACTAGCGACAGCACGCAGGCCAACTTGGTGACTGCAGGCCAGCCAGTGTGGTCCTGGCCCCGGGCGCTATTCCGGAAGCTTTCCATTGTCCTGCCTGAGATACCCCACCTGTCCTGGCACCCACTGCTTTTTTCCTTCCTCACCTCTGTCCGGAGAGAAATTCCAGCGGAATGTATGGGTGACACATCCTCTTCTTTACAGGAGGCAGCCTGGCAACTCCTGCAGAAAGGTCAGCAGAACCCCACTCACACCGGGCCACCAAGAAAGCTGTGGCCCCTCACTCCCTCCCAACTGCACAGCCCCGAGACTGCTGACGGGGCAGAGAATATGGAGTCAGGCACAGGTTCAGGGGCTATTGCTGCCTGGAGCGCTGTTTATATTGACCTCAACTAGGCACACCTGGGGAGGGCCGGCCGGCAGGATAAGACTTCCCACGTCAGCTAATCCACAACCCTCAGGGAATCACATTGTTGAAAATGGACCTCGCTAAGGCAGAATAGAAGCCAAGGAAAATAAGGACACAATGCCATTTGCAGCACCGTAGATGAGTCTAGAGGTAATCATGTGACTTGTAGTAAGTCAGAAAGTGAAAGACACATATCATATCATATCACTTATAGGTGTTACCTAAAAATGGATACCAGGGCAGATATTTCCACGGAGAAGGGCAATCACAGATTCATTAAACAAACTTATGGTTCACCAAGGGAAAGGTGTGAGGATTGGTTTCATTACGATATCGGGGTTAACAGACATATACAAACACAGGTGACATATATAATCACCAAAGACCTACGGAATACCAAGAGAAGACTACTCAACATTCTGTCATAACGTACCTGGGAAAAGGATCCCAGGAAAAACAGACATCTGTATATGTGTAAAAGAACCACATCTTCGACACCTACAATAAGCCAAACATTGTAATCAAACTTGCTGTAATAAAAAATAAAAATTTAAATTAAAAATACGAACAAGAAGTAGGGAGACAAACTTGAGGGGCTTTCTCCTGGCACATTCCATTCTAAATTCCAATCTAGAACACGACTTCCATTGAGGCTCTGCTGCCCTAGTAACCAGATTTGGTAAGGGAGAACTGCTGCCACCTTGTGGCCGTTTCACACAACAGCAGCTTTAATCCCAGCGCTAATGGTCAGTGGATATTCAAAATCATTGCAGGCCTGTAAATGACACCTGCCCTGGAAGCAAATCCTGGGGTCACATATCGACCAAAAAATTCAAAGGACGTCCATATTTCAAAACGACCGTTTCAAAAGGCATATTTTATGCACATTAGTGTTCTGCTTCTTTGTCTTTCTTTCTTTTTTGGTTAAAAAGACGGGAATGGAAAAAGGCATCCCTCAGACTGGGCGAAAATCGTTGCAAACGAATCAATGGACAAAGGTTTAATCTCCAATATATATAAACAGCTCATGCAGCTTAATATTAAAAAAACAAACAACCCAATACAAAAATGGGCAGAAGTTCTAAAGAGACGTTTCTTCAAAGAAGACACAGAGATGGCCAAGACGCACATGAAAAGCTGCTCAAGGGCACTAATTATTAGAGAAATGCAAATCAAAACTACAATGAGGTATCACCTCACACCTGTTAGGATCGGCATCATCAGAAAATCTACAAACAACAAATTCTGGGGAGGGTGTGGACAAAAGGAGCCCTCTTCCACTATTGGTGGGAATGTAAATTGATACCGTCACTATGGAGAACAGTATGGAGTTTCCTTAAAAAAACTAGAAATAGAATTACCATCTGATCCAGCAATCCCACTTCTGGGCATATACCCAGAGAAAACCATAAATCAAAAAGGCACATTCACCACAATGTTCATTGCAGCACTATTTACAATAGCCAGGTAATGGAAGCAACCTAAATGCCCACAGACAGATGAATGGATAAAGATGGGGTACATATATAAAATGGAATATTACTCGGCCATAAAAAGGAATGAAACTGGGTCATTTGTAGAGACATCGATGGATCTAGAGACTGTCATATAGAATGAAGTAAGTCAGAAAGAGGAAAACAAATATTGTATATTAATGCATATATGTGGAACCTAAAAGATGGTACAGATGAACTGGTTTGCAGGGAAGAAATAGAGACACAGAGGTAGAGAACAAACGTATGGACACCAAGTGTGGGAAGGCATAGGGTGGTGGTGGTGGGATGAGTTGGGAGATTGGGATTGACCTGTATACATGTATATGCATAAAATACATAACTGATAATAACCTGCTGTATAAAAAAGTAAATAAAATTAAATTTCAAAATTTTAAAAAATAAAATTTAAAAATAAAACAGAAAAAAGTTCTTCCCATCACACACATGTATTTATAGGAATGAATTAATTCCATGCTTATATCTATAAATACATAAAAGAGGAATAAAAGCTAACTTGAACCATAAAAGAAGAAAAACCTGAACCCACCAGTTATACAGAGGAAAACGCTATCAGGGCACTTGCTCCAGCGGTAAACAATTCTGAAATTGGTCAGAGGTGGGGAATCATCTCCCATACAGCCAGCAACCCACCCCCCACACAAGGAGCGTCCTCATTGCAAAGCTGGGGGACCGTGCCGAGGCATCTCTGAATAAAGGTGAGCTGAGCCCCAGGCCAGCTGCTGCTGAACTGTTCCCACCCTTCGCAGGTAAATCACCTGAATATGTACAAGGGCTTGAAAGCCTAGAGGAAGGGCCGTGGAGCCACACTAGCGACAGCACGCAGGCCAACTTGGTGCCTGCAGGCCAGCCAGGGTGGTCCTGTCCCCGGGTACTCTTCCGGAAGCTTTCCTTTGTCCTGCCTGTGATACCCCTCCTGTCCCGGCCCCCACTGCTTTTTTCCTTCCTCACCTCTGTCCGGAGAGAAATTCCAGCGGAAGGTATGGGTGACACATCCTCTTCTTTACAGGTGGCAGCCTGGCAACTCCTGCAGGAAGGCCAGCATTGCCCCACTCACACTGGGCCGCCAACAAACCTGTGGCCCCTCATTCCCTCCCACCAGCTCAGCCCCGAGACTGCTGACGGGGCAGAGAATATGGAGTCAGGCACAGCTTCAGGGGCTATTGCTGCCTGGAGCGCTGTTTATATTGACCTCAACCAGGCACACCTGGGGAGGGCCGGCCGGCAGGGTAAGGCTGCCCAGGTCAGCTAATCCACAACCCTCAGGGAATCACATTGTTGAAAATGGACCTCGCTAAGGCAGAATAGAAGCCAAGGAAAATAAGGACACAATGCCATTTGCAACACCGTAGATGAGTCTAGAGGTAATCACGTGACTTGTAGTAAGTCAGAAAGTGAAAGACACATATCATATCATATCACTTATAGGTGTTACCTAAAAATGGATACCAGGGCAGATATTTCCACGGAGAAGGGCAATCACAGATTCATTAAACAAACTTATGGTTCACCAATGGAAAGTTGAGAGGATTGGTTTCATTACGATATCGGGGTTAACAGACTTATACAAACACAGGTGACATATATAATCACCAAACACCTACGGAATACAAAAAGACTACTCAACATTCTGTCATAACGTACCTGGGAAAAGGATCCCAGGAAGAAGAGACATCTGTATATGTGTAAAAGAACCACATCTTCGACACCTACAATAAGCCAAACATTGTAATCAAACTTGCTGTAATAAAAAATAAAAATTTAAATTAAAAATACGAACAAGAAGTAGGGAGACAAACTTGAGGGGCTTTCTCCTGGCACATTCCATTCTAAATTCCAATCTAGAACACGACTTCCATTGAGGCTCTGCTGCCCTAGTAACCAGATTTGGTAAGGGAGAACTTCTGCCACCTTGTGGCCGTTTCACACAACAGCAGCTTTAATCCCAGCGCTAAGGGTCAGTTGATGTTCAAAATCATTGCAGGCCTGTAAATGACACCTGCCCTGGAAGCAAATCCTGGGGTCACATATCGACCAAAAAATTCAAAGGACGTCCATATTTCAAAACGACCGTTTCAAAAGGCATATTTTATGCACATTAGTGTTCTGCTTCTTTGTCTTTCTTTCTTTTTTGGTTAAAAAGACGGGAATGGAAAATGGCATCCCTCAGACTGGGCAAAAATCGTTGCAAACGAATCAATGGACAAAGGTTTAATCTCCAATATATATAAACAGCTCATGCAGCTTAATATTAAAAAAACAAACAACCCAATACAAAAATGGGCAGAAGTTCTAAAGAGACGTTTCTTCAAAGAAGACACAGAGATGGCCAAGACGCACATGAAAAGCTGCTCAAGGGCACTAATTATTAGAAAAATGCAAATCAAAACTACAATGAGGTATCACCTCACACCTGTTAGGATCGGCATCATCAGAAAATCTACAAACAACAAATTCTGGGGAGGGTGTGGACAAAAGGAGCCCTCTTCCACTATTGGTGGGAATGTAAATTGATACCGTCACTATGGAGAACAGTATGGAGTTTCCTTAAAAAAACTAGAAATAGAATTACCATCTGATCCAGCAATCCCACTTCTGGGCATATACCCAGAGAAAACCATAAATCAAAAAGGCACATTCACCACAATGTTCATTGCAGCACTATTTACAATAGCCAGGTAATGGAAGCAACCTAAATGCCCACAGACAGATGAATGGATAAAATTGTGGTACATATATAAAATGGAATATTACTCGGCCATAAAAAGGAATGAAACTGGGTCATTTGTAGAGACATCGATGGATCTAGAGACTGTCATACAGAATGAAGTAAGTCAGAAAGAGGAAAACAAATATTGTATATTAATGCATATATGTGGAACCTAAAAAATGGTACAGATGAACTGGTTTGCAGGGAAGAAAGAGAGACACACAGGTAGAGAACAAACGTATGGACACCAAGTGTGGAAAGCCATGGGTTGGTGGTGGTGGGATGAGTTGGGAGATTGAGATTGACCTGTATACATGTATATGCATAAAATACATAACTAATAATAACCTGCTGTATAAAAAAGTAAATAAAATTAAATTTCAAAATTATAAAAAATAAAATTTAAAAATAAAAGAGAAAAAAGTTCTTCCCTTCACACAGATGTATTTATAGGAATGAATTATTTCCATGCTAATATCTATAAATACATAAAAGAGGAATAAAAGCTAACTTGAACCATAAAAGAAGAAAAACCTGAACCCACCAGTTATACAGAGGAAAACGCTATCAGGGCACTTGCTCCAGCGGTAAACAATTCTGAATTTGGTCAGAGGTGGGGAATCATCTCCCATACAGCCAGCAACCCACCCCCCACACAAGGAGCGTCCTCATTGCAAAGCTGGGGGACCGTGCCGAGGCATCTCTGAATAAAGGTGAGCTGAGCCCCAGGCCAGCTGCTGCTGAACTGTTCCCACCCTTCCCAGGTAAAACACCTGAATATGTACAAGGGCTTGAAAGACTAGAGGAAGGGCCCTGGAGCCACACCAGCGACAGCACGCAGGCGAACATGGTGCCTGCAGGTCAGCCAGGGTGGTCCTGGCCCCGGGCCCTCTTCCGGAAGCTTTCCATTGCCCTGCCTGAGATACCCCACCTGTCCCGGTCCCCACTGCTTTTTTCCTTCCTCACCTCTGTCCGGAGAGAAATTCCAGCGGAAGGTATGGGTGACACATCCTCTTCTTTACAGGAGGCAGCCTGGCAACTCCTGCAAAAAGGTCAGCAGAACCCCACTCACACCGGGCCACCAACAAAGCTGTGGCCCCTCACTCCCACCCACCAGCACAGCCCCGAGACTGCTGACGGGGCAGAGAATATGGAGTCAGGCACAGGTTCAGGGGCTATTGCTGCCTGGAGCGCTGTTTATATTGACCTCAACCAGACACACCTGGGGAGGGCCGGCCGGTAGGATAAGGCTGCCCACGTCAGCTAATCCACAACCCGCAGGGAATCACATTGTTGAAAATGGACCTCGCTAAGTCAGAATAGAAGGCAAGGAAAAAAAGGACACAATGCCATTTGCAGCACCGTAGATCAGTCTAGAGGTAATCACGTGACATGTAGTAAGTCAGAAAGTGAAAGACACATATCATATCATATCACTTATAGGTGTTACCTAAAAATGGATACCAGGGCAGATATTTCCACGGAGAAGGGCAATCACAGATTCATTAAACAAACTTATGGTTCACCAATGGAAAGGTGTGAGGATTGGTTTCATTACGATATCGGGGTTAACAGACTTATACAAACACAGGTGACATATATAATCACCAAACACCTACGGAATACCAAAAGACTACTCAACATTCTGTCATAACGTACATGGGAAAAGGATCCCAGGAAAAACAGACATCTGTATATGTGTAAAAGAACCACATCTTCCACACCTCCAACAAGCCAAACATTGTAATCAAACTTGCTGTAATAAAAAAATAAAAATTAAATTAAAAACACAAACAAGAAGTAGGGAGACAAACATGAGGGGCTTTCTCCTGGCACATTCCATTCTAAATTCCAATCTAGAACACGACTTCCATTGAGGCTCTGTTGCCCTAGTAACCAGAATTGGTAAGGGAGAACTGCTGCCACCTTGTGGCCGTTTCACACAACAGCAGCTTTAATCCCAGCGCTAATGGTCAGTTGATATTCAAAATCATTGCAGGCCTGTAAATGACACCTGCCCTGAAAACAAATCCTGGGGTCACATATCGACCAAAAAATTCAAAGGACGTCCATATTTCAAAAGGACCGCTTCAAAAGGCATATTTTATGCACATTAGTTTTCTGCTTCTTTTTCTTTCTTTCTTTTTTGGTTAAAAAGACGGGAATGGAAAAAGGCATCCCTCAGAAGGGGCGAAAATCGTTGCAAACGAATCAATGGACAAAGGTTTAATCTCCAATATATATAAACAGCTCATGCAGCTTAATATTAAAAAAACAAACAACCCAATACAAAAATGGGCAGAAGATCTAAAGAGACGTTTCTTTAAAGAAGACACAGAGATGGCCATGACGCACATGAAAAGCTGCTCAACAGCACAAATTATTAGAGAAATGCAAATCAAAACTACAATGAGGTATCACCTCACACCTGTTAGAATCGGCATCATCAGAAAATCTACAAACAACAAATTCTGGGGAGGGTGTGGACAAAAGGAGCCCTCTTCCACTATTGGTGGGAATGTAAATTGATACAGTCACTATGGAGAACACTATGGAGTTTCCTAAAAAAACTAGAAATAGAATTACCATGTGATCCAGCAATCCCACTTCTGGGCATATACCCAGAGAAAACCAGAAATCAAAAAGGCACATTCACCACAATGTTCATTGCAGCACTATTTACAATAGCCAGGTAATGGAAGCAACCTAAATGCCCACAGACAGATGAATGGATAAAATTGGGGTACATATATAAAATGGAATATTACTCGGCCATAAAAAGGAATGAAACTGGGTCATTTGTAGAGACATCGATGGATCTAGAGACTGTCATATAGAATGAAGTAAGTCAGAAAGAGGAAAACAAATATTGTATATTAATGCATATATGTGGAACCTAAAAGATGGTACAGATGACTGGTTTGCAGGGAAGAAATAGAGACACACAGGTAGAGAACAAACGTATGGACACCAAGTGTGGGAAGGCATAGGGTGGTGGTGGTGGGATGAGTTGGGAGATTGGGATTGACCTGTATACATGTATATGCATAAAATACATAACTGATAATAACCTGCTGTATAAAAAAGTAAATAAAATTAAATTTCAAAATTTTAAAAAATAAAATTTAAAAATAAAACAGAAAAAAGTTCTTCCCTTCACACACATGTATTTATAGGAATGAATTATTTCCATGCTTATATCTATAAATACATAAAAGAGGAATAAAAGCTAACTTGAACCATAAAAGAAGAGAAACCTGAACCCACCAGTTATACAGAGGAAAACGCTATCAGGGCACTTGCTCCAGCGGTAAACAATTCTGAAATTGGTCAGAGGTGGGGAATCATCTCCCATACAGCCAGCAACCCACCCCCCACACAAGGAGCGTCCTCATTGCAAAGCTGGGGGACCGTGCCGAGGCATCTCTGAATAAAGGTGAGCTGAGCCCCAGGCCAGCTGCTGCTGAACTGTTCCCACCCTTCCCAGGTAAAACACCTGAATATGTACAAGGGCTTGAAAGACTAGAGGAAGGGCCGTGGAGCCACACCAGCGACAGCATGCAGGTCAACTTGGTGCCTGCAGGCCAGCCAGGGTGGTCCTGGCACCGGGCCCTCTTCCGGAAGCTTTCCATTGTCCTGCCTGAGATACCCCACCTGTCCCGGCCCCCACTGCTTTTTTCCTTCCTCACCTCTGTCCGGAGAGAAATTCCAGCGGAAGGTATGGGTGACACATCCTCTTCTTTACAGGTGGCAGCCTGGCAACTCCTGCGGAAAGGCCAGCAGTGCCCCACTCACACCGGGCCGCCAACAAAGCTGTGGCCCCTCATTCCCTCCCACCATCTCAGCCCCGAGACTGCTGACGGGGCAGAGAGTATGGAGTCAGGCACAGCTTCAGGGGCTATTGCTGCCTGGAGCGCTGTTTATATTGACCTCAAACAGGCACACCTGGGGAGGGCCGGCCGGCAGGGTAAGGCTGCCCAGGTCAGCTAATCCACAACCCTCAGGGAATCACATTGTTGAAAATGGACCTCGCTAAGGCAGAATAGAAGCCAAGGAAAATAAGGACACAATGCCATTTGCAGCACCGTAGATGAGTCTAGAGGTAATCATGTGACTTGTAGTAAGTCAGAAAGTGAAAGACACATATCATATCATATCACTTATAGGTGTTACCTAAAAATGGATACCAGGGCAGATATGTCCACGGAGAAGGGCAATCACAGATTCATTAAACAAACTTATGGTTCACCAAGGGAAAGGTGTGAGGATTGGTTTCATTACGATATCGGGGTTAACAGACATATACAAACACAGGTGACATATATAATCACCAAAGACCCACGGAATACCAAGAGAAGACTACTCAACATTCTGTCATAACGTACCTGGGAAAAGGATCCCAGGAAGAAGAGACATCTGTATATGTGTAAAAGAACCACATCTTCGACACCTACAATAAGCCAAACATTGTAATCAAACTTGCTGTAATAAAAAATAAAAATTTAAATTAAAAATACGAACAAGAAGTAGGGAGACAAACTTGAGGGGCTTTCTCCTGGCACATTCCATTCTAAATTCCAATCTAGAACACGACTTCCATTGAGGCTCTGCTGCCCTAGTAACCAGATTTGGTAAGGGAGAACTGCTGCCACCTTGTGGCCGTTTCACACAACAGCAGCTTTAATCCCAGCGCTAATGGTCAGTGGATATTCAAAATCATTGCAGGCCTGTAAATGACACCTGCCCTGGAAGCAAATCCTGGGGTCACATATCGACCAAAAAATTCAAAGGACGTCCATATTTCAAAACGACCGTTTCAAAAGGCATATTTTTTGCACATTAGTGTTCTGCTTATTTGTCTTTCTTTCTTTTTTGGTTAAAAAGACGGGAATGGAAAAAGGCATCCCTCAGACTGGGCGAAAATCGTTGCAAACGAATCAATGGACAAAGGTTTAATCTCCAATATATATAAACAGCTCATGCAGCTTAATATTAAAAAAACAAACAACCCAATACAAAAATGGGCAGAAGTTCTAAAGAGACGTTTCTTCAAAGAAGACACAGAGATGGCCAAGACGCACATGAAAAGCTGCTCAAGGGCACTAATTATTAGAGAAATGCAAATCAAAACTACAATGAGGTATCACCTCACACCTGTTAGAATCGGCATCATCAGAAAATCTACAAACAACAAATTCTGGGGAGGGTGTGGACAAAAGGAGCCCTCTTCCACTATTGGTGGGAATGTAAATTGATACAGTCACTATGGAGAACACTATGGAGTTTCCTAAAAAAACTAGAAATAGAATTACCATGTGATCCAGCAATCCCACTTCTGGGCATATACCCAGAGAAAACCAGAAATCAAAAAGGCACATTCACCACAATGTTCATTGCAGCACTATTTACAATAGCCAGGTAATGGAAGCAACCTAAATGCCCACAGACAGATGAATGGATAAAATTGGGGTACATATATAAAATGGAATATTACTTGGCCATAAAAAGGAATGAAACTGGGTCATTTGTAGAGACATCGATGGATCTAGAGACTGTCATATAGAATGAAGTAAGTCAGAAAGAGGAAAACAAATATTGTATATTAATGCATATATGTGGAACCTAAAAGATGGTACAGATGACTGGTTTGCAGGGAAGAAATAGAGACACACAGGTAGAGAACAAACGTATGGACACCAAGTGTGGGAAGGCATAGGGTGGTGGTGGTGGGATGAGTTGGGAGATTGGGATTGACCTGTATACATGTATATGCATAAAATACATAACTGATAATAACCTGCTGTATAAAAAAGTAAATAAAATTAAATTTCAAAATTTTAAAAAATAAAATTTAAAAATAAAACAGAAAAAAGTTCTTCCCTTCACACACATGTATTTATAGGAATGAATTATTTCCATGCTTATATCTATAAATACATAAAAGAGGAATAAAAGCTAACTTGAACCATAAAAGAAGAGAAACCTGAACCCACCAGTTATACAGAGGAAAACGCTATCAGGGCACTTGCTCCAGCGGTAAACAATTCTGAAATTGGTCAGAGGTGGGGAATCATCTCCCATACAGCCAGCAACCCACCCCCCACACAAGGAGCGTCCTCATTGCAAAGCTGGGGGACCGTGCCGAGGCATCTCTGAATAAAGGTGAGCTGAGCCCCAGGCCAGCTGCTGCTGAACTGTTCCCACCCTTCCCAGGTAAAACACCTGAATATGTACAAGGGCTTGAAAGACTAGAGGAAGGGCCGTGGAGCCACACCAGCGACAGCATGCAGGTCAACTTGGTGCCTGCAGGCCAGCCAGGGTGGTCCTGGCACCGGGCCCTCTTCCGGAAGCTTTCCATTGTCCTGCCTGAGATACCCCACCTGTCCCGGCCCCCACTGCTTTTTTCCTTCCTCACCTCTGTCCGGAGAGAAATTCCAGCGGAAGGTATGGGTGACACATCCTCTTCTTTACAGGTGGCAGCCTGGCAACTCCTGCGGAAAGGCCAGCAGTGCCCCACTCACACCGGGCCGCCAACAAAGCTGTGGCCCCTCATTCCCTCCCACCATCTCAGCCCCGAGACTGCTGACGGGGCAGAGAGTATGGAGTCAGGCACAGCTTCAGGGGCTATTGCTGCCTGGAGCGCTGTTTATATTGACCTCAAACAGGCACACCTGGGGAGGGCCGGCCGGCAGGGTAAGGCTGCCCAGGTCAGCTAATCCACAACCCTCAGGGAATCACATTGTTGAAAATGGACCTCGCTAAGGCAGAATAGAAGCCAAGGAAAATAAGGACACAATGCCATTTGCAGCACCGTAGATGAGTCTAGAGGTAATCATGTGACTTGTAGTAAGTCAGAAAGTGAAAGACACATATCATATCATATCACTTATAGGTGTTACCTAAAAATGGATACCAGGGCAGATATGTCCACGGAGAAGGGCAATCACAGATTCATTAAACAAACTTATGGTTCACCAAGGGAAAGGTGTGAGGATTGGTTTCATTACGATATCGGGGTTAACAGACATATACAAACACAGGTGACATATATAATCACCAAAGACCCACGGAATACCAAGAGAAGACTACTCAACATTCTGTCATAACGTACCTGGGAAAAGGATCCCAGGAAGAAGAGACATCTGTATATGTGTAAAAGAACCACATCTTCGACACCTACAATAAGCCAAACATTGTAATCAAACTTGCTGTAATAAAAAATAAAAATTTAAATTAAAAATACGAACAAGAAGTAGGGAGACAAACTTGAGGGGCTTTCTCCTGGCACATTCCATTCTAAATTCCAATCTAGAACACGACTTCCATTGAGGCTCTGCTGCCCTAGTAACCAGATTTGGTAAGGGAGAACTGCTGCCACCTTGTGGCCGTTTCACACAACAGCAGCTTTAATCCCAGCGCTAATGGTCAGTGGATATTCAAAATCATTGCAGGCCTGTAAATGACACCTGCCCTGGAAGCAAATCCTGGGGTCACATATCGACCAAAAAATTCAAAGGACGTCCATATTTCAAAACGACCGTTTCAAAAGGCATATTTTTTGCACATTAGTGTTCTGCTTATTTGTCTTTCTTTCTTTTTTGGTTAAAAAGACGGGAATGGAAAAAGGCATCCCTCAGACTGGGCGAAAATCGTTGCAAACGAATCAATGGACAAAGGTTTAATCTCCAATATATATAAACAGCTCATGCAGCTTAATATTAAAAAAACAAACAACCCAATACAAAAATGGGCAGAAGTTCTAAAGAGACGTTTCTTCAAAGAAGACACAGAGATGGCCAAGACGCACATGAAAAGCTGCTCAAGGGCACTAATTATTAGAGAAATGCAAATCAAAACTACAATGAGGTATCACCTCACACCTGTTAGGATCGGCATCATCAGAAAATCTGCAAACAACAAATTTGGGGAGGGTGTGGACAAAAGGAGCCCTCTTCCACTATTGGTGGGAATGTAAATTGATACCGTCACTATGGAGAACAGTATGGAGTTTCCTTTAAAAAACTAGAAATAGAATTACCATCTGATCCAGCAATCCCACTTCTGGGCATATACCCAGAGAAAACCATAAATCAAAAAGGCACATTCACCACATTGTTCATTGCAGCACTATTTACAATAGCCAGGTAATGGAAGCAACCTAAATGCCCACAGACAGATGAATGGATAAAATTGGGGTACACATATCAAATGGAATATTACTCGGCCATAAAAAGGAATGAAACTGGGTCATTTGTAGAGACATCGATGGATCTAGAGTCTCTCATACAGAATGAAGTTAGTCAGAAAGAGGAAAACATATATTGTATATTAATGCATATATGTGGAACCTAAAATATGGTACAGATGAACTGGTTTGCAGGGAAGAAATAGAGACACACATGTAGAGAACAAACGTATGGACACCAAGTGTGGGAAGCCATGGGGTGGTGGTGGTGGGATGAGTTGGGAGATTGAGATTGACCTGTATACATGTATATGCATAAAATACGTAACTAATAATAACCTGCTGTATAAAAAAGTAAATAAAATTAAATTTCAAAATTATAAAAATAAAATTTAAAAATAAAAGAGAAAAAAGTTCTTCCCTTCACACAGATGTATTTATAGGAATGAATTATTTCCATGCTTATATCTATAAATACATAAAAGAGGAATAAAAGCTAACTTGGACCATAAAAGAAGAAAAACCTGAACCCACCAGTTATACAGAGGAAAACGCTATCAGGGCACTTGCTCCAGCGGTAAACAGTTCTGAAATTGGTCAGAGGTGGGGAATCATCTCCCATACAGCCAGCAACCCACCCCACACACAAGGAGCATCCTCATTGCAAAGCTGGGGGACCGTGCCGTGGCATCTCTGAATAAAGGTGAGCTGAGCCCCAGGCCAGCTGCTGCTGAACTGTTCCCACCCTTCCCAGGTAAAACACCTGAATATGTACAAGGGCTTGAAAGACTAGTGGAAGGGCCGTGGAGCCACACCAGCGACAGCACGCAGGCCAACTTGATGCCTGCAGGCCAGCCAGGGTGGTCCTGGCCCCGGGCGCTCTTCCGGAAGCTTTCCATTGTCCTGCCTGAGGTACCCCACCTGTCCCGGCCCCCACTGCTTTTTTCCTTCCTCACCTCTGTCCGGAGAGAAATTTCAGCAGAAGGTATGGGTGACACATCCTCTTGTTTACAGGAGGCAGCCTGGCAACTCCTGCAGAAAGGTCAGCAGAACCCCACTCACACCGGGCCACCAACAAAGCTGTGGCCCCTCACTCCCTCCCACCAGCACAGCCCCGAGACTGCTGACGGGGCAGAGAATATGGAGTCAGGCACAGGTTCAGGGGCTATTGTTGCCTGGAGCGCTGTTTATATTGACCTCAACCAGGCACACCTGGGGAGGGCCGGCTGGCAGGATAAGGCTGCCCAAGTCAGCTAATCCACAACCCGCAGGGAATCACATTGTTGAAAATGGACCTCGCTAAGTCAGAATAGAAGGCAAGGAAAAAAAGGACACAATGCCATTTGCAGCACCGTAGATGAGTCTAGAGGTAATCACGTGACATGTAGTAAGTCAGAAAGTGAAAGACACATATCATATCATATCACTTCTAGGTGTTACCTAAAAATGGATACCAGGGCAGATATTTCCACGGAGAAGGGCAATCACAGCTTCATTACACAAACTTATGGTTCACCAATGGAAAGGTGTGAGGATTGGTTTCATTACGATATCGGGGTTAACAGACTTATACAAACACAGGTGACATATATAATCACCAAAGACCTACGGAATACCAAAAGACTACTCAACAATCTGTCATAACGTACATGGGAAAAGGATCCCAGGAAAAACAGACATCTGTATATGTGTAAAAGAACCACATCTTCCACACCTACAACAAGCCAAACATTGTAATCAAACTTGCTGTAATAAAAAATAAAAATTAAATTAAAAACACGAACAAGAAGTAGGGAGACAAACATGAGGGGCTTTCACCTGGCACATTCCATTCTAAATTCCAATCTAGACCATGACTTCCATTGAGGCTCTGTTGCCCTAGTAACCAGAATTGGTAAGGGAGAACTGCTGCCACCTTGTGGCCGTTTCACACAACAGCAGCTTTAATCCCAGCGCTAATGGTCAGCTGATATTCAAAATCATTGCAGGCCGGTAAATGACACCTGCCCTGAAAACAAATCCTGGGGTCACATATCGACCAAAAAATTCAAACGACGCCCGTATTTCAAAACGACCGTTTCAAAAGGCATATTTTACGCACATTAGTGTTCTGCTTATTTTTGTTTCTTTCCTTTTTTGTTAAAAAAACTGGAATGGAAAAAGGCATCCCTCAGAAGGGGCGAAAATCGTTGCAAACGAATCAATGGACAAAGGTTTAATCTCCAATATATATAAACAGCTCATGCAGCTTAATATTAAAAAACAAACAACCCAATACAAACATGGGCAGAATATCTAAAGAGACGTTTCTTCAAAGAAGACACAGAGATGGCCAAGACGCACATGAAAAGCTGCTCAACAGCACTAATTATTAGAGAAATGCAAATCAATACTACAATGACGTATCACCTCACACCTGTTAGAATCGGCATCATCAGAAAATCTACAAACAACAAATTCTGGGGAGGGTGTGGACAAAAGGAGTCCTCTTCCACTATTGGTGGGAATGTAAATTGATACAGTTACTATGGAGAACACTATGGAGTTTCCTTAAAAAAACTAGAAATAGAATTACCATCTGATCCAGCAATCCCACTTCTGGGCATATACCCAGAGAAAACCATAAATCAAAAAGGCACATTCACCACAATGTTCATTGCAGCACTATTTACAATAGCCAGGTAATGGAAGCAACCTAAATGCCCACAGACAGATGAATGGATAAAGACGGGGTACATATATCAAATGCAATATTACTCGGCCATAAAAAGGAATGAAACTGGGTCATTTGTAGAGACATCGATGGATCTAGAGACTGTCATACAGAATGAAGTAAGTCAGAAAGAGGAAAACAAATATTGTATATTAATGCATATATGTGGAACCTAAAAAATGGTACAGATGAACTGGTTTGCAGGGAAGAAATAGAGACACACAGGTAGAGAACAAACGTATGGACACCAAGTGTGGGAAACCTTGGGGTGGTGGTTGTGGAATGAGTTGGGAGATTGAGATTGACCTGTATACATGTATATGCATAAAATACATAACTAATAATAACCTGCTGTATAAAAAAGTAAATAAAATTAAATTTCAAAATTATAAAAAATAAAATTTAAAAATAAAACAGAACAACGTTCTTCCCTTCACACAGATGTATTTATAGGAATGAAATATTTCCATGCTTATATCTATAAATACATAAAAGAGGAATAAAATCTAACTTAAACCATAAAAGAAAAAAAAACCTGAACCCACCAGTTATACAGTGGAAAACCCTATCAAGGCACTTGCTCCAGCGGTAAACAATTCTGAAATTGGTCAGAGGTGGGGAATCATATCCCATACAGCCAGCAACCCACACCCCATGCAAGGAGCGTCCTCATTGCAAAGCTGGGGTACCGTGCCGAGGCATCTCTGAATAAAGGTGAGCTGAGCCCCAGGCCAGCTGCTGCTGAAGTGTTCCCACCCTTCCCAGGTAAAACACCTGAATATGTACAAGGGCTTGAAAGCCTAGAGGAAGGGCCGTGGAGCCACACTAGCGACAGCATGCAGGCCAACTTGGTGCCTGCAGGCCAGCCAGGGTGGTCCTGGCCCCGGGTACTCTTCCGGAAGCTTCCCATTGTCCTGCTGAGATACCCCTCGTGTCCCGAACCCCACTGCTTTTTTCCTTCCTCACCTCTGTCCGGAGAGAAATTCCAGCGGAAGGTATGCGTGACACATCCTCTTCTTTACAGGAGGCAGCCTGGCAACTCCTGCAGAAAGGTCAGCAGAACCCCACTCACACCGGGCCACCAACAAAGCTGTGGCCCCTCACTCCCTCCCACCAGCACACCCCCGAGACTGCTGACGGGGCAGAGAATATGGAGTCAGGCACAGGTTCAGGGGCAATTGCTGCCTGGAGCGCTATTTATATTGACCTCAACCAGGCACACCTGGGGAGGGCCGGCCGGCAGGATAAGGCTGCCCACGTCAGCTAATCCACAACCCGCAGGGAATCACATTGTTGAAAATGGACCTCGCTAAGGCAGAATAGAAGCCAAGGAAAATAAGGACACAATGCCATTTGCAGCACCGTAGATGAGTCTAGAGGTAATCATGTGACTTGTAGTAAGTCAGAAAGTGAAAGACACATATCATATCATATCACTTATAGGTGTTACCTAAAAATGGATACCAGGGCAGATATTTCCACGGAGAAGGGCAATCACAGATTCATTAAACACACTTATGGTTCACCAATGGAAAGGTGTGAGGATTGGTTTCATTACGATATCGGGGTTAACAGACTTATAAAAACACAGGTGACATATATAATCACCAAAGACCTACGGAATACCAAAAGACTACTCAACATTCTGTCATAACGTACATGGGAAAAGGATCCCAGGAAAAACAGACATCTGTATATGTGTAAAAGAACCACGTCTTCCACACCTCCAACAAGCCAAACATTGTAATCAAACTTGCTGTAATAAAAAATAAAACTTAAATTAAAAACACAAACAATAAGTAGGGAGACAAACTTGAGGGGCTTTCTCCTGGCACATTCCATTCTAAATTCGAATCTGCAACAGGACTTCCATTGAGGCTCTGTTGCCCTAGTAACCAGATTTGGTAAGGGATAACTGCTGCCACCTTGTGGCCGTTTCACACAACAGCAGCTTTAATCCCAGCGCTAATGGTCAGTTGATATTCAAAATCATTGCAGGCCTGTAAATGACACCTGCCCTGAAAACAAATCCTGGGGTCACATATCGACGAAAACATTCAAAGGACGTCCATATTTCAAAACGACCGTTTCAAAAGGCATATTTTTTTTTTTTTTTTTTTTTTTTTTTTTTTGCAGTATGCGGGCCTCTCACTGTTGTGGCCTCTCCCGTTGCGGAGCACAGGCTCCGGACGCGCAGGCTCAGCGGCCATGGCTCACGGGCCCAGCCGCTCCGCGGCATGTGGGATCTTCCCGGACCGGGGCACGAACCCGTGTCCCCTGCATCGGCAGGCGGACTCTCAACCACTGCGCCACCAGGGAAGCCCTAAAAGGCATATTTTATGCACATTAGTTTTCTGCTTCTTTTTCTTTCTTTCTTTTTTGATTAAAAAACGGGAATGGAAAAAGGCATCCCTCAGACTGGGCGAAAATAGTTGCAAACGAATCAATGGACAAAGTTTTAATGTCCAATATGTATAAACAACACATGCAGCTTAATATTAAAAAAACAAACAACCCAATACAAAAATGGGCAGAAGATCTAAAGAGACGTTTCTTTAAAGAAGACACAGAGATGGCCAAGACGCACATGAAAAGCTGCTCAACAGCACTAATTATTAGAGAAATGCAAATCAAAACTACAATGAGGTATCACCTCACACCTGTTAGGATCGGCATCATCAGAAAATCTACAAACAACAAATTCTGGGGAGGGTGTGGACAAAAGGAGCCCTCTTCCACTATTGGTGGGAATGTAAATTGATACCGTCACTATGGAGAACAGTATGGAGTTTCCTTTAAAAAACTAGAAATAGAATTACCATCTGATCCAGCAATCCCACTTCTGGGCATATACCCAGAGAAAACCAGAAATCAAAAAGGCACATTCACCACAATGTTCATTGCAGCACTATTTAAAATAGCCAGGTAATGGAAGCAACCTAAATGCCCACAGACAGATGAATGGATAAAGATGGGGTACATATATAAAATGGAATATTACTCGGCCATAAAAAGGAATGAAACTGGGTCATTTGTAGAGACATCGATGGATCTAGAGACTGTCATACAGAATGAGGTAAGTCAGAAAGAGGAAAACAAATATTGTATATTAATGCATATATGTGGAACCTAAAAAATGGTACAGATGAACTGGTTTGCAGGGAAGAAATAGAGACACAGAGGTAGAGAACAAACGTATGGACACCAAGTGTGGGAAGCCATGGGGTGGTGGTGGTGGGATTAGTTGGGAGATTGGGATTGACCTGTATACATGTATATGCATAAAATACATAACTGATAATAACCTGATGTATAAAAATGTAAATAAAATTAAATTTCAAAATTTTAAAAAATAAAATTTAAAAATAAAACAGAAAAAAGTTCTTCCCTTCACAAACATGTATTTATAGGAATGAATTATTTCCATGCTTATATCTATAAATACATAAAAGAGGAATAAAATCTAACTTGAACCATAAACGAAAAAAAACCTGAACCCACCAGTTATACAGAGGAAAACCCTATCAGGGCACTTGCTCCATGGGTAAACAATTCTGAAATTGGTCAGAGGTGTGGAATCATCTCCCATCCAGCTAGCACCCACCCCCCACGCAAGGAGCGTCCTCATTGCAAAGCTGGGAGACCGTGCCGAGGCATCTCTGAATAAAGGTGAGCTGAGCCCCAGGCCAGCTGCTGCTGAACTGTGCCCACCCTTCGCAGGTAAAACACCTGAATATGTACAAGGGCTTGAAAGCCTAGAGGAAGGGCCGTGGAGCCACACTAGCGACAGCACGCAGGCCAACTTGGTGCCTGCAGGCCAGCCAGGGTGGTCCTGGCCCCGGGTACTCTTCCGGAAGCTTTCCATTGTCCTGCCTGTGATACCCCTCCTGTCCCGGCCCCCACTGCTTTTTTCCTTCCTCACCTCTGTCCGGAGAGAAATTCCAGCGGAAGGTATGGGTGACACATCCTCTTCTTTACAGGTGGCAGCCTGGCAACTCCTGCAGAAAGGCCAGCAGTGCCCCACTCACACCGGGCCGCCAACAAAGCTGTGGCCCCTCATTCCCTCCCACCAGCTCAGCCCCGAGACTGCTGACGGGGCAGAGAGTATGGAGTCAGGCACAGCTTCAGGGGCTATTGCTGCCTGGACCGCTGTTTATATTGACCTCAACCAGGCACACCTGGGGAGGGCCGGCCGGCAGGGTAAGGCTGCCCAGGTCAGCTAATCCACAACCCTCAGGGAATCACATTGTTTAAAATGGACCTCGCTAAGGCAGAATAGAAGCCAAGGAAAATAAGGACACAATGCCATTTGCAGCACCGTAGATGAGTCTAGAGGTAATCACGTGACTTGTAGTAAGTCAGAAAGTGAAAGACACATATCATATCATATCACTTATAGGTGTTACCTAAAAATGGATACCAGGGCAGATATTTCCACGGAGAAGGGCAATCACAGATTCATTAAACAAACTTATGGTTCACCAATGGAAAGGTGTGAGGATTGGTTTCATTACGATATCGGGGTTAACAGACATATACAAACACAGGTGACATATATAATCACCAAAGACCTACGGAATACCAAGAGAAGACTACTCAACATTCTGTCATAACGTACCTGGGAAAAGGATCCCAGGAAGAACAGACATCTGTATATGTGTAAAAGAACCACATCTTCGACACCTACAATAAGCCAAACATTGTAATCAAACTTGCTGTAATAAAAAATAAAAATTTAAATTAAAAATACGAACAAGAAGTAGGGAGACAAACTTGAGGGGCTTTCTCCTGGCACATTCCATTCTAAATTCCAATCTAGAACACGACTTCCATTGAGGCTCTGCTGCCCTAGTAACCAGATTCGTAAGGGAGAACTGCTGCCACCTTGTGGCCGTTTCACACAACAGCAGCTTTAATCCCAGCGCTAATGGTCAGTTGATATTCAATATCATTGCAGGCCTGTAAATGACACCTGCCCTGGAAGCAAATCCTGGGGTCACATATCGACCAAAAAATTCAAAGGACGTCCATATTTCCAAACGACCGTTTCAAAAGGCATATTTTATGCACATTAGTGTTCTGCTTCTTTGTCTTTCTTTCTTTTTTCGTTGAAAAGACGGGAATGGAGAAAGGCATCCCTCAGAATGGGCGAAAATCGTTACAAACGAATCAATGGACAAAGGTTTAATCTCCAATATATATAAGCAGCTCATGCAGCTTAATATTAAAAAAACAAACAACCCAATACAAAAATGGGCAGAAGTTCTAAAGAGACGTTTCTTCAAAGAAGACACAGAGATGGCCAAGACGCACATGAAAAGCTGCTCAACAGCACTAATTATTAGAGAAATGCAAATCAAAACTACAATGAGGTATCACCTCACACCTGTTAGGATCGGCATCATCAGAAAATCAACAAACAACAAATTCTGGGGAGGGTGTGGACAAAAGGATCCCTCTTCCACTATTGGTGGGAATGTAAATTGATACCGTCACTATGGAGAAGAGTATGGAATTTCCTTTAAAAAACTAGAAGTAGAATTACCATCTGATCCAGCATTCCCACTTCTGGGCATATACCCAGAGAAAACCATAAATCAAAAAGGTACATTCACCACAATGTTCATTGCAGCACTATTTACAATAGCCAGGTAATGGAAGCAACCTAAATGCCCACAGACAGATGAATGGATAAAGATGGGGTACATATATAAAATGGAATATTACTCGGCCATAAAAAGGAATGTAACTGGGTCATTTGTAGAGACATCGATGGATCTAGAGACTGTCATATAGAATGAAGTAAGTCAGAAAGAGGAAAACAAATATTGTATATTAATGCATATATGTGGAACCTAAGATATTTTACAGAGGAACTGGTTTGCAGGGAAGAAATAGAGACACAGAGGTAGAGAACAACCGTATGGACACCAAGTGTGGGAAGCCATGGTGTGGTGGTGGTGGGATGAGATGGGAGATTGGGATTGACCTGCATACAAGTATATGCATAAAATACATAACTAATAATAACCTGCTGTATAAAAAAATTAGAAAAATTAAATTTCAAAATTTTACAAAATAAAATTTAAAAATAATAGAGAAAAAAGTTCTTCCCTTCACACAGATGTATTTATAGGAATGAATTATTTCCATGCTTATATCTATAAATACATAAAAGAGGAATAAAATCTAACTTAAACCATAAAAGAAAAAAAAACCTGAACCCACCAGTTATACAGTGGAAAACCCTATCAGGGCACTTGCTCCAGCGGTAAACAATTCTGAAATTGGTCAGAGGTGGGGAATCATATCCCATACAGCCAGCAACCCACACCCCATGCAAGGAGCGTCCTCATTGCAAAGCTGGGGGACCGTGCCGAGGCATCTCTGAATAAAGGTGAGCTGAGCCCCAGGCCAGCTGCTGCTGAACTGTTCCCACCCTTCCCAAGTTAAACACCTGAATATGTACAAGGGCTTATGAGCCCAGAGGAAGGGCCACGGATCCACACAAGCGACAGCACGCAGGCCAACATGGTGCCTGCAGGTCAGCCAGGGTGGTCCTGTCCCCGGGTGCTCTTCCGGAAGCTTCCCATTGTCCTGCTGAGATACCCCACCTGTCCCGACCGCCACTGCTTTTCTCCTTCCTCACCTCTGTCCGGAGAGAAATTCCAGCGGAAGGTATGGGTGACACATCCTCTTCTTTACAGGAGGCAGCCTGGCAACTCCTGCAGAAAGGTCAGCAGAACCCCACTCACACCGGGCCACCAACAAAGCTGTGGCCCCTCACTCCCTCCCACCAGCACAGCCCCGAGACTGCTGACGGGGCAGAGAATATGGAGTCAGGCACAGGTTCAGGGGCTATTGCTGCCTGGAGCGCTGTTATATTGACCTCAACCAGGCACACCTGGGGAGGGCCGGCCCCAGGATAAGGCTGCCCACGTCAGCTAATCCACAACCCGCAGGGAATCACATTGTTGAAAATGGACCTCGCTAAGTCAGAATAGAAGGCAAGGAAAAAAAGGACACAATGCCATTTGCAGCACCGTAGATGAGTCTAGAGGTAATCACGTGACATGTAGTAAGTCAGAAAGTGAAAGACACATATCATATCATATCACTTATAGGTGTTACCTAAAAATGGATACCAGGGCAGATATTTCCACGGAGAAGGGCAATCACAGATTCATTAAACAAACTTACGGTTCACCAATGGAAAGGTGTGAGGATTGGTTTCATTACGATATCGGGGTTAACAGACTTATACAAACACAGGTGACATATATAATCACCAAAGACCTACGGAATACCAAAAGACTACTCAACATTCTGTCATAAGGTACATGGGAAAAGGATCCCAGGAAAAACAGACATCTGTATATGTGTAAAAGAACCACATCTTCCACACCTCCAACAAGTCAAACATTGTAATCAAACTTGCTGTCATAAAAAATAAATATTAAATTAACAACACAAACAAGAAGTAGGGAGACAAACTTGAGGGGCTTTCTCCTGGCACATTCCATTCTAAATTCCAATCTAGAACACGACTTCCATTGAGGCTCTGCTGCCCTAGTAACCAGATTTGGTAAGGGAGAACTGCTGCCACCTTGTGGCCGTTTCACACAACAGCAGCTTTAATCCCAGCGCTAATGGTCAGTTGATATTCAAAATCATTGCAGGCCTGTAAATGACACCTGCCCTGAAAACAAATCCTGGGGTCACATATCGACCAAAAAATTCAAAGGACGTCCATATTTCAAAACGACCGTTTCAAAAGGCATATTTTACGCACATTAGTGTTCTGCTTCTTTGTCTTTCTTTCTTTTTTGGTTAAAAAGACGGGAATGGAAAAAGGCATCCCTCAGACTGGGCGAAAATCGTTGCAAACGAATCAATGGACAAAGGTTTAATCTCCAATATATATAAACAGCTCATGCAGCTTAATATTAAAAAAACAAACAACCCAATACAAAAATGGGCAGAAGTTCTAAAGAGACGTTTCTTCAAAGAAGACACAGAGATGGCCAAGACGCACATGAAAAGCTGCTCAACATCACTAATTATTAGAGAAATGCAAATCAAAACTACAATGAGGTATCACCTCACACCTGTTAGGATCGGCATCATCAGAAAATCTACAAACAACAAATTCTGGGGAGGGTGTGGACAAAAGGAGCCCTCTTCCACTATTGGTGGGAATGTAAATTGATACCGTCACTATGGAGAACAGTATGGAGTTTCCTTTAAAAAACTAGAAATAGAATTACCATCTGATCCAGCAATCCCACTTCTGGGCATATACCCAGAGAAAACCATAAATCAAAAAGGCACATTCACCACAATGTTCATTGTAGCACTATTTACCATAGCCAGGTAATGGAAGCAACCTAAATGCCCACAGACAGATGAATGGATAAAGATGGGGTACATATATAAAATGGAATATTACTCGGCCATAAAAAGGAATGAAACTGGGTCATTTGTAGAGACATCGATGTATCTAGAGACTGTCATACAGAATGAGGTAAGTCAGAAAGAGGAAAACAAATTTTGTATATTAATGCATATATGTGGAACCTAAAAAATGGTACAGATGAACTGGTTTGCAGGGAAGAAATAGAGACACAGAGGTAGAGAACAAACGTATGGACACCAAGTGTGGGAAGCCATGGGGTGGTGGTGGTGGGATGAGATGGGAGATTGGGATTGACCTGCATACATGTATATGCATAAAATACATAACTAATAATAACCTGCTGTATAAAAAAATAAAAAAAATTAAATTTCAAAGTTTTACAAAATAAAATTTAAAAGTAATAGGGAAAAAAGATCTTCCCTTCACACAGATGTATTTATAGGAATGAATTATTTCCATGCTTATATCTATAAATACATAAAAGAGGAATAAAATCTAACTTAAACCATAAAAGAAAAAAAAACCTGAACCCACCAGTTATACAGAGGAAAACCCTATCAGGGCACTTGCTCCAGCGGTAAACAATTCTGAAATTGGTCAGAGGTGGGGAATCATCTCCCATACAGCCAGCAACCCACACCCCATGCAAGGAGCGTCCTCATTGCAAAGCTGGGGGACCGTGCCGAGGCATCTCTGAATAAAGGTGAGCTGAGCCCCAGGCCAGCTGCTGCTGAACTGTTCCCACCCTTCCCAGGTAAAACACCTGAATATGTACAAGGGCTTATAAGCCCAGAGGAAGGGCCATGGAGCCACACAAGCGACAGCATGCAGGCCAACATGGTGCCTGCAGGCCAGCCAGGGTGGTCCTGGCCCCGGGCGCTCTTCCGGAAGCTTTCCATTGTCCTGCCTGAGATACCCCACCTGTCCCGGCCCCCATTGCTTTTTTCCTTGCTCACCTCTCTCCGGAGAGAAATTCCAGCGGAAGGTATGTGTGACACATCCTCTTCTTTACAGGAGGCAGCCTGGCAACTCCTGCAGAAAGGTCAGCAGAACCCCACTCACACCGGGCCACCAACAAAGCTGTGGCCCCTCACTCCCTCCACCAGCACAGCCCCGAGACTGCTGACGGGGCAGAGAATATGGAGTCAGGCACAGGTTCAGGGGCTATTGCTGCCTGGAGCGCTGTTTATATTGACCTCAACCAGGCACACCTGGGGAGGGCCGGCCGGCAGGATAAGGCTGCCCAGGTCAGCTAATCCACAACCCTGAGGGAATCACATTATTGAAAATGGGTCTCGCTAAGTCAGAATAGAAGGCAAGGAAAAAAAGTACACAATGCCATTTGCAGCACCGTAGATGAGTCTAGAAGTAATCACGTGACATGTAGTAAGTCAGAAAATGAAAGACACATATATCATATCATATCACTTATAGGTGTTACCTAAAAATGGATACCAGGGCAGATATTTCCACGGAGAAGGGCAATCACAGATCCATTAAACAAACTTATGGTTCACCAATGGAACGGTGAGAGGATTGGTTTCATTACGATATCGGGGTTAACAGACTTATACAAACACAGGTGACATATATAATCACCAAAGACCTACGGAATACCAAAAGACTACTCAACATTCTGTCATAACGTACATGGGAAAAGGATCCCAGGAAAAACAGACATCTGTATATGTGTAAAAGAACCACATCTTCCACACCTCCATCAAGCCAAACATTGTAATCAAACTTGCTGTCATAAAAAATAAAAATTAAATTAAAAACACAAACAAGAAGTAGGGAGACAAACTTGAGGGGCTTTCTCCTGGCACATTCCATTATAAATTCCAATCTAGAACACTTCCATTGAGGCTCTGCTGCCCTAGTAACCAGAATTGGTAAGGGAGAACTGCTGCCACCTTGTGGCCGTTTCACACAACAGCAGCTTTAATCCCAGCGCTAATGGTCAGTTGATATTCAAAATCATTGCAGGCCTGTAAATGACACCTGCCCTGAAAACAAATCCTGGGGTCACATATCGACCAAAACATTCAAAGGACGTCCATATTTCAAAACGACCGTTTCAAAAGGCATATTTTATGCACATTAGTGTTCTGCTTCTTTGTCTTTCTTTCTTTTTTGGTTAAAAAGACGGGAATGGAAAAAGGCATCCCTCAGACTGGGCGAAAATCGTTGCAAACGAATCAATGGACAAAGGTTTAATCTCCAATATATATAAACAGCACATGCAGCTTAATATTAAAAAAACAAACAACCCAATACAAAAATGGGCAGAAGATCTAAAGAGACGTTTCTTTAAAGAAGACACAGAGATGGCCAAGATGCACATGAAAATCTGCTCAACAGCACTAATTATTAGGGAAATGCAAATCAAAACTACAATGAGGTATCACCTCACACCTGTTAGGATCGGCATCATCAGAAAATCTACAAACAACAAATTCTGGGGAGGGTGTGGACAAAAGGAGCCCTCTTCCACTATTGGTGGGAATGTAAATTGATACCGTCACTATGGAGAACAGTATGGAGTTTCCTTTAAAAAACTAGAAATAGAATTACCATCTGATCCAGCAATCCCACTTCTGGGCATATACCCAGAGAAAACCATAAATCAAAAAGGCACATTCACCACAATGTTCATTGCAGCACTATTTACCATAGCCAGGTAATGGAAGCAACCTAAATGCCCACAGACAGATGAATGGATAAAGTTGGGGTACATATATAAAATGGAATATTACTCGGCCATAAAAAGGAATGAAACTGGGTCATTTGTAGAGACATCGATGTATCTAGAGACTGTCATACAGAATGAGGTAAGTCAGAAAGAGGAAAACAAATATTGTATATTAATGCATATATGTGGAACCTAAAAAATGGTACAGATGAACTGGTTTGCAGGGAAGAAATAGAGACACAGAGGTAGAGAACAAACGTATGGACACCAAGTGTGGGAAGCCATGGGGTGGTGGTGGTGGGATGAGTTGGGAGATTGGGATTGACCTGTATACATGTATATGCATAAAATACATAACTGATAATAACCTGATGTATAAAAAAGTAAATAAAATTAAATTTCAAAATTTTAAAAAATAAAATTTAAAAATAAAACAGAAAAAAGTTCTTCCCTTCACAAACATGTATTTATAGGAATGAATTATTTCCATGCTTATATCTATAAATACATAAAAGAGGGATAAAATCTAACTTGAACCATAAACGAAAAAAAACCTGAACCCACCAGTTACACAGAGGAAAACCCTATCAGGGCACTTGCTCCAGCGGTAAACAATTCTGAAATTGGTCAGAGGTGTGGAATCATCTCCCATCCAGCTAGCACCCAACCCCCACGCAATGAGCATCCTCTTTGCAAAGCTGGGAGACCGTGCCGAGGCATCTCTGAATAAAGGTGAGCTGAGCCCCAGGCCAGCTGCTGCTGAACTGTTCCCACCCTTCCCAGGTAAAACACCTGAATATGTACAAGGGCTTGAAAGCCTAGAGGAAGGGACGTGGAGCCACACTAGCGACAGCACGCAGGCCAACTTGGTGCCTGCAGGCCAGCCAGGGGGGTCCTGGCCCCGGGTACTCTTCCGGAAGCTTTCCATTGTCCTGCCTGTGATACCCCTCCTGTCCCGGCCCCCACTGCTTTTCTCCTTCCTCACCTCTGTCAGGAGAGAAATTCCAGGGGAAGGTATGGGTGACACATCCTCTTCTTTACAGGTGGCAGCCTGGCAACTCCTGCAGAAAGGCCAGCAGTGACCCACTCACACCGGGCCGCCAAAAAAGCTGTGGCCCCTCATTCCCTCCCACCAGCTCAGCCCCGAGACTGCTGATGGGGCAGAGAATAAGGAGTCAGGCACAGCTTCAGGGGCTATTGCTGCCTGGAGCGCTATTTA
Organism: Mesoplodon bidens; assembly: GCF_964165515.1. Classification (NCBI taxonomy): domain Eukaryota; kingdom Metazoa; phylum Chordata; class Mammalia; order Artiodactyla; family Ziphiidae; genus Mesoplodon; species Mesoplodon bidens. Next base: position 1,889,441 of record NC_138168.1, read on the forward strand.
TATTGACCTCAACAAGGCACACCTGGGGAGGGCCGGCCGGCAGGGTAAGGCTGCCCAGGTCAGCTAATCCACAACGCTGAGGGAATCACATTGTTGAAAATGGACCTCACTAAGGCAGAATAGAAGCCAAGGAAAATAAGGACACAATGCCATTTGCAGCACCGTAGATGAGTCTAGAGGTAATCACGTGACTTGTAGTAAGTCAGAAAGTGAAAGACACATATCATATCATATCACTTATAGGTGTTACCTAAAAATGGATACCAGGGCAGATATTTCCAGGGAGTAGGGCAATCACAGATTCATTAAACAAACTTATGGTTCACCAAAGGAAAGGTGTGAGGATTGGTTTCTTTACGATATCGTAGTTAACAGACATATACAAACACAGGTGACATATATAATCACCAAAGACCTACGGAATACCAAGAGAAGACTACTCAACATTCTGTCATAACGTACCTGGGAAAAGGATCCCAGGAAAAAGAGACATCTGTATATGTGTAAAAGAACCACATCTTCGACACCTACAATAAGCCAAACATTGTAATCAAACTTGCTGTAATAAAAAATAAAAATTTAAAATAAAAATACGAACAAGAAGTAGGGAGACAAACTTGAGGGGCTTTCTCCTGGCATATTCCATTCTAAATTCCAATCTAGAACAGGACTTCCATTGAGGCTCTGCTGCCCTAGTAACCAGATTTGGTAAGGGAGAACTGCTGCCAGCTTGTGGCCGTTTCACACAACAGCAGCTTTAATCCCAGCGCTAATGGTCAGTTGATATTCAAAATCATTGCAGGCCTGTAAATGACACCTGCCCTGAAAACAAATCCTGGGGTCACATATCGACCAAAAAATTCAAAGGACGTCCATATTTCAAAACGACCGTTTCAAAAGTCATATTTTATGCACATTAGTGTTCTGCTTCTTTGTCTTTCTTTCTTTTTTCGTTAAAAAAACGGGAATGGAAAAAGGCAACCCTCAGAATGGGCGAAAACGTTCACAAACGAATCAATGGACAAAGGTTTAATCTCCAATATATATAAACAGCTCATGCAGCTTAATATTAAAAAAACAAACAACCCAATACAAAAATGGGCAGAAGTTCTAAAGAGACGTTTCTTCAAAGAAGACACAGAGATGGCCAAGACGCACATGAAAAGCTGCTCAACATCACTAATTATTAGAGAAATGCAAATCAAAACTACAATGAGGTATCACCTCACACCTGTTAGGATCGGCATCATCAGAAAATCTACAAACAACAAATTCTGGGGAGGGTGTGGACAAAAGGAGCCCTCTTCCACTATTGGTGGGAATGTAAATTGATACCGTCACTATGGAGAACAGTATGGAGTTTCCTTTAAAAAACTAGAAGTAGAATTACCATCTGATCCAGCATTCCCACTTCTGGGCATATACCCAGAGAAAACCATAAATAAAAAAGGCACATTCACCACAATGTTCATTGCAGCACTATTTACAATAGCCAGGTAATGGAAGCAAACTAAATGCCCACAGACAGATGAATGGATAAAGATGGGGTACATATATAAAATGGAATATTACTCGGCCATAAAAAGGAATGAAACTGGGTCATTTGTAGAGACATCGATGGATCTAGAGACTCTCATATAGAATGAAGTAAGTCAGAAAGAGGAAAACAAATATTGTATATTAATGCATATATGTGGAACCTAAAAGATGGTACAGATGAACTGGTTTGCAGGGAAGAAATAGAGACACAGAGGTAGAGAACAAACCTATGGACACCAAGTGTGGGAAGGCATAGGGTGGTGGTGGTGGGATTAGTTGGGAGATTGGGATTGACCTGTATACATGTATATGCATAAAATACATAACTGATAATAACCTGCTGTATAAAAAAGTAAATAAAATTAAATTTCAAAAATTTAAAAAATAAAATTTAAAATAAAACAGAAAAAAGTTCTTCCCTTCACACAGATGTATTTATAGGAATGAATTATTTCCATGCTTATATCTATAAATACATAAAAGAGGAATAAAATCTAACTTGAACCATAAACGAAAAAAAACCTGAACCCACCAGTTATACAGAGGAAAACCCTATCAGGGCACTTGCTCCAGCGGTAAACAATTCTGAAATTGGTCAGAGGTGTGGAATCATCTCCCGTCCAGCTAGCACCCACACCCCACGCAAGGAGCGTCCTCATTGCAAAGCTGGGAGACCGTGCCGAGGCATCTCTGAATAAAGGTGAGCTGAGCCCCAGGCCAGCTGCTGGTGAACTTTTCCCACTCTTCCCAGGTAAAACACCTAAATATGTACAAGGGCTTTAAAGCCTAGAGGAAGGGCCATCGAGCCACACAAGCGACAGCACGCAGACCAACATGGTGCCTGCAGGTCAGCCAGGGTGGTCCTGGCCCCGGGTGCTCTTCCGGAAGCTTCCCATTGTCCTGCTGAGATACCCCTCGTGTCCCGAACCCCACTGCTTTTTTCCTTCCTCACCTCTGTCCGGAGAGAAATTCCAGCGGAAGGTATGCGTGACACATCCTCTTCTTTACAGGAGGCAGCCTGGCAACTCCTGCAGAAAGGTCAGCAGAACCCCACTCACACCGGGCCACCAACAAAGCTGTGGCCCCTCACTCCCTCCCACCAGCACAGCCCCGAGACTGCTGACGGGGCAGAGAATATGGAGTCAGGCACAGGTTCAGGGGCAATTGCTGCCTGGAGCGCTATTTATATTGACCTCAACCAGGCACACCTGGGGAGGGCCGGCCGGCAGGATAAGGCTGCCCACGTCAGCTAATCCACAACCCGCAGGGAATCACATTGTTGAAAATGGACCTCGCTAAGGCAGAATAGAAGCCAAGGAAAATAAGGACACAATGCCATTTGCAGCACCGTAGATGAGTCTAGAGGTAATCATGTGACTTGTAGTAAGTCAGAAAGTGAAAGACACATATCATATCATATCACTTATAGGTGTTACCTAAAAATGGATACCAGGGCAGATATTTCCACGGAGAAGGGCAATCACAGATTCATTAAACACACTTATGGTTCACCAATGGAAAGGTGTGAGGATTGGTTTCATTACGATATCGGGGTTAACAGACTTATAAAAACACAGGTGACATATATAATCACCAAAGACCTACGGAATACCAAAAGACTACTCAACATTCTGTCATAACGTACATGGGAAAAGGATCCCAGGAAAAACAGACATCTGTATATGTGTAAAAGAACCACGTCTTCCACACCTCCAACAAGCCAAACATTGTAATCAAACTTGCTGTAATAAAAAATAAAACTTAAATTAAAAACACAAACAATAAGTAGGGAGACAAACTTGAGGGGCTTTCTCCTGGCACATTCCATTCTAAATTCGAATCTGCAACAGGACTTCCATTGAGGCTCTGTTGCCCTAGTAACCAGATTTGGTAAGGGATAACTGCTGCCACCTTGTGGCCGTTTCACACAACAGCAGCTTTAATCCCAGCGCTAATGGTCAGTTGATATTCAAAATCATTGCAGGCCTGTAAATGACACCTGCCCTGAAAACAAATCCTGGGGTCACATATCGACGAAAACATTCAAAGGACGTCCATATTTCAAAACGACCGTTTCAAAAGGCATATTTTATGCACATTAGTTTTCTGCTTCTTTTTCTTTCTTTCTTTTTTGATTAAAAAACGGGAATGGAAAAAGGCATCCCTCAGACTGGGCGAAAATAGTTGCAAACGAATCAATGGACAAAGTTTTAATGTCCAATATGTATAAACAACACATGCAGCTTAATATTAAAAAAACAAACAACCCAATACAAAAATGGGCAGAAGATCTAAAGAGACGTTTCTTTAAAGAAGACACAGAGATGGCCAAGACGCACATGAAAAGCTGCTCAACAGCACTAATTATTAGAGAAATGCAAATCAAAACTACAATGAGGTATCACCTCACACCTGTTAGGATCGGCATCATCAGAAAATCTACAAACAACAAATTCTGGGGAGGGTGTGGACAAAAGGAGCCCTCTTCCACTATTGGTGGGAATGTAAATTGATACCGTCACTATGGAGAACAGTATGGAGTTTCCTTTAAAAAACTAGAAATAGAATTACCATCTGATCCAGCAATCCCACTTCTGGGCATATACCCAGAGAAAACCAGAAATCAAAAAGGCACATTCACCACAATGTTCATTGCAGCACTATTTAAAATAGCCAGGTAATGGAAGCAACCTAAATGCCCACAGACAGATGAATGGATAAAGATGGGGTACATATATAAAATGGAATATTACTCGGCCATAAAAAGGAATGAAACTGGGTCATTTGTAGAGACATCGATGGATCTAGAGACTGTCATACAGAATGAGGTAAGTCAGAAAGAGGAAAACAAATATTGTATATTAATGCATATATGTGGAACCTAAAAAATGGTACAGATGAACTGGTTTGCAGGGAAGAAATAGAGACACAGAGGTAGAGAACAAACGTATGGACACCAAGTGTGGGAAGCCATGGGGTGGTGGTGGTGGGATTAGTTGGGAGATTGGGATTGACCTGTATACATGTATATGCATAAAATACATAACTGATAATAACCTGATGTATAAAAATGTAAATAAAATTAAATTTCAAAATTTTAAAAAATAAAATTTAAAAATAAAACAGAAAAAAGTTCTTCCCTTCACACACATGTATTTATAGGAATGAATTATTTCCATGCTTATATCTATAAATACATAAAAGAGGAATAAAATCTAACTTGAACCATAAACGAAAAAAAACCTGAACCCACCAGTTATACAGAGGAAAACCCTATCAGGGCACTTGCTCCATGGGTAAACAATTCTGAAATTGGTCAGAGGTGTGGAATCATCTCCCATCCAGCTAGCACCCACCCCCCACGCAAGGAGCGTCCTCATTGCAAAGCTGGGAGACCGTGCCGAGGCATCTCTGAATAAAGGTGAGCTGAGCCCCAGGCCAGCTGCTGCTGAACTGTGCCCACCCTTCGCAGGTAAAACACCTGAATATGTACAAGGGCTTGAAAGCCTAGAGGAAGGGCCGTGGAGCCACACTAGCGACAGCACGCAGGCCAACTTGGTGCCTGCAGGCCAGCCAGGGTGGTCCTGGCCCCGGGTACTCTTCCGGAAGCTTTCCATTGTCCTGCCTGTGATACCCCTCCTGTCCCGGCCCCCACTGCTTTTTTCCTTCCTCACCTCTGTCCGGAGAGAAATTCCAGCGGAAGGTATGGGTGACACATCCTCTTCTTTACAGGTGGCAGCCTGGCAACTCCTGCAGAAAGGCCAGCAGTGCCCCACTCACACCGGGCCGCCAACAAAGCTGTGGCCCCTCATTCCCTCCCACCAGCTCAGCCCCGAGACTGCTGACGGGGCAGAGAGTATGGAGTCAGGCACAGCTTCAGGGGCTATTGCTGCCTGGACCGCTGTTTATATTGACCTCAACCAGGCACACCTGGGGAGGGCCGGCCGGCAGGGTAAGGCTGCCCAGGTCAGCTAATCCACAACCCTCAGGGAATCACATTGTTTAAAATGGACCTCGCTAAGGCAGAATAGAAGCCAAGGAAAATAAGGACACAATGCCATTTGCAGCACCGTAGATGAGTCTAGAGGTAATCACGTGACTTGTAGTAAGTCAGAAAGTGAAAGACACATATCATATCATATCACTTATAGGTGTTACCTAAAAATGGATACCAGGGCAGATATTTCCACGGAGAAGGGCAATCACAGATTCATTAAACAAACTTATGGTTCACCAATGGAAAGGTGTGAGGATTGGTTTCATTACGATATCGGGGTTAACAGACATATACAAACACAGGTGACATATATAATCACCAAAGACCTACGGAATACCAAGAGAAGACTACTCAACATTCTGTCATAACGTACCTGGGAAAAGGATCCCAGGAAGAACAGACATCTGTATATGTGTAAAAGAACCACATCTTCGACACCTACAATAAGCCAAACATTGTAATCAAACTTGCTGTAATAAAAAATAAAAATTTAAATTAAAAATACGAACAAGAAGTAGGGAGACAAACTTGAGGGGCTTTCTCCTGGCACATTCCATTCTAAATTCCAATCTAGAACACGACTTCCATTGAGGCTCTGCTGCCCTAGTAACCAGATTCGTAAGGGAGAACTGCTGCCACCTTGTGGCCGTTTCACACAACAGCAGCTTTAATCCCAGCGCTAATGGTCAGTTGATATTCAATATCATTGCAGGCCTGTAAATGACACCTGCCCTGGAAGCAAATCCTGGGGTCACATATCGACCAAAAAATTCAAAGGACGTCCATATTTCCAAACGACCGTTTCAAAAGGCATATTTTATGCACATTAGTGTTCTGCTTCTTTGTCTTTCTTTCTTTTTTCGTTGAAAAGACGGGAATGGAGAAAGGCATCCCTCAGAATGGGCGAAAATCGTTACAAACGAATCAATGGACAAAGGTTTAATCTCCAATATATATAAGCAGCTCATGCAGCTTAATATTAAAAAAACAAACAACCCAATACAAAAATGGGCAGAAGTTCTAAAGAGACGTTTCTTCAAAGAAGACACAGAGATGGCCAAGACGCACATGAAAAGCTGCTCAACAGCACTAATTATTAGAGAAATGCAAATCAAAACTACAATGAGGTATCACCTCACACCTGTTAGGATCGGCATCATCAGAAAATCAACAAACAACAAATTCTGGGGAGGGTGTGGACAAAAGGATCCCTCTTCCACTATTGGTGGGAATGTAAATTGATACCGTCACTATGGAGAAGAGTATGGAATTTCCTTTAAAAAACTAGAAGTAGAATTACCATCTGATCCAGCATTCCCACTTCTGGGCATATACCCAGAGAAAACCATAAATCAAAAAGGTACATTCACCACAATGTTCATTGCAGCACTATTTACAATAGCCAGGTAATGGAAGCAACCTAAATGCCCACAGACAGATGAATGGATAAAGATGGGGTACATATATAAAATGGAATATTACTCGGCCATAAAAAGGAATGTAACTGGGTCATTTGTAGAGACATCGATGGATCTAGAGACTGTCATATAGAATGAAGTAAGTCAGAAAGAGGAAAACAAATATTGTATATTAATGCATATATGTGGAACCTAAGATATTTTACAGAGGAACTGGTTTGCAGGGAAGAAATAGAGACACAGAGGTAGAGAACAACCGTATGGACACCAAGTGTGGGAAGCCATGGTGTGGTGGTGGTGGGATGAGATGGGAGATTGGGATTGACCTGCATACAAGTATATGCATAAAATACATAACTAATAATAACCTGCTGTATAAAAAAATTAGAAAAATTAAATTTCAAAATTTTACAAAATAAAATTTAAAAATAATAGAGAAAAAAGTTCTTCCCTTCACACAGATGTATTTATAGGAATGAATTATTTCCATGCTTATATCTATAAATACATAAAAGAGGAATAAAATCTAACTTAAACCATAAAAGAAAAAAAAACCTGAACCCACCAGTTATACAGTGGAAAACCCTATCAGGGCACTTGCTCCAGCGGTAAACAATTCTGAAATTGGTCAGAGGTGGGGAATCATATCCCATACAGCCAGCAACCCACACCCCATGCAAGGAGCGTCCTCATTGCAAAGCTGGGGGACCGTGCCGAGGCATCTCTGAATAAAGGTGAGCTGAGCCCCAGGCCAGCTGCTGCTGAACTGTTCCCACCCTTCCCAAGTTAAACACCTGAATATGTACAAGGGCTTATGAGCCCAGAGGAAGGGCCACGGATCCACACAAGCGACAGCACGCAGGCCAACATGGTGCCTGCAGGTCAGCCAGGGTGGTCCTGTCCCCGGGTGCTCTTCCGGAAGCTTCCCATTGTCCTGCTGAGATACCCCACCTGTCCCGACCGCCACTGCTTTTCTCCTTCCTCACCTCTGTCCGGAGAGAAATTCCAGCGGAAGGTATGGGTGACACATCCTCTTCTTTACAGGAGGCAGCCTGGCAACTCCTGCAGAAAGGTCAGCAGAACCCCACTCACACCGGGCCACCAACAAAGCTGTGGCCCCTCACTCCCTCCCACCAGCACAGCCCCGAGACTGCTGACGGGGCAGAGAATATGGAGTCAGGCACAGGTTCAGGGGCTATTGCTGCCTGGAGCGCTGTTATATTGACCTCAACCAGGCACACCTGGGGAGGGCCGGCCCCAGGATAAGGCTGCCCACGTCAGCTAATCCACAACCCGCAGGGAATCACATTGTTGAAAATGGACCTCGCTAAGTCAGAATAGAAGGCAAGGAAAAAAAGGACACAATGCCATTTGCAGCACCGTAGATGAGTCTAGAGGTAATCACGTGACATGTAGTAAGTCAGAAAGTGAAAGACACATATCATATCATATCACTTATAGGTGTTACCTAAAAATGGATACCAGGGCAGATATTTCCACGGAGAAGGGCAATCACAGATTCATTAAACAAACTTACGGTTCACCAATGGAAAGGTGTGAGGATTGGTTTCATTACGATATCGGGGTTAACAGACTTATACAAACACAGGTGACATATATAATCACCAAAGACCTACGGAATACCAAAAGACTACTCAACATTCTGTCATAAGGTACATGGGAAAAGGATCCCAGGAAAAACAGACATCTGTATATGTGTAAAAGAACCACATCTTCCACACCTCCAACAAGTCAAACATTGTAATCAAACTTGCTGTCATAAAAAATAAATATTAAATTAACAACACAAACAAGAAGTAGGGAGACAAACTTGAGGGGCTTTCTCCTGGCACATTCCATTCTAAATTCCAATCTAGAACACGACTTCCATTGAGGCTCTGCTGCCCTAGTAACCAGATTTGGTAAGGGAGAACTGCTGCCACCTTGTGGCCGTTTCACACAACAGCAGCTTTAATCCCAGCGCTAATGGTCAGTTGATATTCAAAATCATTGCAGGCCTGTAAATGACACCTGCCCTGAAAACAAATCCTGGGGTCACATATCGACCAAAAAATTCAAAGGACGTCCATATTTCAAAACGACCGTTTCAAAAGGCATATTTTACGCACATTAGTGTTCTGCTTCTTTGTCTTTCTTTCTTTTTTGGTTAAAAAGACGGGAATGGAAAAAGGCATCCCTCAGACTGGGCGAAAATCGTTGCAAACGAATCAATGGACAAAGGTTTAATCTCCAATATATATAAACAGCTCATGCAGCTTAATATTAAAAAAACAAACAACCCAATACAAAAATGGGCAGAAGTTCTAAAGAGACGTTTCTTCAAAGAAGACACAGAGATGGCCAAGACGCACATGAAAAGCTGCTCAAGAGCACTAATTATTAGAGAAATGCAAATCAAAACTACAATGAGGTATCACCTCACACCTGTTAGGATCGGCATCATCAGAAAATCTACAAACAACAAATTCTGGGGAGGGTGTGGACAAAAGGAGCCCTCTTCCACTATTGGTGGGAATGTAAATTGATACCGTCACTATGGAGAAGAGTATGGAGTTTCCTTTAAAAAATTAGAAATAGAATTACCATCTGATCCAGCAATCCCACTTCTGGGCATATACCCAGAGAAAACCATAAATCAAAAAGGCACATTCACCACAGTGTTCATTACAGCACTATTTACAATAGCCAGGTAATGGAAGCAGCCTAAATGCCCACAGACAGATGAATGGATAAAATTGGGGTACACATATCAAATGGAATATTACTCGGCCATAAAAAGGAATGAAACTGGGTCATTTGTAGAGACATCGATGGATTTAGAGACTGTCATACAGAATGAAGTAAGTCAGAAAGAGGAAAACAAATATTGTATAATAATGCATATATGTGGAACCTAAAAGATGGTACAGATGAACTCGTTTGCAGGGTAGAAATAGAGACACAGAGGTAGAGAACAAACATATGGACACCAAGTGTGGGAAGCCATGGGGTGGTGGTGGTGGGATGAGTTGGGAGATTGGGATTGACCTGTATACATGTATGTGCATAAAATACATAACTGATAATAACCTGCTGTATAAAAAAGTAAATAAAATTAAATTTCAAAATTTTAAAAAATAAAATTTAAAAATAAAACAGAAAAATGTTCTTCCCTTCACAAACATGTATTTATAGGAATGAATTATTTCCATGCTTATATCTATAAATACATAAAAGAGGAATAAAATTTAACTTGAACCATAAACGAAAAAAAACCTGAACCCACCATTTATACAGAGGAAAACCCTATCAGGGCACTTGCTCCAGCGGTAAACAATTCTGAAATTGCTCAGAGGTGTGGAATCATCTCCCATCCAGCTAGCACCCACCCCCCACGCAAGGATCGTCCTCATTGCAAAGCTGGGAGACCGTGCCGAGGCATCTCTGAATAAAGGTGAGCTGAGCCCCAGGCCAGCTGCTGCTGAACTGTTCCCACCCTTCGCAGGTAAAACACCTGAATATGTACAAGGGCTTGAAAGCCTAGAGGAAGGGCCGTGGAGCCACACTAGCGACAGCACGCAGGCCAACTTGGTGCCTGCAGGCCAGCCAGGGTGGTCCTGGCCCCGGGTACTCTTCCGGAAGCTTTCCATTGTCCTGCCTGTGATACCCCTCCTGTCCCAGCCCCCACTGCTTTTTTCTTTCCTCACCTCTGTCCGGAGAGAAATTCCAGCGGAATGTATGGGTGACACATCCTCTTCTTTACAGGTGGCAGCCTGGCAACTCCTGCAGAAAGGCCAGCAGTGCCCCACTCACACCGGGCCGCCAACAAAGCTGTGGCCCCTCATTCCCTCCCACCAGCTCAGCCCCGAGACTGCTGACGGGGCAGAGAGTATGGAGTCAGGCACAGCTTCAGGGGCTATTGCTGCCTGGAGCGCTGTTTATATTGACCTCAACCAGGCACACCTGGGGAGGGCCGGCCGGCAGGGTAAGGCTGCCCAGGTCAGCTAATCCACAACCCTCAGGGAATCACATTGTTGAAAATGGACCTCGCTAAGGCAGAATAGAAGCCAAGGAAAATAAGGACACAATGCCATTTGCAGCACCGTAGATGCGTCTAGAGGTAATCACGTGACTTGTAGTAAGTCAGAAAGTGAAAGACACATATCATATCATATCACTTATAGGTGTTACCTAAAAATGGATACCAGGGCAGATATTTCCACGGAGAAGGGCAATCACAGATTCATTAGCAAACTTATGGTACACCAAAGGAAAGGTGTGAGGATTGGTTTCATTACGATATCGGGGTTAACCGACATATACAAACACAGGTGACATATATAATCACCAAAGACCTACGGAATACCAAGAGAAGACTACTCAACATTCTGTCATAACGTACCTGGGAAAAGGATCCCAGGAAGAAGAGACATCTCTATAAGTGTAAAAGAACCACATCTTCGACACCTACAATAAGCCAAACATTGTAATCAAACTTGCTGTAATAAAAAATAAAAATTTAAATTAAAAATACGAACAAGAAGTAGGGAGACAAACTTGAGGGGCTTTCTCCTGGCACATTCCATTCTAAATTCCAATCTAGAACACGACTTCCATTGAGGCTCTGCTGCCCTAGTAACCAGATTTGGTAAGGGAGAACTGCTGCCAGCTTGTGGCCGTTTCACACAACAGCAGCTTTAATCCCAGCGCTAATGGTCAGTTGATATTCAAAATCATTGCAGGCCTGTAAATGACACCTGCCCTGAAAACAAATCCTGGGGTCACATATCGACCAAAAAATTCAAAGGACGTCCATATTTCAAAACGACCGTTTCAAAAGGCATATTTTATGCACATTAGTGTTCTGCTTCTTTGTCTTTCTTTCTTTTTTCGTTAAAAAGACGGGAATGGAAAAAGTCATCCCTCAGACTGGGCGAAAATTGTTGCAAACGAATCAATGGACAAAGGTTTAATCTCCAATATATATAAACAGCTCATGCAGCTTAATATTAAAAAAACAAACAACCCAATACAAAAATGGGCAGAAGTTCTAAAGAGACGTTTCTTCAAAGAAGACACAGAGATGGCCAAGACGCACATGAAAAGCTGCTCAACAGCACTAATTATTAGAGAAATGCAAATCAAAACTACAATGAGGTATCACCTCACACCTGTTAGGATCGGCATCATCAGAAAATCTACAAACAACAAATTCTGGAGAGGGTGTGGACAAAAGGAGCCCTCTTCCACTATTGGTGGGAATGTAAATTGATACCGTCACTATGGAGAAGAGTATGGAGTTTCCTTCAAAAAACTAGAAATAGAATTACCATCTGATCCAGCAATCCCACTTCTGGGCATATACCCAGAGAAAACCATAAATCAAAAAGGCACATTCACCACAATGTTCATTGCAGCACTATTTACAATAGCCAGGTAATGGAAGCAACCTAAATGCCCACAGACAGATGAATGGATAAAGATGGGGTACATATATAAAATGGAATATTACTCGGCCATAAAAAGGAATGAAACTGGGTCATTTGTAGAGACATCGATGGATCTAGAGACTGTCATATAGAATGAAGTAAGTCAGAAAGAGGAAAACAAATATTGTATATTAATGCATATATGTGGAACCTAAAAGATGGTACAGATGAACTGGTTTGCAGGGAAGAAATAGAGACACAGAGGTAGAGAACAAACGTATGGACACCAAGTGTGGGAAGCCATAGGGTGGTTGTGGTGGGATGAGTTGGGAGATTGGGATTGACCTGTATACATGTATATGCATAAAATACATAACTGATAATAATCTGCTGTATAAAAAAGTAAATAAAATTAAATTTCAAAATTTTAAAAAATAAAATTTAAAAATAAAACAGAAAAAAGTTCTTCCCTTCACACACATGTATTTATAGGAATGAATTATTTCCATGCTCTTAAGGGTGTTTCTGTTCCCTGGACTCTATTATGGCCTCCTTGTCAATATTTGGCATCATAGCTAAGAAACAAAAATATCATCTACATTCCTTTTTGTAGTCTTTCTTCCCCATTCTCATTGCTAGTAATTTTCATATTTGGGTCTGTTTTCTGTATCTTGTAAACAGAGCGTTATGCTCATTTCTAGTCTTAATGCTAACATACAATAAATGTGCAGATACCGAATAGATTTTGGAGAAGTGCAACATATAGTTGGTACATGTGTGATCTGTGTGTATTCATATAATTTATACTTTTTCTCTATTTTCTTCCTTTGGTGTGAGCTAAGATTCTCTGCTTTTGTGACTAGCGCTCCTGAATACTAATCCCTGAATTTAATTCACCAAAAATTGTCAAAAATAATAATAATATGGGGAAAGAGAGAGTGATAGAGGGAGAAGAACAAACAATCAGGCAAGGGCAGTACTGTGAATTATTAGGGTCTTCTTAATAACATTATGTTAGTCTAGAGGAAATGACCGTAAGGATCATCATTGAGCCCAGTTGGTCTTTATTGACTGCTAGAGACATCCCTGAGTTCTGTTCTTAGTCTCCAACTGTATGATGACTACTGTCTGGAAGTATTATTTGAACAACTAAAGTGACTTAATGGAAAAGGAATATGTCTTTAGAGAAGCAACAGTAATTTTTCTATCTGATTAAAAAGCAGTGTTGACTGTCTGGAAACCTCAGTCATATTTGTAAGCAGAAAAGCATTGGCTATTAAAAGTGGATGATGTACAGAGATGAGCAGAAACTTTTTCGATAGGTATACCTGGATTTAATTCTCACTTCTACCACTTGGCAGCTGGACAGCCTTAGGCAAGTTTCATACCTCCCTGAAATTCACTTAATTCAGTCTGTAAAATGGCATAATAACTTATTATAGCATCCTTTTAGGAATTTTAAATCAGTTATTGAAATAAAAGTACACACTATATAGACAAGTATGGATTCCTCAATAGGTGTTTGACCTTTCATTTCTCCAGTATCCCACCCCCATCAAATAAAGAAAAATACTTTTTAAAATTTATGAATATTTCATTGTTCTAAAGTTAAAGCCATAAAAATAAAAATAATCAAATGACTTACTCTCATACTATTAGAAGAACAAAAAAATAGGTGTTCATGAGAGTTCAGAATTAGAATACAAGTTTTCATTAGGCACCTGTTTATGTATGCTATTCTGCTCTTTAAAATAAATAATTAAATTTGAAAGACTTTTTTCCTCACTTTGAAGACTTCATTCGTTTACAAATTATATATCAACCTATGCTAAATATTATACCGACCCATGCTAATGAATTCAGTACAGAAAACAAAAAACACTGCACTCAAGCAAACTACATATATATGTGTATATATATATTACTTAAATGTATTTGTATCCTAGCATGTCTCCTAAAGCATTGTGGTAACTCACCGGAATACACACAATCAAATATAATGGCAAAAGCACTTAATATAAACAGGGCCAAGGAAACATAGACAGAAGATGAAGAAAAGATGAGGGAAATGTAAACAGGAGGAAGTGTAGTTAATCAGGTTGTATGCTTTGACCTTAAGATTCTCTGTGTGGGGACTTCCCTGGTGGCACAGTGGTTGGGAATCCGCCTGCCAGTGCAGGGGACATGGGTTTGAGCCCTGGTCCGGGAAGATCCCACATGCCGCGGAGCAAATAAGCCCATGTGCCACAACTACTGAGCCTGTGCTCTAGGGCCCATGAGCCACAACTACTGAAGCCCGCGTGCCACAACTACTGAAGCCCCAGCGCCTAGAGCCCGTGCTCCGCAACAAGAGAAGCCACAGCAATGAGGAGCCCACACACCACAACGAAGAGTAGCTCCCGCTCGCCCCAACTAGAGAAAGTCCGTATGCAGCAACAAAGACCCAACATAGCCAAATATAAATAATAGGTAAATTTATTTTTAAAAAAAAGTTCTCCCTGGATAAAACAACATGTAAATAATTGGGTGCAAAGCCACATTATTTGAAGGTGCCAGACTGCATATTAACAGTCTGACACAAAGGGACAGCAGAGGAAATCTATTCAAAGATAAAGATTTTTAAATCTTTGCAGTTTGAAACCTTTTAGAGCAAGTATAATGAGCTCGACACACATTTCAACACTCAACATGTTAATCACATGTTCAAAGTATGTCTCAAAGTCATTGGAAATAGCTGTTGTCTCTGTCCCTGATATCCAAAACTGATCTGTGATGTGTAAAACTCAGGAGGTATTGATATCCACTTTTTGGCATCTGAACAGGAAACAAAGTTGTTTTGCAGTGATAATAAAGAATGAAGTAAATGCAAAAGGATACAAAAGACAAAGTACTGAGGGAATGTATTAACAAAACGAGTCAAACTAAATTCTGGTGAACTGGGGCCTACGATTGTACACGCTCCATGGAAATACCCCAGCCTAAATACTGGCATAGGAGGAAGGGTACTGCAAAGCCCATCACAGTATAATCCTTTAAAATGTCCCTTTCAAGGTTGGCTCCACTCAACACTGAGTATAGGAAATCTTCACATCAGGGAGAAACACTGGCTGCCCAATGACTGACCAAGAAATTAACACACTAATGAATAAATGATGCTAATGTATTTCTATCCCTGACAACGGGAAGCAGCACACACCCTGTGTCAATGGTATGTCCTCTTTCCCACTTTTCTAAATGGTAAATTATGTTTTTCCCTTCATTGCTTTATATCATGTGTGGCAGGCATGAGGGGAAATGGCTATCAATGGTTCTGTTATTGATTTCTACCTTCATTTCCCTGTGGCTAAAGAAGATACTTTGTATGATTTCAATTTCTTAAAAATGTATTGGTACTTGTATTGTGGCCTAACATATGGTCTTTCCCGGAGAATGTTCCATGTGTACTTTAGAAAAATGTGTATTCTGCTGTTGTTGAGTGCAGTGATCTATATATGGCTGTTAGGTTTCATTGGGTAAATGTGTTATTCAGTCCCCATACCTCTCGACTGATCTTCTGTCTAGATGTGTTATCCATTATTGAAAGCAAGGTATTGATCTCCAATTATTTTAGAACTATCTATTTCTTCCTTCAATTCTGTCAATGTTTGCTTCACATATTGGGGGGTTGTTTGGTACATATTTGTTTATAGTTGTTATATCTTCTTGATAGATTGAACTTGTTATCAACATATAGTGGCCTCCTTTTCCTCTTGTGATAGTTTTTGATTTAAAGTTTAATTTATGTGATAGTAACATAGCCATCCCAGATCTATCTTCCTTCCTTCCTTCCTTTCTTTTTCTGTCTCTCTTTCTTTCTTGTTTGTTACTATTTGCATGGGATATTTTATTCTATGCTTTAACTTTCAAGCAACTTGTATCTTTTGAAATCAAGTGAGTTTTTTGAGGACAGCATGTACTTGGATTATGGTTGTTTTTAAAGTCCATTCTGCCAATGTTCATCTTTTTATTGGAGAGCTTAATCCACTTACTTTTTCAAAAATTACTGATGAGGAAGAACTTAATTCTGTCTGTTTCCTGCTTATTTTCTGTATGTCTTATGCATTTTTTGCCCCTCATTTATTCCATTACTGACTTCTGTGCTTAGCCGATTTTCTTGTGGTGAACTCTTGATTCCCTTTTCATTTCTTTTTGCATATAGTCTATTGATATTTTCTTTGTGGTTATCAAGAAGATTACATTTACCATTCTAAAGTTAAAACAATATAATTTCAATTGAAACCAACTTCAGTAGCACACAGAAACTCTGTTCCTCTACAGTTCCGTTCTCCTCTTTACATTATTGTTGTCACAAATTACACCTTTATACTTTGTGAGCCCAATAACATGTATTTATGATTATTTTATGCATTTGTTTTTCAATCATGTAAGAAATAAAAAGTAGTGTTACAAGCCAATAACACAATACTGGCTTTAGTATTTGCCCATGTATTTATCTTTACTGGAGATTTCTATTTCTTTCTATAGCTTCGTGTTGCTGTCTAGTGTCCTTTGATTTCAACCTGAAGGTTCAATTTAGCATTTCTCATAGGGCAGTGGTAGGAAGTTGTAAAACAAACGCCCTCAGCCTTTGTTCATCTGGGAATGCATTCATTTCTCCCTAAGTTTTGAAACCAGTTTGGCCAAATATAGAATTTTGGGTGGACAATTTTTTTCTTTCAGCACCTTAAATATGTCTGGCCTCTTGCTTCCGTGGTTTCATACAGGAAATTAGCTCTAATCTTTTTGAGGATCCCTGCTTTGTAACAAATGTCTTTTTTCTTTCTCCTTTGTGAGAAAAGATTCTTTCTGTGTCTTTTGGCTTCTGAGAGTTTGATTTACTGTCTCTTGCTGTGGGGTTCTTTGAATTTCTCTTAGTCCTGAAATCAGCCAAAGATTTATAGCAACCAAACTCATACTGAACCAGGGAAGAGGCAATTTGAAAATGGCAGGAAAGCTTTGTGGCATTTTTACTTGCCCTCGCCCCATCCACTGTTAGTGTAGTGATGGTCTTAAAGTGGTGGAGTCTTAATGCAGTGATAGTCTTAAAGTAGCAGCAGACCATTCCTAGTATGGGACCCTCAATCGTGCTTGAGGAGGGAGCAGAAGAGACCGTACTGTCAGATTATTCTGTGTATCTGTTCTAACCTGTCTGGGAGCTACCTGAAGGACTGACACAAGATGCTTATCTGTGTCTTAGCTAACTCGGAACACAGTCTGGAAAAGCAGCGGTCATTGCTCAAAAGAAGTGCAAGGTGAACTAACAAAGCACAGATGGCTGGGACAGAAGACTGTGCACTGAAATACAATAGACCCCATGAGATGCAGGAGCCAAAGTTGGGGGACATTCTTTGGGAAATTAGAACCTACAGAAAGTACACATGTGTCCAGAGAAATTAAGAAAGCCACATGCATACTCAAGATAAGATGCATATTCTGAAAACACCAGAGGAGTCTCTAAGCTTTTACCATGGGCTGAGCACTGAACTCAGTGCAGGTCAGCTAAATGTTGAAGGAGTGATCCAGCAATCTGCACAATGGGCAGAGGTGTGTGGTTTTGAGTGTGCATGTGGATGTGCTTGTGTATATTTATTTTTGTTTGTTTTAGGTGCAGGAATTCAAGGAAATCTCTGTCAAAACATTAGTTAAACATGAAGTAAAGGAACAGAGACTTCAGTGCGTACATACGATAAGGAAAACAGTCATTGCAAAAATAGTTTGGAAAGGTCCCTAAACAAACAGACTACTATAGCCTTCAACAATCAAAAGCCCAGGAAACCTTGGGAAAGTGGGAGAATCTGATTTCCATAGATACCACATTATAATATTTGAAAGACAAATTTTCAACCAAAAAAAATCACAAGGTATACAAAGACATGGAAAAGTATGGTCCATTTAAGAAAACAAATTATTTGATGAAACCATCCCTAAGGAAGCCCAGACATTTCTCCACTGCATATTCTTGCCTCCTTTGTCATAGATTCATTGACCATAAGTGCATGGATTTCTTTCTGGGCTCTCTATTCTGTTCCAGTGATCGATGTTTTTGTGCCAGTACCATACTGTTTTGATTACTGTAGGTTTGTAGCACAGTCTGAAGCCAGGGAGCATGATTCCTCCAGTTGTGTTCTTCTTTCTCAAGACTGTTTTAACTATTCAGGATCTTTTGTGTTTCCATACAAACTTTAAAATTATTTGTTCTAGGTCTGTGGAAAATGCCCTTGATATGTTGATACAGACTGCATTGAATCCGTAGCTTTCCTTGGGTATGATGGTCATTTTAACAATATTAATTCTTCCAATCCGTGACCATGGTATATCTTTCCAGCTGTTTGTGTCATCTTTAATTTCTTGTATCAGTGTCGTATAGTTCCCTGGGTACAGGTCTTTTACCTCCTTAGGCAGATTTATTCTTATGTATTTTATTCTTTTTTACATGATTGTAACTGGGATTGCTTCCTTAATTTCTCTTTCTGATAGTTCACTGTTAGTGTATAGAAATACAGTAGATTTCTATATATAAATTTTGTATCCTGCAAATTTACCAAGTTCATTTTTGAGCTCTAATAATTTTTTGATGGTGTCTTTCAGATTTTCTATGTATCATGCCATCTGCAAACAGTGACAGTTTTACTTTTTCCTTTCCATTTTGGAGTCCTTTTATTTATTTACTTTTCTTGTCTGATTGCTGTGGCTAGGACTTCCAAAACTACCTTCAATAAAAGTGGTGAGAGTGGGCGTCCTTGTCTTGTTCCTGATCTTAGGGGAAATGCTTTCAGCTTTTCACCATTGAGTATGTTAACTATGAGCTTGTCATATATGGCCTTTATTATGTTGAGGTATGTTCCCTCTATGCCCACTTTCTGGAGAGTTTTTACTAGGAATGGATATTGAAGTTTTTTCAAAAGCTTTTTCTGCATCTATTGAGATGATCATATGGTTTTTAGTCTTCAATTTGTTACTGTGATGATGAGAGACCTAAGACAGCTACAGAGGCTAAGTGACCTTTCCTTCCCTGAATGGGTAGGTATCCTTGTTCTGCCTTCTAATTGAGTTAGTATCTGAGTAAAGAACTGCCAGGTGTCATTTAGTTCACAATACACTGCTGTGGCAATATAGAAATGAATTTGCCTAAATCATTTGGCTTTTCTAAATTATAGTAAATGAATATACTGAATGAATACTTCAACTTAAGGAAATGTTCTTCAAAGTATATTAATGTAGGCACTTCAGTGGAAAATTGAAAACAAAATAAGTAATTCAGGTAAAATTAAAGTACACTCAGTTGTATCCAGTTTCCTCTTGTAAATCTCTCTTTTTCATTTGAGTGGACAGTCACTGGAGAATATCTGACTTGGGGCTAAGGAGATCTAAGCCTTCTTGGCCACACTGTATTCTCTTATGTCATTTAATAAAGACACCAGTTGGGTTGCTGAAAAAATAGTGGGAAAAATCAATCCCTGACATCCAAAGGGCAGCTCTTGAAAATATGTGTATTCTTGTAGTCATTTTGCTCTTCTGGCCTCAGAAGTTTTAATCTTAACCTTAGCCCCTCATGCAGAAAGACTTTTTAAACCAATTCGCACATTACTCATTATGTGACTGTTGAATAAGAGAAACCCAGCTCTTTTCCTGTGCTTTCAACCAGTTATCTTCTTCAAAAATTTGTTTGGATTGTTATACCTTAATCTTGCCTGGCAAGGGACTTATGGGAAGGTTCTTATTGTTTGAAAGTTTGGTGCCAGTATCTGCAAAGAAAGAAGAAAGTAAAGAAGGAAAGGTGTGTTTATCAAACATCCCAATAGTTAAGGTGTGTGAAAGCAACTTTTGAAAAAGTTAATCTGTCAGAGTTTAGCCATATTATTACATTTTATTTTATTCATTGAACATAAATAATTATCAGTGAATCCTTTCTAGATTTTCTAGTTTCCCAAAGTTCCCTGTATTCACATTCTAAGGTGAAAAATGGTATTTTAAGTCACTGCTCTCCACCTTATATTATTTATAATCACTCCTCATGACCTCTTCCTTCAAAGAAACGTGATCCTGAGAAGTGTCCTTTGTTTGCCTTTGTGGAATAAGTGATGGGGATGCATCCTTGAGACCTGTGAGATGTTTAAATTGTGGCCTAATGAAACTAGGATGGAGAGTTCTGGAAAGATCTGGAAAGATGGCTGGTAGAGTATGGCCAGATGTGGGAGAAGAGACACGTACAGAGAGAGGGAGAGGAAATTTTCAGAGGGAGAAAATTAAATAATTCAATAAGTTTTGTTGTGTGGTGTGGGATGCAAGCCTTTCTCTCCCCCTTTCCTTCACAATCTCTTTGTTAAAGACTGTGTTTTTCATTAGTTTTACTGAGATAGGATTTGCCGTTTTCTTTGGATACTGAGAATGGACCCATGGAAACAGTTACATTTGGGTTATCTCTGACTATCTTTAATGAAGAACATAAATATTGGCCACACTATCTATGCACATGCTATCACCATGCCTTTTTTGTTCTCTGTTCATATATCTAAGTCCTCTTCTTTGAGGTCAATCTGAAATCTCATCTGAAATGTACATTTATTGATAGATTCAACCCATAATGAACTGCCCCTTCTTTGTCCTCCTTAGGCCCTGATTATTTATAAAAACTCATTTTTGAAGTTAGAAACTGTCCAATATGATATATTAGTTATTTCATCAGCATCTGTAATATCCTCAACACAGTTATAAGCTTTTGTGGGACTGGGATCATACATTCTGTAATTTTTCTCAGTACTTACACTTACTTTGATAAAAAGCGCATTCATTCATCTAAACATCATTTATTGAGTATTAATTAAATGCCTCAACTCAGTCAATATTGTTTGAATGAATGCATGCATGAATGAGGGAGTATGCAATAGGTAGCCTAATGTACCGCCCGATGTGAAAAAACCAAAAACATAAACACAAAAGCAAGCCAAAAAGTGGCCCAGGACTTTCTGTAAAATATCCTGCTTTTGTTGGATGAGGCCATGAAAATCAAGATGCTCCTGAAGAGCCGACCAAGAATAGTAAACAATTGAAATTCTCTCAGGCTTATTCAACCCTATCACTGGACACATTTATACCTCTCAGGAATGTTATTAAAAGAAGAGATTAATAAAGCTTTTATAGATGAGTTGATAAATCTCTAAATATTTAAATCTTCATTTCCTCCTAGGTTTCTCTATTTTGGGTTTCCAAAGGATTTCAAGAAACCACAGGATAATTAAAAAATTAGACATTATCTTTCTTACCTTCATGTTTTTTGATGGTAAACACCTTTTTATTTTCTCCATAGTGCTGCCCAATTTCCACCAGTACAGTTCTTAAGTGAATTTGGCTCTGGATGGTGGGATATATAAGATGTAAATGAATTGTTTGTATATGTTTTAGAATTCTTCAAAAGGGCCTGGCCATGGAAATGCATTGAATATTACTTAAATAAGTAAAGTAACTTCCTCAGAATTATTATTCTCTTCTGGTTAGGATACTCTCTGCCCTGGTTTGTTAAAATTTCCCTCTAGAGTGGTTTTAATTTTGTTTCTGATAGGGTCCTAGGATTTATTGCCACACCCATCCTGCATCTGTTTCTCTTTGAGTTACTCTCCTTGAAGTTTCTGATTCCTACAGGGCCTTACAGGTTAGTGACAACCTGGCCATCACAACTCTGGGAAGGACAGGCCTACTTTTCAGAGGTGTTGATGTTTTCTGTACCTGAAGGTTTTCAAGAGATATCAATCTTCCTCACCACCTCCCTTGGCCCTCTTAATGGACTAAGCAGTTCCTCATGAAATTTCTGTAGGATATCTGTACTAACTTCTCAATATTGTTCCATTCTGAGTCTAAATTCCTGGCCTCAAGGTAATGTTAGATTTCTAGCTCCAGCCCCTATTTACATAAGGCCTATACTAAGGAACGGAACCCATACACATCAGTCTGCTCTTATTTCTCTGGATTTCATTTCTCTGTTACTTTCGGAAACATGCAGGTGTTCCTTTCTTTCTTTTAATCTCAGCTATGTGCTTTTAACTTTTTCAAAATTGACCCAGAATTTACATGTGTCTCCAGTAAGAGTACATTAAATTGAGCTTAGTCTGCTCTTCTACTGACATATTTGAGATCCAAAGAATTTGCTACTTAACTGGATTCAGTTAACTGTATATTTCAGGCACTTAAAACTCACCATGTTCCAAATTTCCCCCTTTATTGTTAGTAATTTTCTTGGGAATGTGGATAACATTAGATGGAATAAAGTTAGTGAGTGGCCCAAGATTGCCTGAAATTTTGTTTGTCAGAGTGGCCAGGGAAAGTTAAGCAAAGAAGAAAACCAAATGAAAAACAGAATCACATTATTATGGCTGAGACAAGATTCCATGCAGAGCTCTCTGTAGAGCTGGGTTGGGTCATAACTTATGCCAGAGCTCTAGGTGGGGTTGACACCATCTCATGCCAAGCTCTCAGTTCTGGGCTAACGTCATCTCTGGTCCACTCTATGGAGTGGAAACTTTGGAGGAATGGCCAATGTGTTCCGCAGTGTAGGAAGAGGGAAATTGTGAACGTTACGTTCTAAATTGTGGAGGAAGTAACCACTGTAAATGTGCCTTCAACTATGGTGTTTAATTTGACCAGTCAGATCAATGACTTTCCCCTTGAATGAAATGCTGCTACATATATGAGAAAAACAAAACTGGTATAAGGAATAGATAGCTAGTGGGAAGCAGCCGCATAGCACAGGAAGATCAGCTCTGTGCTTTGTGACCACCTAGAGGGGTGAGATAGGGAGGGTGGGAGGGAGGGAGATGCAAGAGGGAAGAGATATGGGGACATATGTATATGTATAACTGATTTACTTTGTTATAAAGTGGAAACTAACACACCATTGTAAAGCAATTATACTCCAATAAAGATGTTAAAAAAAAAACTAGTATAGGGAGATGGAGAGACTGGGAGTCTTATTTTCCCAGCAATTAACTTTTCCTCGACCATGACCTTCCCTTTGAGTCTCCTAGTCCTTGGGGATGATCGCAGCCCCTTGGGTTGGGTGATGGCAACCCCATCTTCACTAGAACCTCTATAGTTAACTTTGATTTTTCCCACTCCGTCTATCCATCCCATGTATGCAGTCAGACATTTGATCTTGGACTTTTACTGACAAAATATCCTTGCATATAACCATTTCTTTTCACTCCCACTGCTACTGCTTTTGTCACTGCCTTAACTAGGGCTTTATCTTTAAGTTCTTTATATAAATATCTCTATATAAATAAAATATACAAATAAATAAAATATAATATTAATTCTGATGATTTTAAAGTCTTTTCTTGATAAAGACTTTTCCTGATAAATATACACAATATCTTATATAAATATTTTTATATTATCTGTTCTTTTCTTAGACTTTTAGTCATATGATTCTATCTCTTGGTATGTCTAGAAATTTTTGATTGAATGCTGACTATTTTATTTGGCTTTTTTTATTTTTCTCAGTGGAAATGGTGTTTTGCTTCAAAATATTTTACTCTACCTGGAAGTAGCAAATCTTCAAATTACAATTTTTTAAATGCTTTCAAATACCAATACTATAGGTGTCACAAAATCTAGAAAAATGACATTTGAAAATTAACTACTGCCAGATGTGTCTCTATAAAACTTTTTCCCCACTCTTGTAGCTATATATTCTTTAACTGCCTCCTCATATGACAGTTTATGTGTTTTAGAAATAAAATTTTAAGAAATAAAGTTTGTAGTTTATAGACATAGATTTCTTTTAACATGGTTGATTAGAGTTTGCTGTTAGTTATTAATAGTTTAGAAAAGTTTATTTCAGCGTCACAATTTATTATTGATAATGTCACATTAATTTTCATTCTTATCTTTGAGAAAACCTCTATGGATTACTTCCTCATAAATATTTCCTATTATAAATGCATTACTGATTTCAGTACTGCTATAGGTTTGTGCATTACAGGAATCCTGATAAAATACTCATTCACACCATTCCATTACACACATTATTGATGGGGTATGTTCTTTTATTTATTTATTTATTTATTTTTGACTGTGTTGTGTCTTCGTTGCTGTGCGCAGGCTTTCTCTAGTTGCAGCGACTAGGGGATACTCTTTGTTGTGGTGTGCAGGCTTCTTATTGCGGTGGCTTCTCTTGTTGCAGAGCACGGGCTCTAGGCACGCAAGCCTCAGTAGTTGTGGCTCGCAGGCTCAGTAGTTGTGGCTCACGGGCTCTAGAGCGCAGGCTCCATAGTTGTGGCACACGGTCTTAGTTGCTCCACGGCATATGGGATCTTCCCGGACCAGGGCTCGAACCTGTGTCCCCTGCATTGGCAGGTGGCTTCCTAACCACTGTGCCATCAGGGAAGCCCCTGGAGTATATTGTTGTTGTTGTTGTTGTTTTGCGGTATGCTGGCCTCTCACTGTTGTGTCCTCTCCCCGTTACGGGGCACAGGCTCCGGACATGCAGGCTCAGTGGCCATGACTCACGGGCCTAGCCGCTATGCAGCATTTGGGATCTGCCCGGACCGGGGCACGAACCCGTGTCCCCTGCATCGGCAGGCAGACTCTCAACCACTGCACCACCAGGGAAGCCCTGGAATATATTCTTGACAGAAGGAAATTTCCATTTTGACTAAGCATTGAAGAAAACTGAATCTTTGACTTATCTTTCACATGCCTGTTGATTGAAATAGTTTTCCACAGAAT
Organism: Mesoplodon bidens; assembly: GCF_964165515.1. Lineage (NCBI taxonomy): Eukaryota > Metazoa > Chordata > Mammalia > Artiodactyla > Ziphiidae > Mesoplodon > Mesoplodon bidens. Next base: position 1,914,586 of record NC_138168.1, read on the forward strand.
AACTTCTGGTTTTATACTTTTCAGTTCTTTTTTTCTTCTTCAAATGCACATGCTTTGAGAGCTGTGAAGTGCAAGACATGGCTATATTGTAAGGTGGTTTTTGTCCTTACCCTTCTGTGTCTTGTGCTAGTTAAGTCAGTAGAGTAGTCAGTAAGAGTACTGGAAGTTATTCCTGTAATGGGATAGTATATAGTCAATTACATATGGTGGTGTCTGAAAATCACATAATAGCCTCACTGAAAACATCTCCTTAGCCAGATTTCCAAAAAGCCTGTGACCAATCCAATATGATCCAACATAGCAGAATATGATAGAAGGAAAATTGACAAAGAAAGAGACACTGGTCTTACGTGATGGAAATTAAAATATCTCACTTTTGACAATTTTGCAAAGACCTATAATTACATGAACTAATTTCTAGGGTTCTTCGTAGGACCTAAAAAGGAACCCATAGAGTTGTGGAACAACAATAGAAGCTACTGTGTTGAGAAGCCCGGGCACCGCAACAAAGAGTAGCCCCTCTTCGCTGCAACTAGAGGAAGCCTGCATGCAGCACTGAAGACCCAATGCAGCCAAAATAAAAATTAATAAATAAAAATAAATAAATTTATCTTTTAAAAAGTAATACTCAGGTTTGAGGCATAAGAAATTTGATGAGGAGAAATTAGCTAATGTTTTCAGAACTTTTAAAATATCAAACTCAGTCTCTAAGATTTAGCATTATATACAACATCGGTTACTTATTAGTGGTTTGGAAAGGCCAATTTAAAATTTTCTCATCTTACTGTATTGAAATTCACGGCCCTAATGTTTTCCACGTTGACTATATGAATGATGAAGTAAAGTCAATCATGAATTGCATTTCCAAATGGACAGAAAACAATATTTTAAAAAGTGTTTGGCCTACTGACTTTTGATTTCTTCTAAGGCAAATGGATAGGTAATTTTTATTCCCTGATTAGGAGAAAAATGGTGGAAGAGGGCAGGGTTAAGAATTAAGATTTCAAGAGCATGAGAGGTAGATGGCCAACCAGAGTTCCTAAGGTTCGGTGCCTGTAACTGTTGCCACAGCTTAAGCCTGCCAAAGCAGTGGTACGGCTGCTGCGCTCGTGCTTGCTACCACTAGAAACATTCTTGCCAGTAGTGGCGGCAGCGGGACTCAATTACCCCCTTTTTTCACTCTCTCCAGAAGCCCCAGATGGCGTCTTCCGTGGGCAACGTGGCCGACAGCACAGAACCAACGAAACGTATGCTTTCCTTCCAAGGGTTAGCTGAGTTGGCACATCGAGAATATCAGGCAGGAGATTTTGAGGCAGCTGAGAGACACTGCATGCAGCTCTGGAGACAAGAGCCAGACAATACTGGTGTACTTTTATTACTTTCCTCTATACACTTCCAGTGTCGAAGGCTGGACAGATCTGCCCACTTTAGTACTCTGGCAATTAAACAGAACCCTCTTCTGGCAGAAGCCTATTCGAATTTGGGGAATGTGTACAAGGAAAGAGGGCAGTTGCAGGAAGCAACTGAGCATTACCGGCATGCATTGCGTCTCAAACCAGATTTCATCGATGGTTCTATTAACCTGGCAGCCGCTTTGGTAGCAGCCGGCGACATGGAAGGGGCAGTACAAGCGTACGTCTCTGCTCTTCAGTACAATCCTGATTTGTACTGTGTTCGCAGTGACCTGGGGAACCTGCTCAAAGCCCTGGGTGGCTTAGAAGAAGCCAAGGCATGTTATTTGAAAGCAACCGAATTTTGCAGTAGCTTGGAGTAATCTTGGCTGTGTTTTCAATGCACAAGGGGAGATTTGGCTTGCAGTTCATCACTTTGAAAAGGCTGTCACCCTTGACCCCAATTTCCTGGATGCTCATATCAATTTAGGAAATGTCTTCAATGAGGCACGGATTTTTGACAGAGCTGTGGCAGCTTACCTTCGTGCCCTAAGCTTGAGTCCAAATCATGCAGTGGTACATGGCAACCTGGCTTGTGTATACTATGAGCAAGGCCTGATGGATCTGGCAATAGACGCCTACAGGCGAGCGATTGAATTGCAACCACATTTCCCTGATGCTTACTGCAACCTAGGCAACGCTCTCAAAGAGAAGGGCAGTGTGGCTGAAGCAGAAGATTGTTATCATGCAGCTCTCCGGCTGTGTCCCACTCATGCAGACTCTCTGAATAACCTAGCCAACATCAAAGGAGAACAGGGAAACAGTGAAGAGGCAGTTCGCTTGTATCGTAAAGCATTAGAGCTCTGCCCAGACTTTGCTGTTGCCCATTCAAATTTAGCAAGTGTATTGAAGCAGCAGGGAAAACTGTACGAAGCTCTGATGCATTATAAGGAGGCTATTCGAATCAGTCCTACCTTTGCTGAGGCCTACTGTAATATGGGAAACACTCTATGGGAGATGCAGGATGTTCAGGGAGCCTTGCAGTGTTATACTCGTGCCATTCAGATCAGCCCTGCATTTGTGGATGCCCACAGCAATCTGGCTTCCATTCACCAGGATTCAGGGAATATTCCAGAAGCAATTGCTTCTTATCGCACTGTTCTGAAGCTTCAACCTGATTTTCCTGACGCTTACTGTAATTTGGCTCATTACCTGCAGGTTGTCTGTGATTGGACAGACTATGAGGAGCGAATGAAGAAGTTGGCCAGCATTGTGGCTGACCAGTTGGAGAAGAATAGGTTGCCTTCTGTGCAGCCTCATCATAGTATGCTCTATCCTCTTTCTCATGGCTTCAGGAAGGCTATTGCTGAGAGGCATGGGAACCTCTGCTTGGCTAATATAAGTGTCCTTCACAAACCGCCGTATGAACATCCAAAAGACTTGAAGCTCAGTGATGGTCTACTGCGTGTAGGATACGTGAGTTCTGACTTTGGGGATCATCCTACTTCTCATCTTGTGCAGTCTATTCCAGGCATTCACAATCCTGATAAATTTGAGATATTCTGTTATGCCCTGAGCCCACATGATGGCACAAACTTCCGAGCAAAGGTGATGGCAGAAGCCAATCATTTCATTGATCTTTCTCAGATTCCATGCAATGGGAAAGCAGCTGATCACATCCATCAAGATGGTATACACATCCTTGTAAACATGAACGGTTATACCAGGGGTGCTCGAAATGAACTCTTTGCTCTCAGGCCAGCTCCTATTCAGGCAATGTGGCTGGGGTACCCTGGGACTAGTGGTGTGCTTTTCATGGATTATATCATCACTGATCAGGAAACTTCACCTGCTGAAATTGCTGAGCAGTATTCTGAGAAACTGGCTTATATGCCCCATACTTACTTTATTGGTGATCATGCTAATATGTTCCCTCACCTGAAGAAAAAAGCCGTCATCGATTTTAAGTCCAATGGGCACATTTATGACAATCGGATTGTGCTGAATGGCATCGACCTCCAAGCATTTCTTGATAGTCTATCAGATGTGCAAATAGTCAAGATGAAATGTCCTGATGGAGAAGACAATGCAGACAGCAGTAATACAGCTCTTAATATGCCTGTCATTCCTATGAATACTGTTGCAGAAGCAGTTATTGAAATGATTAACAGAGGACAAATTCAGATTCCAATTAATGGATTCAGTATTAGCAATGGACTGGCAACTACCCTGATCAACAATAAGGCTGCCACTGGCGAGGAGGTTCCCCGTACCATTATTGTAACCACACGTTCTCAGTACGGGTTACCGGAAGATGCCATTGTGTACTGTAACTTTAATCAGTTATACAAAATTGACCCATCTGCTTTGCAGATGAGGGCAAATATTCTGAAGCGTGTTCCCAATAGTGTACGGTGGCTGTTGCGTTTTCCAGCAGCAGGAGAAGCGAATATTCAACAGTACGCACAAAATATGGGCCTTCCCCCGAACCGTATCATTTTTTCCCCTGTTGCTCCTAAAGAGGAACATGTTCGGAGAGGCCAGCTGGCTGATGTCTGCTTGGACACTCCACTCTGTAATGGACACACCACAGGGATGGACGTCCTTTGGGCAGGGACCCCCATGGTGACTATGCCAGGAGAGACTCTTGCTTCCCGAGTTGCAGCTTCCCAGCTCACTTGTTTAGGCTGTCTTGAGCTGATTGCTCAAAATAGACAAGAATATGAAGAGATAGCTGTGAAACTGGGAACTGATCTCGAATACCTGAAGAAAATTCGTGACAAAGTCTGGAAGCAGAGAACATCTAGCCCTCTGTTCAACACCAAACAATACACGATGGAACTAGAGCGGCTCTATCTACAGAAGTGGGAGCATTATGCAGCTGGCAACCAACCCGATCACATGATTAAGCCTGTTGAAGTCACTGAGTCGGCCTAAATCATGACTGTGTGCCCAGGAGAATTACCCCTGTAGCTGAGCCTCAACCTTCTGGAGGAAAGGGAACTACTTTTTCAATATCATGTTGCAGATGGATGACAGATAATGATAAGAAATAGCACAGCCAGACTTGCTTCCTGCATGATCACGATAGGGAGAGACACAAGAGATGGGAAACTGCTGTTCCACGAGGAGTCTCCATCGAATTTTGCAGCAGCCAGGTGTCTGGAAGGTCTGGAAGGTAAGTCTGGAAGGTCTGATCTCCCTTGGTCTTCCAGGGGATGGATGGTTAGTGTGGAAGGGAGATAGAGATTGCCCAGCCGTTTTGTGATTATCATGGATTGATTGAGTCTTCTGAATTAAATTTTTTTCTTTATATTTTGGGTATTGGAGCTTTTAAAAATGTTTGGTTTCAGGTATTTTTATTCATGTGAAGTGTATATGATTCTCTTGAGATAAGGTGTTAAGCTGAAATATTCCTTGTTTTAGTTTCTGAACTCTACAGATAAATGGGGACTTTGCTGCTGTAGTCTTTTTATAGGTTTTATCAACCACTTGAGCCTGTATCAGTCACTTTAGTGTCTGACATAACGTTTGGAACTCTCGGTGCTTTCTTGGTTTGTAGATGATGGCTTCAGTTCTTTTTCTGCTCCGTTTCCTTCTTCCCTTCCCCCCACTTTAAAAATTCTCCTGTAACTTGGCTAACACAAAACCAAGTCTGATTCAAAACCTCTTAAACACATCATCTAGTGCCAAATGAAGATTCTTAGGAGTGCTTATTAATTATGAAGGGCACAGTTGTGGTACTGTCACTGATGATAATAATAATGGATTTTTGGCCTAGAGTTTTGTCCTATTTCACCAGTGTTTTACTGTTGACTGCCCCTCTATGCTGCTTCCAAAAGTGATAGTGTGTGATAAGATTTTTACTTTCATTTCTAAAGTCTGTTTTTTTAGGTGAGTCCTGTTCTTCCTTTTTCTTTCAGCAGAAATGAAATCCCAGGTAAGTATAAGTATTCAAATATTTGATCAGTAAGTCACAGTTATCTCCAGTACATTAAATAACTTTCATCAAAAAACATGTTATAGGACTTCCCTGGTGGTGCAGCGGTTGAGAGTCCGCCTGCCGATGCGGGGGACACGGGTTCGTGCCCCGGTCCGGGAAGATCCCACATGCCGCGGAGCGGCTGGCCCCGTGAGCCATGGCCGCTGAGCCTGCGCGTCTGGAGCCTGTGCTCCGCAACGGGAGAGGCCACAACAGTGAGAGGCCTGTGTACCGGAAAAAAACAAACAAACAAAAAACATGTTATAGGTAAAAAGCTCTGAAGGACCAGCTATGTATATGATAATTATGTTTCAGGCTTTTTAGGATATTATATATAATAACTTGTCTTCTGGTCGTGGTCTTGAAGTCTTTATGGATTCAGCCTCAGTAGTAGCGAACTGCACTGCTACTTGGTTTGGAGTACAAATTAGACTTTAGCCCTCCTGGAGGTTGGGTTTTTGGTATTGAAAACCATAGGAATGAAATTATTGTATTTCAACAAAGGATCGAGGGCTTGAGGCTTAAAGAAGCCAACATATGTGTGGGAAGCAGTCAGCCTTGAGAGCAGGCTACGGACATGCCAGGCATGCCGCCGCTGCTCGAAGGGACTGTCCCTACTTGTTCCCCTCCTTGTTCCATTCCACGGGAGATAAATCACCAGGGCCCAGAAATCAGAAAGAATGTAAAATGAGACAAGCAAAGCTGTCTCCCCCATGCACGTACAGGTTATTTTGGATGATTCTGAGTTTATGGGTTTTCTCCCAGGGAAGTTAACCTTGAGTGGAGACAGTCATTAGATAATGTAAACCACCATCTGGCAACCTTCCATTTCTAGTCTATATAATCTGCAACCGTAGCATAGTAAAACTTGCCTTGCAAGCATCAGTTGTCTTGGTCCTTCTGACCCCATTCGTCGGTGCTACTTCACTTCCTTACCCCGTCCCTTCTGACCCTGGGAGGTGAAATCCTCTTTCTGAGGCTGGTCCATGGCAAGTGGCGCCCGAACAGGAACCTGAAGCGTGAAGGCAATTAAAAGAAAAAAAAGTGCAGGTAAGAGAACCCTTATGCAACATATGTGTGGACACGAGTAAAAGTGAAACTAATAGAGGCATAAGGCAACAGTCAGAAGTAAAATAAGATGGGGCAAAAGGGCTCAAAGGAGCGTGAATTATTTGCTCCGGTTTTACTTTTGATGCTTAAAGCTCGGGGTAATAAAGTTTCTACCTCACAGTTGACTGAATTTTTGCAGCATATCCATGATGTATCTCCCTGGTTTCCTGATGGCGGCTCTGTGACATAGAAATCTGGCAGAAAGTTGGAGAAGATTTAAAAAATTATTATGAGTCTCGAGGGCCTACTCATACTGCCGTTGTTACATTTAGTTTGTGGAATCTGATAAAAATATGTTTAGGTTCTTCTCATGATAGTGTTGATTTGAATGTAAAGTCAGAAAAACATAAGCCTCTGACAGAAGAAAAGACTGTATTATCAGCTACTGTGTCGCCCCTTCCTAAACCAAAAGAGCTAATTAATTTAAATATTTCAGATGAAGAGGAACATTTTGACTTAACCGATGAGGCTTTTAAACATAAAAGAGAGAAATATCCTGAGGATGATTTTCTAATGGCTATGATAGATAAGTCAGTGAAAAAGCTGCAAGTTAGTAAGGACTGTCTTCCTCAAAAATCTACATCTGTAAAAACGCTCAGTCTCTTGCAACGTGCTGTACAAGCAGCAATAAAACGAGGAGAAGATCCTATTTTCTGTTGTCCTGTCCTAGAAAGACCTGATCCTAATAATCCTCCACAGGGTATTAGGGAGCATCAGACTCTTCCTTTTAAAGTTTTGAAAGATCTAAAATCTGCTTGTGCTCAATATGGGCCCACTGCTCCTTTTACTACTGCTATGGTTGACACTATTGCAGGAGAAGCTCTTTCCCCCACTGACTGGAAGCCTATTGCACGAGCTTGTTTAAATGGTGGAGATTATTTAATATGGAAGTTTGATTTTTATGAACGGGCTGCTGAACAAGGAGAAAAGAATGCTACCCATGATATTCCAGTTGATTATCATATGCTGATTGGGGAAGGACCATATATTTCTTTACAAGATCAATTAACTTATACCTTTGTTGCTTATCCTCAAATAAATCATTTGGCATTACAAGCCTGGAGGAAATTACCTTCTACACACAAAACTGAGGATCTTTCAAAAATGAGACAGGGACCTGATGAACCATATGCTGATGTTGTAGACAGATTGTTACAGGCGGTGGGGAGACTCATTGTGGATGGACTCACTGGTACAATTGTAGTTAAGCAGCTTGCTTTTGAAAACGCTAATAATGCACGTCAGGCTGCGATTCGACCTTGGAGAAAACGGGGAACATTGAAGGATTATATTCGCCTTTGTGCAGACATGGGGCCTGCTTATATACAGGGTGCTGCTATGGCTGCAGCATTAACTAAAGTGGGGTTTCAAAACAATCAAAAGAGAACAAAGACTAGTTTTGAATGCGGAAAGGCAGGTCATTTTGCTGGAGAATGTGGATCTTTTCATTGTCACCCTGGTCCTTCCTTCCCTACTCAAAACCCTCCAGATGGTGAGAAAATCCCTGGTTTATGCCCTAAATGCAATAGGGGAAAACGTTGGGCATGAGATTGTCGCTCAGTGGCCCACAGGATGGGACACCACTGTTGGGAAACTCCTCCCGGGGCCTTCCCCGGCCCCAACGAATAATAGGGGCAACGTCTGTGTATCCTCCTCAAACTATCAATCAGACATTAACCAAAAACAAAAACATACAGTATCTTCGCTCTCCAGAGCAACAGCATGACGCGCAGGACTTGACCTCAGTACCTCCGCCCGATATGTATTAACTCCTGAAATGGGTCCTCAGGCCCTCTCTATGGGCATCTATGGACATTTAGCCAAGGGCTTGATTGGACTATTATTGGGAAGAAGTAGTGTCGCCATGAAGGGTTTATCTATTATGCCAGGACTCATAGATTCTGACTATGAAGGAGAAATAAAAATCATGGCACAAACTATAAAAAATATAATAACGATTTCTCCTGGTGATAAAATTGCACAATTGCTACTTTTGCCCTTTGTACCTCATGGACAAATTTTACAACATCAAAAGAGAGAAACAAAGGCTTTTGGATCATCTAGTGCTGCCTACTGGATTCAGAAGATAGGGAAAGAACGTTCAGAAATGAAATGAACCATTAATGGAAAGGTTTTTTCAGGTTTGTTAGACACTGGAGCTGATGTCTCTGCTATGACGCAGAGGCACTGGCCTAAACATTGGCCCGTTAGTCCTGTTATTACAGAACTTCAAGGAATAGGACAGAGTTCTTCTCCTATGCAAAGTAGTCAGTTATTATTATGGCAAGATAGTGAGGGCCATTGAGGATACTTCCAGCCTTATGTTTTGCCTGGGCTGCCTTTAAACCTCTTGGGCCAAGATATATTAAAAGAAATGGGAGTATTACTTTATAGTCCAAATTCTCAAGTCTCTAATATGGTGTTGGATCAAGGATTTCTTCCCACAGAAGGGCTGGGAACAAATCAAAAAGGAACTGTCTATCCTATTGATGTGAAAATAAAAAGTGATAGACAAGGTTTGGGTTTTTCTTAGGGGCCTTGGATTCTCCTCCACTCACTGCGGATCCAATTACTTGGCTGAGTGATGACCCTGTATGGGTGGACCAATGGCCCCTCACAAAGGAGAAATTAGAAGCTGCAGAACAACTAGTACTGGAACAATTAGGGCATTTAGAAATTTCCAATAGTCCTTGGAACACTCCTATTTTTATTATCAAGAAAAAAATCTGGAAAATAGAGGTTATTACAGGGTCTAAGAGCTGTTAATAAAACTATGCTAATAATGGGAGCTCTTCAACTAGGCCTACCCTCTCCAACAGCCATACCACACAATTATCATCTTTTAGTTATAGATTTAAAGATTGTTTTTTCACTATTCCTTTGTTTCCTGAAGATAGAAAACATTTTGCTTTTAGCTTGCCTTCCTTAAATTTTAAGGAATCCATGAGGAGATACCAATGGAAAGTACTGCCTCAGGGCATGACAAATAGTCCTACATTATGCCAAATATATGTGGCTCAGACCTTAAGTCCTGTGAGAAAAAGGTTTCCAACGTCATGTCTCATACATTATATGGATGATATACTTTTAGCCACTGATAATATTTCTTGATTAGAGACTGCTTCTCAATTTTTACAACAATCCTTACAATCATTTGGCTTGGTCATTGCCTCAGAAATAATTCAAAGACAATCTCCATTTTTCTATTTGGGAAACTATATTGATAACTCTACCATTAGGCCTCAAAAACTGCAAATTCGAGTTGATAATTTAAAAACATTAAATGATTTTCAAAAATTACTTGGAGATATTAATTGGCTAAGGCCTTCCTTAGAACTTCCTACTGCTCAGTTAGAGCCTTTATTTGATATTCTTAAAGGTGACTCAGATCCTTCTACTTCACGATCTATGACTCCAGAGGATTTCAAGCTTTACAAATAGTTACTAGAGCTAACAGCTCCGCACAATTAACTCGAATACAAACTCACCTGCCAATTTCTTTAGTTGTCTGTCCAACACCTCATGTGCCTACTGCCATCTTATGGCAAGCTGTTGGAATTATTGAATGGATTCATATGAAAACTACATCCTCTAAAGTTATTAACCCTTATTATGAACTTATTAGTAAGTTAATAATGCAAGGTAGAACTAGATGCTTACAACTTATAGGTATAGAACCTTCTCAAATTATTATCCCTTATTCAGTTCGTCAACAAAATTGGCTTTTTCAACATAGTAATGAATGGGGTCTTGTTCTTGCAGGATTTTCAGGTACCTTGGAATGCCATTAGCCTGCTGATAAATCGATCCAATTCAGCAAACTTAACTGTTATATCTTTCCTTCTATAATTAGGCAACAGCCTATTCCTCATGTACCTTTGGTTTTTACAGACGGTTCTTCTTCAGGAGTGGCTACTGTAATCACTGACGACGGAACAAAACTCATTAAACAAACTTCCTTGACTTCAGCTCAACGTGTTGAACTGTATGCTGTCATTATGGCTTTTAAACATTTGCCTTCTATATCTTTTAATTTGTTTTCTGATAGTAAATATCTTATTCGCTTATTATTTCTTCTGGAGACTGCGACCAGAGGATATACTAATGACCCTGAATTATCATCCTCTTTTCATTTGCTTCAACAGCTTATTCGTTCCCACGACGGTCCTGTTGCAGCTCTGCATATCCGTGCTCATTCTAACTTGTCTGGTCCATTGTCTAAAATGAATGCGACTGCAGATGTTTTAACTCGATCTAAACGTGATCTCTATCCTGTGCATTTTCCTCCCAAAAATAAAGTTAAAGTTACTCTTCCTCCTCAATCTCTTTTCCCTAAAGCAGGACATATCCCAATTTACCATCCTCCTCCTTTCCGTTCGTCATGCTGTCAAGAATGGCTAAGGTATTGCATTCATTATCTTCATACTGTTGATACTCATGGTCCATGTCCTGGAAACCCTCATATTATGGTAAGTTATGATCAAACTGCTTCACAAGCAGCACAACAATCGCATGCTTTACACCATCAGTCGGCGGCTACATTACGCAAACAATTTTCCCTTACTCGTGAAGCCACCCGACAAATTGTTAAGCAATGCCCACAATGCTTACCTCACCTTCCTGTTCCACATTATGGTGTTAATCCTCGTGGATTATTACCTAGTCATTTATGGCAAATGGATGTTACTCATATCCCGTCTTTTGGGACATTACAGTTTGTTCATGTCACTATTGATACTTATTGTGGTTTCCTCTGTGCTACAGCACAGACCCGAGAAGCTACTAAACATGTTATCACTCATTTATTACACTGTTTTGCTTTCATGAACCTTCCCAAAATTATTAAAACAGATAATGGGCCCACTTAACTAGTGTTGCTTTTGCAACATTTTGTGATTCATTACAAATTACCCATATTACAGGCATTCCATATATCCCTCAAGGACAAAGTATTATAGAATGTGCAAATAGATCTTTAAAGCTAACTATTAAAAAATAAAAAGGGGAATTATATAGAACAACACTACATAACCTTATAAATCATGCTCTGTTTATTTTAAATTTTCTCACTGTTGACAGGGGAAAGGTTGGTGGCTGAGCCAAGATTGGCCTCTCAATCTCTGGAGGTCCTCTGGAAAGATCCGCTAACCAGCACTTGGCGTGGTCCTGATCCTGTGTTGATTTGGGGACGTGGTCACGTGTGTATATTTCCCAGATCAGCTCCTGGACCTCTCTGGCTTTCTGAGCGCTTAGTCAGGCAAATAGATGGCTCACCACAGCTCACACCTAGTTCAGAAGATGAAGAAGCTCTGTATCTCTCCCAAAAATTTGACAGTGTTGATTGAGAAAAAGAAGAAGAAGAGGAGACCACTTGCCAGGACGACTCAAAGGAGTGATGTTCCAACTTGGGGACACATTACACAATTGGTTTCACGAGCTCAAGAGTTAGTGAAACAACAGAATAATCCTGTTACACCTGTGACTTTATTTTTGGCTATGTTGGCAACCATTTCATGTGTTCCCTCTGTTAATGCAGCAACTTACTGGGCCTATGTACCTGATCCTCCACTGTTACAACCCATATCTTGGTCTGAAGCAGAGTTTCCTGTATTTTACAATGATACTGTTTATGGGCCTCTTATTGGGAATATAAAACAAATCAATATGTCTGTAAATTATACTAACTGGATTAGTACCTATCCTGTGTGTCTTAGCCCATTGAATCTGGAAACTGGATGTGTAAAGGCTATTAGTTATGAGCATACAGATGTTGATGAGGGAACGGATCAATCAATTAGTTTGTCAGGCTCTCCAGGCATCCTTCGTTTTACAGGAACCAACATTACTCTTACATGCCCGGCTACCAGCCGACGAGAGGATCTTAAGGATACCATCATTTGCTATAAAAATGGGCTACCTATTAATATTAGAGGTCGAATCTCATATGCCTCACCACTTAGGGATTCCACTATTACTATAGCCAAGGTTACAGGTGAAGATTCAGGACATTATTTGTGTATGAAGCATTTACTTGGAGGACAAGGGATACTTATGGCTGGACATATGGTTACTATTCTTAAGAGAAAATCAAAAACTCAATTTCCTCCTTTTATAACCATTAACTTTCCTGGATCCAATTTTGAATGTTGCAATGCATCTTGGAATAATAACCAAATATGGTGTACTATAGATTATACCAAGGGGTAAATTCTTATCTCTTCTATTCCCGTCATAGATAGGTCTATCGCATTTCAAAAGAACTGGGATATATGGAAACTAGCTCTAACTTATTCCAATACGCCTGTTATAACTTGTGTTGCTCCTCCATATACACTTTTGATTGGTTCTATTAACATTGGTAATTCTTCCAAAGGAGGATAGAATATTAGCTGTGTTCATTGTATTTTTACAGTTGTATGTTCCCTCCTGCAGGAACACAATCTGTGCTTATACTAAGGCAACCCATATATGTTATGGTGCCTGTACACCTGAGAGAACCTTGGTATGAAGATACTGGAGTACAGGCATGGGTGGAACTCTCTAAAGCCTTGCAGAGAAGGAGACGCTTTATTGGGTGGCTAACAGTAAGTTTACTTGCCTTGGCTGCTCTGTCTGCTACCGCGGCTACTGCCGGTCTTGCTGTTTCACAGAGTATTAATCATGCTCACTTTGCCAATCAGTTATCTCAAAATACCAGTCTTGCTTTATCTTTACAAAGTCACATAGATTTACAGATGAATAACAAGTTAGATGAATTTAAAAACGCAATTTTGGGGATTGGAGATCAGATGGCAGCATTAAAATTGAGGATGCGTTTAGCTTGTCATGAAAAGTATAGATGGATTTGTGTTACTCCTTACAAGTACAATGACTGTATTTGGGAATGGGAAAAAGTAAAAATGCATCTGCTGAGTGTTTGGTCAGATAATAATATTAGTCTTGATCTTAAGAAATTAAATGCTGAAATTCAGGATATACAAAATGCACATCTTGATGATATTTCGCAAGAAGATGTAATTAAAACTTTACTGGACCATTTAAAGTGGTTAAACCCTCAGTCGTGGATTTCTGGAGGGTTGTCAGGATTTATTACCCTGGCCATAATTTGCCTATTATTGATAATAATCTTCTCATGTCTGTTTCGTATCCTCATGCAACAATATACTACTCTCGGCACTAAGCTTCATGGAATTATTTTGCAGCAAAAATTAAAAAATAAAAAAGGGGGAACTGAGGGAAACAGTCAGCCTTGAGATCAGGCTACGGACATGCCAGGCATGCCACCGCTGCTCGAAGGGACTGTCCCTACTTGTTCCCCTCCTTGTTCCATTCCATGGGAGATAAATCACCAGGGCCCAGAAATCAGAAAGAATGTAAAATGAGACAAGCAAAGCTGTCTCGCCCCTCCCTGCACATGCAGGTTATTTTGGATGATTCTGGGCTTATGGGTTTTCTCTCAGGGAAGTTAACCTTGAGCCGAGACAGTCTATAGATAATGTAAACCACCGTCTGGCAACCTTCCATTTCTAGTCTATATAATCTGCAACCGTAGCATAGTAAAACTTGCCTTGCAACCATCAGTTGTCTTGGTCCTTCTGACCCCATTCGTCGGTGCTACTTCATTTCCTTACCCCGTCCCTCCTGACCCTGGGCGGTGAAATCCTCTTTCTCCAGCTGGTCCGCAGCACATATGAATATATGTTTTTGTCTTGCTGTACTGCACATATGCTGTCTAGTAACAGAAGTTGTGTCTGCTAGTAGTGTTGTAGATTATGTCTTTCCAAAGCGCTGAGGCAGTGCACCTACTCTGTAGTTGCAGCTGATGCCTGAACGTATCCTAGCTGACAAATTATTGATTAATAAGAACTTGAATTTCTAAAGATTAGTACTGTTAACCAAAATCTGAGCAAGGAGTCTCAAATGTAATTCTTAGCCAGAAGTACATGTTAATGAACCAATTAACAGTGTAAATCAAGGAACATCAATGTAGGGATTTCTTTTAATTTCTTTCTTACCTGCTTGAAATATCAGTTAAAGGTTGCCAGCTTGGTTGCAGATGAACGGACGTTTGAATTTCACCAAACTACTTAATGTGGAATAGGATAATAGACTTCCAACGCCCTCAAGGCTGTGACCTTGCAGCCATTTTACATAACACATCATCCTCCTTTAGGGATGAACCTTTCCCTGGCCCGAAAAGTAGCCACTCCGTTGAAGCTTTGCTTATTGTAACAGGCTTTTGTTTCCAGGTTACATGTCTGTGGAAGACTTAATTCTGAATAGAGATATAGATATTACTGGAAACTAATTGTTTTTGCTATTATACTCTGCTTTATCAAAAAAGTAAAACATTTAAATTATGCTAAAAAAATATAGATGTTGTCTTGCAATCTTTAAACAATAAATGAAAGAATTGCCCTTAAAAAAAAGAATTAAGCAATTAAGCTGTTGGTCCCACATCAGACAAATTATCCTTATACCTCCTGTCAATATTGTTAACAGAGACTGTTATTTTATTAATCCTTATGATGCCGTGATTCTTTCTTTCATGTTTCGGGGCACAGCAGGTGAGAGAGTGGGTTTAAGCTGGTGGGTTTATCCTTCTTTTATGCGTTCATTCAATATTATGTTCATTTACTTATTGTACACATATGGCAATAGAAGCTGCTAAGGCAATCATTGCTATTCTGCAAAACAACAAGGCACAGAAGCAGATGTCTTATTTCCGATATTTGTCCCCCCAGGATTTTTATGATTAAAGATCCTTTCGCCCCACTCCCTGGAGAGGACAAGGGGCTGCTCGCTGGAGGATTTTTAATGACTTGGGGAAAGGCTCAAATATCCCCCATTATGGTAATCCACCCCAAGGGCAAACCACACAAGAATATTATGAATTTATTTTATTTTTCTATCCTTGCAAAGGTAATACTCAGCTCATTAGAATATGAAAACTATACTGTCAAATTTCAGAATTACATGGATGAAGAAAATCACCAAAGTGGCATCATATCATGTGTGTTCTAGTTGTGTTGACTATGTTGACTATATTAACTATGTTGTGTTAACAATATATTGCATAACTATATATTGAAAAGGCAAAATGCTGTACCTTATTTCAGAGAAAATAATTATGTTGGCAAACCCCAAATTGTACATTGTAGACGGGTCCTAGGAAAAGAAGATTTCATTCATAGTGGACAAGAGGTTAGCTTCTGTTTTCATCCATGTGCTATTTCAAGAATTAAGCATCATTAATAATACAGGATATAAGAGGAATAGTCTAAAGATGGAAAAGCACATTTTGATTAGGAAAGAGAATTTAAGGCTTAAGTCTTTTTTTTATGGAAAACTGCCTTATTACTATGAGCTAAGAAAATTGTTTCATTCTTTTCTTCCTTGCTTTCTTCTTCTTCTTTTTAACCTTTTTAATATTGGATATTTGACCCCTAAGCTGAGATGACTGAAAATGCCTCCTCTGGGCATCAACCATTTTGAAAGACTTTTTCCCCCTCCGTAAGGGCTATTTGTCTCTTGGAGGCATTGTCTACATTACTCACCAAGAGGCAAGCATTTGTCCTTGCACTAAATGCTGACATCTCCTGATAAGAGGGAAGCTGCAAAGTAGAAGAATTGAAGGTCAGTATGTTGATATTGGTCTCAAGCGCATTGATGTACATTTGTGTATTGGGGAAGGGGAGTGAAGCTTGAGAGTGGGCCAGTGGGGAGGGGTAAATATTTTGTGATGCTGTCTACCTATGGGCTTATAAAGTTTACAGCTGCATTAGGAGGACAAGCATTACCATTAGCATGAAAAGTAGGGCAGACGTCAGTTGCAAAAGCTTCTAGCCATACACATACGGCAATACGTAAATGATACACCTTATTGCATTCACCCATTCACCCTCCCCTGTTCACGCTAATTGGAAAGTTCTATCCACTTCAGAGAAGTAACACAACTATCAATCATTTTCCCTGGCACGAATCTTCCAGGAGGAAGAAAATGGAATACACCTAGCAACAGAGCTCACGCAGTAGCCCATGTGTCTTAGATTTAATATCTGATCACTAGCTGGATTGAAGCCAAAAGGTGGTTCACAAATTTGCTGCACATTAGAATCACCTGGGGAACTCTGAGACCTCCACGTGCCCAGGCTCCTCCCTAGACCTACTGAATCAAAATCTCTGGGGCTGGGACCCAGACACCAATGTTTTTCTTCAAAGCTCTTTAGGTAATTAATACGAGCAGCAAAACTTGAGGACTAGCCCAATAACGGGAACAAACTTGTTTCACACAGATAAAGTGGGGCAATCCATATGTTAAAAGAACCTGTGTATATATATATATATATACATTATATTTCTTTTTTTCTCTTTATTCTGTTTGTGTTTCAAATAGGCTTTTTATTTTTCTTCTGCAAAAAGCGTTATTGTTTCCATTTGGTCCAAGGCTTGGGAGAGGGCTCCAGGGCGGTTACAAAGCTGCCTAGTGGATGCAGAGCTGGGCTTCAGGCAGAACTCTGACGCCAGAGGGGCTCCTCAGAGGCCGCTGCACTTCAGAGACTCCTGTTTGTGCTCGAGCGTGAGCCTTTCGAAAAGATACTCGCCCAGCACAGCCTGCGGACCAGCCAGCCTGCGGAGGTTGGTCAAGTGGTCGCCCATCTTCTTGATGAGTTTCAGCTGCTCCTCCAGGAAGCGGCTCTCCAGGAAGTCACAGAGGTGGGAGTGTGTGCGGGAGGACCCAGGGTGTGCAGATCCGATAGTGCCTGGTTCAGGTTCTTCTCCCTAAGAACGGCGGCTTCCACAGTGTCCTGGGTTCTACCCCACTCATCTTGAGAAGGCTTCCGCGCATCCTGGAAGAGGGCGCGGCCGCAGCACTGGTTTTGCATTTTCAAGAGACGTTGGGCGCCCTCACACTTCTCCTTAGGCAGTTGGCGAAAAATGTGGCCCCCACTGTCCAGAGTCCCATTGTTGCTGTCGAAATAGAAGCTCAGAGAGAGGTAAGTGTCCACAGATGCATGTTAACAGGCGGTGGACGGCGGCCTCCACCTCGATGGAATAATTCTGACGAACCTGGGAACTCGTGGTTGATCAGTGATAAGGAGCTAAGCTCAAAAAACGGTGTTGGCCTGTCCTGGAGGCTGAGGATAGCTGAGTGGCTGATTCCAAAGGTTGCGACAGGAAGAAAGGCTGGACGGTTGTCGGGGGCTGGAGCAAGGAGCGTCCCTGGGTCTGTTCATTCCAAACACTGTTGAAGCAAAAGGCAGATCTGCAGGACTGCCAAGCGCACTGCCTCAAATAGGCTTTGATACAAGTGAACAAGAAGTCCAAGCAAGGACAAAACTTACCCTTCCCCCCACCAAAATAGCTGGCGATACTAGAAGCTAGATCTGGGTAGGGATTCTTCCATTACTTTCTTAACATTCCAAGCCACTAGAGCAGTGGTTCTCAAAGTATGGTCACCTTGTAACCGAGCAGTACCCTATGGGGCCTTCCTAGGACAAACCCATCCCCCATAGCCTCTGCTGTAGTTCCTCTCTGAAGTACTCAGATAATAGTATCTCAGGCATATTTCTGGAGTTTTCAGATGCTAAAAACCACCAGCCAATGGAAGAAATGAACTCCTTGATGATCATGAGCACGTAGCCCCCAGACCTTCTGGCACCTAAGGATGGATAATGTTACCTGTCCTGTGGCCTCAACATCAACCAATCAGAGGATTGTGCATGAGATGATCACATTCCCTGGGACGTCCCTCCCTCACCTGACCTTTAAAAATGCTTTGCTGAAATCCTTTGGAGATTTCAGGGTGTTTTGGAACACGGGCCACCCCTCTCCTTGCTCGATCCTGCAATAAACCTTTCTCTGCTCCAGACTCCAACCTTCTGGTTTCTTTGGCCTCACTGTGCTTTAGACACATGAACCTGCATTCGGTAACAACCTGACCAGCTTTACCAGCGTCCCCTGATAATATGTCATATATTCAAGTTTTAGGGCCCTGTCCCAGCCCTATGGAATCAGCAACTCTGGTGGGGCTCAGTGATCTCTGTTATAACTGGCCCTCCAGATGATTTTTATTCACCTAAAAGTTTGAAAATATCTGCATTGTCAGCTGGCCAAAGCGTCCACCAGCAGGTTAAGGGGAGTGGCACCTGGAAAAGTTAGGGAGTAGCCAAGTCAAGTACAGCAGCATTTGCCGTGGTAGTAATGGAGAATGCCTTTTCTCCACTTGTTGGCACAGACTAGTATCTGGGAGTAGTGGCAGGGTTATTTAGGATGCTTTACATTTCAGTGTAGAGTGACCTCTGTCCTGGTTTGCCAGGGACTTCCCCTGTGTGAGCACTTAAAATCTCATCCTGGCAAACCCCTTAGCCCTGGATTTGAAAAACTTAGGGAATAACATGAAATTTAGGGGAAACATGATCTAGGTTTTGGGCAAGTCACAAGTGCTAATTAAAGCTAAGCAAGTATGGACAACATCTAGCCTTCTTTACACAGTTGCGGCGGCGGGGGCGGGTGTGTAAATCTGATTGGGTGAAAGGACTTATTGTTAAGAAATCTTTGTAGAAACATCCCCTTCTGCTTAGTCCACTGTTTCTCAGGTCTGGCTAGACATTGGCATCGTCTGAGGAGATTTAAAATGATTTTATTGGTTTAGGATGCCCAACTGTTGGTGTGAGGGTTTTTAAAAAGTGCTTCAGATGATTCTAATGTGCAGGCAAATTTAGGTGCCACTGCTTAAGCTTTTGAACCACTGCTACATATTTTCCCCTCATCTTCCTATGAGAATATCCAACTGTAGTTGGTTTGTTTGTTTTTTTCTTTTTCTTTTTTTAACTGTCTTATTATAAGATTTACTGTCTTAAATAAGATTGAATGTACAGAGAATCATGCTAGTCCATCTGGTATAGCTGGATCCTTAGAATAATATCGTTAAGATATATACCATTTAAGTATTGTGATTGGCCTTTTTAAAATTAACATATGCATTGAATTAGTACCATCTGTTTTGAAGTTGTCATGTTGGGGAGCTATACCTCTAATCTGCTGCCATTGCTAAATATCTAGACACCTCTTATTAGGAATTGCTTTTAAACATCTTTAGGGATTAAAACCAAGATTGCTGTATTATTTGTACTGGGACCACACAAACCTCACAAAGTTCCCCCGCTGTACCATCTACCCCCATCTCTAACCCTTGGCAACTTCTAATCTGTTCTCCATCTCCACAGTTTCGTTATTTTAAGAATAATGTGTAAACATCATCATGAATTACTTAATCTTCAGAGATTGGCTTTAAAACATTTTTCCCTCGGCATCATTCCCTTGAAGTTCATTTCAATTTTTGCATATATTAATAATTTGTTCCTTTTTGTTGCTTGGTAGTATTCAGTCATAAGATTTTATCACAATTTGTTTCAACATTCATCCATTGAAAGACATTTGGGTAGTCGCCAGTTTTTGGCTGTTATAAATAAAACTGCTATGAACATTGACGTGTAAGTTTCTGTGGGAACTTAATTAAGTTTTTGTTTCTTTTGGATAAATGCTTAAGAGTACAATTACTGCGTTGTAGGGTGAATCTAATTTTAGGATTAAAAGAGATTGTCAAGCTGTTTCTCAGAGTGGCTAAACCATTTTATTTTCCCACCAGTGGTGTGATATCATTTTTCTATGTACTCACCAGCATTTGATGTTGTCACGATACTTTAATTTTAGTTATTCTCTGATACCTCATTATGGTCTTAATTTGCATTTCCCCAATGGCTAACGATGTTGAGCATCTTTTCATGGGCCTCTTTGCCATGTGTATATTCTCTTCCATGAAATGTCTGTTCCTGTCTTCTGCCTATTATCTAGTTGGGTTTTTTTAAGTTGTTTGGAGAGTTCTTTGTATATTATAGATACAAGTCATTTGTCTCATGTGGGATTTTCAAATATGTTTTCCCACTGTGTAATTTGAGTTTTCATCCACTTAAAATGATCTTCTATGAAGCATTTTTAACTCATTTTGATGAGATCCAACTTATCAATTTTTGCTTTTATGGATCATACTTTCGGTGTCAAGTCTAAGAATTATTCACGTAGTTCTAGATGCCAAAGATTTTCTCCTATTTTTTTTCTAAAAATGTCCTGCATTTACATTTAAGATTATGACCCACTTTGATTTAATTTTTGTGTAAGGTGTGGAGGTTTAGGTTAAGGTTCATTTTTTGTTTGTTTGTTTTTGTCGAGGGATGTCCAACTGTTTCAGTACCATTTTTTGAAAAGTCTATTCTTCCTTGATAGCTTTCACACTGCTGTCAAAAACAAGTTACATGTATTTATGTCAGTCTATTTCTGGGTTCTCTATTCCATTCCATTGATCTGTGTATCTACCCTCCATCATGACTGCAAAATCTTGAAATTGGGTAGATTAATTCCTCCCGTTTTAATCTTCCTTTACAAATTGTTTTAGCTATTCTTCAGCCTCTTCTTACCATATAAATCTTAGAATAAGCTTGTCTATATCCACAAAAACCTTGAGGGCATTTTAAGAGTAATTATGTTAAGCCTCTTAACTTGGGGAGAATTGACATCTTTATTATGTTGTGTTTTCTCATCCATGACCAAGGTATGTCTCACTATTTGTTTGGGACTTTTAAATTTTTCTTCATCAGCATTTTGTAATTTTCAGTATAGAGGACCTATAAATGTCTTATTGGGCTTATATTTAAATATTTATTTAGGTCCGTTGTAAATGGCATCACATATTTTTATTTAAGCTTCTACACATTTGTTATTAATATATAATTTGATAAAACTGTGTTGATTTTTACTCTGAAACATTTACAAACTAATGTGATTTCTCAAGCTTTTTGTGGATTCCTTGGTATTTTCTCCATTTAGATTATCATCTCCTCTTCAGATACCGTTTTACTTTTCCTTATTTAATATAATAGTATATATTACTATTCAACATTCAGTAGGATATATTCCGTCCTATTCAACGTAGTAGGAATAGTCCTTCTATCTTTTAAATAAATGTTTTAAAATTTTAACTTTTAAATTTATGTATTTATTTATTTTTGCTTTATTTTCTTACTAGAAACTCCATTAATATATTTCATAAAAGTGGTGAGGGCAGATATTGGTGCCTTGTTTCTGATCTTACAGAGAAAGCATTCAGTCTTTCACAGTTAAATATAATGTCGGTATAGGTTGTTTGTAGATACTCTTTATGAGTTTCAGTATGTTCCTTTTCTATTCCTATTTTGCTTGGGTTTTTTTTTTCTTCTTTTCTAAAAATTTTTTAATTTTATTATTATTTTTTTACAACTTTATTGGAGTATAATTGCTTCACAATGGTGTGTTAGTTTCTGTTTTATAACAAAGTGAATCAGTTATACATATACATATGTTCCCATATCTCTTCCCTCTTGCGTCTCCCTCCCTCCCACCCTCCCTATCCCACCCCTCCAGGCAGTCACAAAGCACCGATCTGATCTCCCTGTGCTATGCGGCTGCTTCCCACTAGCTATCTACCTTACGTTTGGTAGTGTATATATGTCCATGCCTCTCTCTCGCTTTGTCACAGCTTACCCTTTCCCCTCCCCATATTCTCAAGTCCTTTCTCAAGTAGGTCTGTGTCTTTATTCCTGTTTTACCCCTAGGTTCTTCATGACATATTTTTTCTTAGATTCCATATATATGTGTTAGCATACGGTATTTGTCTTTCTCTTTCTGACTTACTTCACTCTGTGTGACAGACTCTAGGTCTATCCAACTCATTACAAATAGCTCAATTTTGTTTCTTTTTATGGCTGAGTAATATGTCATTGTATATATGTGCCAAATCATGAATGGGATTGGATTTTGTCAAATGCTTTCTCTGCATTAATGGATAGGATCACATGACTTTTCCCCCTTAATCTATTGGATATGGTAGATTACATTGTTTGATTTTCAAATATTTAACCAACTTTGCATAACTGGAATAAATACCACTTGGTCATGATATATTATGCTTCTTATATTTTTCTGGATTTAATTTGCTAATATCTGGCTGAAGATTTTTACAGGCAATTTCATAAAACATATTGGTCTATAGTCTTCTTCTTTTTATACTATTCCTGTCTGGTTTTGGTATCAAGGTAATACTGGCTTCATAAAATTAATTAGGAACTGTTCCCTCTACTTCTATTTCTTATCAAATCATGTAAAATTGGTTTTAATTCTTTAAGTATTGGGTAAAAGTGAAACATCTAAGCCTGAATATTTCTTTTGGGAGTTTTTAAATGAAAAATCAGTGTTTCTAATGGTTACAGGAAAATTGAGATTATCTATTTCATCTTGGCTGAGTTTTGGTAGTTTTGGGTGTAGAAGAATTGGCCCATTTCATCTACAATTTTGAATTTATAGTGTAGACTTGTTCATAATAACTTGTCCCTTATTAACCTGCAGGATATGTCATGGTATCCCTGGTTGCATTTCTGATAGCTGTGATTTGTGCCATCTCTGTTTTTACCTTTATCAGTCTTGCTAGATCTTTATTGATTAAATTGTTTATTTCCAAGAACCAGCCTTTTGTTTCATTGATTTCCCCCCCCCATTTTCCTGTTTTCAGTTTCATGCACTTCTGTTTCATCTTTATTATTTCCTTCTTTCTGCTTGTTTAGTGTTTTTTCCTCTTCCTTTTTTACTATTGTAATATAGAACATTAGATTATTGCTTTGAAATATTTTCTTTCCCAATTTAGTTCTATAAACTTCCCTTTTAACATTACTTTCACTTTATTCCACAAACTTTGATCTGTTATATCTCCATTTTCCTTTATTCTATGCATTAAAATTTTTTTCCTTGACGCTGTCTTTTTTACCCATGAGTGATTTGGAATTGTGATATTAGTTTTCATGTGATTGAAGATTCTCCTGTTGTCTTTCTGTTATTGATTTCTAGTCTGATTCCATTATGGCTAGAGAACATACTCTGTATGATTTTTTTTTTAAATTTTATTTAGTTTCTGCTTTATAAAAAAGTGAATCAGTCATACATATACATCTGTTCCCACATCCCTTCCCTCATGTATCTCCCTCCCTCCCACCCTCCCCATCCCACCCCTCCAGGCGGTCACAAAGCACCGAGCTGATCTCCCTGTGCTCTGTGGCTGCTTCCCACTATCTATCTACCTTACGTTTGGTAGTGTATATATGTCCATGCCTCTCTTTCGCTTTGTCACAGCTTACCCTTCCCCCTCCCCATATCCTCAAGTCCATTCTCAAGTAGGTCTATGTCTTTATTCCCGTTTTGCCCCTAGGTCCTTCATGACTTTTTTTTTTTTTAATTCCGTATATATGTGTTAGCATACGGTACTTGTCTTTCTCTTTCTGACTTACTTCACTCTGTATGACAGACTCTAGGTCTATCCACCTCATTACAAATAGCTCAGTTTCGTTTCTTTTTATGGCTGAGTAATATTCCATTGTATATATGTGCCACATCTTCTTTATCCATTCATCCGATGATGGACACTTAGGTTGTTTCCAGCTCCGGGCTATTGTGAATAGAGCTGCAATGAACATTTTGGTACATGTCTCTTTTGGAATTATGGTTTTCTCAGGGTATATGCCTAGTAGCGGGATTGCTGGGTCATATGGTAGTTCTATTTTTAGTTTTTTAAGGAACCTCCATACTGTTCTCCATAGTGGCTGTACCAATTCACATTCCCACCAGCAGTGCAAGAGTGTTCCCTTTTTTCCACACCCTCTCCAGCATTTATTGTTTCTAGATTTCTTGATGATGGCCATTCTGACTGGTGTGAGATGATATCTCATTGTAGTTTTGATTTGCATTTCTCTAATGATTAATGATGTTGAGCATTCTTTCATGTGTTTGTTGGCAGTCTGTATATCTTCTTTAGAGAAATGCCTATTTAAGTCTTCTGCCCAGTTTTGGATTGGGTTGTTTGTTTTTTTGCTATTGAGCTGCATGAGCTCTTTATAAATTTTGGAGATTAATCCTTTGTCAGTTGCTTCATTTGCAAATATTTTCTCCCATTCTGAGGGTTGTCTTTTGGTCTTGTTTATGGTTTCCTTTGCTGTGCAAAAGCTTTGAAGTTTCATTAGGTCCCATTTGTTTATCTTTGTTTTTATTTCCATTTCTCTAGGAGGTGGGTCCAAAAGGATCTTGCTGTGATTTATGTCATAGAGTGTTCTACCTATGTTTTCCTCTAAGAGTTTGATAGTTTCTGGCCTTACATTGAAGTCTTTAATCCATTTTGAGCTTATTTTTGTGTATGGTGTTAGGGAATGATCTAATCTCAAACTTTTACATGTCCCTGTGCAGTTTTCCCAGCACCACTTATTGAAGAGGCTGTCCTTTCTCCACTGTACATTCCTGCCTCCTTTATCAAAGATAAGTTGGCCATATGTGCATGGGTTTATCTCTGGGCTTTCTATCCTGATCCACTGATCTATCTTTCTGTTTTTATGCCAGTACCACACTGTCTTGATTACTGTAGCTTTGTAGTATAGTCTGAAGTCAGGGAGCCTGATTCCTCCACCTCCGTTTTTCGTTCTCAAGATTGCTTTGGCTATTCGGGGTCTTTTGTTTTTCCAAACAAATTTTGAAATTTTTTGTTCTAGTTCTGTGAAAAATGCCAGTGGTAGTTTGATAGGGATTGCATTGAATCTGTAGATTGCTTTGGGTAGTAGAGTCATTTTCACAATATTGATTCTTCCAATCCAGGAGCATGGTATATCTCTCCATCTATTTGTATCATCTTTAATTTCTTTCATCAGTGTCTTATAATTTTCTGCATACAGGTCTTTTGTCTCCTTAGGTAGGTTTATTCCTAGATATTTTATTCTTTTTGTTGCAATGGTAAATGGGAGTGTTTTCTTGATTTCATTTTCAGATTTTTCATCATTAGTGTACAGGAATGCCAGAGATTTCTGTACATTAATTTTGTATCCTGCTACTTTACCAAATTCATTGATTAGTTCTAGTAGTTTTTCGGTAGCATCTTTAGGATTCTCTATGTATAGTATCATGTCATCTGCAAACAGTGACAGCTTTACTTCTTCTTTTCCAATTTGGATTCCTTTTATTTCCTTTTCTTCTCTGATTGCTGTGGCTAAAACTTCCAAAACTATGTTGAATAAGAGTGGTGAGAGTGGGCAGCCTTGTCTTGTTCCTGATCTTAGTGGAAATGGTTTTAGTTTTTCACCATTGAGGACAATGTTGGCTCTGGGTTTGTCATATATGGCCTTTATGATGTTGAGGAAAGTTCCCTCTATGCCTACTTTCTGCAGGGTTTTTATCATAAATGGGTGTTGAATTTTGTCGAAAGCTTTCTCTGCATCTATTGAGATGATCATATGGTTTTTCTCCTTCAACTTGTTAATATGGTGTATCACATTGATTGATTTGCGTATATTGAAGAATCCTTGCATTCCTGGAATAAACCCCACTTGATCATGGTGTATGATCCTTTTAATGTGCTGTTGGATTCTGTTTGCTAGTATTTTGTTGAGGATTTTTGCATCTATGTTCATCAGTGATATTGGCCTGTAGTTTTCTTTCTTTGTGACATCCTTGCCTGGTTTTGGTATCAAGGTGATGGTGGCCTCGTAGAATGAGTTTGGGAGTGTTCCTTCCTCTGATATTGTTTGGAAGAGTTTGAGAAGGATGGGTGTTAGCTCTTCTCTAAATGTTTGATAGAATTCGCCTGTGAAGCCATCTGGTCCTGGGCTTTTGTTTGATGGAAGATTTTTGATCACAGTTTCAATTTCAGTGCTTGTGATTGGTCTATTCATATTTTCTATTTCTTTCTGAGTCAGTCTTGGCAGGTTGTGCATTTCTAAGAATTTGTCCATCTCTTCCAGGTTGTCCATTTTATGGGCATAGAGTTGCTTGTAGTAATCTCTCATGATCTTTTGTATTTCTGCAGTGTCAGTTGTTACTTCTCCTTTTTCATTTCTAATTCTATTGATTTGAGTCTTCTCCCTTCTTTTCTTGATGAGTCTGGCTAATGGTTTATCAATTTTGTTTATCTTCTCAAAGAACCAGCTTTTAGTTTTATTGATCTTTGCTATCGTTTCCTTCATTTCTTTTTCATTTATTTCTGATCTGATTTTTATGATTTCTTTACTTCTGCTAACTTTGGGGTGTTTTTGTTCTTCTTTCTCTAATTGCTTTAGGTGCAAGGTTAGGTTGTTTATTCGAGATGTTTCCTGTTTCTTAAGGTGGGATTGTATTGCTATAAACTTCCCTCTTAGAACTGCTTTTGCTGCATCCCATAGGTTTTGGGTCGTCGTGTCTCCATTGTCATTTGTTTCTAGGTATTTTTTAATTTCCTCTTTGATTTCTTCAGTGATCACTTCGTTATTAAGTAGTGTATTGTTTAGCTTCCATGTGTTTGTATTTTTTACAGCTCTTTTCCTGTAATTGATATCTAGTCTCATAGCATTGTGGTCAGAAAAGACACTTGATACAATTTCAATTTTCTTAAATTTACCAAGGCTTGATTTGTGACCCAAGGTATGATCTATCCTGGAGAATGTTCCATGAGCACTTGAGAAAAATGTGTATTCTGTTGTTTTTGGATGGAATGTCCTATAAATATCAATTAAGTCCATCTTGTTTAATGTATCATTTAAAGCTTGTGTTTCCTTATTTATTTTCATTTTGGAAGATCTGTCCATTGGTGAAAGTGGGGTGTTAAAGTCCCCTACTATGATTGTGTTACTGTCGATTTCTCCTTTTATGGCTGTTAGTATTTGCCTTATGTATTGAGGTGCTCCTATGTTGGGTGCATAAATATTTACAATTGTTATATCTTCTTCTTGGATCGATCCCTTGGTCATTAGGTAGTGTCCTTCTTTGTCTCTTCTAGTAGTCTTTATTTTAAAGTCTATTTTGTCTGATATGAGTATTGCTACTCCAGCTTTCTTTTGGTTTCCATTTGCATGGAATATCTTTTTCCATCCCCTTACTTTCAGTCTGTATGTGTCTCTAGGTCTGAAGTGGGTCTCTTGTAGACAGCATATATATGGGTCTTGTTTTTGTATCCATTCAGCCAATCTGTGTCTTTTGGTGGGAGCATTTAGTCCATTTACATTTAAGGTAATTATCGATATGTATGTTCCTATTCCCATTTTCTTAATTGTTTTGGGTTCGTTATTGTAGGTCTTTTCCTTCTGTTGTGTTTCTTGCCTAGAGAAGTTCCTTTAGCATTTGTTGTAAAGCTGGTTTGGTGGTGCTGAACTCTCTCAGCTTTTGCTTGTCTGTAAAGGTTTTAATTTCTCCATCAAATCTGAATGAGATCCTTGCTGGGTAGAGTAATCTTGGTTGCAGGTTTTTCTCCTTCATCACTTTAATTATGTCCTGCCACTCCCTTCTGGCTTGTAGAGTTTCTGCTGAGAGATCAGCTGTTATCCTGATGGGGATTCCCTTGTGTGTTATTTGTTGTTTTTGCCTTGCTGCTTTTAATATGATTTCTTTGTGTTTAATTTTTGACAGTTTGATTAATATGTGTCTTGGCGTATTTCTCCTTGGATTTATTCTGTATGGGACTCTCTGTGCTTCCTGGACTTGATTAACTATTTCCTTTCCCATATTAGGGAAGTTTTCAACTATAATCTCTTCAAATATTTTCTCAGTCCCTTTCTTTTT
Organism: Mesoplodon bidens; assembly: GCF_964165515.1. Taxonomy (NCBI): domain Eukaryota; kingdom Metazoa; phylum Chordata; class Mammalia; order Artiodactyla; family Ziphiidae; genus Mesoplodon; species Mesoplodon bidens. The sequence continues at coordinate 1,942,720 of NC_138168.1, forward strand.
CTCTTCTTCTTCTGGAACCCCTATAATTCGAATGTTGGTGCGTTTAATGTTGTCCCAGAGGTCTCTGAGACTGTCCTCTGTTCTTTTCATTCTTTTTTCTTTATTTTGCTCTGCAGCAGTTATTTCCACTATTTTATCTTCCACCTCACTTATCCGTTCTTCTGCCTCAGTTATTCTGCTATTGATCCCATCTAGAGTATTTTTTATTTCATGTATTGTGTTTTTAATCGATGCTTGATTCATCTTTAGTTCTTCTAGGTCCTTGTTAACTGTTTCTTGCATTTTGTCTATTCTATTTCCAAGATTTTGGATCTGGGAAATAGAATCTTGGATCATCTTTACCATCATTATTCTGAATTCTTTTTCAGGTAGACTGCCTATTACATCTTCATTTGTTAGGTCTGGTGGGTTTTTATCTTGTTCCTTCTCCTGCTGTGTGTTTTTCTGTCTTCTCATTTTGCTTATGTTACTGTGTTTGGGGTCTCCTTTTTGCAGGCTGCAGGTTCGTAGTTCCCGTTGTTTTTGGTGTCTGTCCCCAGTGGCTAAGGTTGGTTTAGTGGGTTGTGTAGGCTTTCTGGTGGAAGGTACTAGTGCCTGTGTTCTGGTGAATGAGGCTGGATCTTGTCTTTCTGGTGGGCAGGTCCACGTCTGGTGGTGTGTTTTGGGGTGTCTGCGGACTTTTTATGATTTTAGGCCACCTCTCTGCTAATGGGTGGCGTTGTGTTTCTGTCTTGCTAGTTGTTTGGCATAGGGTGTCCAGCACTGTAGCTTGCTGGTCGTTGAGTGAAGCTGGGTGCTGCTGTTGAGATGGAGATCTCTGGAAGATTTTCGCCGTTTGATATTATGTGGAGCTGGGAGGTCTCTTGTGGACCAGTGTTCTGAAGTTGGCTCTCCCACCTCAGAGGCACAGCACTGACTCCTGGCTCCTCAATTTGGGATGATTTGTTGTCTATTCATGTATTCCACAGATGCAGGGTACATCAAGTTGATTGTGGAGCTTTAATCCGCTGCTTCTGAGGCTGCTGGGAGAGGTTTCCCTTTCTCTTCTTTGTTCTCACAGCTCCTGGGTCTCAGCTTTGGATTTGGCCCCGCCTCTGCGTGTAGGTCGCCGGAGGCCGTCTGTTCTTCGCTCAGACAGGACAGGGTTAAAGGAGCAGCCTCTTCGGGGACTCTGGCTTACTCAGGCCGGGCGGGAGGGAGGGGCACGGAGTGCGGAGCGAGCCTGCAGCGGCAGAGTTCGGCGTGACGTTGCACCAGCCCGAGGCGCACCTTGCGTTCTCCCAGGGAAGCCGCCCCTGGACCCCGGCAGTGGCGGGCTGCACAGGCTCCCGGAAGGGCGGTGTGGACAGTGACCTGCGCTCGCACACAGGCTTCTTGGCGGCGGCAGCAGCAGCCCCAGCGTCCCACGCCCGTCACTGGGCTCCGTGCTTTCAGTCGCGACTTGCGCCCATCTGTGGAGCCCCTTTAAGCAGCGCTCTTAATCCCCTCTCCTCGCGCACCAGGAAACCAAGAGGGAAGAAAAAGTCTCTTGCCTCTTCGGCAGCTCCAGAGTTTTCCCGGACTCCCTGCCGGCTAGCCGTGGCACATTAGCCCCCTTCAGGCTGAGTTCTCGCCGCCAGCCCCAGCCCTTTCCCTGTGCTCTGACCGAAGCCCGAGCCTCAGCTTCCAGCGCCGCCCCGAGCGAGCAGACAAGCCTCTGGGGCGGGTGAGTGCCGCTCGGCACCGATCCTCTGTGCGGGAATCTCTCCGCTTTGCCCTACCCAGATATGTGGGGAGTTTCTTGCCTTTTGGGAGGTCTGGGGTCTTCTGCCAGCATTCAGTAGGTGTTCTGTAGGAGTTGTTCCACGTGTAGCTGTATTTCTGGTGTATCCGTGGGGAGGAAGGTGATCTCCGCGTCTTACTCTTCCGCCATCTTACCCGGAAGTCCTACTCTGTATGATTTTAATCCTTTTTAATCTGCTAATGTTTTTTTATCACCCAGTATATGGTATATGAGTGAATGTTCCACGGACACTTGAATATGTATTCTGCTCTTATTGAGTGTGTTCTTTAAATGTCAGTTATGTCCTGTTGATTGATGATGTTTTCAGTTCTTCCATATCCTTGCTGATTTTTCTGTCTGGTAGTTCTATAAATTGCTGTGTTGAAGTCTCAAATAATAATTGTGGATTTAAAATTTTCTCCTTTTACTACCTTTTTCAGTGTTTGCTTCATGTAGTTTGAAGTTCTGTTGTTTGGTGCACACAGATTTAGTATCACTAGGTCATCTAGGTGGATTATTCCTGTTATCTTTATGTAATGACCCTCTTTGCCCCTAATAATTTCCTTTGCTCTGAAATCTACTTTATCTGATATTAATTTAGCCATTCCTGCTTTTTCTGATTAATGTTCACATGATATATCATTTTCATCCTTTTACTCTGAACTACCTATATCATGATGTTTAAAGTAAGCTTCTTATAGACAGTATATACTTGGATCATGCTTGTGATTTTTTAATCTACTCTTCTAATCTCTGTCTTTGACTTGGTTACTCACATCATTTACAGTTAATGTAATTATTGCTATGTTAAAGATTAGGTCTACCATTTTATTTTTTGTTTTGTCTTTTACCTTAGTTTCTCAATCTTGTGTTTCTCTTATTTTGCCTTCTTGTGTGTTACTTAAACATTTTTTAATAAGCCCATTTTAATTTATTTATTTATAATCATTTGTGTATACTGTGTGCATAGTTTTCCTAGTGGTTGCTTTTGGCATTACAGTATACATATGTAACTTATCATAGTCTACTGGAATCAGTGTTTTATTACTTCAAGTGAAGTTTCAAAATTTTACTTCCATTTAGGTCTCTTAATATTCCCCAGTTTTAAAGTATGATTTTCTGTAGTATTTCCTTTCTCTACATTGAGAACCACATCAGATGGTGTCATAATTTTTGCTTTGACCATCATATAGTATTTAAGAAACTCATGAGACTAATGATAGTCTCTTCTATTTACCCCATTTGTTTTCACCCATTCCATTGTTCCCCTTTTCTTTCTGAAGTTCCCAGTGTTCTGTTTGTTTTTTTATGTTTTCATAACTGTAGGTGATATCTGGGCTTTTCAGTGCCATTGGATATGAGTTTCAGGAAACCCTGAGCCTGGCTCACTTAATGCTGCTGAGTTGGAGGGTTTGTATATGTGGGGCCTGTTGGCTCAGCAGATGCTAGCAGACTAGACTAATGTTGATGGGACTAGTGCCACAGGAGGATGGGTTCCCATTCAGGCTACGCTGCTGCTACAGTAGGTCAAGTCCCCCTCTACTCCAAGTGTGGGGCAGTGACCTGCTGCTGTCACTGCTTTGTATTAGGCTGCTTTTCCTCAGGTGTGTGATGGGATCCCATGGAAGCTGCTGCTGTTGCTGTCAATCACAATGTTAAATTCATTTCAGAAATACTTAAGTATAAATATATAGCCTGGCTCTTGTAGAACTTCTGTATTTGTTTTTTATTGCTTTCATACAAATTATCAAAAATTTAGTGACTCCAAACAAGGTAAATTTATTACCTTACAAGTCTGACATTGGTCTCAATTGAGTAAAGTAAAAGTGTTGGCAGGATCGACAGACGAATGGATAAAGATGTGGCACAGGGATTCCCTGGTGGCGCGGTGGTTGGGAGTCTGCCTGCTGATGCAGGGGACACGGGTCATTCCCCACTCCAGGAAGATCCCACATGCTGCGGAGTAGCTGAGCCCATAATCCACGGCTGCTGAGCTGGCGTGTCCGGAGCCTGTGCTCCGCAACGTGAGTGGCCGCAACAGTGAGAAGCCCACTTACCACACACACACAAAAAAAATGTGGCCCATATATACAATGGAATATTACTCAGCCATAGAAAGAAATGAAATTGAGTTTTTTGTAGAGAGGTGGATTGACCTACAGACTGTCATACAGAGTCGTAAGTCAGAAAGGGAAAAACAAATACCATATGCTAACACATATATATGGAATTTAAAAAAAAAGAAAATATGGTTATGAAGAACCTAGGGGCAGGGCAGGAATAAAGATGCAGCCATAGAGAGTGGACTTGAGGACACAGGGAGGAGGAAGGGTTATCTGGGATGAAGTGAGAGAGTGGCATGGACATATATACACTACCAAATGTAAACTAGATAGCTAGTGGGAAGCAGCCACGAAGCACAGGGAGATCAGCTCTATGCTTTGTGTCCGCCTAGAGCGGTGGAATAGGGAAGGGAGGGTGGTAGGGAGACGCAAGAGGGAGAGGATGTGGAGATATATGTATATGTATAGCTGATTGACTTTGTTATGAAGCAGAAACTAACACACCATTGTAAAGCAATTATACTCCAATATAGATGGTTAAAAAAGAAAAAAAAGTGTTGGCAGAGCTACATTCTTTGCTGGAGGCTCTTAAGGGTGTTTCTGTTCCCTGGACTTTATCTGCTGCCAGCGGTCACTTATAGTCTTTGACTCAGAGTCCCCTATCTCCACCTACAAAACCCAAAATGTTGCATCACTGTGATTCTGCTTCTATTAAGTCATCTCTATCTTTCTCTTTCTACAGTTGGGAATGGTTTTCTGCTTTTAAGGACTCATGCAGTTAGATTTGTTCCATGAGGTAATCCAGGATAATCTTTCTATCTCAAGGTCTATAACTTCAGTCATATCTGCAAAGTCCTCTTCACCATGTAAGGTAACATATTAATAGGTTCCAGGGATTAGGGTGAGGGCATTTTTAGGAGCCATTATGCTGCCTACCACACCCTTAACAAGTGACCTTAGAAAATGACTGAGATTTTTAAAGCCTTACTTTCCTCAAACATAAAATGGAAAGATAACTAGTTAATATCATGAAAGTGAAACAGTGTATATGAAATCAACTAATTCAGAAAATAAGATTTCTTCTTTTTCTTTATGATTTACATGATTCTCAGAGTTCAGTTACTTGAAGAGTTACTTTTTTTTAAACAGAACTAAGGAATTTCAGGGTTCAGGTGCTGTAAGATTGAATTACCTGAGTAACAATTAGCTAAGCACAGGTGTAAAGCATTTGATTTACTCCCTAGTGTTGTTTATCTTCTCATCCCACTCAATGCATATCCCTTGTCTAGCTCCAGCCAGTAGAGTCAGAGCTTGTTTTACTGTTTAACTAAAGTTCAATTTAAATTCTCTCTACATCTCCAGATTCTCAGCCCTGGTTGCATATTATAATCACCTGGGGAGATTTCAAGAACTACTGATGTCAAATTTCTACCTATCATGGATATTTGAGGAGGGACCTGGAATGAAATGCTCTAGCTTATGGCTTTTGGCACCAAATCATGTTACCTGTAGAAGGTATCTTCTAGGTATGAAAATAGTTGAGATAAGTCAAATTTCTCAGTAAAAGATGACAAAACTATGGCTTAGGTGGTAAATTTTCCATGTCAATTTGTCTGGGCCACCATGACCAGTTATTTGGTCAAATATTATTCTGGATATTTCTGTGATGGCGTTTTTGTGTTTTTTAAATTCTTTCTTTCTTTCTTTCTTTCTTTCTTTCTTTCTTTCTTTCTTTCTTTCTTTCTTTCTTTATATTTTTGGCTGCATTGGGTCTTCGTTGCTGCACGTGGGCTTTCTCTTTTTGCAGCAAGCGAGGGCTACTCTTCGTTGTGGTGCACGGTCTTCTCATTGCGGTGCCTTCTCTTGTTGCAGATCATGGGCTCTAGGTGCACGGGCTCAGTAGCTGTGGTGCATGGGCTTAGTTGGTCCACGGCATGTGGGAACTTCCCAGACCAGGGCTCAAACCCGTGTCCCCTGCATTTGCAGGCAGATCCTTAACCACTGTGCCACCAGGGTAGTCCCTGTGATGGTGCTTTTGGATGAAATTCATATTTAAATTGGTGGTGGACTTTGAGTAAAGCAGATTATCCTCCATAATATGGGTGGGCCTCATCCAATCAGTTAAAGTTCTAATAAAATAAAGACTGACTTCCCTGTGGCAAAAAGGAATTCTGCCAGAAGACTTACAGAAATTGAACTGCAACTCTTCCTAGAGTCTCTAGACAGCCTAACCTGCAGATTATGAATTTACCAAGCCTCTATTATTGTATGAACCAATTGTTTAAAATCTCTCTCTCTCTTTCTCTATCTTTATATAGATATGGATATAGATCTAGGTATCAATATCGATATCTAGATCTATATCTATCAATATATATGGGCACATTGTATACACCTGCTGTTGGTTCTGTTTTTCTGGAGAAACTTGACTAACATAGTGGCCCATATAAATAAAAGGATGAACCCAAGTTCACCCAGGTAGAAAGTAGTACAATGAGAACTGGAACTGAAGGCCTCATGACTCATTCAGCTGTGAACACTGACCCAGAACTGGGGTCCGCAAACTGTGGCCCACTGATCAGATCTCGCTTGACTCCTGGTTTTGTGCATAACGTTTTGCTTGAACACAGCCACACCCATTCATTAAGGTATTGTGCAGGGCTGTTTCTGTGCTACAGCAGCAGATAGGCAATTGCAACGGATACGTATGGTACACAAAATCCAAAATATTTCCTATCTGACCCTTTACAGAAAAGATCTGCTGACCCTTGCTCTAGGATGCCATCTGATTTCTGATAGCCCCGAGGAGAATAATTCATGCACATTGTGATAGATTGTTAATCTCATGTCCTCCTTATGTCAAAGATCTCTTAAATGCTCACCCTTGCAGTAGCCAGCTTGGGGCGCACTGTCTGAGGATGCAGAAATATTTCTTGTCAGGTCTTTCCAATCCACACTGCTCCCTGACTATGGTTCTTAAAACCTATTTTTGAAAAAAATTTTATTGGAGTATAGTTGATTTACAGTGTTGTGTTAGTTTCAGGTGTACAGAAAAGTGAAACAGTTATACATATACATATACCCAGTTTTTGTTTTTGTTTTTGTTTTTGCGGCACGCGGGCCTCTCACTGTTGTGGCCTCTCCTGTTGTGGAGCACAGGCTCCGGACGCGCAGGCTCGGTGGCCATGGCTCACAGGCCCAGCCACTCCGCGGCATGTGAGATCTTCCCGGACTGGGGCACAAACCCGTGTCCCCTGCCTCGGCATGCAGACTCTCAACCACTGCGTCACCAGGGAAGCCCCACTTTTATTTTTTTTTTAGAGTCGTTTCCAAATAGCCCATTACAGAGTATTGAGTGGATTTTCCTGTGCTAATAAGAAGAGCAGGTTCTTATTATTTATCCATTTAATGTAGAGTAGTGTGTATATTTCAGTCCCAATCTCCCATTTTAACCTCCCCTCCACAATCCCCTGGTAACCCTAAGTTTGTTTTCTACATCCGTGCCTCTACTTCTAAAACCTGTCTATTTTAACCAACTACCACTCATTGCTTATTGTCTCTGGCTTCATGTACTTGATAATAAATCTACTTCTTGTGCTATCCTGGATGACATATCCCAAGGACTGAGATAATATCTTATTCTACATAACTTGTCCTTGATATTGTCTATCTTGGGGTCTTCATCTATGTCCCAAAGAAGACAGTCACACTCTGTCTTCTAGTACTACTAATAATACCACATTTTAGGGCATAAATTTGACCCAATGCACTGAACTATCCCTTTAGAAGCTGTATGCAACCTGTCACTGGGTTTTAGCACAGGGGTAGAACTCAGATTAGTGTTCATATTTAAACAAATCTACTTGACCAGAAACCTTTTGTCTCACCATTTATTTTATTACACAAGTAACTTCTGTCTTTGCATCTATGATGTAAATATTTTTAATTTCCTAAATTATCTGAAAAATTATTTAGAGCTTCTGTTTCAATAGGCATTGGAATTGCTGTGTTATGACTATTTCATTATTTTATTTCCAAATGTTAAGGTAGGCTTCAAGCTTTGGCCAAGAGTAGACAGGAAAGGGTTTAAAAAGAAATGAAGAGTGGGAAAGACTTCTGATGCAAGGGAGACTTAATAAAGGTTTGATTTTGAATCAATAATTTATGTCATTGCAAAATAGCTCCCTGGTAAAACTCCACTCTTTTTGTAATCATTAAGGACAGAAAATAACCATCAAAATATGCAGTGGTCTTCTTCATTTTCTAAAAACAAACTTGTCTCTAGATGAGAGGAGAATTCATTTCATCACTCAGGCTCTGGACTTACGACTCCAAGTCCTGTCTTCTTTCAACCATACCTGCTAAGTTTCTGTCTAACTTCTTGAGCATGAGGTGATGGCTTCAGCATTCATCCCCTTCCTCAGTATATAGCTTGGTGACTATGTGTAAGCGATCTAAAACTTGAGAACTTAGGTTCAAATATTGACTCTAAAATTTACTTGTTGAGTTCTCTTGAACATGTTATCTGTTTTTGCCTCAGTTTTCTCATCTATAAAATAGAGATAACATTCCTTCTCTCAGCGAGTTGCTATGAGGGTTAAAAGAGAAAATTCATACAATGCAAGAATTTATCAGTTCTTGGAACACAATAAATACCGAAAAGAAATGTTAGCCATTATCAAGGGCCCCTCATTTTATGGATAATATAGGTTAGTTTATATAGGTCTAATATTTACATATACATAAACATTTTGTACCTATATATGTGTGTACGTTCTTCTTAGAAATTGAGCAGTCAACATTCACATCTAAAAGTATGTGCTCTGTGAAATGTAGATCTCCTGTGTACACAGTGCTGTAGTTGTCTATTGCTACATAATAAAGAAGTCCAAACTTAGTGGTGAAACACACAAACATTTTAACATGTGCTCAGATTCTGTGGGTCAGCAGTTCAAAGAGTACACAGAGGAGATGGCTTGTCTCTACTCCATGACTGATATCTGAAACCTCAGCTCATGAGGATTCAAATGGCTGGGGCTGGAATCATCTAGATAATTTTAATACCCATGTCTGGCTCTTGAGATAGGATGACTTGAAGACTGGGCCCAACAAGGACTGTTGAGTGGAGTGCCTATAGATGGCTGCCCATGTGGCTTGGACTTCTCATAATGTGGTAGTTAGGATTCAAGATAGAGTAGGCCAAGAATGAGTGTCCAGGGTTCAAGCATTCCATGAGAATCATGCAAAAGCTGCATGACCTTTTATGACCTAGTCTTAGATGTCACATAGCATCACTTTCATTATATACTATTGCAGGCGTTGGAGACCTTTTTCCATAAAGTGTCAGACCCTCAATATTTTAGGCTTTACAAGCCATACAATCTCTTTTGCAACGACTTAGCTCTGCTGCTGTGATGTGAAAACAGACACAAACAATACATATACTGAGGAACATGGCTGTGTTCCAATAAGGCTTCATTTGTAAAAGCGGGTAGAGGGCTAGAGTTGGCCCACCAGCCATAATTTACTGACCCCTGCTCTATTGTTTGTTAGGATTTGGGAACCAAAATGTTCCTCAGTATTTACTGCTTTGCTAGTCCATTTAAGAAAATGGACTATTGAAAAAATAGCTTCACGCAAAAAAAAAAAAATAGGTTCAGACACAATATGCCATTTTATGATTTAGCATAAAATCTGAGAAATATACAGGTTATCTGAAGCCTGCAATGGTAAGGTTCCCTCTGCTATTGAAGTTATTGTCTTTAAACAAAGATTCTACATCAGTAATGCTATATATATATATATATATATATTTATGATATTCAGGTTAATTTCCTATTCTCTCTAAGGAAGTAATTGGTTGGTTGGTATGAGAGATGGTGTGGCTTCCAAAGGTGAAAAGTATTATTTTGTTGTAATTTCCGGCTACCTAAGGATGGGAGAGGCCCAGGACACTGCAGTCAGTATATTATGTGGAGCAGGTTATATTGTGGTTTATTAATGAAATTTACATGTTTATTTTCTATGCAAGTTTGTGTGCTCCTTTTTGAGTTTTGGTAGATAAGTGTTTTGTAACTTTCAAATACTTGGAGTTATATATATATATATATATATATATATATATATATATATATATATATATATCTTTTATATATACATATTTTAACGTAGTAGTTAAAGCAGTGGAGAGTGTACTATAGTCTACCTAGGTTCAAATTCTGGCTTTACCCTATGACTTCCCTGTGGCTTCCTCTGCTCACCTATTAAAAAGGAGTATAATAAGACTGCTGTGGTGAGTTATATACTAAGTGCTATTTAGGCATTTGCTATAATGATTATGTATACTCGAAGGCAAGGAACTTGCCCCTTGATCGTGTCTGTATTCCTAGTGCTTAAGAATTCCTAGTGCTTTCCTAGTGCATTGTCTTAGGATAGAGATAGCTCAGTATAGTTCTTCTCACTATAAAGTACTGTTGTGTTGAAAGGCTTTGCTTGTGTACTAATAATCTATGACATATCTGCTGAGGACAAGGAAACAAATAGTTTTAAAATGGCAGTGGATTACAAAAGATTGTATGATGTAATGCCTTTATTATGTAATTATAAAACTAACAAATGATCATGGTAGAAAATTTGAAAAACTCCTAGACAAAATAGAGATCAATGAAATTTGGAGTAACTTTCAGAATGTAGAGTTGTCCATGAATGTTAGTGCTTTCACGTTTTCCGGGACTTTAAGTAGACGCTGCTTCTTAAGAGTCTATTCATGATATCTAATTTTAATGATGTTTTCATCATGGGGACACACACACACAGAAATCTGCTAAAAAAAAAAGAAAGACATGTAAATCACGGATGTTTCAGATAGCCACATGAAATAAAGTGAGAAAGGTCAACAAGCTGAAAGAATGTGCAGTAGCATCTCCTTAATTGCTTACAGAATTCTGATAATTACCTCTTTGTGGATAAAGTAATTAATGGGGAATCTAATTCAAGAAAAATGTATGAACTTCAAGGCGTCTCGAAGCCAAGTATTTCTTTCCACAGGAGGTTACTTTCCACGGCCGTGCTTCCTTATTACCTGACAGGGAAAGAGTATTGTATGGCAAAGGATCTTCCTGAAGGAGGGTGCTTCCCACACTGATTGTCATAAACGACTTCGGAATTACTGTTGCTCTATTCCCAAAATCTTAAACTAGGATATTTTGGACAAATGTGGTCCTTAGTTAATTTTTAGAGCTACAAACTGTCAGATGGCTGTGCAATAGCAATTGTGTGGCTATTCTTCAGGGTGATCACAATATGGTAATGGCCTTGAGGTATCAGTAAAAAGCAGGAAGGTGGAAGTCTTCCTTTGGTTCCAGAGTGAAATGTGAGTTGGAGTTGGAGTTGGAAAAGAGGCCGACAACCAAGTGATAGAGAAGGAAATGTGAGGTCATTAGTGAAAAACCAGGTTTAAGTTAAGGTGAAGAGGCATAAGGAAATGGTCAGCTGTTACAGTATTACAAAGATCATCAAGAAGCAAATCCATGAATGTGGTTTGTATTGCAATCTGCTGAAAAAGAGACAAATATCCTGGCCTGGGCTTCATGGAGATTATATTTTATTGATTCTGATAATAGATTATTGTTGAAAAGGGCCTCCTATAAATTATAACCATGCAAAGGCAGCAAGATAATTTTTTTTCTTTATGTATGTGTTTCTCATTCCTACTCACTTGTCACTTAGGGGAAGAGAAAATCACAAAAAACAAAAATGTCAAATCTCAGCTATTCATTTTCAAAATATTTTTTTCCCAATTCCAATGGAGGCAATAGGTTAACTGTTAAGATTTGTAAGGCTCAAAAAGCTAGATTTTTACAAAGTGTAGCCAAATTTTATTCCATAATTAATAGCTTTGGAAAGAATATGTGATGATGCAAAGTTGGAAAAAGTTGGTTTTTCTTCCGTAAATGACTTCACCATGTTGGGAGAAGAGGCAGAGAAGAAATCAAAGTAATAAAACATGGGGTGAGTTTTTCTGATACGAGACTGTAGTGCTTTAAAATAGACTAGATAATCCTAGGGATAATCTGAGGTAGAACAGACCAATGCCTCATTTCCAATCTGGTACCCTGGAAGAAAACAGTGTATTTCCTTTGAGGTCTTGAGAGGTTTTTCTTCTGCTTTGTTTTGGTTTTGGTTCATTTTGTAATCAACCTTATTAAGGTATCATTTACATACAATAAAATGCAGACATTTTTAGTCAACGGTTCAGTGACTTTTAATTAATGTATACATTTGTATAACTACCACCCCCATAAAGATTGATAACAATTCTAAAACCCTAGAAAGTTTCCTCCTAGGCTTTGGCAAAAGTATCCCCATCTCCCAGCCCAAGGCAACCACAGATCTGTTTTTTATCATTAGAGATGAATTTTGCCCAGTTTAGAATTTCATGTAAGTTGAATAATACAGTAGGTGCCCTTTTGACCTGGCTTCACTTGATCAGCATACGGTTTTTGAGTCATTCATGTTGGGATGTTTTAAAGCAGGACTTTAGCCTGGGTGGCGATGTTGTCTGAAGGCACCTATAGGTACATCTGAGTCTCTGGCATTGTCACTGTCTGTTCTTGGCTTAGTATTTTCAACTTTACTAAGAAGCACAAGGTTGAAGTAAGGAAGACCATTGTCAGTATAATGGAGGTGAAGTGGGTTCTGTTCTATAATATTCTCAGCATAAATTGACCTGCTTGGAATCATCGTGTTGATAATCGACAAAGATACTCTTCCTCCAAAAACTTTGATACTATAAAACTTCTAAAGGATGCTGTTCTAGGACTCTTTTAGTTTTCATTTTTGGGGAAATATTTCCGGAAAATTCAGATGCTCACAGCCTGAAAGAAGCAGTTATTCACCTGAAGGCTAGCTCTGCTAAAGTTGAGTTGTCCGACCTTTACATGCTGATAGAACCCAAATAGCCTTGCAAAACAATGCTCTCTTATTGGACATGAGCATATAGATTGTTTAAGTTGGACGTGTATATGCAATAGAGTGAAATAAAAACAAAGAATCTTTGAGTTTCCCTTGCTGGGTTTTTTTAATTTTTTCATTTAAGTTTCTATAGCATATGCTAATAGTTTAGGGTAACCTCAGGTTACTTTTAGGTCCACTCTTTATGTAAATGTTGAAGTACTCCATACCCACCTTTTTTCTACCTTCCTTCTTTTCTTCCATCTTTCCTTTCTAACTTCTTATAATCCATTATACTTAATCCTGCATTTGTTGAGGTGGCAATTACTGTAGGAAAATTGAAAGCAGTGTGAAATTTTGCTGTTCAGAATGCATGTTGACCAAATTCTATATTGAGAAAAGGTCTGAATTTACCCACAGTAACCCTTTCTCAGCGTCTCTGAATAAAGGCCATAGAAACTGGGCTATATATAATATCCTGACAGGTATGTAGAATTCGTAGCAATTGCCCTCAAAGAGCTTACCTAGCGTAGATGCATATGAATGTATTTAATGATTGCTTTATTGGCAGCAGTGCCAACATACACAGTCTATTTTGTTTTATATCATTATCATTACCTGCTGTTTACCACTGTATACATTGCTAATGGTGTGGTTTCTATGGCTTGTGAATTTCATGGCCAAATAATATGTAATTTATTGCACACTTTAGTGTAGAAGATGGAGACTCCATAAATTTTCGTGTGCTCTTTGCCCCTTTGGAATGTATTACACTGAGATCAGGCAAAGTAATAAATTTATTTCAAATGTGTGTGATAGCTAAACATCAATTAGGACTGATGGGCAATATTTCACCTTCCAGCAACGGAACAGTTTTTAGAGACTAAGCCATTGAACGTGGAGTTCCTGAACATGGGACTCAGTTCACTGGGATCCCTTCTTAGAAAAATAAAGGAAAACTTGAATTGGATATGTGTGGCTTATTCAAGGAGTAACTAATCAGCTACATCTTGGTTAACTTAATTGGTCACAATGGTTTGGTATTTTATTAACTCTCTTGCCCTTCTTCCCCTGACTCTCACGAGAATGGATCATGAGTATCTTAAAACATACTAAGTCGTCTTCCATCCCTGTTAATCTAACTACAAAAGCACACTTTCCTTATCCAGTGTAACTTACTGTCTTTTAGAGTAGCTGTGGTTTTAATTCTCTACAAAATTAAAACCAGCAAAGAGAAACATTTTCAAGGAGCCAGCACATTGTAGAGCTTTAGGAAGAAGACTTTAGAATTAAGGGCAACTATATCATTTTATAGCTAAAGCACCTGAGGCCTAAAGTAGGAAGGTAACCATAGAGGTCAGGGAAAGGGGTTGAAGATCAGGTTTCAAGCTGAGAAAGAGTCTCCAGGGACTCAATCTGAGCAGGTCAAAAACTGAAATGAGACCACGAATGTTCTGGGAAGGCTGGCATCTGGCCTCAAGTGTGGGATTCAGACAGGGAGTGGGCCCGGGGGGAACTGAGCTTCTGCAGTAGGCAGAGAAGTCCACCTCATCTCCGGAAAGTGCCACTGACATCAGGGAGTTGAGGGGAAAGAGCAGTGAATTCCAGTCCACCTGAGAAAGCAGGCCAATCTGATTCACTCTGAATTTAGGCTTATTTGAGATACTTCTTGAGAAAGAACTTGGACAAGAGCAAGTCCCGCACAGCCTCTTTAAATCCATGCCCAGTAGTTTCTGGTGGAGCTGCTTAAACCCTCCCAGTGACTCCAGTATTTTAATTGCACTCTATATTTAATTCTGACAGTTCTATGATTGATTATTTAATGGGCAAATAAGTAGGGTCACAAAAGAGTGTGAATGTATTTTATAGGATGAGGATGGGCAGAGTGGAACAGTCTGGAATAGGACACCAATAAAAAGGGATCTTGGTAAATAAGAAGGTCTATTAGAAATGGAGAGGAATTCTCAAGGAAATTAGTGCCTGACACCACGCCCTTCTCTCTGCATGTTTAGAAGCTAGTTTCTAATTTTATTTTCATAGGAGATGTCCCTGTGATGAATTGTCTTTTTTTTTTTTTTTCTTTTTTTTCTTTTTGCGGTATGCGGGCCTCTCACTGTTGTGGCCTCTCCCGCTGCGGAGCACAGGCTCCGGACGCGCAGGCCCAGCGGCCATGGCTCACAGGCCCAGCCGCTCCGCGGCATATGGGATCCTCCCAGACCGGGGCACGAACCCGTATCCCCTGCATCGGCAGGCGGACTCTCAACCACTGCGCCACCAGGGAGGCCCGAATTGTCTTTTACCTCCACACTACTTATCACATGGACACATTGTGAAGTTTGTGTGAGAGAAAGTATTAGAATTTGTCTTGGAAGCAGCTATAAACATTTCCTGGAACAATCTAGGGTAGAAGGAAAAGGAAAGGAAGGTGGAAACAAAGGAGAAAGACAGCTAATGCTGCTGGAGTCTCTCGCTGGGATTTGTGGTATCTCTTTTTGAAACTAAGTACAGAAAGTCAGAACTTGACTGATTGTTTCTTGATCACGGTTTGTTTTCATTTTTGTTTTCTTGCTCTCTCATCAGTTATTCCAGCCAGTGATATGTCATTTTCAGTTTCAGTAAGCATGCCTGTCTTGTCTGCATTTGCATTATTCATGCAAACGTTGATTGAACTGATGACCCCGAGTTCTCACGGAAACATTAGATACACCAGTGGATACATTTCTTAATTTTAGAAAAATATTACCGAGTGAAGGTTAAAATAATTCCTCTTAAATTTGTCATTTAAAAAAAACTTCTCCTAACATACAATACCTCATTGCCTAATAATGCCAGATAAATGAAGAATTCCTATGTATTCATGAATGCAGTCTAGTCTGTATATTTTTTGGCATGTATGGCCGAGGGTAACAGCCTGGTTTGCTGGCCATGTCCTGTCTCCTAGAAAGTTGTAGTTTCTTTTGTCTTTAAGTTGGTCCATTGGATATCAGAGGTGAATTTATAAAACTATACTTCCCTTTCCACTTACTTTCTTTTGTTTGTTTGTTTGTTTTTTACTTGAACTATAGTTGATTGACAATGTTGTGTTTCAGGTGTAGAGCCAAGTGATTCAGATACATATATTTCTTTTTCAGATCCTTTTCCATTATAGGTTATTACAAGGCATTGAATATAGTTGGCTGTGCTCTACAGTAGGACCTTGTAGTTTATCTACTTTATATATAGTGTACACTTACTTTGTGTGATCCAGGCTGGTCAGACCACATGATTATTTTCACTTTTGATATAATTTTTTCAGGTCCAACCTCAAATCTTTGATAAGAAGATATTTTAAAATAAGTTTAGCATCCGCATGCTCTAAATCCAACAGTAGTTATTAGAGATATGGTTTTGCACTAGGTATTCCTCTCTTTTTTGTTCTTGGCCAACCAATTGAAAATTAGCTTTTATTTTCTGGTTGGTTTGCTAGATGTTTATGACTATAATAAAAGTCTTAAATTTTGTCTCATATCTTAAAACACAATCTGAATTAGCAATGGATATTGTGCTATACATAGGGGCTGTGATAGAAATATAGTCTCTAACTTCAAAAACATATAACCTAGCAGGGAACACAGACACATGTGCAGCAATTATGGCAACTGCATTTGTTTACTAAGTGAAATAGTACTGAGATGGATAAAGTGCTAGCAAGACTTGAACAGCCAAATCAGCTTCAAAAATAGATGTGCAGTTCTTTAAATGTATTTTTAACATTTTTCCAGCTACATGTAGAATATAAGAGCATAAAAATGGTATGGGTTTTATTTTAAGTAATTAAGCATTTTGACATCGTCATAATGAAATGAAATCCAGAAGGAGGTTTCTCTCCATGATCTCTTGAAATGGTCCTTGATCATCCACAGTGTTTCTCATCATCACAAAGGTGATACCAAGGGCAGGGAACTCCAACATTATTAAAGTTTCATAAAGCAAAGTCAATTTTAAGAATATAATGTCCCCAAACTGATAAAGGTCTTGACAGATAATTTCAAGGGAAGCATAAATTATTTTCTGTTTGTCAGAGGGCAAAAATATTTAGATTGAGTTAATGAATGGTAGAGTTTTTGAGTGGAGAGTGTCCTTAAAATATTATGTAGATCTGTACTGTCAACAGATGCTAGCTATGTGGCATTATTTATATGTAAACAAATTTAAAAACAAGATTAAAAATTCAGTTCCTCAATTGCATTTGCCATATTTCAAAGATGTTTATTAGCTCCATGTAGCTATTGAATACTGCTTTGCATAGTACAGATATAGAATATTTTCATTATCACCAAAAATTGTATTGAGCAATACTAAAATTATACCCAGATATTCACAGAGAAGGCAACCAAGTCTCAAGGAAATAATATAACTTCCCCAAGGTCACAGAGCTATGTTTTTAAAGAAAAACAAAATGACATAAAGGAAATAGTAACAGAGGCATTAAAGAAACCCAGTAAGTTTCTGGAGCAGTCAAAGTAGGGTTGAAAAGTGCATACTTAGCTGTTAGCAGGGTTGAAGCTCTTGATGGTTGGTAAGATCTACCTGCCTGAATTTGGACATTAGCATTTTATGCAATGAATTAAAAGCAAAAAATGCTTTCAACGTGTGGCTGCCAGCTCCATAGTTTTAGCCACTGCCATGCTTCCAGGTTATGTTTATCACTTTCATATACAGGGCACCACTGTGAAATGTGATGGTTTATCTGACCCCAGAGAAATCAAGGAATCTTGTGGGGGCTATGGCTATATTTGAAAAGGTTGATTTTTAAATGCATCATGCAGACTGGCCCTGTTTTAAAAGGGATTCCTGCCATCAATAATCAAAATGTAAACTCTCTTCTCACCTTGCAAAAGTCAAAGATAGTCCCTGCATCTTTATTATTTCCTTGAAATCCAGATAGTATTTTTCCATTCTCTAACTTGTTTTCCTCACAGTGTGATCAACTATTGCCAAGGAAAGAAAGGTTAGATTTATCAATCAAAGTTTGCTAAAGGCCCCCTAGGTAATTGAACGCTCAGGAGAAACAATCCTCATGTATTCTTGTTCTGTTGTTTCAGTAGCTTTGTTTCAGTATGTTTTGTTCTGTAGCAGAGGTTCTGTGACGTGCTTATCTTCCTCAGAGGTCCAGAGAGCCTGCGAGTCTGTGGGTAAAGAAGGGTAAGGAGAGAGAGGGAAGGAGGATAGAGAGCGGCTCAGGGCTGAGATAAGGACAGTGGTCTACAGCCTCCTGGGGGTGAGGCTGGGGTGCACAGACACCCACGACTAATCTAGACAGAAACTGAGGAATCAAGGGGACGACCACTGTGAAGTCATGTGGTCACCTCTCCCTCTAGAAATAAACATTGCCCTCAGTAAGTCTCCTCCCACCCCAGAAGAGCATTAGGAAGGTCTGGAGAGGGGGATTATCGGCAGAAATGGAAAAATCAGGTTGAAGGGATTAGCCTGGAGCAGAGAGACCAAGAACCCCAAGCCAGTAGGTGGAAGGCAGACTTTTCATGGAAGTCTCCAAGCCCAAGTCAAGTTCTGGGACCACCAAGTACAAGTCAAAGAGTGCTCATTTAGCCCGTTTGGGCCCCCATGGGAGTGGAGGACAACTGGAAAGAGAGGGAGAATTGAAGGTACAGTATTTACTATGGGATTTAACTCCTGAAAGGCCTCCCAGTGGCTTCAGATCTGCTCAAGAATCCTTCATGTCCTGCTGGTTTGCAGTGAGTGGCTCACAGCTTCAAGGCGTCCTCTGCCAGATGGAGAACTAGTTCAAACATCCTGCCTCTATTTTGTACTGTAGCAATGCAGACAGGAAACCTGACCCCATTTTCAGGTTCTAAAGAGAAATTCTAAGTACCTGAAGGACTGAGGAACATGGTGGCTTTTATTTAAGATGGGGAGCTAGAGAGCACATACCTGGACTTGGGCCTGCAGCAGCACCAAATTGCACCAAGAGTTCCCTTTAGTTTCTCTCGTGTCTCTGTTTCTCCTTTTCTCTCTGCTGGATTAGCCACGGGGACTCCAAGTTCTTCATTGTGTGGTCCTGGTACCAAGATTCTCCTGGGAATTATAAAGCTATTCACCTTCTACACCGAGCACTTCTTATTTTTTCCCCAGCAGCGTTAAGTCATCCTTAAGAGGAGTCAGGTGCTAGCTCTTAAATATATTTTAGTCATCCCTTTGTACATTAAGTGCTCTTTTTTGGAGACTGCTCCTGACGTGGCGTTCACCGTGCTCTCAGCTGGCCTCCTGAAGTTCTGCCCTGCCTTCCCCACCAGGTACAGTCCAGGAGCTGCCTACCTCAGGGTGATAGGTGATCTTCTAGTTGCTTTATTCCTGTCCCTTTTACATTTAGAGAATATAATTTGAATACATAAACTTCTCTGTGACCACAGCTTTATTTGCAACCCACAGGTTTTGTTATGGCATATTTTCATTATCATTCAATTAATAAAATTCTAATTCCCATTGCGACTTTATCTTTGACCTACATAATGATCAGAAGTATGTTTTTAATATCCAACTATTTGGTAAAATATTGGTTATATATTTTTAAATTTCTTGCTTATTCGGAGTCTTGTTTTATAACCGGAATATAGTCAATTTTATAAATGTGGCATGTGCACCTAAAAATTTCTGCGTAATGTATATATTCAATCATTGTTGGTGCAGTGTTTTATGTAAACTTAGGCCAAAGTTATTAATGATGTTATTCAGATCTTCTCTAATCTGCTGATTTGTTGCTGTGGTTCTATGTTACTGATCTAGGTAATTTAGATTTTTCTATTTCTACTTTTTTTTTGGAATTTCCTTTCATCTATTGTATTGAAGTGTAGATTTATAATATATTGCTTGTAAAGTAACAGTGGGTTTTATTATCCTGCCTTATTACCAGTGATACTTTTTGCTTTCAAATCTATGTGAACATTAAAAAATCTTCTTCAATTTTACTTATTTTTTTTACGACATCATTTTTTTTTCTTTTTTTTTTTTACTTTTGATTTGTACAAGGCTTTATTAGCTTTTTTTTTCTTTTTTTTCTTTTTTGCTTTATAACAAATTTAATCAGTTATACATATACATATGTTTCCATATCCCCTCCCTTTTGCGTCTCCCTCCCACCCTCCCTACCCCACCCCTCTAGGTGGCCACAAAGCAACGAGCTGATCTCCCTGTGCTATGCGGCTGCTTCCCACTAGTTTGTATTTTACACTTGGGAGTGGATATATGTGTGTATATGTCCAAGCCACTCTGTCAGTTCATCCCAGCTTACCCTTCCCCCTCCCCGTGTCCTCAAGTCCATTCTCTACGTCTGCATCTTTATTCCTGTCCTGCCCCTAGGTTCTTCAGAAGAATTTTTTTTTTCAGATTCCATATATCTGTGTTAGCATACGTATTTGTTTTTCTCTTTCTGACTTACTTCATTCTGTATGACAGTCTCTAGGTCCATCCACCTCACTGCAAATAACTCAATTGCATTTCTTTTTATGGCTGAGTAATATTCTACTGTATATATGTGCCAGCCACATCTTCTTTATCATTCATCTGTCGATGGACACTTAGGTTGTTTCCATGTCCTGGCAGTTGTAAATACTGCCACAATGAACATGGTGGTACATGTCTCTTTTTTTTTTTTTTTTTTTTTTTGTGGTACGCGGGCCTCTCACTGCTGTGGCCTCTCCCGTTGCGGAGCACAGGCTCCGGACGCACAGGCTCAGCGGCCGTGGCTCACGGGCCCTGCCGCTCCACGGCATGTGGGATCTTCCCGGACCGGGGCACGAACCCGTGTCCCCTGCATCGGCAGGCAGATTCTCAACCACTGCGCCACCAGGGAAGCCCCATGTCTCTTTTTGAATTATGGTTTTATTAGGGTATATGCCCAGTAGTGGGATTGCTGGGTCATACGGTAGTTCTTTTTTTAGTTTTTTAGGGAACCTCCATACTGTACTCAATAGTGGCTGTATCAATGTACATTCCCACCAACAGTGCAAGAGGGTTCCCTTTTCTCCACACCCTCTCCAGCATTTATTGTTTGTAGATTTTTTGATGATGGCCATTCTGACTGGTCACAGAAAGAACTTTGGCATTGTGTTCATCATCTAACTTATCCTAACATGCAGACATTTATGAGAGTAAAGTCAGGTCTTTGCCAGAGTGGGTTGCTTATTTGGGCAACTGGGTCAAATCAAGAAGGGCAAATGTAGGCTGCCAGGGTAAATAAGGAGAGGATAAACAAAAAGAACGAGCCATATCATTCATCAGTGATTTTCCCCCCAATATTCTTAGACTCCACCTATCTCCATCTCACTGGTAACACAGGAACTAGACTGAACAATCAGGTAAAAGGTCTCTACAGAAACTGAGGTAATATAGAAAATTAAAAAAAACATAAAATTGTACATTTTCTTCCTAGGGATAATTGCGATGATACTTCAATAATAACATAAGATCAGGTGAAGTCTAAAGAAATTTTAGAAAACCTGGATACAGTAAGAAAACATCTGTTCACCAGCATCTGAATGTTAGAGAGACACCAAGACATGTGGGCCAAGTTCTGGAGAGAAGGGAAACAGAGACGCAAGCTTGACATTTGGTGCAGCTTTTCTCCTTGGGGCATTTGCTGATTCAACTCATACAGCCTAGGAGCTGAAAAGCCAATGACTTCAAAAGACTGCAACCACAGAAGCCAAACGGCAAGAGCTCAAGCTAAAAGCAACAACTAATGGAATGACAAGCTACACGTATCCTTAGTCTCAGAGGGCTGGGGGAACCATTACATTTAAAGCCTAACAAATACAAGGGTAGTTGGGAATAGGGAGAATCCAGACTTTCACATGGTAATCCCAAAGGGCAACACCCATAGAGGAAGGACAAGACAGAAATAGAGCACCCTTCACACAGACTGAAAAACAGCTTTGAATGAGCTCAAACTAAGAATGGACTAAGGTTTCCAGTCCCTATGGTAACTGTCTGCCATGGGCAAAAGGAAATCTTTTCAAGAGAACGATAACAACATCCAGAATATGGAGGTATCTTTACAGTTTCCTAAAATAAGTTAAGCCCAATTTTAATATAAAAATAATTGGACATACCAGGAAAAAGACTAAATGATCAAAAGCTCAAAAAAAAGAAAGAAAGAAAGAAAAAAGACAATATAAATAGACACAGGAGGACAAGAGTTAGTAGGCGTTGGTTAAAAAACAAATCAAAAGAGACACATGGCAAATAAGCATATGAAAAGATGCTACACATTCCATGTCATCAGGGAATTTTAAATTAGAACAATAACGAGATACCACTACACACCTATTCAAATGGCTAAAATTCAAATAATGAAATACCAAAGTGGTTGACGATGCAGAACAACTGAAATTCTCATTTGTTGCTAGCAGGATACTTGGCAGTTTCTTACAAAACGAAACATAATTTTACCATACAGTGATCTAGTCATCATGCTCTTTGGTATTTACCCATAGGAACTGAAAAGTTATGTCTGCATAAAAACCTGCACATGGATGTTTAAAACAGTTTCTTTCATAATTGCCAAAACTTGAAATCAACCAAGATGTTTTTCAATAGGTGAATGGATAAACAAACTATGGTATATCGGTACAAAGGAATAGCATTGGGCAATAAAGAGAAAAGGCTATGAAGCCATGAAAAGACATGGAAGAAGCTTGAATGCATATTTCTAAGTGAAAAAAAGCCTATCTGCAAAGGCTATATGCATATTATATTATTGCAGCTATATGAAATTTAGGAAAAGGCAAAAGTGTGGAGACAGTCAAAAGATCAGTGGTTGCCAGAGGTTGTGGGGAGGGAGAAAAGGATGGGTGAAGCGTGGAATTTTAAAGGCAAAGAAATTCCTGTGTATGGTTTTGTAATGGTGGATACAGGTTATTGCACATTTGTCAAAAATCATATAATGTACAAAACAAAGAGTGAAGTCTAAAGTAAACCATGGACATTAGTTAGTAATAATGTATCAATATTGGTTCATTAACTATAACAAATGTCTTACTCTAATGTAAGATGTTAATAATAGGGGAAACTGGCTAGAGAGGTAAGGAGGTATGAGAACTCTGTCCTTTCTGCTTAATTTTTCTGTAAACCAGAAACTTCTCCTAAATAGTCTGTTAATTTAAAAAACAAATCTAGACCTGCATACAAAACTTGCACATAAATCCAACCACAGCAGCATTATTATTCACAAGAGCCCCAAAGTGGAAATAACCAAATGGCCATTTACTATGAATGGATAAATGAAACATAGTAATATCCACACCATGGAATATTATTCAGCCATAAAAAGAAATCAAGTACTGATGCATGCTACAACATGGATGAACCTTGAAAACATGCTAAGTAATTGTATGATTCCATTTGTATGCAATGTCCAGTCTAGACAAATCTGTAGAGACAAAGTATATTAGTGGCTGCCTAGGGTTTGGAGAAATGGGGGAGTGAGTGACCTATAATAGATTCTTTTTCTTTTTGGGGGTGGATGAAAGTTCTAAAATTGATTGTGGTGGTAGATGCATAACAGATTAAATTGTACACTTTAAATAATATGGAAAGTAAATTATATCTCAATGAAACTATTATTTAAAATTATGATTAATGTATTAAAAAAAGGACATGTACAATTTAAGCAAAAATTATCTGAAATGCAACCAAAAGAAACTTCTAGAATTAAAAAAGTTGAAATTAAGCACTCAGAAGATTGGTTGAAGAGTACCTTAGTCAAACAAAAGAAAGGAATATAAATGTCAATTAAAAAATAACTACACAAAAATTTGGAGGGAAAATGATGGAAAACAGAGAAGTAAGTACTTAAGACATATAGAGTATATGCAAAAAACTGTGTCTAGCCAGCCGCAAGTCACACAGCCTAGGGAGGAGACACACAGCCTACCTGAATCACGAGGACTTCTCCAAAGTAAAAATGAGGTTCTGATGCCAGAAGTGGAAGGAATGAATTACAAAGAAAAAGAACAATGGTAAACTATAATGTAGATACACATCGGTAAATACATAGGTTCCCTGGGGTTGTGATCTGGTACAAACAATAAAAAAAAGATAAGACTCATAGTGGAGGCTGCTAGATTCTGCTGAGGAAAATGTCCAGGGAGGGAAGAGTTGATTTATTTCATTATTTTTTTAGAGTCCACATATAAGTGACATCATGCACTATTTGTCTTTGTCTTATTTCACTTAGCATAGTGTCCTCCAGTTTTATCCATTTTGACTTCAATGATAGGACTTTCTTCTTTTTTAAGGTTGAATAATATTCTATTGTATATATATACCATATTTCCTTTAGCCATTAATCTACTATGGACACTTAGGTTGTTTCCATACCTTGGCTCTTGTGCATAATGCTACAATGAACATGGGAGTACAGATATCTCTTCAAATCATGATGATGTTTCCTTTGGATATATACTCAGAAGTGGGAGTGAGGAAGAACTTATGACACAAATCGACCATGTGTAAAAGATGTTATAGGAATGCAAAAGTCTGAACACCTAGGAAGAGTGTGGAGTATCTGGAAAGGTCGTTGTTCAAGGTCATGCATAGTTTAAAATGATGACATTTCAGTGAGCCTGTGTGCATGAAGGCTTGCTTATATTTTGGGATTTGAATACAGTGCAAAGAAGTGTTGCTAAATTTTCGATCAACGTCAAAAAAAGTGTGGAAATATTTTTTCTTTGATTATGAAACTGCAGGAAAGGCAAGCCTAGAATTCTAGGCCCACTAGAATTTTCCCTGATGATAGCGCTAATTTAGGAGAAGAAGAAGGATCCAAGGCCATAGAACAATTTTGAAAGCAAAATAAGACTGCTGAGTCTTCACCCAGTGTATGAGATTAAGTTTTAATGGCGTATGATGAAGTGGCCATGACACAGCTGGCAGAGCTCGTTGAGTTGTTGAAAATGCCTCTTGAAGCTACAGGAAATGGACAGTAGACATAGAAAAAGAACAAGGTAAATCCCAAAGAGTGGAAGGACAAAATTAATCAAGAGGAAAGTCAAAAATAGAGAAGAAAAGCAGTAAAATTGACAAATAAAACCAAAAGCTTGTTCTTTACAAAGATCAATAAAATAAGCAATATTTGGCAAATATGATATAGATGGAACTAGCTATAAAACAGAGAATTTTTTTAATTTTAAAAGAATACTATGGTAGCTTTATACCAACACATTTGAAAATCTGGACAAAATGGCTGATTATTGATTAGTTATATGCAGCGATTATTTATACCTGTTTTGAGTAGAGAATACAAGAAGCTTTATGAAAATAGAAAATATAATCAAAGATATACACCTTAGAAAGACATGAGTTATTTTCCAATGTATATAAAAAAGTAGACGAGTCCTAATACAAAAATCAGATATGGGGCTTCCCTGGTGGCGCAGTGTTTGAGAGTCTGCCTGCCGATGCAGGGGACACGGGTTCGTGCCCCGGTCCGGGAAGATCCCACATGCCACGGAGCGGCTAGGCCAGTGAGCCATGGCTGCTAAGCCTGTGTGTCCGGAGCCTGTGCTCCACAGCGGGAGAGGCCACAACACTGAGAGGCTCACGTACCACAAAAAAAACAAACAAACAAACAAAAACTGAGTGACAACTTAAATGATATATGAAATATTTTGCTGACTTACAAGAACATGCAGAATTAAATATGACCCAGTTGAAATGTTAATTTTATTTTAATGTGTATGTTGGGGTGGAGTCTTCAAGGTGCCAGAAAACAAGCATTCACCCATCCTGTTTGGAACTGCAGCACACAGACACCTTCAATTACCAGTTCTGTTCATTCTACAGAATCATCTTGAGAAAACATACTGTTTTTTATGTACCTGGTATATATCTTAATTAGTTTGAAGAATTTCCCAAATACCTGTTAATATATAGTTCTCCAATTCCAATCTTGTCACGTCCTGTACCAGTGACACAGCACATAGGAGTTTTATTTCTCTTTCTTTCTCTGGGTTGTTCACAACCCAATGAAAGAACAATGGAATGGCATCAAAGAGATCAGGGTTCTTGACTCAGATTTACCATAAAATAATAGTGTCCTCTTGGGAAAATTATAGTTATTCTAGGCCCCTTTCCTTTTCTTTCCTTTGACAGAGCTGCACTAGATGACCCCAAGTAACATTGCACTCTTTGCAGTAGTAGCTTAGATGTTATTGGTTTTCTGAAACAAATGAAGACAATGACACATGAAACTGCGCAACATCTCTGTAACTATGTTTTCTTAGAGTTGCCTCCATTCTACAGATGATAAGATGGCTGAGCACAGAAGTAGATGTCTTGACCAGAGGTTCCAGAGTAGATGGAACTGAACCTTTTGAACAGGAAGGTCTATATTTTACTAACATCTAGAACCAGCAGTTAACACGGTGTCTAAGATGTAGTCAATAAATATGAAATACATAAATGAACACATTTTTAAGGAAGGGCCAGGACATGAACAAATAGAAATTTTTCATTTTCAGTCACAAAGCAACCAGAGACATAAAACTGATACAGACAACAAGTGCTGTGGTCATTCAAATAAGGCATAGAATAGATAGAACAAGGATCTCCTCTATGGCACAGGGAACTCCACTCAATATTTTGTAATAACTTATAAGGGAAAAGAATGTGAAAAAGGAATCACTGTGCTGTACACCTGAAAGTAACACAACATTGTAAATCAACTATACTTAAATTAAAAAACAAACAGACAACAACAACAAAAAAAACCCAAAAGAGGTCATAGAAGTTTTTATGAGATCCCATAAGAGAAGCCAAATGAGGACGGGAGAGACGGCTTTTGAATCAATTCGGAGGAGAAGTTACAGAGAAACTTGTCTTTGACCTGAACTTGAGTTTCCATTAAAATTGCATCGCAGAGATATTACAGATGAAGGTAATCACATAAACTTACTACACTGAGACTTGCAGAGGTTATGAGTGTTGTTCAAGATCCCAAAGCAAGCACATTGTGGAATCAGAATTTTAAGTGAGGCCTAATGAACTAAAAACAAACAAACGAAAAAACAAGCCCTTTCTGTGATACCATGTTGCCTTTGAAGTCGTTATTTTGGTGGGTTGGTAGAAACTGGTTCCAGTGTTTCTTGCAGGAATGACTAGTTCTGTCCCCACCGCGGCCCCCCACCCCCGAGTTGATCCTCAAAGTTTCCTTTAGAATGGACTTGCTAAAATGCAGACCTGCAAGTATTCATGACGCCTGTGTCCAATCATTTCTCCTGCCATTGCCTACTTCACTTCTGGATTATATGAACAATTCACTGTCTTCATTTGTGCTTTTCCCTCCTCCAAGAATTCCTTTCTCCCTATGGGGTACCTGGGCAACCCACTTCATTTTTCAAACCTCAGTTTACATATTATGTCTTTTGTGCAGTCTTCTTTTTAGTGTTGTGATCACACGCTCCTTTTTGCTACCCTTGCACTTCTGCATTCCTGGTTGTTGCACTCGCTACACTGTATTGTGATTGTATTTTTTACATATATCTGTGTTCTCCTGGGCAACATTCCTTGGGGCCAGGGACTACGTTTTTCATCTATTGATGTTGCCTTAGCGTGTTACTTGTTGCGAAGTAGTTAGTTATAAAAATGAGATTTGATTAAATTGAAAATCGTTACGCACATATTAGTCATTATCATTTACAGATATAACAGGAAAAAATATTAATGTTGGTGCTGAAAGTTCACTTCTAGTAAATGGTGGTGGTACATGACTTCACTTATATTATTTTCCCCACTATTTTATATCTTTCTACCTAATATCTCTTCTTTATTTCCATCTCTTTCTTTATTACTAAACCAAGAAAAACAGGGATGAGGGTAGGGCAAGGCCATACTTGGCTGGAATAGTAAAGATATTGTGTGGGGTTTTGGTGAGAAAATCCTGAAACATACAGGTCTGCATCTTCCCTTTTTTTTTTTTTTTTTTTTGCGGTACGCAGGCCTCTCACTGTTGTGGCCTCTTCCGTTGTGGAGCACAAGCTCCGGACTTGCAGGCTCAGCGGCCGTGGCTCACGGGCCTAGCCGCTACGTGGCATGTGGGATCTTCCCGGACCAGGGCACGAACCCGTGTCCCCTGCATCGGCAGGTGGACTTTCAACCACTGCGCCACCAGGGAAGCCCCTGTTTGAAGTTTTTTGATAAATAAGATTCGATAACACCGTTTTATAAAAACTTAGTTTGGACATTTCTGAACCTCTTTTCTTGTTTCCTTATGGAAGAAAGCTGCTTGTTTAGGGTTAATGCTAATTCAATGGGGGTAAGATTTACACAGGACCAACCCTAGCATTCATAGTGTGTGGCACAGGAAACAACTTTGAATGGCCATTTCAAGGAACAATATACTTAAGTGTATACAATGAATAAAATGGATGAACTACACAAATTTATGAGTTGAAAAGCATAGAATCATAGAATTTTCTCACTGTAAAGGCTCTTACTTTTCCAACTGCTTAACTTCAACCTCTGTTAAAGCACTTCAGTAACAGGGAGTTCTTGAGTTTAAAATGCAGTCGGTCCATTTTATAGTTGAAAGGTTCTACTTGTCAAAATATGCATCTTTTTATCAACTTAAACCTGTCTACTTGGTCTAAAATCTTCAGTGTGGGACAGTCTAAACCCTTTTTCATAGGACAACTCCTCAAATAGTTTAGAGCGACCACCTACTTCTCTCCTGGTCTTGCTTCATGTCATCTATTCCCAGTTCCTTCAATTACTTCTTATATAACAATATTTTAGATTCCAGACACTTTACTGAATTCATCACTTTCTTCAGTATAATAACTCATTTGCTGAATGGGATATTTTGATCCTAAAGGGATTTGTTTACTGTTTTCTGAAAAGAATTAAAACATAAAATGTCCAATCAACCAATAATTCTTCACCTAACATGATTCATATACACCAATTGATAAGGAAAAGGTAAAAATTCAAATTACTTCATTCTTAAAGAGTGATCATAGTATGTCCTTATTTATAATGTGCAGGAAATATGAATTTTCTTTCTGTGCATCTGTAACAGTGCCCTCTTGCAGGGTACAGAGGATACTCCATTGATATTGCCTAATGATGTGTATGTGATATCCTGATATTTACTAAGAAGTTAGACATTCTAGAGGATTTTTTGTTCCCAACAGATGTACATATATGAATTTTTATTCTCTATGTTTTGTGTGTTTCTAACTTTTATTATTCATCTATTGGCACTTAAGTGCATTCACCAAACTGCATCATAAACATCACAGCAGATTACTTCACTTTACCTTTTATGAGATTATTATACTTATCAACCAATATCTGAGCCCTTAATATGGGCAAATCATCCTAGCCTGTTAAGCACAGAGGTACAGAGCATGGAGTTGAAAGGGCATACACCAAGATTTGAACAAATTACTTAATCTCTCTAAGTCTTCATTTTTGTATGTGAAAAATGAGAATAATTACAATGATTGCACTCATGAGGTAGATCGTAGAAAACATCTAGGTGCTACATGTAAAGAGCTTGTTTGAGTACCTGACAAGAATATCCATTCTTTATTAACATGATGGTGATGATGATGATGGTGATGATGATGATGAAGCTACCAGCAGGTGTCCTTATTAGGTCGGTAAGAATGGTGAATAAGCCACAAGATCATGTCTGTGAACATTTGCATTCTAAGGCTACACTGCCTTTGCCTTCCCAACTCCGGCTCCACTCCTCATCTGTTTAAACATCTCCCAAGATAGCTCAGGTCTTCTCCTCTATGAAGCTATTCTGAACGACTCCTCTAGAATGAACTTAAAGTACATTGCTTGCACTCATATTAATTTATATCCAGTACAAACTTCTGCAGTGGAATTGATTACACTTTATTGCAATTTTTGGCTCTATATCAACTTGCAACTCTTTTGAGGAAAGAAACTGGGTCTTATTCCTAGAAATGAAAACAGTGACAAGCAAATAAGTCATAAATGTCTAAATCAGCACATTGAAGTTATTTTTTCTAGAATGTTAGGGAAAACACTTAAGCGAAAGTCAGATTCATTGTTGTTCACACAGTCCTAAGAATGGACTTTCTCATAACTTGTATAATTCTATATGTAGCAAGTGAAGATTAATCAATGGCAGGTTTTCCTTCATTTATATGTATATAATCTTAAACTAATTTAAGAAAAGCCATCTCATCCTTCTGAGTTAAGTTACAAACATTAAGCATTTTAATATTTAAATAAGAGTGAGACTAGCTTTCTTCACAATTCTGTGTTCTCATATTTTAAAAGGATGTCAAAATTTAAACTTTTTTGTCTATCATCTTCTTCCAGATTCACTTAAAGTGTGGTTCTTAACATAATCCCAAGTTCTGAAGCTAATTGAAGGTTAAACATATAGTGATTTCAACCTCTTTTGGTCAGCCTCAACATTTCCTTCAAAACTAATTCCCATTGACCACAATATCTATACTTCCAGTCTATTTTTCCCTATAAAAACAAGAAAAAGTTCATGGTGACAGTTCCAGATTCATCCATGAGGGGGCAAACATGTCTCATACACACAATGAAGGGAAAACTAGTGATAAACTAGTTACACTGGGAAAAAAATGGACATGGTGTCAGTAGCAAGATTTGGCCCATATTAGAAAGAAAACAGTGATCCATATCTGTTTGAAGATAATATGTTTAATTTTTACATTTTACTCCTATTTTCAATGCCAGAGGAAGAACACCTGAAGGATGGTGCTCGGTGTAATAGTCAAACAAATGTCTCTTTAGAGAAAAGAAAAGCACTTGAAAACGTTGCAAGCTCTGTTAAACTTATTTCTAGTCTAACAACTTTAACATTAAAAGTAGTCTTGTAAAATGCATTTCTGAAAAACTTTATCAAAAATGCATACCTCACCTCAGATAATGTCACTGAATTAAGGCTCAAGAAATTAGAGACAGGAATTCAGCTGAAAGAAACACGGAGAATTCCTGTGTAACAGAGTGAAATGTGGAGGTTCTAGCTGTGTTTGCCCTTACCATACCATTATCAGTCAAGATTTTCAGTTTTGTGTTCCAACCTGCAGTTAAAATCAAGTGTAGCGCTCAAGGCATAATTCCTCAGTTCTCTGCTTACCCTGATTAGAGCCCATGGTCTGTCATTAGAATCACTCTTTTGCAGAGACACTATGAAGTCCCTTGGCCCTCACTCTTAGTCATATTGGCAGTGCAAAATGCCAGCCCTAGTGAAATAGAACTTATGCCAATTCAGCATCTGGGCCAAACAATTAAACATGGCTGGAGAAAAAAACGAGCAACCTTTCTAATTTGCCTCATTTAAATTCATAATCATTTTACCCCATGTGAACCCTTAGTACTTACTAGAAAACTGATTGCTTAATCAATTCTCTTTTCTTCTGTCCTAGAGAACAGTTTCATAACTCCTCTTTCTTTACGTCTATAACATGTCTTCCTCTAAATTCTCAGCTGCTTCCTAATTCACTGAGAATACAGGAGGGATCAAAATCGAATATCCGTGAACTCCAAACACCAAGTCTACCATCCTGCCTGGATCTGTCTGAAACCACGTGTTCTGCCTTCCTTCGTCCTTTGGCAGAAGAAATGTTTGTCCTCTGTTCTAAGGCCGAACCCTCTACTCTGCACTGGATACCTCCCTTCTGGCCGAATCAGGGATTTCTCTTCTACCATGTCTCCTCTTCCCTGTATCTTCCATTGTTTGCTCTCTCCCAGATGCTTTCACTAGCATGCAGAGATCTAATGTGGCTCATCTTAAAGGGAAAAATTCGTTCTCTCTGCCCACATCCACTTCGAATCATGGCCCCATTGCTCCGCTCCTCTTTAGAGCAAAACGACTCAAACAATATAGCTCTACTTAATGTTCCATTGCCTTATCTCCCACTTACCTATTTTTGTCCTCCCTACTACACAGAAACTATTCTTCTTAAGGTTATTAGTGATATCTATTATATGTTGCCAAGTCCTATATTAAATGATCAGTTCTCATCTTAATCTACCAGTAGGATTAATAATAACGCCCTCTTCCTTCTAACACCTACCACTTGACTCATGAGACAATTCATCTTATCTCCCTGCTCACTTCTTATATCCTTTGCCGCATCCTCTAGATGATGGAGTGTCTCCTGGCTCAGTCCTTCAACATCATGTATTCTCTGCCTACACCTACTTATAAAGTGATTTCATCTTTAAATCTAGAGACTTTAAATACCATGATGATTTACCGATTTTCTTCTACAGCCATGATAAGCTCTTGCTGCTGAAATTCAGACTAGTATATCCAGTTGTCTACTTCACATGTCCACACATGCCATCACAAATTTAGTATGTCCAAAAACAAATTCTTAATCCTCTAAAGTTCCCTCTTGACCATCGCCTAAAAGACCCTAAGTGATTTTTCGCTAACCTAGCTTTCTAACCTTATCTTCTAACAATTTCCCCTTTGATCATTTCACTACAAACCAACTAACCTCCTAGTCTTTGGAACACATAAAGTATAAGCCCACCCACCTGCATACACCAAGCCTCTCTTTCAGTGTATTCATACGGTTTGCTCCCATACTTCTTTCAAATCTCGGCTCAAATGTTCCCTGACCACCCTATATACTTGCCCTAAACCTTGCATCATTACGCTGCTCCTTCATGGTCCTTCCACTAACTAACATGCTATATTTATATATTTATGGTGGTCTCCTTCCACTGGAACATAAGATCCATAAAGAAGAGATTTATTTGTTCACTCCTAGAGCCTACTGCTCTAGTGCCTAGAACAGCAGCACATATTAGACACTCCATCAATATCTGCTGAATGGATGAACATCAACTTGCCTGATGACCAAACACACTTCATTGAAACTTACTTTTTAATCAAATTTCAATTTCCTCTTCTTATAAGCTTAAATTTGATTTGAAAAGTTGAATATTCATTTTTATTAAAAAATGAATAATTATAGAGACAAAATTCTTTATAAATACTATTTAATAATCTATTCATTACAATGCAAAAGTTTTATTCAAAGTATACCTTTCTCCAGAAGGGATTTCTTGGTTTTCTTAGATTCTTTAAAAACTTAAGGTTAAAAAATTTAAAGAGCAATGCCTAAGTACATTGTTTTATTTCATGGCTTCTCCATGATGGTTTATTTTTTAAAGGGTTTATTTGAGAATTACTTACACCACACTATTGAATGTATCATATGCCATTTGCCAAGCATCTCACTTAAGTACACATACATTTCTCAATTAAATCTAGGCTTCTAATTATAGAATACTACCTGTATTATATAGGTCTGGTATTGTATGTGAACTCCTTACCAGTAAAAACAAGGTGAATTCTTAGCGATGTCTAAAGAAACAGTTACTGTTCTGTTTGTAGCATTTCCCTTCTTCCATTTTCCTATTTCTGTTACAGATATTCAATATGAAATATCAATCTTCATATGAATGATCATTTTCTTGTACTCTTGTATCCGTGCTTTCATATTAATGCAGGAAATTTTTAGTCCAGCTATAATTACTTGAACGCAATTCTATTTCTATTACTATAGCTTTGCCATCCCTAGACTACATTTGTGCATATTTTACATGATATAATTTCTGGCCTCATTGAAACGGTAGATGTTTATCATAAAATTTTAAGACTTCTGTAGAGTATGATTAATCAACCTAAGCTGAGCAGCTACCACACACACACACACACACACAAAGGTACTATTAGTATAGAAATTCTCCTCCTACCCTTTCTCATAAGTCAAAATTATGTAAAACAATATTGATTGTCATGCAGTGAGTGCCCAATTCTTTCCTAGTAAACTAAATTCCCAGCTTTAGGCAGATCCCTATGTAGTGAAGAGGGCAGGAGACCTGGCAGACAGTGGATGACAGATGCCTGGGCCAAATCACCCTGACAACTCCTCTCCATAATAAATCTGAGAAGCTAATCTCTGCTAAATTGTTAATGGCTGCTAATCAGATACTGGATACATGGTTACCCCTCTTGATCGTATATTTGCATTTAAATGAGTCCTTTCTGGAAGGACTCCTTAAACCAAAGGAGTGGTTCTAATGCTGACAGCTTCAGGCACCCAGGGCCTCTGGCTCAGGTTTTCATATTGTCCTTTGCGGAGACGCTTGATATCATGAGGCCATTTGATCTGTAATTCCAGAATATCAGAAAGGAATTACTGCAGACCTCAAAGTAATGATCCGAAGACTGTTTTTTAAAAAAGGGTTCTTCAATGAAAAGTCATAGATTAAAAAACTGATCTATTTCACCTCACCCTAGCCACTATTCATTAAATTAAATTATCTGGCAGACTGGTGTATGTCAAGTTCCAAGCAGATAGATTCAAACCGTACATGTTGACGTAAGACATTTCTCATTTCATTTTTTTCTTTCTCTTTCCCCTATGTCTCTCGCCATGGCATAGCATCTGAAGCAGTTAATTCCTGCCATTTAATAGCTTTAATTTTTGTTTTATCCCAAGCACCATCAACATTGATTGTCTTCTATGAGTAAAAAGCACCTGGCAAGAGTACTTTCATGGATGAAGGAGCCTGAATTATCATGAGAAACTATCTATACCTCCAGTGAGTCTGGCTTCACAGAGTGAAAACTATACAAGGAAGGACAATCCAATATGTTATGTAACTGTCCCAAGTTGCCACACTTAATCCCCACTGTCTCAAACAAATTGAAAGAAAAGATTAAACATCTACTTTCACTCTTAAGGACAAGCCTATGTAATGGCCATTGTTCTCCTTATTTCAAAAATGAGACAAAGTCAGGCTGTGAATGGAAGGATCCAATCCCCAGTCTGTTCAAACCCCCTGACCTTCAGGGTCATCCTTGTCTTCTTCTCATCCTCTGTCAACCTTATATGGACCTTTACCTCCAACACTGATACCTAGCAAATCCTTCCACTACATTATAAATTATTAACCATAAGGTTTAGCATGTTCTCTCTTCCAAGGTATTTAGAACTTTAAAGGAGAAAAAAGCCTGCCCAAGTGGACAAAGCTAACACTTATCAAGCATGAGCTCCCAACATTTGCACCAGACAATTTCACATCATCTCCTTATAAACTGACAATAATCTTTGTGAGGTTGAGATCCTAACCTTCTTTTTACTGTGGATCCCTTTGACAATATGGAGTAGCCCATGTAAATAGTCTTAAAATAACACTTTTAAATTCATAAAATATAATACATAGAATCTCAAAAGAAACTAGTTACTATGTTTTAAATGCAGTCATTAGACTATTTTAAAAACCAAATTTGTGATATAGAAACGAATGGGTATTTAAACTCATTAAATAACAAGATATAACAGAGACTCTACTAACTACTATACTTAAAAATAGTGATGTTGGAGTGATGGGTTAACAATTCTGATACATGTGTACTGAAATTGAACAATTAAATAAATAGATGGTGGATGGTGGTAGCCACATTTCTCAATATTGAAGTATGAATTTACAGATAAACAAGAGGAGAAAGCTAAACTAATCTCAGCATTAATGGATTATAGTTGCAGACATCAGTATACACTCAGCTCAATATAGATATAGATAGTTATATAGAGAAATATTTACTGATATGTGTATATACATGGGTTAGTATACATATATATTTCTTTGTTCTCTCAGTTAAGAGAGCCTAATCAAATAATACCCCATTAGCAACAGCACATCTAGAGCCCAGATCTTGGTTTCTATTACGACTCTCCAATAAAAGGAATCAGGGCTCCTCAGAGAAATGACTGATTCTAGGACTGGGGCAGGAAATATACAAAATAAGCCTGGAGCACCTTGTGGTACCAGAAAGTCAGGAAATGTTAAACACACACACAAACATGCATGCTAAACACATATACACACAGATACACACACACACACAAACTCACACAACCGAAAGGGAGTATGTCAAAGGAGCACAGGCGCCAAAAGCAAAAGCTCCCAATGACCAAGGCTGGAACAATTCAAACAACAAAATAAAGTAGTATTGGATTATAACCCAAAGGATAAAATAGATATCCACGAGCCTATACTGATATAAATAAATATCAATAATTGAATAAATTAATATTTGGGGGAAATAGACAACTCTGTGTGGAAGAATTCCAAATACTTTATGTACATACTCTGTCCTCAAGGAGGTGGATCATAACTCTCCACTCTTTGGGTTTGTGCTTCACATAGTGACTTCCTTCCAACAAGTGTCGTGTGGAAAGGGTGGAGGAGTAACTTGACGGTGGAGAAATCTGAGACACGACCTCAGCCAGGTTATCAAGGTCAACATCAACAGTCAAATCACGTTGACAGCATGTACCCTTGATAAGATGTTATAAAAAAGGCACTCTATCTGGTTGTCCTCCCAATAAACCATAATCCCAGTCTTACCATGAGAAAAGCACTGGACGGTTTACATTAGTGAGGTATGCTACAAAACACTTGATCACTGCTCCTCAAAACCATCAACGTTGGGGCTTCCCTGGTGGCGCAGTGGTTGAGTCCACCTGCCAATGCAGGGGACACGGGTTCGAGCCCTGGCCTGGGAAGATCCCACATGGCAGGGAGCAACTAAGCCCGTGAGCCACAACTACTGAGCCCATGTGCTGCAACTATGGAGGCCCACGCGCCTACAGCCCGTGCTCCACAACGAGAGAGGCCACTGCAATGAGAGACCGGTGCACTGCAATGAAGAGTAACCCCCGCTCTCCGCAACTAGAGAAAGCCCGCACGCAGCAACGAACACCCAACACAGCCAAAATAAATAAATAAAATAAGTAAATTAAAAAAAAACTGTCAAAGTTATCAAAAACAAGAAAAGCCTGAGAAACTACCACAGCCCAGAGGAGCCTAAAGGTGCTTGATAACTAAATGTAATGTGGTGTCCTGGATGGAAGCCTGAAATGGAATTAAGGACACTAGGCAAAAACCAAGGAAATCTGAATAAAGTACAGACTCTTGTTAATATTATTGTATTAATATTGGCTCATTAATTGTAAAAAAGGTACCACACTAGTGTACGGTGTCAATAATAGAGGAAATTGGGAATGAGATATACAAGAACTCTGTATTATCCCCTTAATTTTTCTGTATATCTAAAACCATTCTAAAATAGATATAGTCTATTAGATAAAACAAAAAAGGTAATGATGATTTGATTGTAACATCAGAGTAGGGATACTTTGAGATATCTATAAAAAGTGCCTTAGGAGATTGTCTGTGACATCTGCTGGGGATATAGTCACAGGTACTCCTAATATTATGGTGGTTTGTTGTCTGCATTTAGATTTAAAGGACATGCTAAATACTAAATTGCAGTTAGAGGTTAGTGAAATTAAATAAAGATGTAATATTCCCATCCAGATTCCACATACACTTTGATACATATTAAGAATCCCCTGCTCTTTGGTGAGGTCTAATTTTATGAAAGTGAAACTCAGAGAGATGAATTAGGTTGTTCCAGCTTTTAAAAAGCCCACATTCTAGGGTCAAGAATTCTTACTGAGCCTTGTTGAAACTGTTTGCTACACTACCTCCTAATTTTGGAACTGCCAAACAGAGAGTTGGGAACTCTTCCTAGATTAAAAGTACTGCCTTGGCCTTGTGCAATTATACTGTTTAGGTTGCTGGACAAATCCAAGGATGAAACTGGCCAGGACCTAGTGATGGGCAATTCCAAAAGCAAGCTGAATGTGAGAAGTTCACTCACAGAGAACCCTAGTATCAAAGAGCCTCTCTACTTGGGAATGGCTCAACACTGGGAAAATAAACCCTGGTTCAGCTGTAAAGAGAGCACATCCTTGGCCTTTTTTCCCCCCTTAAGTCAGGAAACTGATGATCTGGTCAGCTTAGGAGAGGGAGGGAGGGATGGAGGGAGGGAGGAAGATGAGAGAGAGAGAGAAACCTGTTAATAGCTGGTGCCAATTTAAAGAGAGAGGGAAAGGGCTTATTATATACGTATATGCTAATATTATTCTTAAAGCCAATTCTGATCCATCCTTCGGGAAAGAAAGAGATGCAGCCATCTGTTAATGTGGCTTCAGCCTCTTTGTTTCCAAATGTTACAGCTGTCACCAGACCAGCCATTCCACTTGGGGCGAGGCCAGGGGGTTCGAGGGGGAACATCTGTCCACTAAGGACACCACTAAACAGCAACAGAATCTTGGGGCGACCCCTCTCTCTTTCCTCGAGTGCTTTCGCTAGCCGCTCCTACTCCCCCACTCCTTTGGGAGTTTCCTGTTCCATTACGTAGGCAAGAGGGCGAGAGGTCCCAGCTTTCCTAATTGTGAGTGGTTTGGCTGGGTGTGTACGTGCGAGTAACTGTGTGTGTGTGGGGGTGGAAGTGGAGCTCGCTACAAGGGGCTTAGAAAAACTAGTCGCCAATTTAAAATATTTTCGGAGTGTTTGAATTATATCTTAAGAGCGAATCCCACTCTCAAATTCAGCGAAATGAACAATACAGATAAGGAAGATGAACAGGGTGGAAAACCCACACAGCGGAATGGAGCCGTCCATGTCGCGGGAGTGACGGGGGAGCGCTCCGAGGAAAGGCGCTCTGCAGGGAAAGTCACTCTGGCTCTTCTCTCTCGGTCCACCAGCCGGCGACGCTTCTTCTGTAAAAGCATTCCTAGAAAATAACCCTACAACCGGGAAGGGTAGCAATCGTGGAGCGCAGTTTCCAGGAGCCGGTGCCCGCAGCCGGGAGAGGCCCCTCTCCCCCCGCGGCTGGCGCGGAATGTGGCGATCCGGCCCGGCGCGGGGGATGACTTCCGGCGGCCGGCGCTCGGCGGCGGGAGCAGCTGCTACAGCCGGCAGGTGGGGTGGGGGCCGGCCGAGCTGACCACGCACAGACCCGGCGCGGCGGCACTGCGGCCCCGGGGCAGCCGGCGCCGGGGACATGCGCTGATTCGATCCCTCCGGAGACGGTAAGCAGCCCGGCTATTATTAGCCTCGGCCACACTGCGCGGTGCTTTCTGCT
The DNA here is from genome assembly GCF_964165515.1 of Mesoplodon bidens. Taxonomy (NCBI): domain Eukaryota; kingdom Metazoa; phylum Chordata; class Mammalia; order Artiodactyla; family Ziphiidae; genus Mesoplodon; species Mesoplodon bidens. Next base: position 1,981,532 of record NC_138168.1, read on the forward strand.
TGGTTAGTAACGGGGTTTGTAATACAGAGGGAAGAAGGGGAATATCCCTGCCGCCTTCTGCAATGGGCAAAGGAGCAACAGCTGGAATTGAAATGTTAATCAGCCAAGTGCTTGAGATTATTGGAGGAGCGGTGTTACTGGGCCAACAAAGAAGGCGGTCAGCCTCTGTAATCTTAAGATAATCAACCATTGCTGTGCCACACTCGCTTAGATATTGAAGAGGATTCAGAATGTAAAATAATTTGAGTTGCACTTTTACGTTGCTGCCTTCAACCTTCGCTTGGTTAATTTGTGGTTTGCGAGCAGCAGGTTCTTGTCAGCAGCCTGGAGAAGTAATCGGAAATCTTCCTTCTCCTTTTGCATTCCTCAGTCTCCTCCCTTTCCAGTTATCAGAATGGGTCTGCACATTTCAACGTCAAACACCCACTTCAATACTGAACCTTTAGAAGGAATCTCAAATTAGAGGAGAAACTTACCTCCTGGAGTTCAGCTTGCGTTGAGCAGCACTTGTCCCCACTTCTCCCTTCATTTACCATCTTCTCTTGTCAATCATTTCATTGATTCCCCCCACCCCCACCCCGGGGATGCTGTGACCATTAATAAGCCAGCTCTTGTCAGCTTCTGTCCACCACCTCTGTTCCGTGACTGATTTTTCAAGGACCCAGGAAGGGCATTGCCTTATACCACGTTTGGACTATTACCTGTGTCCTTCCCCAAAATGCATGGCATGAAAAATCCTTTAAGCCCAGTACCAACATGGTTTCCGATAACTCCCTTCATTGTAGTCACTGCAGCTACCAGATGGGCTTCAAGGACAGCAGAATCTGTTGGGGTGTGAGAAAGAGGGCTATACCTACATATTTTACTCCATGTGCATAAGAATAGGTGGAAGTAGAAATGCAAATGTCAGTCTATCCCGTTTTTCTTGAAGCTTTTTTAGTCCAGCTAGGTTGTGAGACACCTAGCTGGGTAGGGTATGGGGCAAGTCCTCCTGCAAAAGCAAGCAGTGTGTTTGTCCTAGGATTCCCCCAATAACCTCAAAAGTTTCCAGAGAGACTTTTCCCACAGGCAGTCAGAAAGCCAGGGGAGGTGGCCAAGGTAAACCTCAGGTTATTTGGGCATCTTCAAGTTAGTCTCCCCTTTTAGGGGTTCTGACCTAGGATTTCCCCACAAACGCCTTTCTGCTGAGCTCAAGTGCCCATTCTTGTTGCTCACCTAGGGATGTACAATTGAATGATGTTCTGTGAAATGGTGAAGATTGCTATGCTGGGGATTGCAAATGTGCCACTTCACCAACAGAGAACAGTTGCAATAAGCCAGACTGTGTGGTGTCTGTGTGCCAATATTCCATTTAAAAAGAGATTTGTTATCTTTAAATCTGAAATTAAAGAGACAGTTTGACTCAAAAGACCATGGATTTTATTTTAACAAATTAAAATAGGAGATCAATGAAAAAGAGGGCCAGGGTTTATAGCTAACCTTCTTACCTTCTTTTTTAAATATTGCTTTTAGAACAAGATACTGGTTCTGAAAAATCATGTTACTTCTATTATATATCATTATTGTTTTTCTGATTACAAATTCTCTTTGTAAATACACTTTGAAAAGATTTGAGTTGGTTTCTTTGTCTCTATCTTCAGTATATGAGGCAGAAGGAGTGGAGAGGGGTGGGCAAATCCCACTCCAAATGGCCCACTCAGAGAACTGTTCCCCGGACCATGCAAACCTCTGGACCAAAATTTTTTTGGCTTGTTGTTATTATTATCTTTAAATGTGGTTTGGGTTTGAAATATTAAATTTTCAATATTCTAAAATTTTGACTCAGGCACACCAACTAGAAGAGAGAACAGAGAACAAGAATAGCAAAACTAGTTTCCACCTTTCTTACCTAATTGTAAAATATTTAATTATATGAATAATTATTCTGAATAATAAGTGAAAAACATATTAAAATAATAATTCATTTTTAAGAAAGTAGCCCAAGGTTTATGAAATACAGGTTAGTGCAACTGATCTTAAGTACAGTAAAAATTTCTGTAATTTTAAAAGGTGTTTTTATGTTGACTATTAGTACATGAAAATATGCTAATGATGGTTAGAAATTGAAATGTCTGTTACTTGGTTTCTGAAGAAACTGAATTCTTTGGCAAGAAATGGGTCAGGATTAGGGGACTGGAGCCGCCAAAGCCGGCATCATACCTGCCAGTGATTTTATAGGTGAGATGAATGCATTAAGTTATGGATTAGGGTTGGAGAAGCCTTCTGGGGAAGAAAGAAAACAAGATAGAAAATAGAATTTGTTATTTTAGTGCAACTAAGATAATTAAATGTAAGGTATTTCTGAATTTGGACTTCGTTATATTTCAACAATTTCTGAGGAAAGTTTCTAAATTCAAAGCCCTAGGTAGAAATAGTTGTATGATTTCCTAACCGAAACTGATTTATGACTCTATTTCCTTTGTTAAAAACGTTTCCCAGAGACAGGCAAAATTAATTGCCCGGTGTTAAGGAGGAGGAGTAATACCAAATAGAAGGATTTACGCTATTAGTTGCTAAATGAACTGTGGGAACTTTTTTGTAGATTTGACAAGATAGAATTGAAATCAATCTGTTGCTTTCCAATCACGTAAAAAAAACCATTTAGTCTGGTGGGTGGTCAGTGTTATCAGTAATTTAAGACTTGAGTACCGATTTAGGATTCAAAGTTGCCTCTCCTTACAAAAGGCACTTTCTGGTGCTGCATTACTGCCATTAGCTACAATTGAAATAGACTTATCCTGAGATTTTGAAAAACAGAAAAAGAAATAGTAGGATTAATAAGACTTTGCCTCCACTGAGAATGGGGAGAAAAAGTGCTCTTTTGAAAGTTATCAATGGCCTCTTAATTGCCAGATTTCTGCGCTGTTTCAACCTGTTCTTTATGTCTTTATTTTTAAGTTCTCTTCTAAGTTCTTTTTTAAAAATTTTACTGCTTAGTGTTTTATTCACTAAAATAGCATTTTTAATTGAAGTATAGTTGATGTGTAATATTATATAAGTTACAGGTGTAAAATATAGTGATTCACAATTTTTAAAGGTTATACTCCATCTATAGTTATTATAAAATATTGGCTATATTTTCTGTGCTATGCAATATATCCTTATAGCTCATTTTATAATAATAGTTTGTACCTCCTAATCTCCTATCCCTATATTGTTCTTTTTTTTAAATTAAATACTTGTGTTCAAAAGTATTATTAATAAGTAATATATAAAGAGATATCTCTTTATCTAGTTTCTCAGTAATCCCCTTAAATTACCTCATGACCAGCCTAGAACAAGTGCTGTTTATTTCTAGTTTGTGCCTCATGATATCACGACTATATGTCTTCATTTGTTCCTTTCACTCACCCTGCTACACGTTGAAACCTTGCTCACAGCATACACTGCCTCTTCCATGAACCCTTCCCATACCCACCTTCCTTCTCATTTCAGATGTGTTTCTCCCTTGTCTAAATTCCTATGGCACTTTCTATTTTGGTCTATCCTTTAGTTTGAACATGATTTGCTGTTGTAAAATAACCCTAGTTATTGACTAACAACTTTTCATTACCCGCAACTCATAATACAGTGCCTAGCTATGTATATGCAAAGTAGATGTTCAGCAATTTGATGTTAGTGAAGAAATTAGCTATTATTTTCCAGGGGTGTATATCCAAGTTAGGCTCTAAATAATGTGTGCAAGTACATTTTAGTTTAAAATCCTTATATAATAATATAGTGAAAGTACATTCAAACAGTTATATTCAACAAAAGTTATTGTGAGCTTACATGCCCTTAAGTGGATATTGGCTCATCCGTATCAAAAAGCATAGTAAGCATTACAAAAGAAAACTTTAAAGAAGACATTGTACCAGCTTTTGGTATGCTTTCATTCTACTGAAAACAAGTAAGCAGGGGAAGATGTCTTGCATAAATAAGTACTAGTCTTAAAGCTCTCTGCTAGGTACTTCCATCTATGGTGTATAACTTCATCCTTCTACTGTATGCTAATTTTACACTGAGACTCAGAGACCTCACCTAAATGGCAGAGATCCTTTCCACATTCACATGCTGTTCTTTGAAGTGTTAACGAGTGAAGGAAAACTATAAAACATAATCAGAGGAGTTTAAAATGGTTTTGTGATCAGGCTTTTCAGTGCTTTTTAAACTTTTGGGTCTTAACATCCCCTTTAATAATTCAGTAAAGGCTATGCATCCACTCCACAAGTACATACACAACACACACACATAGAATTTTGCCTGTCATTGCAGGTGTTTGCGGACCTAATAAAGCCCTCCTTTGCAAATGCTTTAAGGACATCTACGCTGGGCTCAGTTTTTCTTTTTGCGTGTTCTATGCTTAATATTTATTTTTGTACCTATTAAAATTAAACAAATTGTTATCTGTTATAGTTGAGGTATAAACCTAAGCAGCTTCGTACTTTACAACTTTTCTTTTTGCATTTTTGTGTTCTGTCCTTCTCTCTCACACAAACACACATTTATATAAATGAGATCAAATAATACTTTTTTGTGAAGAGAATGCTTAGAATTTATTCTTAACGATTTTTCTATATATCACACGTCAGTGTTAGCTATAGTCATCATGTTGTACATTATGTCCATAGTATGTATTTATCTTACAATTGGAAGCTTGTACCTTTGACCGTCTTCCTCCAATTTCCCCTCCCCTGACCCTCTGTCTCCTGTAACCACAGGTCTGATCTCTTTTTCTATGATTGTTTTCTTTTTTTTGAGGTTCCACATATAATATGTATATATCTATAAATATATAAAACAACCTCTTTACCCATTTGTCCATCAATGGGCACTTAGGTTGTTTCCATGTCTTGCCTATTATAAATAATGCTGCTATGAACATGGGGGTACAGATATCTTTTTGAGTTACTGTTTTCATTTTCTTTGGATATATTCCCAGAAGTGGAGTTGCTAGATATATGTAGTTCTAGTCTTAATTTTTGAGGATCCTCTGTACTGTGTTCCATACTGGCTTTACCAATTTACAGTCCCACCAATAGCACAAGGGTTCCCTTTTCTCCACATCCTCACGAGCATTTGTTATCTCTTGACTTTTTGAGGATGACTGTTCTAACAGGTGTGAGGTAATATCTCAGTGTGGTTTTAATATGCATTTCCCTAATGACTAGTGGTATTGAGCATCTTTTCATGTACCTGTTGGCTTTTCGTGTGTCTTCTTTGGAGGAATGTCTATTCAGGTCCTTTGCTCATTTTTTAATTGGGTAATTTTTTTTTTTTGCTATTGATTTGTATGAATTTTAAATTTATTTTGGATATTAACCCTTATCAGATATATGGTTTACAAATATTTTTTTCCCATTCTATAGGTTGTCTTTTCAATCACTTTGTTGATTTGTTTTTGTTTTTGTTTTTCTTTGCTGTGCAGAAGCTTTTTAGTTTGATGTAGTTCCATTTGTGTTTTTTTTTTATTTTGTCATTTGTGTTTTCAGTGTCATATCCCAAAAGTCATTACCAAACCCATGTAATGAGCTTTATTCCTATGTTTTCTTCTGGCAGTTGCATAATTTCAGGTCTTACATTTGAGTCTTTAATCCAATTCAAGTTAGTTTTGTGAGTGGTATAAGATATTGGTCCAATTTCATTCTTTTACATGTAAATATCCAGTTATCCCAGGGTTCCCTTGTATGTAACTTCTCTCTTTTCTCTTGCTGGTCTTAAAATTCTTTCTTTGTTTTTGACTTCTGACGATTTAATTGCAATGTGTGTCAGAGTAGCCCTATTTGAGTTCAAGCTATTTGGGCTTGTTTGGGCTTTATGGATCTGGATGTCCATTTCTCATCCTAGGTTTGGGAAGGTTTCATCCATTATTGCTTTAAATATACTTTTTTTCCCTTTCTCTCTCTCTTTTCTTCTTCTGGAATTCCCATAACATGTTTACTTTATTGTGTCCCATTATTTCCATAGGCTTTCTTCACTCTTTTTATTCTTTTCCTTTTTGTTCCTTTCACTGGGTAATTTCTAAAGTCCTATCCTCCAGTTTGCTGATTCTTTCTTCTGCATGTTCGAATCTACCTTTGAAACTTTCTATTGAATTCTTCAGTTCAGTTATTGTATTTTTTAAATCTAGTGTTCCTGTTTTTTTGATGTTGCTATTTCCTGGTCAAACTTCTTGTCTTGTTCATGCATTGTTTTCCTAATTTCACTTAGTTGTCTCTGCTTTCTTGTAGTTCACTAAACTTCCTTAGGAGGATTATTCTGAATTCTTTGACAGTTCATAGATCTCCAGTTTTTTTTTTTTTTTTTTTTTTTTTTTTTTTTGCAGTGTGTAGGCCTCTCAGTGTTGTGGCCTCTACCGTTGCGGAGCACAGGCTCCGGACGCGCAGGCTCAGTGGCCATGGCTCACGGGCCCAGCCGCTCCGCGGCATGTGAGATCCTCCCAGACCGGGGCACGAGCCCGCATCCCCTGCATCGGCAGGCGGACTCTCAACCACTGCGCCACCAGGGAAGCCCAGATCTTCATTTTTTTAAGGTCAGTTATTGGAATTTTATTACTTTCCTCTGGTGGTGTCATATTTGCCTAATTTTTGTGATCCTTGATTCCTTACATTGGTATCTGCATATGTGAATAATTGGGCTCTTCCTCCAGACTTTACTGGGTATTATATTCAGTAGTAGTAGTACATGGGGCTATGAATTAGTTTCCTAGCAGAGAGTCAGAGCCTGTATAGGACCTGGCTCTGGACAGGACCCAGAGCCTGTATAGTTCATTGTTTGGGAACCCAAATCAGGCCAGAGTGTGCACTTAATTCCCTGGTCAGGTGAGGGCACTGGTTTTGCCCTGCAGATGGGGGAGGCCACAGGCTGTGCTGTCTGTTGAAGTGCCACTGTATCTAGGGCTGTTTGGTGGCCTGTACAGCTTCCCATGTTCTCTGGTTAGGTTCCCCAGTTGGACATGCTGAAGGCTGTATTCAGTGATGAGTAGGGCTATGAATTAGATTTCCTGCCTGGGTGCAGCGGGAGAAGCAGCTCTAAAGCCAGTAAAGCTCTTTGTTGTCTCAACTCAAGCGGATCCACACTCCACGTTCTGTGGCTGCACAAGGCCCCTGGCTTGGCTTTGCAGACTCTCAGCTCTGCCTACCCTTCTCTAGGCTTGAGCACTGCTGGGCTGCACAGTTTCTAGGAGTTGTCACCAATCCTTCTAGTCAGATGGGCCAGGAAGACACTCTCCACAGCAGATGGGGTGGGGCTAGTCCCAGTTCCTTTGCCTGGGTGGGATGAGGAGGGCCCACTGCAGGCTACTCTTAATTTCTCAAACAGGCTCCCCAGTCGGGAGGAGCTGGGAGCTCCTCTCAGCCTTGGATATGAATTAATCTCCATGCCTGTGCATGGTCCAAGATCCCTACACACGTGGTACTGGCTCTGCTTTGTACCAGAGCCAGTGATGAGCTCTGGCTGCCTGCCTCTTGGCTGGAGCACAACTGGGCCAAATAGCTTCCAGGATTTACTGCCAGCCCTTTTGGTCAGATGGCCAGAAGCCACTCTCCACAGTGGGTGGGCTGTGACTCTGCTCTTTCCCTGGGTGTGGGCAAACCAGGTTCAAGGGCCAGATGCGTATCAGGTGGATCTGTACCCTGCTGAGTGCCCTGGTTGTAGTGCCCCGCCAACCTGGCTCTGTAGATAAGCAAAGATGCCCGTTGTGATCCCTACTTGGGCACTGCAGGTATGAATTCCATCTGTCACAATCCATGTGCTGGCTGTTGCATGCCCCTTCCCCCTTCATCACAGCCCAACTTTTAGTGGTCAAACCCTGCAGATTCCCCTGCAATCCCAGTGGAGCAGATTAGAGCAGTGGCTCCCACAAAGCAACCCCAATGCTAGTGGTGGTGCTTGCTGTCCCCCAGTTCTCTTCTCCTACTGGAGGAACCAGAGGTTCACGGGAGACCTCACCCATGGTGCTCCACTGGCCTGGGGGAGGGGCAGTGTGGTCAACGTGTAGCTCCTTCCCTCACTCTTCTAATGCAGTCTGTCTTGGTCTCTGTGGTGCACGAGGGTGCTTCAGCCTCACCTCCATGTTCTAGGATTCTCTCAACTAGTGTCCTGTTTCCAAATATTTGTTAGTTGTTCCTCCTGGGGGGGGCGTGGAGCCAGGAATGACCTTGGTGATGTCACCCCACTCTGGGCTTACTTTGAGAATATGTGTGTCCTTTATAGCCCAGACATTTCTGGTACTTGAAATGAGGTTCTCCTTTTATTGTTCTCCCTGCTTTAGGACCTAAAATGGGAGCTCTTCCTTAGCACTGGCACAAAGGCTGCTGAGATGACTAGGAAGCAAGTGCCAAGGGGGATAGTGAATCAAAGAACCTTGATTCATGGAAAAGGAATCCCAGAAGGAGCTCTAAACATTACACATTCCAAATGATTTATTCAGGGTTTTCCAATCAAAATCATTTTTACAAAAAAGAAACAGTTCTCAGACTTAGAGTACTATACTGCCAAGTATGTGGAAGAACATTGCCAGCAGTTGAGTGGTGTGGTCTGCTTTGAAATATATTCAGTTTTCTTAGGATGGACATATGTCTACTTCAAAGTTACTATTTCTTTCTAGTAATGCTGTCTACAGTAATATATTTGCTTTTGCCAAGTTAAGAAAACAATGACATCCCTCCCAGGTTCTAAAACAATTACCAGCATAAAAATACATTAAAATTTTTAGCTGATACTTCAGGAAACCAGTACTAGCTAGCATTCCTACTGATGCTAGTATTCAAAGAGAGGCGTGACAAAACCATTAATCTGGAAAAAACCGGGTTGGAAAGATGGAGAGAAAGAACTCAAGAGGACTACTTAAGCTGTTGCTTTCTTTACATGTCCCCAAATATGGTAATAACCATATAAGCTCCTAAAATAAGTGCAATTTTATGCAAACTTCATAGTACACCTAGTATGAGGGAAATTTTTACTTTATTTTATAGTATATTTTTTATTTTGTTAAAATGTCCCATAATGTAAAATTTACCATTTTAACCATTTTTAAGTGTATCATTTATTGGTATTAAGTACATTCACAATGTTGAGCAACCATGACCATTATCCATTTTAAGACCTTTCTTATTATCCCAAACAGAAACTGTACTCACTAAACAATAACCCCTTATTTCTCCCCTCCGCTTAGCCTCTGGTTAACTCTATTCTATTTTCTGGGTTTATAATTTGCCTCTACTAACTACCTCATATAAGTGGAATCATACAATAGTTGTCCTTTTGTGTCTGGCTTCTTTCACTTAACATAATGTTTTCAAAGTGTATCCATGTTATAGCATGTAGCAGCATTTCATTCCTTTTTAAAGCCATACAATGTATAGTGATTTTTAGTTGCAAAACACTTTTAGTACATTGTGTTTCTATTATATGAATGATATCTAGCATATATCACTACCATATTACCTTTAGTAGATGCCCAGTAATGTGTACTATGAGTGAGCCATAATTTCGTTCAGTCAAAACCCATTGATAAACATTTATTAAGTTCCAAACAGTTTTATGATTTCAAGAAATGTGGTAATGGACATAGAGGTTCATGTCTTTGTGTACTGGAGCTTTTACTTTTGATGGAAGAATTCTTGGAGTGGCATGGAATGGTATTGTTGGGTCAGAGATTATGCAGAAACATTTATAATTTGAATACATACATTGACTACAAAAACCATAAACTTCAACAAATAATATTCCTGTATTTTATGTAACCATTTATGACTATCTTAAAAATGAATGCAAGTAATATAAGGGAATCCACTTAATGTGATTTGAGCAAGGAAACATTCTCACTTTTTTCATTTCTAGTTCATGAAAGAAAATTCCTATACACAAGTATTGAAATATTTCAAGTCTCTGGATCACACATTTCATCATTTCAAAAATATTACAGAGTACATCACGGATGTCATTCAAGTCTTGTAACAACAGTGTAGAAAACTAGTAACATTTGTAGCTAGTTTTTTTTGAAGCTTCAGCAATGGATCAATTCTATCCAGCCTAATCTGTAATTTTAATTAGATTAAGTTTTAAAATAAAAAAGATTAATTTTTAATTTAAAAGTATTTTTAGTTCATATTTATGTACCTGCATTATGGTAAATCTTTTATTTTGTTTTTTTTCTGAGTTTCTCTTTAGAGTATCTTTTAAAATTTATTTTATTTTATTTTATTTATTTATTTTTTATTAGTTTCTGCTTTATAACAAAGTGAATCAGTCATACATATACATCTGTTCCCACATCCCTTCCCTCATGCATCTCCCTCCCTCCCACCCTCCCCATCCCACCCCTCCAGGTGGTCACAAAGCACCGAGCTGATCTCCCTGTGCTCTGCGGCTGCTTCCCACTATCTATCTACCTTACGTTTGGTAGTGTATATATGTCCATGCCTCTCTTTCGCTTTGTCACAGCTTACCCTTCCCGCTCCCCATATCCTCAAGTCCATTCTCAAGTAGTTCTGTGTCTTTATTCCCGTTTTACCCCTAGGTTCTTCATGACATTTTTTTTTTAATTCCATATATATGTGTTAGCATACGGTATTTGTCTTTCTCTTTCTGACTTACTTCACTCTGTATGACAGACTCTAGGTCTATCCACCTCATTACAAATAGCTCAGTTTCGTTTCTTTTTATGGCTGAGTAATATTCCATTGTATATATGTGCCACATCTTCTTTATCCATTCATCTGATGATGGACACTTAGGTTGTTTCCAGCTCCGGGCTATTGTGAATAGAGCTGCAATGAACATTTTGGTACATGTCTCTTTTTGAATTATGGTTTTCTCAGGGTATATGCCTAGTAGTGGGATTGCTGGGTCATATGGTAGTTCTTTTTGTAGTTTTTTAAGGAACCTCCATACTGTTCTCCATAGTGGCTGTACCAATTCACATTCCCACCAGCAGTGCAAGAGTGTTCCCTTTTCTCCACACCCTCTCCAGCATTTATTGTTTCTAGATTTTTTGATGATGGCCATTCTGACTGGTGTGAGATGATATCTCACTGTAGTTTTGATTTGCATTTCTCTAATGAGTAAAGATGTTGAGCATTCTTTCATGTGTTTGTTGGCAGTCTATATATCTTCTTTGGAGAAATGCCTATTTAAGTCTTCTGCCCATTTTTGGATTGGGTTGTTTGTTTTTTTGCTGTTGAGCTGCATGAGCTGTTTATAAAGTTTGGAGATTAATCCTTTGTCAGTTGCTTCATTTGCAAATATTTTCTCCCATTCTAAGGGTTGTCTTTTGGTCTTGTTTACGGTTTCCTTTGCTGTGCAAAAGCTTTGAAGTTTCATCAGGTCCCATTTGTTTATCTTTGTTTTTATTTCCATTTCTCTGGGAGGGGGGTCCAAAAGGATCTTGCTGTGATTTATGTCATAGAGTGTTCTGCCTATGTTTTTCCCCTAAGAGTTTGATAGTTTCTGGCCTTACATTTAGGTCTTTAGTCCATTTTGAGCTTATTTTTGTGTATGGTGTTAGGGAGTGATCTAATCTCATACTTTTACATGTCCCTGTCCAGTTTTCCCAGCACCACTTATTGAAGAGGCTGTCCTTTCTGCACTGTACATTCCTGCCTCCTTTATCAAAGATAAATTGACCATATGTGCGTGGGTTTATCTCTGGGCTTTCTATCCTGTTCCATTGATCTATCTTTCTGTTTTTGTGCCAGTACCACACTGTCTTGCTTACTTTAGCTTTGTAGTATCGTCTGAAGTCAGGGAGCCTGATTCCTCCAGCTCCGTTTTTCATTCTCAAGATTGCTTTGGCTATTCGGGGTCTTTTGTTTTTCCAAAGAAATTTTGAAATTTTTTGTTCTAGTTCTGTGAAAAATGCCAGTGGTAGTTTGATAGGGATTGCATTGAATCTGTAGATTGCTTTGGGTAGTAGAGTCATTTTCACAATATTGATTCTTCCAATCCAGGAGCATGGTATATCTCTCCTTCTATTTGTATCATCTTTAATTTCTTTCATCAGTGTCTTATAATTTTCTGCATACAGGTCTTTTGTCTCCTTAGGTAGGTTTATTCCTAGATATTTTAGTCTTTTTGTTGCAATGGTAAATGGGAGTGTTTTCTTGATTTCATTTTCAGATTTTTCATCATTAGTGTACAGGAATGCCAGAGATTTCTGTGCATTAATTTTGTATCCTGCTACTTTACCAAATTCATTGATTAGCTCTAGTAGTTTTCTGGTAGCATCTTTAGGGTTCTCTATGTATAGCATCATGTCATCTGCAAACAGTGACAGCTTTACTTCTTCTTTTCCAATTTGGATTCCTTTTATTTCCTTTTCTTCTCTGATTGCGTGGCTAAAACTTCCAAAACTAGGTTGAATAAGAGTGGTGAGAGTGGGCAGCCTTGTCTTGTTCCTGATCTTAGTGGAAATGGTTTCAGTTTTTCACCATTGAGGACAATGTTGGCTGTGGGTTTGTCATATATGGCCTTTATTATGTTGAGGAAAGTTCCCTCTATGCCTACTTTCTGCAGGGTTTTTACCATAAATCGGTGTTGAATTTTGTCGAAAGCTTTCTCTGCATCTATTGAGATGATCATATGGTTTTTCTCCTTCAACTTGTTAATATGGTGTATCACATTGATTGATTTGCGTATATTGAAGAATCCTTGCATTCCTGGAATAAACCCCACTTGATCATGGTGTATGATCCTTTTAATGTGCTGTTGGATTCTGTTTGCTAGTATTTTGTTGAGGATTTTTGCATCTATGTTCATCAGTGATATTGGCCTGTAGTTTTCTTTCTTTGTGACATCCTTGCCTGGTTTTGGTATCAAAGTGATGGTGGCCTCGTAGAATGAGTTTGGGAGTGTTCCTTCCTCTGAAATTATTTGGAAGAGTTTGAGAAGGATGGGTGTTAGCTCTTCTCTAAATGTTTGATAGAATTCGCCTGTGAAGCCATCTGGTCCTGGGCTTTTGTTTGTTGGAAGATTTTTAATCACAGTTTCAATTTCAGTGCTTGTGATTGGTCTGTTCATATTTTCTGTTTCTTCCTGATTCAGTCTTGGCCGGTTGTGCATTTCTAAGAATGTGTCCATTTCTTCCAGGTTGTCCATTTTATTGGCATAGACTTGCTTGTAGTAATCTGTCATGATCTTTTGTATTTCTGCAGTGTCAGTTGTTACTTCTCCTTTTTCATTTCTAATTCTATTGATTTGAGTCTTCTCCCTTTTTTTCTTGATGAGTCTGGCTAATGGTTTGTCAATTTTGTTTATCTTCTCAAAGAACCAGCTTTTAGTTTTATTGATCTTTGCTATTGTTTCCTTCATTTCTTTTTCATTTATTTCTGATCTGATCTTTATGATTTCTTTCCTTCTGCTAGCTTTGGGGTTTTTTTGTTCTTCTTTCTCTAATTGCTTTAGGTGCAGGGTCAGTTTGTTTACTCGAGATGTTTCCTGTTTCTTAAGGTGGGATTGTATTGCTACAAACTTCCCCCTTAGAACTGCTTTTGCTGCGTCCCATAGGTTTTGGGTCGTGGTGTCTCCATTGTCATTTGTTTCTAGGTATTTTTTTTATTTCCTCTTTGATTTCTTCAGTGATCACTTCGTTATTGAGTAGTGTATTGTTTAGCCTCCATGTGTTTGTATTTTTTACAGATCTTTTCCTGTAATTGATGTCTAGTCTCATAGCATTGTGGTCGGAAAAGATACTTGATACAATTTCAATTTTCTTAAATTTACCAAGGCTTGATTTGTGACCCAAGATATGATCTATCCTGGAGAATGTTCCATGAGCACTTGAGAAAAATGTGTATTCTGTTGTTTTTGGATGGAATGTCCTGTAAATATCAACTAAGTCCATCTTGTTTAATGTATCATTTAAAGCTTGTGTTTCCTTATTTATTTTCATTTTGGAAGATCTGTCCATTGGTGAAAGTGGGGTGTTAAAGTCCCCTACTATGATTGTGTTACTGTCGATTTCCCCTTTTATGGCTGTTAGTATTTGCCTTATGTATTGAGGTGCTCCTATGTTGGGTTCATAAATATTTACATTTGTTATATCTTCTTCTTGGATCGATCCCTTGATCATTATGTAGTGTCCTTCTTTGTCTCTTCTAATAGTCTTTACTTTAAAGTCTATTTTGTCTGATATGAGAATTGCTACTCCAGCTTTCTTTTGATTTCCATTTGCATGGAATATCTTTTTCCATCCCCTTACTTTAAATCTGTATGTGTCTCTAGGTCTGAAGTGCGTCTCTTGTAGACAGCATATATATGGGTCTTGTTTTTGTATCCATTCAGCCAATCTGTGTCTTTTGGTGGGAGCATTTAGTCCATTTACATTTAAGGTAATTATTGATATGTATGTTCCTATTCCCATTTCCTTAATTGGTTTGGGTTCGTTATTGTAGGTATATTCCTTCTGTTGTGTTTCTTGCCTAGGGAAGTTCCTTTAGCATTTTTTGTAAAGCTGGTTTGGTGGTGCTGAACTCTCTCAGCTTTTGCTTGTCTGTAAAGGTTTTAATTTCTCCATCAAATCTGAATGAGATCCTTGCTGGGTAGAGTAATCTTGGTTGCAGGTTTCTCTCCTTCATCACTTTATTTATGTCCTGCCACTCCCTTCTGGCTTGTAGAGTTTCTGCTGAGAGATCAGCTGTTAACCTGATGGGGATTCCCTTGTGTGTTATTTGTTGTTTTTCCCTTACTGCTTTTAATATGATTTCTTTGTGTTTAATTTTTGACAGTTTGATTACTATGTGTCTTGTTGTATTTCTCCTTGGATTTATTCTGTATGGGACTCTCAGTGCCTCCTGGACTTGATTAACTATTTCCTTTCCTATATTAGGGAAGTTTTCAACTATAATCTCTTCAAATATTTTCTCAGTCCCTTTCTTTTTCTCTTCTTCTTCTGGAACCCCTATAATTCGAATGTTGGTGCGTTTAATGTTGTCCCAGAGGTCCCTGAGACTGTCCTCTATTCTTTTCATTCTTTTTTCTCTATTCTGCTCTGCATCAATTATTTCCACTATTTTATCTTCCAGGTCACTTATCCGTTCTTCTGCCTCAGTTATTCTGCTATTGATCCCTTCTAGAGTATTTTTAATTTCATTTATTGTGTTTTTAATTGATGCTTGATTCATCTTTAGCTTTTCTAAGTCCTTGTTTACTGTTTCTTGCATTTTCTCTATTCTATTTCCAAGATTTTGGATCAACTTTACTATCATTATTCTGAATTCTTTTTCAGGTAGACTGCCTATTACCTCTTCATTTGTTAGGTCTGGTAGGTTTTTATCTTGCTCCTTCACCTGCTGTGTGTTTTTCTGTCCTCTCATTTTGCTTATGTTACTGTGTTTGGGGTCTCCTTTTTGCAGGCTGCAGGTTCGTAGTTCCCGTTGTTTTTGGTGGCTGTCCCCAGTGGCTAAGGTTGTTTCAGTAGGTTGTGTAGGCTTCCTGGTGGGGGGGACTAGTGCCTGTATTCTGGTGGTTGAGGCTGGATCTTGTCTTTCTGGTGGACAGGTCCACGTCTGGTGGTGTGTTTTGGGGTGTCTGTGGACTTATTATGATTTTAGGCTGCCTCTCTGCTAATGGGTGGGGTTGTGTTCCTGTCTTGCTAGTTGTTTGGCATAGGGAGTCCAGCACTGTAGCTTGCTGGTCATTGAGATAAGCTGGGTGTTGGTATTGTGATGGAGATCTCTGGGAGATTTTCGCCGCTTGACATTATGTGGAGCTCGGAGGTCTCTTTTGGACCAGTGTCCTGAAGTTGGCTCTCCCACCTTCGAGGCACAGCACTGACTCCTGGCTGCAGCACCAAGAGCTTTTCACAATGTAGAGAACATATCATGGGAAGCACATAGAGAGTTGTTAAGCTTCTCCACTGTATGATAAAATTCTTGAATTATTACATTATAAACCGGTCCGGGGAGGAAGGCGCCATCTGGGAGCGCGTAAGGGCTGCGCGGCGCAGGCGGCGGGCAGGGCCGAGCGGTGGCGGCGGCGCTGTCCTAGGAGAGGTACTGGAGCCGGGGGACGCCGAGGCGGCGACAGTGGCGGCGGGGGCGCGGGGCCCTCTCTTTGTGTCTTAATGAACAAAGGATAACTGGGCCTTTTTTGAAGTCTTTGCTTGAGTTGAAGACACAAAATGCAACCTGTACTCTTATAATATGTTCAGTTTATCAGTACACAAACTTATAAACCGTGAATTTCCCTAAAGTTATTATACCATTTAGAAGATGTTTGCTTGGACGTTTACTTAAAACCAAACAATTGAGGTCTATATGTCCAAATATTTTCCTTCTCTCTTGCTGTCTCCATTTCAGTTTCCTGAGTTTCTGGGAAGGCCTGGTCTCCCCAAAGGAACGATTTCTGGTAGAAGTCTGAAGGTCTGACCCAAGAAAAAAAATCCAGTATAGCCAATGAATTGAGGACAAGAAGGTTTCCAGTCGGGAACATATAACCTCATATATTACAATCACCTTAAGTAAGGTGTGCTGATAGCTGGATATGATTTAACTTCTTGGAAAAAGATGCATACATAACCTACCCCACAGGGAAGCTGTTCTCAATTCCCTTAGTGGTTGTGGTGTTTATCAGAGAGTGCCTTGGGGGAAGATGAATACAATAACAGTATGATGCTTTTCTTTTCATTTTTAGCTCATTGTTGCCACGTACACTTGGTGATCTTGGTGCCTGTGGTTTAATCCCAGGAGGTTAGACATGTGGAACAGCACATTAACCCTTTTTAGTATTTTCTCCCAAGGCAAATCATTTTTATAGGTTGTCTCCATGGTCTTCTAGATGCTTATCAAAATTAAGCATCAAGTCTTCTAAGTGAGTAATAGCCCCAGTCAGTGTGAGGAAAGCAGCTTGGTTCTTATTGGGGCACAAATTCTTGGTCTTGGCACAAAGTGAGTTCACATAGGGAGTTAGAAGGAGGAGAATGGGGCATGCGAAAGGGGAGTTCTGTGTTCTCATTTACCTATGCATGTTGAAACTCCACTAACAGTTTTATTTTCATTAGCAATTTGTGATAAAAACTTAGGGTAAAGGGAATAATGAAGCTGTCCCATTATATGGCAGGACAAAAGATAGTAGTGACATCAAAATCAGGGCCTATCCATCTCATTTGCAGTTATGTACTCAGTGTTTAGCATAGCATTTGACCCCTCATCAGTATTCAATAAGAAGATGCGTGTTGAATGACTTAGGGATGAATTAATGAATGAAAAAAGTTAATATGGTAGAAAATGTGTTTTATCCTTGTATTTTCGTGTGTTGACTTCTGTATTTCAAGACCCAGCACTGTAACTGACACATAGAATATAAGCAGTAAAATTTGCTGAAAGAATGAATGAGTCCCCACAATTCTAAGAATAATTTTAAGACCAACACAGACCCCATATGTGCCAAGGTCTATGACAGAAGCATCCAGAGAAGAAAGCCTGATCTCAGCTAGTGGTAGAGCTGACAGAATTTATCTAGTTTTCATAATTTACAGCTCATCCCATTACATCTAGGCATAGTACCTACGTGAGCCATACAGTTAAATGTTGACTGAAAAAAAATGCACAACCTAAAAGTTGAGAATTATGTTTTATTTGGAGGACATACTGAGGACTTAAATCAGGAGACAGCCTCTCAGATAGCTCTGAGGGACTGTTCTGAAGAGGTAAGGGAGGGCACAGGATATTTAGGGGTTCTTGCAAAAAAAAACCCAGGTAGTTGGAACATCAAAAGATTACTGTTAATTAAAGAAACTAGACATCTTAAGTTAATAAATTTAGTACTTTTCTATATATGGTGAGATGCAAGAATCTGGTCTCATGGAAATCATTCCCTTGATATGCACTTTAATTATCTAGGGCCAGTATCCTGTTTTCTCCATCCTGAATCCCCTCAGGGTGCAACATCGGGGGTGGCTTCAGTGGCTGATGGCTTGATGGCTATAACATCCTTTGTTACTGATACCACAGGCTACATTCTTTGTCCACGTAAATGACTTGAATATGGATAGTAAATCTGTGGATTTGCAAAAGGTAATTCTTGGAGCATTTTTAGAAGGACAAAGTTAAGGGCAATTTCAGAATCACTAGCAGCTAAAATTGCTATTTATACTTTTCCACCGGTAGGTAGTAATCTGCTGTTGCTATCTTCAGTATTCCCAAGGGATAACAAAAGCCATTTAATTCAAGAAAGAAATGTAAACTTTAGCACAATGCAACTTCCACAAAACCAAACACACAGACACACACCCAACTCTCGCAGATATGAAGTAATAATCTAAAATAGAATCCTGGAACTAATTGCAAAAAAAGAGCAAATGTACTCATATTGGATTTTATTCTTTTATTAATGTTTGATATATATATATATGTATTTATTAATAAAATTCAGAGTTGCTATATGGAGAAATAGCTTTGTACGGATATTGTCTTTGTATGTGTTTATCAATAATGTATGAGATTGCCTCCTATGCTCCTTTTCCTTTATTCTCTTGCAGGCAGTAGATGTAGTTATCAGTTGTTTTTAAAATTTCTAGGCAGCCAAAGGACTAGTATCACTTAAATAAAGAAGGCAAATTGTCCAAAGTAGGAACAATTTTCCTTCATTATGGAACATAAAGTCCTCATATGAAGGAGGAAGAATTTCATAGCTAAAAGCTTTCAACTACAGAAGATTTATGAGTAACTATGTATGTTGTTTCAAAGTGGACTCTCTATAATTAATGTCTAGGGGTTATCTTTGGTATATAATGGATTTTGATTTTTTAAATATTATTAGATAATATACAGAAGAATATATTTAATTGTATGTAAGTTATGAGAAATAATAAAAACTCCTGCAAACACACCACCAAAACTAAGAACTAGAATCAAAACTGCTGAGTCTTCTCTCTGTTCTCTACCCTGATCCCACCTTCCTGCTTTCACCAAAGAAATCACTCTGATCTTGGCTTTATGTTCAACATCCACATAATTTTTATCTGATTTTGCTTATTATTGAGATTTATAAAATTGATATCATACTTTAGTCTTCTGTGCTTGCTTTTTTTACTCAACATTATGTTTCTAAGGTTCATCCACTTTGCTTTAACTAGTGTTCATTCATTTGTACTACTGTATAATATTTTATTGTATAAATACAAGAAAATGTGTTTATTATTCTATTAATGATATTTGGGTTGTTTGGGGCCTATTACGGACAGTACTTCCATGAACATTTATTTTAATGTTTCCTGGTACACATGTGCAAGATTTAACATAAGTAAAAGAGTAGACATACTAAGAGTAGAATTGCTGAGTTGTAGGGAATTCAAATATTCAACTTTAAAAATTCATGTCAAAATGTTTTCCAAAGTTATGGAATCAATTTTCAGTCCTTTTGCTCTATAGCTTCACCAGTTAGAATGGCCATTTTAGTCTTTTGTTCCTTGTATTAGTCTGCTCAGGTTGTCCTAGCAAAATACCTCAGATTCAGTGGCTTAAAAAACAAGAGATTTATCTTCTCACAGTTCTGGAGGCTGGAAGTCCAGGCTCAAGATGTTGGCAGTTTTGGGTCCTCCTGAGGCCTCTTTCCTTGACTTGCAGATGACCACTGCTTTCTAGCTATGTCCTCACATGGCCTTTTCTCTGTGTGTATACATCCCTCGTATCTCTTCCTCTTCTTACAAGGACACCAGTCATATCAGTTAGGGCCCCACCATTGTGACCTCATTTAACCATAATTATGTTTTTAAAGTCCCTGTCTCCAAACAGCCACATTGGGAGGTGGGGCATCAACATACGAATTTTAGGGGACACAATTCAGTCCATAACAGTTTTAATTTGTATTTCCCTAATTACTGACAGGCTGAGAATCCTTTCATTTGTTTAATAGTTGCCTATGTTTCCTATTCTGTGAAGTCCAGAGAATATCTTTTGTCCATTTTTCTACTGTTTATCTTTTTCTTACTTATTTCTATTGTTCTTTAAATACAAGCAAATAATCCTTGGTCAGCTATATATGACACAAATAAGTTATTTCATACCTTCTAACTTTTTTAATGTTGTCTTTTGATAAATAGCGGCTCTCAATTTTAATGAAATCAAATTTATCTTTTAGCTTAGTGTCTTTTTGTTCTACTTAAAATGTCCTTCCCTAGTTTAATGCTACCCAGATATAGTATATTTTCTTCTGAAAGTTCTAGTGTATCTGTGTTTTATATTCAAGCCATTAATGCACTTACAATCGACTTGTCTGTATTATCCAATTTCTTTGTTTTCTTATGAATAATTAAGTTTTCCAGGACCATTTTGGAATGAATGGATTTTTTAGGTGTGTCTGAGCTGTTCTTGACCATTCACATAAATTTCAGAATTGGCAATCCTGTAAAACCTCTATTAAGTATTTTTATTGTAATTGTATTGACTATATAAATTAAGTTGGGGGAAACTTACACCATTATGATGAGTCTTTTCTATCCATAAACAAGATGTACCTCTCCATTTATTTAAGACTTCTTTAATATCTTTCTGTAAGGTTTTATTTTCTCCATAAATGTCTTGCACATTTTTATTTAGATTTATTCCTAGGTAGTCTTTTTTTTTTTCCATTTTAAATAATTTTTAAGCTCTCTCTTTGTTCCTGGATTATAGAAATCCAATAGATATTTGCATCTTGAGCTTATATCTAGCCATCTTGCTAATATTGTTTTTTAGTAAGAGAGGATTTTCTTAGCAAAGTGGAATAAATGTAAAATTAAATAAAAAGGTTATGGGTCAGCTCTGGTCAATAGAACTTTCCATGATAATGGAAATGTTCTTAGTGCTGTCAAAAACTACAGCCATTAGTCACATGTGTTTTTAAATTTTTAAATGTAAGTTCAATAAAATTAAAATTTCAGTTCCTAAGTCAAACTTGCCCACATTTCAAGTATTTAATAGCCACTTGTGACTAATGGACACTATACTGGACATTGTGTCTCTAGACTATTAGACTGTGAAGCCATGGCGTCCCGGGATTTTATCTTTGTCAATGGCATAGTGAGATCTTTCATGTGACAGTTATTCTGTTATTAAAAAGAGAAGTTACTTAACCTAGTCATCCCTAACTTTTTGAAATAATCCAACATAGCTTTCACCATCCAGGAATTTCTTGAATCATATTTATGTTTCTAAACTATTTCTTGTGTCAAGTGTTCACTTTGTAGCAAGTTCACTGTCCTAAAATGGCACATACCAAAGGATCAAGAGGTTCCTTTATTCCTGATAAGCTGTGATTGGATGAAGAAGACCTTGTTACCCTGCCTATCTGATTTTTATTATAATCAGATGTTAACCTGTATCAGTCTCCATATTCAAAATTCACCTTCAAAATTATATGTTATTCACATGATGGTTGTCTTTATTTCATTTAGCTAGTATCATGACCTTATAAATGCAGTTTTGGTCATTTTCTACTAAAACCTCATATTTATCTGTGTGGAAATACATCTCCTACTTGTTTGCCCTCTTATAAACTCTTCCTGTAATTTAATCCTCATGAGCTTTATTTCCCGTAATTTTAATTACTTAATATTTTGTAAAACATTTAAGAGATCACTGGTATGCTCTTTTTTTCAATCATCTATACATTTAAACAGTGTGTTGCAATAAGAAATAGTACTGGTAATCAGAAGACCAGAGTCCTAGTTTTACCCATAAAAATGAACTATATGTGCATTTAAATAAGTTTTATATAAGGTTATATAAGGTTTATGCTGATTCTAAAATGGTTATGATTATTTAGAAAATTATGTTTGAAATATGACATTATTCAAAACCAATAGAGGTTTGAAATCTATTAAAAATCTACAAAGAATTAAACTATTTCACCTTTTTCCCTGATTTGATATTAAACTGTAATCCTTCAGCTTTCACTTACAGCATGCTGTAGCTGCTGTTGACACAAAGACAAAATATAATGTCTAAATATTGTGTACTTGTTTTTTAAATGAATACTTTTGTTTAAAATTGTCTTTTACATAGATTCTTGATTCCCTTTTCACAACTTTTCCATTCCCCATGCTACTGCAATCAATCACTCATGATAGAAAATTATTCTCTTTTCTGTTTGCTAAAGCTCTTTTTAAAATACCAAGTTTCAAATGATCATCAATTCAAGAAACTTTGGGTAATGAACCTCATAATTTCCAGAATGAATATTTTGTTTCACTGGCTACCAGGACACCATCCTCTCCTAGATGTCTCCCCTCTCACTCACCATTCCTTGGCATTCTCCCTTGGTGATGCCTCCCATACCTCAACATCTGTTAGAAGGCCCTCAGGCTAATTCCTGGCCCCCTTCACTCTCCATCTATCTTAACTACTCATGAGTTTTAATCTAGTCCCATTACTTTAATGGTAAGATGACTTATGACTCCCCAATTCATACTTCTAGCCCTAAGCACTCACCTAACCTCCAGACTCCTAATTCCCATTTCCCACTAAATATCTCCAATCTATGCATAATAGACATTTCAAACTTAGCAAATAAAACTAAATATTTTGCTTTGATCCATCCACTGCACTCCAGTTTTTCCTGGCTCCATAACTCATCCAGTTGCTCAGGCCAAAAATGTTAGATTCATCCTTAAACTCTCACTTTCCCACAATTCCTATGTCCAGTCCATCAGAAATTCTTGCCAGTCTAACTTGAAAATACATCCTGAATCCACCTACCTCTCACCTTACTCTGGCCGTCTTTACTTACTCCAAGCCATCATTGCTTGCCTCATCTAATGCAATAGGCAGCCTCTTCCACAACCTCCTTGCTTCCTCCCCTCTTGCCCCAATCCTTATAGTCTATAACCAATACAATAGCCAGAATAATAAAAAAAAAACCCATAAATCATATCACATGATTTCGCAAAACCCGTTCCCATCACTTTAGAATAAAAATTAAACTTTTTACCTGTCCTACATGCTTTATTCAGTATTTCTTCTGCCCTACTCTCCAAGCTCGTTTACTACTACTATTCTCTCACACACACATCCAGATTTTCTTTCTGCAGTGGCCTTCCCAACATCAGGGCCTTTGCACTTGCTATTCCCTAAAACCTGGAAGATTTTAAAAATCTGTAAGATTTCTCCAAGAAGATCTTAGAAGGCATTTACATTTCATTTTGTAGAGACATTTGGTAGAAGACATTTTTGCAAAAGATAGATACATTTTACTTTGGCGGCTATTCACACATCTAGCAATTTCCAAGTTGGTTACATAACAAATGTGAATTGATGAAGCTAAAATAAAAGAACTGTAGTTGGTGAGACCTATGTGTTTTAAACCGTGAACTTTGAGGAATTGTAGACATGCAAACTATACCATGGTTTCAGTGTTAATGTGTGAGAGTTAGCTAAGGTATTTTTCAAATACTCATTACTCTCTAAAGAGCTTCTGAGCAGGAAATCAGGACAGGGCCTGTGGACCTGAATTTTATCCAGTACCTCAGTTGATTCTGTTGCAAATGGTTTTCAGTCAGCCCTTTGAGAGACACCAAGCTGGGGTATTTGCCCAGATATAATTGCCAGTGGTCATACAAGACACCAATGAGATACAATTGAGAATCAACAAATGACTGAAAAGAGTGACAAAAGAAGAAGAGGATCCAGTCAGGACCAGTAGAGATGCTATCCCAAGCACCCTTGGCTAGGAGTTTTACAAATCCATTCATATACATGGACTGATAGTTAACAGCCAAATGGCACTGCATATTTTTGTAAGTTGCTGAGTATTAAAGTGTATGGCTAAGCATCATAAGTTTTGTTAAATTATATTTTGGTTGCTATAAAATTAGATGTACATTGTGTGTCATAGATGTAGGGATACATATGTGTAAATATATGTCGTTGTTTCAGTTCTTCAGCTGACACTTCATAATGTCTTTGCAACTTCTAAATGAAGGACCTCTTCAAATACTGTTTAGAAAAACAAGAACCTGTTCATCCCTGTCCACCTCCTTGTCTTCATCCCCTTCCTTGTCCCTTCCCTTCTTTTTTTAAATATCTTTATTGGAGTATAACTGTTTTATAGTGTTGTGATCCCTTCCCTTCTTGAACAAATTAGTCCATTAAGTGAGGTAAAATAACGCTTTGTCAGCATGGGGGAGGTGGGCATTCGAGGAACCACATGACTTGGCATTGGGTCTCAGAGTCTGAGAAAGGGGAGAGGATGTCTGCATAAGGGAGCCTGGAGTTGATTGCTGAAGTCTGATTCGTGTGAAAGGGCATCCACATGAGGAAGTGGCCTTGGCAACCACTCTGTACAGATAGTCATAACACGTGCCAGGTGGAGAAACTGGGTGGGATGGGAAAGTGGCAGCTACAAGAATTTACTTAAATACAGGAAGACTGATCAAATAAGTAAGGATATTAAGGATATGGTAATCAGTGTTATTTTAATATCTGTGGAGGGAGTTAAAATATGAAAAGGGCAAAAACTAGAATGAAAGGGCGTTGAAAGGGAATGGAGGATGTTAATGTGAACACATGATTTTTAATATAGAGACATTATAGAAATAAACATAGACAATATGTTTGCATGTGTTTATGAATGTATTTGTGAATATGTGTAAATGGTTATGAATATGTTTTCATATGTGTATATGTATATATGTACCTAAATCCCCTAGCTCTGCCTATTGAGAGTACCTGGGACCACTACTTCCCAAGAGCAATGAATACACCTAGTGTCCAGATCTTGGTTTCTAAATACAGCTCTCCAACTGAAGGAACTAAAGCTCTTTGGAGAAATGGCTAATTCTAGAACCACTACATGGAAAATATAAGATGACCCTAGAACATATTATAGTTTCAAGAACTAAGGGATCAGCCATAAAAAGAAATGAAATTGAGTTATTCGTAGTGAGGTGGATGGACCTAGAGTCTGTCTGTCATACAGAGTGAAGTAAGTCAGAAAGAGAAAGACAAATACCGTATGCTAACACATATATATGGAATCTAAAAAAAAAAATGTCATGAAGAACCTAGGGTTAAGACAGGAATAAAGACACAGACCTACTAGAGAATGGACTTAAGGATATGGGGAGGGGGAAGGATAAGCTGTGACAAAGTGAGAGAGTGGCATGGACATATATACACTAGCAAACGTAAAATAGATAGCTAGTGGGAAGCAGCCGCATAGCACAGGGAGATCAGTCCGGTGCTTTGTGACCTAGAGAGGTGGGATTGGGAGGGTGGGAAGGAGAGCGATGCAAGAGGGAAGAGATATGAGGATACATGTATAACTGATTCACTTTTTTATAAAGCAGAAACTAAGACACCATTGTAAAGCAATTATACTCCAATAAAGATGTTAAAAAAAAGAAGGGATAATATCAAAGAATAGTTGGGAAACATCAAAGGATATAGAAGCCAAACTGAAGGGGTTTCCACTGGACAAATCTTGAACAATCTAAGCCTCAAAATAAATAATGGTAGAAACGTATTATAGTCAATTGAATAAAATAGGAGTCTATGAGTTCATACTGATTTTAATAATTAAATTGAGTAAATTATGTTTGATGAGGAACAGGATATTTACATAATTACAAAGTGCCTTACCACAAAAATTATTAATAATGAAGGAGAAAAAAATAACGTTACAATGGAGAAGACTGGGTGATACACCTTAATCAAATGAGTAACATGATATTCCAGTAAGGCTACAAGTTAAAAGTTTGCCGAAATTGTTTGATAGGAAGCAGTGAGAAGAACAAAGCTTCACCACTGTGTTATTCCTGCCAACTACACATATCCTGAATAATCCTGAGACAAATACAAACAGCTAAATCCTACAAAATAATTGATCCATATTCTTTAAAATTTTCTAGTTCATGAAATTCAAGGGAAGCCTGAGAAAATTTTCCAGATTAAAAAACTAAAGAGACAGGACAGCTAAATGCAACATGTGACACTGGGCTGATCCTTTTATTATGAAGGACATGATGGGGATAATTGACAAAACTTGAAAGGGGTCTGAGGATTAGGAGCTCTGTGGTCATGTGTCAGTGTTAATTTCCTGATTTTCCTGATTATATTTGGATATATGTTTGTAGGAAATACTAGAGGATTTGGGGGAGACATTGCATTGTGTTGGCAACTACTCTCAAATGGTTTGGGAAATAAATTATTTGTATTGTCTTTCAATCTTTCTTTAATTTTCGAGATTGTTAAAAGAAGGCAAAGAAAGAGGAGAAGACCCCTGAGTCAGGTAACCCTCCTTTTCCTGGCGACTGCCATAGTTAAAAGCTCAGTTAACAATGGTGGTCAGTGTTTCAGTCTATTTGTGCTAATTTCTGTTACTAACAACATAGCATCTTATTTTCTATTTGAGGTTTTTGGATTTTTCCTAATTATGCTTTTGCTTTTTATTCTATCAAATGTCTATGAATTTGATAAAGTCCTCGGTATTAAAACAAAATCAGTAAGATTCATAAAAATAAAAATAAGTTCTTGGAGAAATTTATAAATTTCTACCTGCATTCAAATTGGAGTAAGTTGGCAAGAAATGTATAAGGGGAAAATACTATAAGGAGCACTCCCATTCAGAAACTCAAAATGGTTGCACGTGTTTCTCCTGTAAGAGGTCTGTGATGAAACAGCAGGATGAAGGCTATATGTCCAAACTTAAATGCAATCTTTTAAATCACCTTTCATGTCAGGCCCTGTAAGAACTGGGCAATTCAAGAAGTAAATTAGAACAATTCTTATTTTCAATAATTTCTTAGGTCAACACTTAGAATAATGAAAAACTTATCTTTAACTCCAAGAAATCTGGACAGTTATTAAAGCAAATGTGTTGTCCTACTGGCCTACCCCTGGTTATAAACAGCAGTACGACTTCAGAAAACCCTGGACACTGAGTGGACTTTCTAAATATACCTTTTTCTTTCTATAAAGGTGCTTTACAAGAATGCTATCTTTTGTGAAAATGTGGCCTTTATAAAGGGTACACTAAGGTCTGTGACTTTTAGACCTAGAAAAGATTTGAAATATTTTCTTAGCCTGGGAATCCACATTTTAGAGGCATAGAAAGAGAAACCCAATGAAATTAGATATTTTGCCCACCATCAAATGGCAAACAAGTAATAACGACAGCACTCAAGCCTCTGTCTTCTAAATCCATTGAATGCAGCATAAATAGATTGCAATAACTGCTGATTTTCATTGTCCTCAACACTACATTTCTTCTGTGCCTTATCCCTCTTCTTTTAAGAGGGATGACAACATTATCTGCAAACTTTATCTATAACTATTTTTTTTAATTTTGCTGTTTTATAACTCATTTTTGAAAAATTCTGTTTCTATGTTGAAAACGTGTAAGGACATTTACCTTCTTTCTTGAAACACCTTTGCCTGCATTTATCACATTTTACTGTTGAACTATTGTGTAGCAATAAGTACAAAAGCACATCTAGTAGAGGAGATAATGTCAGAGGCAACAAGGTGTGTGTATGGGGGGGTGGGGTTAGAGTTGACATGCCTTAAGGGAGATGAGTAGAGAGGGAAGAGAATAGAAATTGTATTTATTTGAAAAAAATATGATGGCAAGTTAGAGAATTTTGGCTAAACTTAATACAATATAGCTTTCCTTAACTTAAATTCTGGGTTAACTTCCACTGTTTACATTGCCACAGACTAGGGAATAAACAAAGCAAAAAGATTTTTGGTACCACCATTTTGTGTTAATTTCGTAAAGATCTCCACAAGACTTTTTAAAAATAAATTGAAAAACGAAAGTCTTGTCTTTAGCTTATTTTCCCTGCATGCTTGCACTTTAGTAAGTTGATAAATGACATTTAAACTCAATAGTTATGATTAATTCTGTCCCACAATTTTTAAAAGCACTGGGGATTGTGTGCGCGTGCATGCACGCACCTTTACAACCAGTACAATAAAGTTCTTGATCAAAAAATTATTATCATTTAGACTATTGACTAAAATCAGATATGATAGAGGGGCCAGCTGTTGGTAGGTTTAAAAGTCACCGTAGGTGATTAATTCATGCAGCAGTGTTGCACGTCTCTCTTTAGATGAAGCGCTTAGAAGTATAACCAAGCATGGCTCTAATTTCATATCTGAGACCTGTTTTTTTTTTTTTTTGCGGTATGTGGGCCTCTCACTGTTGTGGCCTCTCCCGTTGCGGAGCACAGGCTCCGGACGCACAGGCCCAGCGGCCATGGCTCACGGGCCCAGCCGCTCCGCGGCATGTGGGATCTTCTCGAACCGAACCTGGGCACGAACCAGTGTCCCCTGCATCGGCAGGCGGACTCTCAACCACTGCGCCACCAGGGAAGCCCCTGAGACCTGTTTTATTTAGAGTTCTTTGGCAAGTGCTTGCTCTATGTGTTTTTATAGTCTTTGGTTGTGCTATAAAAACATCAAAATTATGATTTAACAGATATGCAAAAGTGAAATCCTAGAAGATAGGATAAACATGAAGTCCTCTATTTATCACTCCAATAAGTTTGGTTGACACAGAACTGGGAATCAGATAAAGACATTAATAATTCATAATGCTGAAATTAAAATCTTCTAGTTAGTACAAAAGAAATCCTAATTTGTACCACAAGGTAATGAATTCAGTACTTTTCATTTGTTAAATATTTGCTTATTACCCTGCACCGTGCATATAACACTGTTCCCAAATTTGGAGGGCAAACAGGAAAAACAGAAACTGTCTACTCTCAAGTTGTTTATACTGCAGTCAGTGAAATTTCTCTACTTTGAGATCTTTTAATTCCTCAGTTCATTGTAACATCTTCCTCAGATGAATTGTTTTTTATTTGTTAAAACCAATGTTTAGCACTTGAAATAGTTTCTTCAATGTTCCTGATAGTGAAATAGAGTCATAATGCTAATTTCCAATACTAATTATAGAGTTGATAGGAGAAATGCTCAAGATTGATAGTAAAGTGATTTCGATAATCTACAAAATGTCTTGAGGTTTCCCAGATAACAACTTGTCTCCCAGACAAAAATGCACTTATTATTTATATTCCAAGCTTATAAAAAATTTTTATTTTAATCATATAGAGATTTTACAACATCTTTTAATTCACATTTTAAGATATTTTGTTCAGTAGATTATCTCATTTTGAAACTATTGATTTAGATATTCATACTATGTAAATATTAGTATATATTTCTCAACGGCTAGATTAGTGCTTTCTTTTTTTTTTTTTTTTTTTTTTTTTTTTTGCGGTATGCGGGCCTCTCACTGTTGTGGCCTCTCCCGTTGCGGAGCACAGGCTCCGGATGCGCAGGCCCAGCGGCCATGGCTCACGGGCCCAGCCGCTCCGCGGCATATGGGATCCTCCCAGACCGGGGCACGAACCCGTATCCCCTGCATCGGCAGGCGGACTCTCAACCACTGCGCCACCAGGGAGGCCCAGTGCTTTCTTAACTACTTAAATTTGTTTAATTCATATTGTTGTTCTTAAGCATTTTTGTTACTCACTGGAGCCTATCCTACTGACTTCAAAAAGCCTGAATTTTCACTGTATGGAAAATCTTTAAAATAACATATAATAATGGTAGAGAAGAAGAGTATTTAACATTGTGCTGAGATCATTCCATTAATAAAGAGATTAATCAATAATTCTAACATTCAGACATATAATAAAAATGAAAAACAATCATAATACTGAGCAATGACATTTTCAATAAAGGGAGATATTAAATATTGTATAGGAAACTAGTATCTGCAAAGCAGATAAGTTGGCAATGATTATACGTATATTTAAAATATGTTGAAACAGTCATAGACAGTTTTTCTTTTTGGCTGAAAACAGGCATATTGAAGTGTTTAAGCACTACTTCAACTGGAATAGATATTTAGACACTATACAGAAAACACATGATTGCAGAAGAGCAGATATTAGCAGGTGTGTGAATGTGTATGTCTTTAATTAATGCATTTTCATTCATTCAAAAAGGAGAAGAACGCCAAATTTACTTTAAAGGTGGCATTGTGATACGTTAAAGTTCCATTCTTAGACTTCTGCTGCTGTTGCTGTTCCTTCAGTATTCACCAAAGAGTACCGTCCTGTCATTTATCCAAGTTAGAAATCTAGAAGCTATCCTAGGATTCTCATTGTAGGGTCCCCTACCTTCATGCTCCCCACTCAATAAGTAACAAATTCTTGGCTCTCCTGTAGAGGAAAGCTCTCTCCAGTGTACGCCTGCTCTGTCACTCTCCGGGTCCAGCATCTCTGCCTCAGCCTCCCATTGAAGTCACTTCTAGTTCATTCTGTGCCATTTTTAAACCTTCCTCAGTCCTAGGCAATTGCCCTTTTAGAAGCTTTACCCTAAATGTTATCAAATGCATTAAAATGTGCCCAAGTCACATATCCAATATAATTTATAGATAACTATATATGAAAGTTGAGTAACATTGCTGTTGTAGTAATATTAGTTGGAAATATTAATTACACAAGTTTTGATCTCAATTTTTCAGGTTTTTTTTCATACTCTGGAGCCATTTTTTTCAGGTGTCAAACAATTTTCTAAGTCTTTCGCAAACTCCTAGTCCCTAGTGAGTGTGCTTTTACTGTCACAGGGTTGAACAGCCCAGACAACAAGATGTCTGACGATGAAGACCATCACATGGATGAGTAAATCAGATACGTGGAAGTTGGAATGCAAAGTGTTTGTAGGAAAAAATTACAAATCAAGGAAGAAATTGCAGTGTCAATTAATATGATGTATATCAGATGATAGTATTAAAAAGCCAGGTGAAAATAAAATAACTTAATAATGTACATATTTGTCAGATTGTTCACTAGTGATATACTGCTCAGTGTAAGGTGAGAACCACAGATATTATCTTCTGGAAAAAAACCCTTTAAGCCCTAACAGATTCAGTTTATAAATTTCCTCTCTAATAAATGAGGAATAAAATAATTTACAATAAATTAATTATTTCTTCTTCTGAAGGTACTAATACCACAAATTCAGTCAGAAGATGGATCAAGTTTTTCGTACATTTCTCTCATTTCACATTTTTTAAATAAATGAGACTATATTTGGTCTAATGACTACCAGAACAACTATCTGGAAATTGTGACTTCATTATATGTGAGACAGTATTTTAGGAGATATAGATGTATATTTAGAGGGAGATATAAATACATAGCATATATACACAATATTTAAGAAGACACAGGAAATGTGGGATAGCTCCAGAGTGCTACACCCTATGTTCTGAGCTGCTCCGAAAGGCAGTTCCTTTTTTTTTTTTAACATCTTTATTGGAGTATAATTGCTTTACAAT
The DNA here is from genome assembly GCF_964165515.1 of Mesoplodon bidens. Taxonomy (NCBI): domain Eukaryota; kingdom Metazoa; phylum Chordata; class Mammalia; order Artiodactyla; family Ziphiidae; genus Mesoplodon; species Mesoplodon bidens. The sequence goes on from NC_138168.1 coordinate 2,012,819, forward strand.
GGTGTGTTAGTTTCTGCTTTATAACAAAGTGAATCAGTTATACATATACACATGTTCCCATATCACTTCCCTCTTGCGTCTCCCTCCCTCCCACCCTCCCTATCCCACCCCTCTAGGTGGTCACAAAGCACCCAGCTGATCTCCCTGTGCTATGTGGCTGCTTCCCACTAGGTATCTGTTCTAATGGGAGTTCTCTGGGCACAAAGGGCATTATTTTCTGTAATGAGATTAGAAGAAAGCATTTTCTAATAATTGCTTCTATAGCAACTAAAAATCTTGGAATCCCTCCTTACAGCGTTTTGAAAATCCTAAAGGGGATGTTGTCAGTAACAAAAAAATTGAAGACTGATAATGTATTTAAATTAATCATTCTTCAAATTCATCTGCCCTTTCGCCTTTTAAATTGATTCATGCTTCTCAGAAAATAAAATATGCTAATCCGCATATCATTTTTTCCACTGCGTAGAGCAACTATATCTAAAAACAAAAATACTATAATTTTAGTTTCCTTTACTATATTCCTCCACAACTTGTGTTGTACTTTCATATTTTATTTTCATTCTGCTAGTGAGATATATATACATATATGTATATATACACATAATATTTAGATTTTAGATATTTGCATTATGCAGGGCAATCCATAAAATGGATAGATGCTGAATTTTAATACCATTGAATACAATTTTCATAATTTTATACTTTAATTATTTTTGGAAGTACAAACCAGAAAGAGTAAAGCAAATTTGAAATGGAAAAAGATGATCAAGCTGGCATTTTTCATTTCAGACTTTATATTTGGACTACTCAGTGGGACAGATTATATTATAATAACAGAATTTTGCTTTTGCAGGGAGGTCAATCTTTGCTTCTGCATTGCCTCATCTCTTTTAATCCCATCCAGTTTATTTTTCATCTCAGAAACTATATTTTTCATCTCTAGGAACTCAATTTGGGTTATTTTTATATCCTCTGTATGTCTATTTAAGATGTTGATGCTTTCCTTTTTGAACCTATGAAAATTAGTTATAATAACTGTTTGAATGTCTTTGTTACCTGATTGTACCATTTTTCAGTCTGTTTTTATTAATTAATTTTTCTCCTTGTTATGGGTTATATTTTCCTTTGTCTTTGCATCCCTGGTAATTCTAGATTGCATGTCAGATATTGTGAATTTTACTTTGCTGGTTGCAGGGCATTTTTGTATTTTTTTTAATATTTGTAACTTTGCTCAAAGAGGTAGTTAAGAAATAGTTTGATCATTTTGAGGCTTCCTTGTAAGCCTTATTAGGCTGCAACTGAAACAATTTAGTCTAGAGCTAATTTGGTCCCACTACTAAGGCTATACCCATTGAATAGTCTGTGTATTTAATACTCTAGTTGATGCTGCATGTATTAAATTATATCAAAACATATTTGTATAATCTTAAAGCAATAAATGCAACACATAAAAATATTAAAAAATTTTAAAAATTAACTTTTATTAAATAAAACAAAAATGTTTTCTTCTAGTAATTTTAGTATTTTAACATATTTAAATACTGCATCCCTATGAAATTCATTTCGTTAATAAATATGAAAAGAGAATCCACCTTTATTTTTTACAGGTGACCAGGGACTTGTTCAATCACCAACATTTAACTGTATTACACAAAACATTATGCCACTGGTTTTTATGGGTTATCATTATAATTAGCAGCTTTATACAACCGTTCTCTTGTGCTGTTTGTTGTTCAATGTGTAAAATTATTGTTTAATATATATATATTTTTTACTTTTAGCAGTTTAAGCCAGGAGAGTAAATCCAGTTCCTATTACTCCATCCTGTCCAGAAGCACAGGTCTTAAGTGAAATTTAATACCGGAGAAACAGTTCCAAATTTTACAACGGATCTATCACTGGTTGTTAGCATATCTTCCCACACCCAAGACACCAAGATAACTTCTACTCACTGTTAAAGCTTTATGATGAGCAAAACTTCCACCACTGTGCTTCCTTAACATGTGAGTATATTTTTAATTTACTGGTTATATATATTCTCTAATTATCCATTATTTTGTCCTTCTTTTTGATTAGATATTGATATCCACATTTTCTTTTCTAATAGCTCACAGAAATTTCTCTCATTAACAACACCAATAGAAATAACAATAAAAATCACCTTGGGGGACCAAATTAATTATCACATTACCAAGTTTTTATTTTGCTCCCATAAAACTTCTGCAAAATACAACCACTATCTATCATCAGTATTATTAGAACAAAAACAAGGCATTCTAATCTCAAAAGCAAAATATTTTATTTAACTTAATAAATTTCACATTATATAAATTTTCTCATAGCATCATCCTTAATTCCTCAGTATTCACTAATTTGGGGGGATTTTTCTTTCAGTTATTTAAGACTAAGGATGATTTTATTCATCTCTACAGCCTGGTACATATATGTACAATGTTTGTCAAAAGGTGGATATTCAAAAAAATTCTTGACTAAATTATGGTAATTCATGTGATCAGTTCTGCAGTTCTTAAAACTTTAAATTACTTATTAATTCTAAGAGAAAGTCAGATAATTTTTAGAAGGATTTCCAAACCATGCTAAAGTGTCAGCCTTCATTTCCTTGTCTGAGGGAAACAGGATAGAAATAGATGGTTTTAAAGTTCTCCAAGCTTCTGTGTCCTTTATACATCCACAGTTTTAATCCTTATCATTTTCAAGATTTGCTAAATTATTTGAGGTGATCCATTCTCTTATTAAAGTTACATACTTTATGTCACATACTGAGCATATTAACAAATAACTTACTGATAAATGACAATGCCCATAACATCAGGTTAATCTGATTTCCATGAAATGAGCTATAACTTCAAAAATGTTAATTCATCTAATAAGGGTGATGATTTACATAATGTTGCCTAAAATATTTCTCTTGATAATTTAAGAGAGTTTTCCTAGGGGTAAATAGCTGGGAAGTCAATAGAAAAAAAATACAACCATGATTAATTTAATTCCAGTCTAAAGGACACCATATATAATGTATTTGAGAAAACCAAGTCACTCTTATAGATTCAGATAAATGGCTGTATATATGAGATATTTTTAATGTAACCCAAATTATAAGAAATAGTTTTTTGGTATAGAAGCAACCCCTCTTTTACCTAAAGGAAAATATAAAATCTGAGTTCATTGAAAATTTGCCTCATTGCCCTCTGTTAGTTTGTGCCTGCCCCATCCATAGGGGACCCGTTAAGAACTATTCTATCATCCATACATCAGAAGAGAATGTCTGTGTTCTATGTTGATAGTCAGTCTAAACAAATATTTATACAGTTGAGATCAGAGGTATAAAATGTCAGTTCCAAATCCACCCATGATGGCACATATACCAGAGAGATGACAAAGGTTATACAGGCCTGTGAGATACTTGAATCATATTTTGCAACCCTTGAAAGAATTCAAGTTCGAGATTAGCAGAAACCAGGCTCAGTTCTGTCCATAATCCCCTTTATCTGTCTTCTAGCCAACAAAATGAAAACCTGAAGCCAACTGACAAATAGAGTGTGAAGGGCCTTCTACTGGGTTTAAGAAAAAACTGAGACTTGCTATAGGTAGCAATTATCTTTTCTATTACTATTATTGTTGATGTTGTTGTTATTCCTAGAAATAATTTTAAAAACCCTAAATAACATTATTCTGCTGGATTCTTTACTATATGTAACACAATAAATTAACTCGCTTCGTATTACACTGGGCATATAACATGAAAACATGTGCAGAGAACAGAAATCAGTATCTGTAAAGACAAATGCCCCTGTGATACAAATATCTATTATTTTAAGTCCAGAAAATTAGATCTATTAAGGTGTAAGAGTATTTCAGTACAGTCCTGCTAAAAGTAAAGCTTAAAAGTAAATCAAAAGAAAAAGGAAAACTGATGCCAGTTAGATACAAAATATAAGATTATGCTATGTATATGGATAGAACTCTGAATGAGGTCACATGTAGGAAAAGCAATATTGTGACAAATCAACTGATGTCCTTATTGAGCATAGACATTCCAAGAAGGGTGAAGAGTACTGTATATTAGATGTAAGACTCATAATATTCAAGTTAGTTGTAAAAGAAACAAGGTAAATGCTTTCAGTCAATAGGATAGGCTGAACTGATATTGAGAATCCTTTCTTCCAATCTGAACACACAGTTTGTTATACTTGTGTTTTCTTTTATATGTTGCTTTTACATGTAGCAACACATAAAAAGCAAATCAACAAGCAATAAATGAACAAGCTTACAAAAAGGGGGGATCCACAGTCTCAGGATTTAAGGGGAAAAAACAAATTCAACATTAGAGTAGTGAGGAGGAGTTGAAACCAAGAAATTCAAGGAGGGTCTGGAAATAATAAGCCTTGTTTTTGAGGGCTGGCTTTAAATATCCGTTGTCTTATCAGAAAACAGGTAGATGCTGTTGCCTTATCAGAAAACAGGTAGATGCTGGAAAACAATAGAATAATATCTTCAAAGTACTGAGGACGTATAGCTATCCAAATTAAAATTCTATACCTCATTTTAAAAAACTACTCAAGAACAAGAAGTAAAGAAATTTTCATTCATAGACAAAGAGGAATTACCACCCACAAACTGTAACAACAACAAAAAATGACTAAAGCAGTAGCAGCAGCTATTAGAATTGTCTGAAGGCATTAAAAAATATTCTGATGCCTGAAGCCAATATTTGGAGATTCTTTTTTTTTAACCAAAGTGATCTAGGCGGTGTTTCAATAATGGGAGCTTTAAAAACTTCTCACATAATTCTCATGTGTTTTAGGCAAGATTGGAGACCATTGTACAAAGAATGCTCTTCAGTAAGAAAGAAAATAAGCATAAAAAGAAGTAGGAGGGTGCACTGAGCAGTGACCAGCAAAGAAATTTGTAATGTTGGAATGAACCTGAATAACGGTTGAGTGTAAAAAATAATAGCCAATGGGGGTATGTACAAAGTAAAACTAAAACACTAGATAATATACTGAAATACTGGAGATCAGATTTAAAATTTGAGGGGTCCATGAACCGCTTAGGAGGAAGATGAGATAATTAGTTTTCGACTTTTTAAAGTTAGAAATATATGTCGAATTTTTCAGAAAACACTAAAAATGAATACTTCATATATGATTCATAAAAAGGTAGACCATAAAAAGAGAATGAAAAATGTGTTTAAATGAAGTTAGTACCGGGAGGGATAAAACATGGAAAAATAAAGGAGAAATAGATCAATAATCACAATACATTTGATCACAGAGACAATAAAAATAAATTTAAAAATTGCAGTTTATGCTGCTTACAAAAGACATATATAAACTATTTTTAAGATGCAGTACCATACTTCACTGAAAATAATTAATTATATACATGATAAATGATTTTCAAGATTACATATTTGGCATGATGACATGTATACAAATTTTTAAAACTCAAAGCAATCATGTATTTTTCATGGATTCATTTGCATATAGTAAAAAATTCAAGCATGGATTCAAAGTATTTATATTCAATTCATGATACCAGTTATCTAAGAAAAGGAAAAATGGGACTGAAATGAGAATAGAGAGGAGAGAAAAGAAATGTGTGTGTATCTGTGTGTGTGTGTGTGTGTGTGAACACATGTACAACAGTCAAATATGTGCTTCTTTCACAGCATGATTCACTGTATTCCATCACAATATTAATAAGATTTCATACAATATGGGCATCTCTGCAGAAATTAAAATTGTCACCTGCTTATGTGTATTGGGCAATGAGCTCACCTTACTATTTCCATCCATTCTTCAGTTAAAATCTAGAAATGTGAATGGGCTGTTAGAATTTAGTTAATGAGCCAATTATCTTTACAGAACATGCTAGTTATGCACAGCCTTTCCTTGGCTTAATTATGTTTTAAAATAGCAGGCATTCATTTTACGTCTTTAATTGATGGCTATCACACACAATTAGTTTGAATATTCTTATCAATATGCTTGAAATATATTTGGTTGAATCATTGGAGTAATCTTTTTTGAACTTACCCAAAAGTATGTATTTAGCCTTCCTAAACACACTGGCACATTTCCAAATACAAAGTAGTTGCATTAGAATTATTCCTAATATGAAGACGTTCAATATTTGTGGAAACAAATTTTCTCTTGAAAACTTAGCTTCCAGACGGAAGAAAAATAAGGGTAGAAATGTATTTAAAGGCAAATTTGAAGATGAGAAATCAAAATTCACATTCCATAGTGAAAGAAAAAGGGTTAGTAATTATATAGAGAAAGGCAAATACAATGCAAAAATTATTGGAACATATTTTGCTCAACTACAAACAAACTTACGTGGTAAGTTGTAGCTTCCATTATTGCACCAATTTTTAGCATATTTTAATATTTTCATTTTGAAATGAAAAATTTAAAAAGTCATCTATTGTTTTTTTAGAAAGTAGAGTGGTTGAAGTGAAATAACTTCCAGAAAATGTGTTAAAATGGGGCTACAAAAGACTTAGGAGGACATAAGCTTGGTTCTTATTATTGACAGTTTGCAAATCAGCCATGGGAATACACATTATTTCCAATTTAAAATGAATGATGATTCTATATACATATATATGCATCTTATCATATTGATTATAAACCAAGTAAAATCTCATGAAATCTAAGTATGTTTGAAAAACTTAAACCTATTTTTATGTTTTTCCAAACACTAGAAAATGAAAGCAATTTCTGTTGTTTGTCATTTTCTTTTGGACTCTCTTGGCTTCCTGAAAATGATTATGTCAAGAAATTGGAGAAATAATCATAGGAAGCAACAGAGGCCATGACAATAGAGACCTACACTGCTTCTTCTTTAGAAAAAATAAAATAAAAATTCCTGTCTATCCATTTCAAATTACACTCAGGGATGCTTATAATATAGAATTTGAAAATTGAATACATACTAGTTGTCAAGTAGTCAGCCCGTTTGATTACTCATGCATTCCATCCTCAGTATGCTGTTCTTAGAATTCAGAGGGGTCCTTTAATCACACCCCCCATCTTGACCACTCACATCTCCAGATTTTCCTACTTCATGGCATATTGGTGTTTAACTTATTAAACAAATATTTGTTGAACAATTACTATGCATGCTAAGCAATGGGGATCAAAGATGAATGAATATTAATTTGTCTTTAAGGAGACACGGTCTACTGGAGAGAGGCAGAACTGTGAACAGATGACTGCATAAAGAGGCAAAGTCAAGTCTTATTTATTCAGAGGAAGAAGTCCCCGTGATCAAGCAACAAGTAAAATCATTTCATTGTGCAAGACATGGATTTGTGATTGAAAATGCACAAGCATATTTCTCTTATTATCCATCATAGATGATCACCTATTATAATCAGAGAGATTTCTTAATGGCACAGCATCTAGAGGAGGACGTCATGCACGAACCTGTCATATTCAGAAAGTAAGGAAGTGGCACAGTGGGAACAATTCAGGAAAGTAAATAAACATGACAGTAGATTTAAAATCTACTTTAATTGTTCTTACTATTATTAATCTATTTGGGCAAGTAGTAGTTTTCATTGATGTTAGCATTTTTTCATCCACGACTTGAAATCAGACATTAAATATTAATATTATAAAAATATTACAAATTGAATTCATTCACAAATTTATAAAAATAGATCAGCACCAGAAACCTATTTATTGGAAACAAAGTAGGTAGAACAATTAAACTCATTTATAGTTCCTCCTCAACCAAAGTGGACAGAAGTTTTATATGTAGAGGTCAATCCTGGGCCAGAGGCTATTTAATATTTTCATCAAGACTAGGATGATAGAAAAGCATGTGGATTTAGTAACCTACAGTTCTCTTTAGTTGATAAGACTGATTAATACTTTGTCAAGATCAAAATTCAAAATGACCATAATATGACCTTGACAAATTGGAGAAGTGGTTTAAAACAATGCAATTTAATAAGTCTAAGGGTCAGATATGGGCTTTAAAGGGATTGGAAAGGAAATGGAAATTATAATAATGCAGGTGATACCATGCCAGTGAGAATGCATTTGTGTGAGTAATATAATATGTAACAAATAATATTGAGTATGACTTGAGTCAAGAATATAGCAATAGCTTTTATTTTTTTCTCTCTCTCACCATGGCATAGTGCTTACTCACTCACAAATATTTCTAATACATTTCATTAAAATTTAGTCATTAAATCCTGTATCCCTGCTGATAAAATTAAAAGTAATTCTAAGATATATAAATGAAGAGAAAGGTATAAAGGTACAAATAAGTGGGTGGATATTAATGAAATTACTTTGTATTGTGCTTTACAAATACAATTTATGCATTTATCTTGTTACTAACACATTCATTCATTCATTCATTCATCAATCATTACATATTTATAGAACTTCTACTATGTCCCAGGCACTGCATTAGGTGCTGGTAATACAAGGTGGGGAAAAGCAAGCATTGTCCATATTTCTTAGAGCCTGCAGTCTAAAGAAGAATTACTAATTGTAGTAAATATAGACAAGATACTATGAGCCATGGAACAGGCAGCCTTTCTCACCTGGAAGGATGAGGAAAGGCATCCCTTGTGAAATGTCTTCTTAATTGATGTATGAGGTAGGTAGCCTAAGGGGACAAGGGAGTAAAGGAGTAAGTATTTCTTTCAAAGGGGAAAGCAAATATTAAGAATTTGAGCTTCAAAAAAGGAATGCTTCACGTTGATATTACAGTCTCAACAAATACAATTAAATTGCTGGTTCTTAATACATTGCATAAAAGTGGAGGAGTGGATTTCTGCCAAAATTAGGGCATATAGTTAGGATTAGAAATGTGCTCTGTGATATCAGTGACTTTAACATTGCTGTGAGACTGGGAGAAAAAACGTACAAAGAGGTTATCCTCTGGACCCAATGGCACTGCTGTACATCAAGGCTTTTGCTGAAGTAGAAAACGTGCTATTGATATTGAGATGCTCTTGAATGAAACAATGACTTCAAATAAGAGTTCCAAACTGAAACTCAGAAAGACCACCAATCTGACATGACTTAAATTTGAACTGCTTCTCAGATAGGCAATTTATACTTTGGGGTAAATGGAAACTGGGCTTGGTTTCACTAATGACAAAAATGACATTTTGCTATTAAATTTGGTTTAATATTTTCATTTTACAAATCCCTAACTTCAAAAACTCTCTAAGGGAAAGTAAGGGGAAAAGGATAAGACTCACTTGTTTAGTTACATTACCTTGAATTTTAATTTAAATTGAGCTGCGCTATCTCCACCAATGCTTGACTAGAAGCCTGCACAGTGAGTAGTTGTAATGGAGGAGATTGGCTCATTTTAATGGCCACATCTGATGGATCTCAAAGAAATTCAGATAAAACAACTCTTTGCATAGTTCATAGTCAATTATTTATATTTACAGAAAAATGCCAAAGCCTAGAAAACTTTAAATGGTGGATAATCAGCAACATTCACATTTTTCCTTGAGGTTTGCCAGGATTGTACAAACACATTTAGGCTTTGAAAGACATGTTTTGGAACTTTACTGGAGGTATTCTAAGAAATACCTTCATGTTAAAACAATTTCCAAATATTTTAGGAATAACTAGAATCTCTCCATAAATAATTCATGCCTTAATTAATTATTATAATTGTGAGAAATTAATACTGAAGTATTTCAGAAAAAGATGACATATTAAGAATGTGACACTGCTTCCATGTCATATAAGAGCATGAGGATATCTCTATTATGAAACTTACTGCATTTTGCTACAACATTTTTGTCTATCTTCCCTTCCAGATTACAAACTTCTTAAAAAATAGACTGTGCACAGATCTAACTTTCTGGCCTACATTTGCAGCACTGGAGACTACTATTGAAATATTAATTCAAAGGATATTTTAGAAAACATTATAGACAGAGCTCTACCATAAAAGACCATATATAAATATAGCATATTTTCTGATGTTATTGAATCATCTTAAATATTGGTTAATGCAAATTTCAATCTCTAAGGCACTTCTACAACATACCTGAAAAATGATCGTCATCTTGTACTTGAATGTCCTCACTGAGAAAGAAATTGCCAACTCAAGATAAGTTTATTTCATTTTTAGGAAGCTCTAATTGTTAGAAAACTCACTCTTAAAATAAGTTAAAATCTCTATTCCTCAACTTGTATGCATTTTCTTGGTTTTTAAATTAGGGGCAACTTGATCTTTTTTTGATTTTACAGCTCTAACATAGCTAAAGCTGGCTTTCAGGTCCTTTGCCCCCTTACCTACTCTTCATAATTATTTTTATTAAAAGAAATATATTGTGGTATAATCTAAAAATATACTAACTTGAATGTACACTTTAATGAATTTTGACAAATGTAAATATTTTGTAACTTCTGTTTCCATCAAGGTAGACAATTTTCCTATTACCCCCTTTGCAGTTTTCCCTTTCCTCTTTGCAGTCACTCTCTACTCCATATATGATACAGGCAACTGCTGATATGTTTTCTGTCTCCAGAGATTCATTTTTCCTTTTCTAGAAAGTCATATAAACAGAAACATAAAGTATATACTCTTGTGTGTCTAGCTTTTTTCTCACCATAATGTTTCTGACATTCATCCTTGTTGCATTCCTCATAATTCTATCCTTCTGCTGTATGATGTGACATTGTATGGATATACCACAACTGGTTCACCCATATAAATCTTGCTGGAGATTTTCTGATGATGGCCATTCTGACTGGTGTGAGGTGATACCTCAATGTAGTTTTGATTTGCATTTCTCTAATGATTGGTGATGTTGAGCATCCTTTCATGTGTTTGTTGGCAATCTGTTTCTCTTCTTTGGAGAAATGTCTATTTAGGTCTTCTGCCCATTTTTGGATTGGGTTGTTTGTTTCTTTGATATTGAGCTGCATGAGCTGCTTCTAAATTTGGGAGATGAATCCTTTGTCAGTTGCTTCATTTGCAAAGATTTTCTCCCATTCTGAGGGTTGTCTTTTGGTCTTGTTTATGGTTTCCTTTGCTGTGCAAAAGCTTTGAAGTTTCATTAGGTCCCATTTGTTTATTTTTGGTTTTATTTCCATTTCTCTAGGAAGTGGGTCAAAAAGGATCTTGCTGTGATTTATGTCATAGAGTGTTCTGCCTATGTTTTCCTCTAGGAGTTTGATAGTGTCTGGCTTTACATTTAGGACTTTAATCCATTTTGAGTTTATTTTTGTGTATGGTGTTAGGGAGTGTTCTAATTTCATACTTTTACATGTACCTGTCCAGTTTTCCCTGCACCACTTATTGAAGAGGCTGTCTTTTCTCCACTGTATATTCTTCCCTCCTTTATCAAAGATAAGTTGACCATATGTGTGTGGGTTTACCTCTGGGCTTTCTCTCCTGTTCCATTGATCTATATTTCTGTTTCTGTGCCAGTACCATACAATAAATGCTGGAGAGGGTGTGGAGAAAAGGGAACCCTATTGCACTGTTGGTGGGAATGTAAATTGATACAGCCACTGTGGAGAACAGTATGGAGGTTCCTTGAAAAACTAAAAATAGAACTACCATATGACCCAGCAATCCCACTACTGGGCCTATAGCCTGAGAAAACCATAATTCAAAAGGAGTCATGTACCAAAATGTTCATTGCAGCTCTATTTACAATAGCCAGGACATGGAAGCAACCTAAGTGTCCATCATCGGATGAATGGATAAAGATGTGGCACATATATACAATTGAATATTACTCAGCCATAAAAAGAAACGAAACTGAGATATTTGTAGTGAGGTGGATCGACTAAGAGTCTGTCATACAGAATGAAGTAAGTCAGAAAGAGAAAGACAAATACCGTATGCTAACACATATATATGGAATCTAAGAAAAAAAAAAGGTCATGAAGAACCTAGGGGTAAGATGGGAATAAAGACACAGACCTACTAGAGAATGGACTAGAGGATATGGGGAGGGGGAAGGGTAAGCTGTGACAAAGTGAGAGAGTGGCATGGACATATATACACTACCAAACATAAAATAGATAGCTAGTGGGAAGCAGCCGCATAGCACAGGGAAATCAGCTCCGTGCTTTGTGACCACCTAGAGGGGTGGGATAGGGAGGGTGGGAGGGAGGGAGATGCAAGGAGGAAGAGATACGGGAACATATGTATATGTATAACTGATTCACTTTGTTATAAAGCAGAAACTAACACACCACTGTAAAGCAACTATACTCCAATAAAGACGTTAAAAAAAATCTTGTTGGATATTTTGGTCATATCCAGTTTTACCTATTATGAATAATGGTGTTACACAGTTTTTGAACAAATTTGTGTGACATGAGACTTCATATCTCTTGGATAAGTATGAACTATTAGGTAATTGCTTGGTCATATGTAAATGTATATTTAACTTTAAAGCTTTCTTGCTACAAGCCCATTAACAATGTATTCATGTTTCTCTAGGTCCACACCAAAAGTTGATATTAACAGTTTTCTAAATTTTAGACATTATAGTGGTATGTAGTGGTATCTCATTATAACGGTAATCTGTACGTCTTTGATGGAGCAATCTCTAAATATATACAAATTATATATACTTAATATATATGTTATATACAATATATGTCAATATTTTAATTAATTTTTTATTGGAGTATAGTTGATTTACAATGTGTTAGTTTCTGCTGTACAGCAAAGTGAGTCTGTTATACATATACATATATCCACTCTTTTTTACATTCTATTCCCATATAGGTCATTACAGAGTACTGAATAGAGTTCCCTGTGCTATACAGTAGGTTCTTATTAGTTATCTATTTTATATGTAATAGTGTGTATTTATATATAAAATATAATTAGGCACTTAAAAATAAAAGGAAGATATGCAAATAGCCAATAGGCATATATTCATAGATACATATACATTACATTTATATATATAACATATCCATAAATATATTTTTGCCATTTTCTCCCATTGGATTGTCTTTTTATTTCTGAAGTGTAAAAGTTCTTTAATCTGTATATAAGTTCTTTGCCAGATATCGATATTGCAAACATTTTCCAAGTTTGATCTTTCCTGTTGATTTTCTTAATTTTGATTTTTATACAATAGAAATTGTTTAAAATTTTGATACATACTAAATTGTCAATATTTTATTTTATATTTCATAATTTTTGTATTATCTAAAAATTGTTTTCTTGTCTTTAGACCATGTGTTTCCCTTTGTTTTCTTCTAGACGTGTTACAATTTGGGTATTATGCTTAGATCTATGAGTTGATTAGAATTATTTTTATGATTATTTCATATAAAGGTCATGGTTACTTTTTTCTGTATAGATATCCAGTTGTCCTGTTATTCCTCAAAAGCAGTGCTATCCAACAGAAATATAATATGAAGCACATATAATTTTTTTATCTCATAGTAGCCACATTGAAACTGTAAGAATAAAGACAAAAATAATTTTACCATATAATTTATATTACCTCATATATACAAAATAGTATTATTTCAATAGTATTATTTCAATACATAATCAATATAAAAATATTAGTGAAATGAAGAATAAAGTTCAATGAAAAACAAACTACAGTGGCTATAAAAGGTATACCACAAAGTAAACATGTAAATTGTCTGTTAAATCTGAGAGTGAGCAACTAAGAGAGAAGCAAAAAGGCAAAGTTGCATATGAGATGTGGGATCTAAACCACTGGAGGATAACAATGATTTTAGAAAAAGAAAAAGAAAATAGTATAAAATACAGTGATAAACTTTATGAATAGGAGCATATCGACCAGAACAAGGGAGGTGGCAACCTACACAGGATTACACAGCACCTAGAATGATGTCTTTGCTGTCGGGCTTGATACGTTGCAAAGATGTGTGCAAATTCTGCTTCCCTTCTCTTAGTCCTTAGATGCCTGTTGTAAATTTCTACAAACATATGATTAATGTATTTTGCAGTTTTCTAGTTGCTAAAGAAGGGCAGAAGTCTCTTATCCTTAATGGACAGGATCGGATTGTGGCATCCAAGGTTGGGAGTTTCTTTCTGGTACTTGAAAAATGCCATTTTATATTATTTTGGCTTACAAATCTTCTGACAGGTCTGCATGACTCATACCTGTATTTTCACATACATAACGTGTCATTTTTTCTCTGGTTGCTCCTAAGATATACTCTTTATGGCTGTTTTCAACAATTTAATTATGATGGTAGTGGTGTTTCATGAGATTCATTGGCATTTATCTATTGTTAAATAGTTTTCATCAAATTTGACCTTTTTTCTCACCATAGAAGATCTACAGGTGACAAGTTAGCATATGAAAAGATATTCAACATTATATGTCATTAAGGAACTGCAACTTAAAATAACAATGAGATACCACTACACATCTATCAGAATGACCAGAATCTAGAACACTTACAACACCAGATGCTGATGAGAATGTGAAGCAACAGGAACTCTTTTTTTTTACTGAAGTATAATTGATGTACAATATAGTGATTCACGATTTTTAAAGGTTATACTCCATTTATAGTTATAAAATATTGTCTCTATTCCCTGTGCAGTACAATATATCACTGTAGCTTATTTTATACATAATACTTTGTATCTCTTAATCCCCTATTATACTGCCTCCACTTTTCCCTCTCCCCACTGACAATCACTAGTTTATTCTCTATATCTGTGAGTCTGCTTCTTTTTGTTATATTCTCTAATGTGTTGTATTTTTTAGATTCCACATATAAGGGAATTCTTATTCCTTGCTAGTGGCAATACAGAAAGGTACAGTCACTTTGGAAGACAGTTTGACATTTTCTTACAAAACTAAACATGCTATTTCCAAATGATCCAGCAATCATGTCTTTGGTGTTTACCCAAATGAATTGAGAACATATGTCCACACAAAAACCTGCACACTGTTTACAACAGCTTTTTTGATAATTAGCAAAACTTGGAACCAATCAAGATGCCCTTTGGTAGGTGGGTGGGTAAATAAACTGTGGTACATCTAGACTGTGGAATATTATTCAATGCTAATAAGAAATGAACTATCAAGACATGAAGACACATGGACGAACTTTAAGTGCATTTTACTAAGAGAAAGAAACCAATCTAAAAGACTACCAACTGTATGATTCCAACTAAATGACATTCTGGAAAAAGCAGAACTGTGGAGATAGTAAAAAGATTAGTGGTTGCCAAGGAGGAGAAAGAAATATATGAGCAGGCAGAGCACAGAGGATTTGAGGACAGTAAAACTGCTCTGTAAGACACTACAATGGGGGATACATATCATTATACATTTGTCAAAATCCATAGAATGTACAACAGCAAGCATGAATGTAAACTATGAACTTTGGGGGATGATGGTGTCAGTGTAGGTTCATGGATTGTAACAAATGTACCATCTAGTCTGGGATATTAATAGTGGAGGAGGTTGTGGAAACTGGGAGTATATGGGAACTCTCATTCTTTTCACTCAATTTTGCCATGAATATAAAACTTCTCTAAAAATATAAAGTTTATTATTTTAAAAGTTTGACTTGTTTTTTCAAATACCTGCATGATTTACCTCTTGATATTATCCCATAAGTAAGTGAATCTCAGTTTACTGTGGTTAGACTTTGTTTTCTCTTTATTTCAAAGATTTGGTATAAAAAAGAAATGTAAAAATGTAAAATATTTTATTAATAATTTTTAGGAATCAATAATTACAATGATTCTTACAGTAGAGCGGCTTATACACCTTCGTATAGTTGCATTTGAATAGTAACTGTAAAGAAGGAAAATATTTTGTATATGCTTCTTACTCAGTCTTGCTCATTATGAAAACCGGAATCTTGACTAGAATTGTCAGTTGGAAATCCTTATATTTGAAAGGAATTTTTAAAACACAGGACTTGATGGAAAATATAAAAATATCCATTAAGAATAACAATATAGGGCTTCCCTGGTGGCGCAGTGGTTGAGAGTCCGCCTGCCGATGCAGGGGACACGGGTTCGTGCCCCTATCCCGGAAGATCCCACATGCCGCGCAGCGGCTGGGCCCGCGAGCCATGGCCGTGGAGCCTGTGTGTCCGGAGCCTGTGCTCCGCAACGGGAGAGGCCACAGCAGTGAGAGGCCCACGTACAGCAAAAAAAAAAAAAAAGAATAACAATATAAAAAGTAACACTATATTCTATATTATCATAACAGCTTTTTCTGTGTGACAGGTATATACAATATATGTAGCATTTGATAATAATTACTAATAATTCATGTAGAAGAACTAGAGCTGCATCCTTGCCATATTCATCATCTCTCTAATAGTCAACTATTTTTTTTGCGGTACACGGGCCTCTCACTGCTGTGGCCTCTCCCGTTGCGGAGCACAGGCTCCGGACGCACAGGCTCAGCGGCCATGGCTCACGGGCGCAGCCGCTCCGCGGTATGTGGGATCTTCTTGTACCCGGGCACGAACCCGCGTCCCCTGCACCGGCAGGCGGACTCTCAACCACTGCGCCACCAGGGAAGCCCCCTAGGTTCTTTTATTAACTTAACCTTTTTCTACCTCTCATTGAAATCTTGCTAACCACTGTTTATTAATATTCTTTCCATGTGCTTTTATTTTCACTATGATCATCCCTGAGTACTTCTGGGAAAATAGAATTTTGATGGCCCACAGATTTTTTTCAGAAAAAGCAACTTTTACATTCTTTGCAAGCTGTAAATGGAAATATGAATACCACTCTTCTTATATGAGAGCTTTAACATTTAAATCATTGTGTGCAATATTTGTGGAGACTGTAACAGTGTAAAGTTATTCTTCCTGCAAATGCTGCCTGATGGATTCTTGAAAAAGCATTGCTGTTAATAAATAACTTCTTATCTTGATAAAACTTCAACATTTCTGTTCCCAAATGTGGGAATAATATATAGAAATACTTAAGTGACATCAAGATAAAATGCCATATATATATATGTATATATATATGTGTGTGTATATATATATATATATATATATATATATATATATATATATATATATATATATATCATTACTGATGTAGAATCTTTGTTTAAAGACAATAACTTCAATAGCAGAGGGAACTTTACCATTGCAGGCTTCAGGTAACCTCTATATTTCTCAGATTTCATGCTAAATCTTAAAATGTGCCATATTGTGTCTGAAGCTATTTTTTCAATAGTCCATTTTCTTAAATGAACTAGCAAAGCAGTAAATACTGAGGAACATTTTGGCTCCCAAATCCTAAAGCCATTCTGATTATGCCTGGATGATCATGGGGACATCACTGGAACTACCAGAGGACTGGCTGAAATACCAGTGTTCTGGCCGGCTTATAAATTAGAAATTATACAGAATCCAATTTTATTTTTTGTTAAGTAGTTCCTATGAGGCTTTTGGGATGTCAGTGTAAAGTCCTTTGATGTGTAATCTTTATCCATTAGATAGGGAACAATGCCAATCCCCGTCATAAATACTTTCACAATCTGACACTGAAAATCCACTGTAGGGCATAGGACCTGCAAATAGGATATGAATCACACACATCCATCCACTCATTCAGACAATCCACAAATATTCATTTTTAAGTCTACTATATGCCAATAATGTACCGGGCTCGAAGATGCTAAACCATGCTAAATGCTGAAACAGACATACTCAGTTCTGGCCCTCCTGGAACTTATGACCTACAGAAGTGCCTTCATTGTAAATGGTCAGGTCTCAGCCAATGCTATTATCATCAGCAGGTGACCAGATGATAGAGCTTGCTTTCTAAACAAGCTCCACACTCTTTGCTTTCAACATTTTTGCTTTCCTTCAAGGCACAGAATCCAGTGGTCAGTTTCTCCCAGTTAGTGAGGTTTGGGGAAAATGTACCCAGTGAACAATTCCTTGTGGCCTCACTCTTTCCTCACACTCCCCTCTGCTCTTGAGCTAAAGAGACCCGGATTCAAGTCACTTGCTCTAACCTTATTATTTTAAAATAGGGCTGCTCCTGCTTTGAGGATTTCCACTGGACCAACACAGTAGCAAAGCAGCACTGAATCAGAAGCAGGTAAATTTCAAAATGACAGCTCTAAAAATATCCACTCTCCTTTTGTTCTCCTCCTATCCCTTTGCTCTGAACACCTCTGCCCTGAGGCTTTGCCTTTACCCTCCTCTGATTACTGCTCCAAAAGGGTTTCCAAGAACAGGGAGTATTTATGGTTTCATTTGCTCCCATGTCCTTGGTGGAAAAGGATGCTTGCTTCCTGATTCTTACCAATTCCACATTCACATCGTTAACACAAAAATCATCATTTAAAAGAAAAATTTCCTCACTTTCATATATCTTCTGGGCCAACACTGAAAGAATATTTTCAAAGAAACAATATCCTCCTTTGCTTTTCTGAGTTTCACGTTCTTACCTCCAGTCTCATTTTCAACCCTAATTACGGGATGCATCACAAAAATAGAAGAAAGTTCTTTGTGCTTTCCCTGTACCAGCCAATTACTCTAATTTCTTCAATCTCTAACGAACAGAATGCAAAATCAACACAAAGCCTGATTATGCGACCTCTTCCAAGGAAAGATCTGAGACTTGTCTATTTACTAATGAAGCTCAGTGTGTATTAAGGGTTGACTGAAGCAATCATCAGGAATTTTCATCCCTTAAATTAGTGTTTTCCACCAGATGCACATCTTTCATTTCGGATAATATAACTTTTAAGCTCAGGAAACAACTGGACAAAAGAAAAGAAAAAAAGGTAACCAACAACATTTGCAGTAATAACACACTAACAGCTATCATCCTTCCCTCAGGAATTCAGCCTACTTTATGGACACAATTTCGTACAAACTCATTAGAAAGCTAACAAAACCCAAAACCACGTCACAATAGCGTAGAGAGGTAAAGGTCAAAACATTACTGCCAGGCCCAGCAGACCATGGCACCTACCGGAAAGAGCACAGGACAGGAAAACCTGGAAGCCTGTATTCCAGTTTCGGTTACTCCTGTAAGCATTAGTAGGATCTGAGTGAACTCAGCCTGCCCTGCTTTTTCCTTTTATAAAAGCCTACATCACCCTCTCAGTAGAGTGAAACGCCACATCTGAAAAGTTGCAGATCTCTTTAGGAAAGAAACAAAACTCACGCTTTCCAACCAAAATGGAATAATTCAGTCAATGGAGACTTAATAAAAATCTGCCATAAAGCAACTGTTTACTTGAAATCTATCTTTTGTGGTATAATTTATTGGGGTAAGGAGTGTAAGGAAATCATAATTAGAGTTACCAATTATTCCAGAAATCAAGGTCATTGAGATCAGATTCCAACTTTGACCTTGACCCAGGCTTACAGAGACGTAACATGTCCCAATACCTCATATCCACCATACATGGGAGAAACAAGGTATGCAGACAGATCCCCTTATGTAGTGGTTTTAATACAGGGTCTCAGATTCGTTGCCATTCTTCGCATCCAGATGGGGCCATTTTCCCTTGAATTTAGGCAGGCTTTCCATGGCTTCAAACAATAGAGCAGGGGTCAGTAAATTATGGCTGGCGGGCCAACTCTAGCCCTCTACCCGCTTTTACAAATGAAGCCTTATTGGAACACAGCCATGTTCCTCCGTATATGTATTGTTTCTGTCTGTGTTCACATCACAGCAGCAGAGCTAAGTCGTTGCAAAAGAGACAGTATGGCTTGTAAAGCCTAAACTATTGAGGGTCTGACACTTTATGGGAAAAGGTCCCCAATGCCTGCAATAGTATATAATGAAAGTGATGCTTTGTAGCATCTAGGACTAGATCATAAAAGGTCATGCAGCTTTGGCATGATTCTCGTGGAATGCTTTGACTCTGAACACTCATTCTTGGGCTACTCTATCTTGAATCCTAACTACCACGTTATGAGAAGTCCAAGCCACATGGGCAGCCATCTATAGGCACTCCAGGCAACAGTCCTTGTTGGGCCCAGTCTTCAAGTCATCCCATCTCAAGAGCCAGACATGGGAATTAAAATTATCTAGATGATTCCAGCCCCAGCCATTTGAATCCTCATGAGCTGAGGTTTCAGATATCAGTCATGGAGTAGAGACAAGCCATCTCCTCTGTGTACTCTTTGAACTGCTGACCCACAGAATCTGAGCACATGTTAAAATGTTTGTTTGTTTCACCACTAAGTTTGGACTTCTTTATTATGTAGCAATAGACAACTACAGCACTGTGTACACAGGAGATCTACATTTCACAGAGCACATACTTTTAGATGTGAATGTTGACTGCTCAATTTCTAAGAAGAACGTACACACACATATAGGTACAAAATGTTTATGTATATGTAAATATTAGACCTATATAAACTAACCTATATTATCCATAAAATGAGGGGCCCTTGATAATGGCTAACATTTCTTTTCGGTATTTATTGTGTTCCAAGAACTGATAAATTCTTGCATTGTATGAATTTTCTCTTTTAACCCTCAAAGCAACTTGCTGAGAGAAGTAATGTTATCTCTATTTTATAGATGAGAAAACTGATAACAGATAACATGTTCAAGAGAACTCAACAAGTAAATTTTAAACTCAAGATTTGAACCCAAGTTCTCAAGTTTTAGATCACTTACTCATGGTCACCAAGCTATATACTGAGGAAGGGGATGAATGCTGAAGCCATCACCTCATGCTCAAGTAGTTAGACAGAAACGTAGCAGGTATGGTTGAAAGAAGACAGGACTTGGAGTCGTAAGTCCAGAGCCTGAGTGATGAAATGAATTCTCCTCTCATCTAGATACAGGTTTGTTTTTAGAAAATGAAGAAGATCACTTCATATTTTGATTATTAATTTCTGTACTTAATGATGACCAAAGAGTGGAAGTTTACCAGGGAGCTATTTTGCAATGACATAAATTATTGATTCAAAATCAAACTTTTATTATAAATTATTGAGTCAAAATCAAACCTTTATTAAGTCTCCCTTGCATCAGAAATCTTTCCCACTCTTCATTTCTTTTTAAACCCTTTCCTGTCTACTCTTGGCCAAAGCTTGAAGCCTACCTTAACATTTGGAAATAAAATAATGAAATAGTCATAACACAGCAATTCCAATGCCTATTGAAACAGAAGCTCTAAATAATTTTTCAGATAATTTAGGAAATTAAAAATATTTACATCATAGATGCAAAGACAGAAGTTATATGTGTAATAAAATAAATGGTGAGACAAAAAGTTTCTGGTCAAGTAGATTTGTTTAAATATGAGCACTAATCTGAGTTCTACCCCTGTGCTAAAACCCAGTGACACGTTGCATACAGCTTCTAAAAGGATAGTTCAGTGCATTGGGTCAAATTCATGCCCTAAAATGTGGTAGTATTAATAGTACTAGAAGACAGAGTGTGACTGTCTTCTTTGGGACATAGATGAAGACCCCAAGATAGACAATATCAAGGACAAGTTATGTAGAATAAGGTATTATCTCAGTCCTTGGAACATGTCATCCAGGATAGAATAAGAAGTAGATTTATTATCAAGTACATGAAGCCAGAGACAGCAAACAATGAGTGGTAGTTGGTTAAAATAGACAGGTTTTAGAAGTAGAGGCACAGATGTAGAAAACAAACTTAGGGTTACCAGGGGATTATGGAGGGGAGGCTAAACTGGAAGATTGGGACTGAAATATACACACTACTCTACATAAAATGGATAACTAATAAGAACCTGCTCTTCTTATTAGCACAGGAAACTCCACTCAATACTCTGTAATGGGCTATTTGGAAACGACTCTAAAAATAAATAAAAGTGGGGCTTCCCTGGTGACGCAGTGGTTGAGAGTCCACCTGCCGAGGCAGGGGACACGGGTTTGTGCCACAGTCCGGGAAGATTCCACATGCCTCGGAGCGGCTGGGCCCGTGAGCCAAGGCCAATGAGCCTGCGCGTCTGAAGAGTGTGCTCCACAACGGGAGAGGCCACAACAGTGAGAGGCCCACGTGATGCAAAAAAAAAAAAAAAAAAAAAGTGGGTATATGTACATGTATAACTGATTCACTTTGCTGTACACCTGAAACTAACAACACTGTAAATCAACTATACTCCAATAAAAATTTTCTAAAAAATAGGTTTTAAGAACCATAGTCAGGGAGCAGTGTGGATTGGAAAGACCTGGCAAGAAATATTTCTGCATCCTCAGACAGTGCTCCCCAAGCTGGCTATTGCAAGGGTGAGCACTTGAGAGATCTTTGACCTAAGGAGGACATGAGATTAACAATCGATCACAATGTGCATGAATTATTCTCCTCAGTGCTATCAGAAAACAGATGGCATCCTAGAGCAAGGGTCAGCAGATCTTTTCTGTAAAGGGTCAGATAGGAAATATTTTGGATTTTGTGTACCATACATCTCCGTTGCAACTGCCCATCTGCTGCTGTAGCACAGAAACCGCCATGCACAATACGTTAATGAATGGGTGCGGCTGTGTTCAAGCAAAACATTATGTACAAAACCAGGAGTCAAGCGAGATCTGATCAGTGGGCCAGAGTTTGCGGACCCCAGTTCTGGGTCAGTGTTCACAGCTGAATGAGTCATGAAGCCTTAAGTTCCAGTTCTCATTGTACTACTTTCTACCTGGGTGAACTTGGGTTCATCCTTTTATTTATATGGGAAACTATATTCATCAAGCTTCTCCAGAAAAACAGAACCAACAGCAGGTGTATACAATGTGCCCATATATATTGATAGATGTAGATCTAGATATCGATATTGATACCTATATCTATATCCATATCTATATAAAGATAGAGAAAGAGAGAGAGATTTTAAACAACTGGTTCACACAATAATAGAGGCTTGGTAAATTCAAAATCTGCAGGTTGGGCTGTCTAGAGACTCTAGGAAGAGTTGCAGTTCAATTTCTGTAAGTCTTCTGGCAGAATTCCTTTTTGCAACAGGGAAGTCAGTCTTTGTTTTATTAAGAGCTTTAACTGATTGGATGAGGCCCACCCATATTATGGAGGATAATCTGCTTTACTCAAAGTCCACCACCAATTTAAATATGAATTTCATCCAAAAACACCATCACAGGGACTACCCTGGTGGAACAGTGGTTAAGGATCCACCTGCCAAAGCAGGGGACACGGGTTTGAGCCCTGGTCTGGGAAGATCCCACATGCCGTGGAGCAAATAAGCCCATGCACCACAGCTACTGAGCCCATGCACCTAGAGCCTATGCTCTGCAACAAGAGAAGACACTGCGATGAGAAGCCCATGCACCACAACGAAGAGTGGCCCTCGCTTGCTACAAATACAGAAAACCCACGTGCAGCAACGAAGACCCAACACAGCCAAAAATATAAATAAATAAATAATAAAAAATTTTAAAAACACAAAAACGTCATCACAGAAATATCCAGAATAATATTTGACCAAATAACTGGGCATGGTGGTCCAGACAAATTGACATGGAAAATTTACCACTTAAGCCATAGTTTTGTCATCTTTTACTGAGAAATTTGACTTATCTGAACTATTTTCATACCTAGAAGATACTTTCTACAGTATCTGTAGAAACATGATTTGGCTCCAAAAACCATAAGCTAGAGCATTTCATTCCAGGTCCCTCCTCAAATATCCATGATAGGTAGAAATTTGACATCAGTAGTTCTTGAAATCTCCCCAGGTGATTATAATGTGCAACCAGGGCTGAGAATCTGGAGATGTAGAGAGAATTTAAATTGAACTTTAGTTAAACAGTAAAACAAGCTCTGACTCTACTGGCTGGAGCTAGACAAGGGATATGCATTTAGTGGGATGAGAAGATAAAAAACACTAGGGTGTAAATCAAATGCTTTACACCTGTGCTTAGCTAATTGTTACTCAGGTAATTCAGACAATCTTACAGCACCTGAACCCTGAAATTCCTTAGTTCTCTTTAAAAAAATGTAACTCTTCAAGTAACTGAACTCTGAGAATCATGTAAATCATAAAGAAAAAGAAGAAATATTATTTTCTGAGTTACTTGATTTCAGATACACTGTTGCACTTTCATGATATTAACTAGTTATCTTTCTTTCCATTTTATGTTTGAGGAAAGTAAGGCTTTAAAAATCTCAGTCATTTTCTCAAGGTCACTTGTTAAGTGTGTGGTAGGCAGCATAATGGCTCCTAAAAATGCCCTCACCCTAATCCCTGGAACCTATTAATATGTTACCTTACATGGTGAAGAGGACTTTGCAGATATGACTGAAGTTATAGACCTTGAGATAGAAAGATTATCCTGAATTAACTCATGGAACAAATCTAATTGCATGAGTCCTTAAAAGCAGAAAACCATTCCCAACTTTAGAAAGCGAAAGAGAGAGATGTCCTAATAGAACCAGAATCAGAGTGATGCAACATTTTGGGTTTTGTAGGTGGAGATAGGGGACTCTGAGTCAAGGACTACAAGTGACCGCTGGAAGCAGATAAAGTCCAGGGAACAGAAACACCCCTAAGAGCCTCCAGAAAAGAATGTAGCTCTGCCAACACTTTTTTTTCTTTTTTAACCATCTATATTGGAGTATAATTGGTTTACAATGGTGTGTTAGTTTCTGCTTCATAACAAAATGAATCAGCTATACATATACATATATCCCCACATCCTCTCCCTCTTGCATCTCCCTACGACCCTCCCTTCCCTATCCCACCCCTCTAGGTGGACACAAAGCACAGAGCTGATCTCCCTGTGCTTTGTGGCTACTTCCCACTAGCTATCTATTTTACATTTGGTAGTGTATATATGTCCATGCCACTCTCTCACTTCATCACAGATTACCCTTCCCCTTCCCTGTGTCCTCAAGTCCACTCTCTATGGCTGCATCTTTATTCCTGCCCTGCCCCTAGGTTCTTCATAACCATTTTTTTTATATTCCATATATATGTGTTAGCATATGGTATTTGTTTTTCCCTTTCTGACTTACTTCACTCTGTATGACACTCTCTAGGTCAACCCACCTCACTACAAATAACTCAATTTCATTTCTTTTTATGGCTGAGTAATATTCCATTGTATATATGGGCCACACTTTTTTTTTTTCAGTACGTGGGCTTCTCACTGTTGCGGCCTCTCCCGTTGTGGAGCACAGGCTCCGGACGTGCCGGCTCAGCAGCCATGGATTATGGGCCCAGCCACTCCGCAGCATGTGGGATCTTCCTGGAGAGGGGCAGGACACGTGTCCCCTGCATTAGCAGGCAGACTCCCAACCACCGTGCCACCAGGGAATCCCTGTGCCACATCTTTATCCATTCGTCTGTCGATCCTGCCAACACTTTTACTTTATTCAATTGAGACCAATGTCAGACTTGTAAGGTAATAAATTTACCTTGTTTTGAGTCACTAAATTTTGGGTAATTTGTGTGAAAGCAATAAAAAACAAATACAGAGGTTCTACAAGAGCCAGGCTATATATTTATACTTAAGTATTTCTGAAATGAATTTAACATTGTGATTGACAGCAACAGCAGCAGCTTCCAAGGGATCCCACCACACACCTGAGGCAAAAGCAGCCTAATACAAAGCAGTGACGGCAGCAGGTCACTGCCCCACACTTGGAGTAGAGGGGGACTTGACCTACTGTAGCAGCAGCATAGCCTGAATGGGAACCCATCCTCCTGTGGCCCTAGTCCCATCAACATTAGCCTAGTCTGCTAGCATCTGCTGAGCCAACAGGCCCCACATATACAAACCCTCCAACTCAGCAGCATTAAGTGAGCCAGGCTCAGGGTTTCCTGAAACTCATATCCAATGGCACTGCAAAGACCAGATATCACCTACAGTTATGAAAACATAAAAAAAACAAAAACAGAACACTGGGAACTTCAGAAAGAAAAGGGGAACAATGGAATGGGTGAAAACAAATGGGGTAAATAGAAGAGACTATCATTAGTCTCATGAGTTTCTTAAATACTATATGATGGTCAAAGCAAAAATTATGACACCATCTGATGTGGTTCTCAATGTAGAGAAAGGAAATACTACAGAAAATCATACTTTAAAACTGGGGAATATTAAGAGACCTAAATGGAAGTAAAATTTTGAAACTTCACTTGAAGTAATAAAACACTGATTGCAGTAGGCTATGATAAGTTACATATGTATACTGTAATGCCAAAAGCAACCACTAAGAAAACTATATAAACAGTATACACAAATGATTATAAATAAATTAAATTAAAATGGGCTTATTAAAAAATGTTTAAGTAACCCACAAGAAGGCAAAATAAGAGAAACACAAGATTGAGAAACTAAGGTAAAAGACAAAACAAAAAATAAAATGGTTGACCTAATCTTTAACATAGCAATAATTACATTAACTGTAAATGATCTAAATAACCAAGTCAAAGACTGAGATTGGAAGAGTAGATTAAAAAATCACAAGCATGATCCAAGTATATACTGTCTATAAGAAGCTTACTTTAAACATCATGATATAGGTAGTTCAGAGTAAAAGAATGAAAATGATATATCATGTGAACGTTAATCAGAAAAAGCAGGAATGGCTAAATTAATATCAGATGAAGTAGATTTCAGAGCAAAGGAAATTATTAGGGGCAAAGAGGGTCATTACGTAAAGATAACAGGAATAATCCTCCTAGATGACCTAGTGATACTTAATGTGTGTGCACCAAACAACAGAACTTCAAACTACATGAAGCAAACACTGAAAAAGGTAGTAAAAGGAGAAAATTTTAAATCCACAATTATTATTTGAGACTTCAACACAGCAATTTATAGAACTACCAGACAGAAAAATCAGCAAGGATATGGAAGAACTGAAAACATCATCAATCAACAGGACATAACTGACATTTAAAGAACACACTCAATAAGAGCGGAATACATATTCAAGTGTCTGTGGAACATTCACTCATATACCATATACTGGGCGATAAAAAAAACATTAGCAGATTAAAAAGAATTAAAATCATACAGAGTATGTTCTCTAGCCATGAAGGAATCAGACTAGAAATCAATAAGAGAAAGAGAACAGGAGAATCTTCAATCACATGAAAACTAAACATCACAATTCCAAATAACTCATGGGTAAAAAAGACGGCATCAAGGAAAAATTTTTTAATGCACAGAATAAAAGAAAATGGAGATATAACAGATCAAAGTTTGTGGAATGAAGTGAAAGTTATGCTAAAAGGGAAGTTTATAGAACTAAATTGGGAAAGAAAATATTTCAAAGCAATAATCTAATGTTCTATATTACAATAGTAAAAAAGGAAGAGGAAAAAACACTAAACAAGCAGAAAGAAGGAAATAATAAAGATGAAACAGAAGTCCATGAAACTGAAAACAGGAAAATGGGGTGGGGAATCAATGAAACGAAAGGCTGGTTCTTGGAAATAAACAATTTAATCAATAAAGATCTAGCAAGACTGATAAAGGTAAAAACAGAGATGGCACAAATCACAGCTATCAGAAATGCAACCAGGGATACCATGACATATCCTGCAGGTTAATAAGGGACAAGTTATTATGAACAAGTCTACACTATAAATTCAAAAATGTAGATGAAATGGGCCAATGCTTCTACACCCAAAACTACCAAAACTCAGCCAAGATGAAATAGATAATCTCAATTTTTCTGTAACCATTAGAAACACTGATTTATCATTTAAAAACTCCCAAAAGAAATATTCAGGCTTAGATGTTTCACTTTTACCCAAGACTTAAAGAATTAAAACCAATTTTACATGATTTGATAAGAAATAGAAGTAGAGGGAACAGTTCCTAGTTAATTTTATGAAGCCAGTATTACCTTGATACCAAAACCAGACAGGAATAGTATAGAGAGAAGAAAACTACAGACCAATATGTTTTATGAAATTGCCTGTAAAAATCCTCAGCCAGATATTAGCAAATTAAATCCAGAAATATAGAAAAAGAATAATATACCATGATAGGTGGTATTTATTCCAGTTATGCAAAGTTGATTAAATATTTGAAAATCAAACAGTGTAATCTACCATATCCAATAGATTAAGGGGGAAAAGTCATGTGATCTTATCCATTAATGCAGAGAAAGCGTTTGACAAAATCCAATCCCATTCATGATTTGACACATATATACAATGAAATATTACTCAGCCATAAAAAGAAACGAAATTGAGCTATTTGTAATGAGGTGGATAGACCTAGAGTCTGTCACACAGAGTGAAGTAAGTCAGAAAGAGAAAGACAAATACCGTATGCTAACACATATATATGGAATTTAAGAAAAAACAAATGTCATGAAGAACCTAGGGGTAAAACAGGAATAAAGACACAGACCTACTTGTGAATGGACTTGAGGATATGGGGAGGGGAAAGGGTAAGCTGTGACAAAGCGAGAGAGAGGCATGGACATATATACACTACCAAACATAAGGTAGATAGCTAGTGGGAAGCAGCCACATAGCACAGGGAGATCAGATCGGTGCTTTGTGACCGCTGGAGGGATAAGAGAGGGAGGGTGGGAGGGAGGGAGACTCAAGAGGGAAGGGATATGGGAACAGATGTATATGTATAAATGATTAACTTTGTTATAAAGCAGAAACTAACACCATTGTGAAGCAATTATACTCCAATAAAGTTGTAAAAAAATAATAATAAAAAATTTTAAAAAAGAAGAAAAAAAAAACTCCAAGCAAACTAGGAATAGAAAAGGAACATACTGAAACTCATAAAGAGGATCTACAAACAACCTATACCGACATTATATTTCACTGTGAAAGACTGAATGCTTTCTCTGTAACATCAGAAACAAGGCACCGATATCTGCTCTCACCACTTTTATTAAATATATTAAAGGAGGTTCTACTAAGAAAATAAAGCAAAAATAAATAAATACATAAATTTAAAAGTTAAATTTTTAAAACGTTTATTTAAAAGATAAAAGGACTATTCCTACTACATTGAACAGGAAGGAATATAGCCTACTGAATGTTGAATAGTAATATATCCTATTATATTGCCTAAGGAAAAGTAAAACTGTCTGTATCTGAAGATGAGATGATAATCTAAATGGAGAAAATACCAAGGAATCCACAAAAAGCTTGAGAAATCATATTAGTTTGTAAATGTTTTAGAGTACAAGATCAACACAATTTTATCAAATTATATATTAATAACAAATGTGTAGAAGCTTAAATAAAAATATGTGATGCCATTTACAACGGACCTAAATAAATACTTAAATATAAGCCCAATAAGACATTTATAGGACCTCTATACTGAAAATTACAAAATGCTGATGAAGAAAAATTTAAAAGTCCCCCAAAAATAAGGAGACATACCTTGTTCATGGATTAGAAAACACAACATAATAAAGATGTCAATTCTCCCCAAGTTAAGAGGCTTAACATAATTACTCTTAAAATGCCCTCAAGGTTTTTGTGGATATAGACAAGCTTATTCTAAGATTTATATGGTAAGAAGAGGCTGAAGAATAGCTAAAACAATTTGTAAAGGAAGATTAAAATGGGAGGAATTAATCTACCCAATTTAAGATTTTGCAGTCATGATGGAGGGTAGATACACAGATCAATGGAATGGAAAGGAGAACCCAGAAATAGACTGACATAAATACATTTAACTTGTTTTTGACCACAGTGCGAAAGCTATCAAGGAAGAATAGACTTTTCACAAAATGGTACTGAAACAGTTGGACATCCCTCGACAAAAACAAACAAACAAAAAATGAACTTTAACCTAAACCTCCACACCTTACACAAAAATTAAATCAAAGTGGATCATAATCTTAAATGTAAAAGCAGGACATTTTTAGAAAAAATAATAGGAGAAAATCTTTGGCATCTAGAACTAGGTGAATAATTCTTAGACTTGAGACGAAAGTATGATCAATAAAAGCAAAAACTGATAAATTGGATCTCATCAAAATGAGTTAAAAATGCTTCATAGAAGATCATTTTAAGTGGATGAAAACTCAAATTACACAGTGGGAAAACATATTTGAAAATCCAATATGAGACAAATGACTTGTATCTATAATATACAAAGAACTCTCCCAAAAACTTTAAAACATCCAACTAGAAAATAGGCAGAAGACAGGAACAGACACTTCATGGAGGAGAATATACTCATGGCAAAGAAGCACATGAAAAGATGCTCAACATGATTAGCCATTGGGGAAATGCAAATTACAACCATAATGAGATATCAGAGAATAAGTAAAATTAAAGTATAGTGACAACATCAAATGCTGGTGAGTACATAGAAAAATTATATCACATCACTGGTGGGAAAATAAAATGGTTTAGCCACTCGGAGAAACAGCTTGACAGTCTCTTTTAATCCTAAAATTAGATTCACCCTACAACGCAGTAATTGTACTCTTGAGCATTTATCCAAAAGAAACAAAAACTTAATTAAGTTCCCACAGAAACTTACACGTCAATGTTCATAGCAGTTTTATTTATAACAGCCAAAAACTGGCGACTACCCAAATGTCTTTCAATGGATGAATGTTGAAACAAATTGTGATAAAATCTTATGACTGAATACTACCGAGCAACAAAAAGGAACAAATTATTAATATATGCAAAAATTGAAATGAACTTCAAGGGAATGATGCCGAGGGAAAAATGTTTTAAAGCCAATCTCTGAAGATTAAGTAATTCATGATGATGTTTACACATTATTCTTAAAATAACGAAACTGTGGAGATGGAGAACAGATTAGAAGTTGCCAAGGGTTAGAGATGGGGGTAGATGGTACAGCGGGGGAACTTTGTGAGGTTTGTGTGGTCCCAGTACAAATAATACAGCAATCTTGGTTTTAATCCCTAAAGATGTTTAAAAGCAATTCCTAATAAGAGGTGTCTAGATATTTAGCAATGGCAGCAGATTAGAGGTATAGCTCCCCAACATGACAACTTCAAAACAGATGGTACTCATTCAATGCATATGTTAATTTTTAAAAGACCAGTCACAATACTTAAATGGTATATATCTTAATGATACTAGTCTAAGGATCCAGCTATACCAGATGGACTAGCAGGATTTTCTGTACATTCAATCTTATTTAAGACAGTAAATCTTATAATAAGACAGTTAAAAAAAGAAAAAGAAAAAACAAACAAACCAACTACAGTTGGATATTTTCATAGGAAGATGAGGTGAAAATATGTAGCAGTGGTTCAAAAGCTTAAGCAGTGGCACCTAAATTTGCCTGCACATTAGAATCATCTGAAGCACTTTTTAAAACCCCTCACACCAACATTTGGGCATCCTAAACCAATAAAATCATTTTAAATCTCCTCAGACGATGCCAATGTCTAGCCAGAACTGAGAACCAGCGGACTAAGCAGAAGGGGATGTTTCTACAAAGATTTCTTAACAATAAGTCCTTTCACCCAATCAGATTTACACCCCGCGCCCCCGCCGCCGCAACTGGGTAAAGAAGGCTAGATGTTGTCCATACTTGCTTAGCTTTAATTAGCACTTGTGACTTGCCCAAAACCTAGATCATGTTTCCCCTAAATTTCATGTTATTCCCTAAGTTTTTCAAATCCAGGGCTAAGGGGATTGCCAGGATGAGATTTTAAGTGCTCACACAGGGGAAGTCCCTGGCAAACCAGGACAGAGGTCACTCTACACTGAAATGTAAAGCATCCTAAATAACCCTGCCACTACTCCCAGATACTAGTCTGTGCCAACAAGTGGAGAAAAGGCATTCTCCATTACTACCACGGCAAATGCTGCTGTACTTGACTTGGCTACTCCCTAACTTTTCCAGGTGCCACTCCCCTTAACCTGCTGGTGGACGCTTTGGCCAGCTGACAATGCAGATATTTTCAAACTTTAAGGTGAATAAAAATCATCTGGAGGGCCTGTTATAACAGAGATCACTGAGCCCCACCAGAGTTGCTGATTCCATAGGGCTGGGACAGGGCCCTAAAACTTGAATATATGACATATTATCAGGGGAAGCTGGTAAAGCTGGTCAGGTTGTTACCGAATGCAGGTTTGTGTGTCTAAAGCACAGTGAGGCCAAACAAACCTAAAGGTTGGAGTCTGGAGCAGAGAAAGGTTTATTGCAGGATCGAGCAAGGAGAGGGGTGGCCCGTGTTCCAAAACACCCTGAAATCTCCAAAGGATTTCAGCAAAGTATTTTTAAAGGCCAGGTGAGGGAGGGACGTCCCAGGGAATGTGATCATCTCATGCACAATCCTCTGATTGGTTGATGTTGAGGCCACAGGACAGGTAACATTATCCATCCTTAGGTGCCAGAAGGTCTGGGGGCTACGTGCTCATGATCATCAAGGAGTTCATTTCTTCCATTGGGTGGTGGTTTTTAGCATCTGAAAACTCAAGAAATATGCCTGAGATACTATTATCTGAGTACTTCAGAGAGGAACTACAGCAGAGGCTATGGGGGATGGGTCTGTCCTAGGAAGGCCCCATAG
The DNA here is from genome assembly GCF_964165515.1 of Mesoplodon bidens. NCBI lineage: Eukaryota > Metazoa > Chordata > Mammalia > Artiodactyla > Ziphiidae > Mesoplodon > Mesoplodon bidens. Next base: position 2,045,270 of record NC_138168.1, read on the forward strand.
GGTACTGCTTGGTTACAAGGTGACCATACTTTGAGAACCACTGCTCTAGTGGCTTGGAATGTTAAGAAAGTAATGGAAGAATCCCTACCCAGATCTAGCTTCTAGTATCGCCAGCTATTTTGGTGGGGGGAAGGGTAAGTTTTGTCCTTGCTTGGACTTCTTGTTCATTTGTATCAAAGCCTATTTGAGGCAGTGAGCTCGGCAGTCCTGCAGATCTGCCTTTTGCTTCAACAGTGTTTGGAATGAACAGACCCAGGGACGCTCCTTGCTCCAGCCCCCAACAACCGTCCAGCCTTTCTTCCTGTCGCAACCTTTGGAATCAGCCACTCAGCTATCCTCAGCCTCCAGGACAGGCCAACACCGTTTTTTGAGTTTAGCTCCTTATCACTGATCAACCATGAGTTCCCAGGTTCGTCAGAATTATTCCATCGAGGTGGAGGCCGCCGTCCACCGCCTGTTAACATGCATCTGTGGACACTTACCTCTCTCTGAGCTTCTATTTCGACAGCAACAATGGGACTCTGGACAGTGGGGCCACATTTTTCGCCACCTGGCTAAGGAGAAGTGTGAGGGCGCCCAACGTCTCTTGAAAATGCAAAACCAGTGCTGCGGCCGTGCCCTCTTCCAGGATGCGCGGAAGCCTTCTCAAGATGAGTGGGGTAGAACCCAGGACACTGTGGAAGCCGCCGTTCTTAGGGAGAAGAACCTGAACCAGGCACTATCGGATCTGCACACCCTGGGTCCTGCCCGCACACACTCCCACCTCTGTGACTTCCTGGAGAGCCGCTTCCTGGAGGAGCAGCTGAAACTCATCAAGAAGATGGGCGACCACCTGACCAACCTCCGCAGGCTGGCTGGTCCGCAGGCTGTGCTGGGCGAGTATCTCTTCAAAAGGCTCACCCTCGAGCCAAACAGGAGTCTCTGAAGTCCAGCGGCCACTGAGGAGCCCCTCTGGCGTCAAAGCTTCTGCCTGAAGCCCCCTATGCAGCCACTAGGCAGCTTTGTAACCGCCCTGGAGCCCTCTCCCAAGCCTTGGACCAAATGGAAACAATAACGCTTTTTGCAGAAGAAAAATAAAAAGCCTATTTGAAACACAAACAGAATAAAGAGAAAAAAAGAAATATAATGTATATATATATATATATATACATGTATATATATATATATACATGTTCTTTTAACATATGAATTGCCCCACTTTATCTGTGTGAAATAAGTTTGTTCCCGTTATTGGGCTAGTCCTCAAGTTTTGCTGCTCGTATTAATTACCTAAAGAGCTTTGAAGAAAAACATTGGTGTCTGGGTCCCAGCCCCAGAGATTTTGATTCAGTAGGTCTAGGGAGGAGCCTGGGCACATGGAGGTCTCAGAGTTCCCCAGGTGATTCTAATGTGCAGCAAATTTGTGAACCACCTTTTGGCTTCAATCCAGCTAGTGATCAGATATTAAATCTAAGACACATGCGCTAGTGCGTGAGCTCTGTTGCTAGGTGTATTCCATTTTCTTCCTCCTGGAAGATTCGTGCCAGGGAAAATGATTGATAGTTGTGTTACTTCTCTGAAATGGATAGAAATTTCCAATTAGCGTGAACAGGGGAGGGTGAATGGGTGAATGCAATAAGGTGTATCATTTACGTATGGCCCTATGTGTATGGCTAGAAGCTTTTGCAACTGACGTCTGCCCTACTTTTCATTCTAATGGTAATGCTTGTCCTCCTAATGCAGCTGTAAACTTTATAAGCCCATAGGTAGACAGCATCACAAAATATTTACCCCTCCCCACTGGCCCACTCTCAAGCTTCACGCCCCTTCCCCAATACACAAATGTACATCAATGCGCTTGAGACCAATATCAACATACTGACCTTCAATTCTTCTACTTTGCAGCTTCCCTCTTATCAGGAGATGTCAGCATTTAGTGCAAGGACAAATGCTTGCCTCTTGGTGAGTAATGTAGACAATGCCTCCAAGAGACAAATAGCCCTTACGGAGGGGGAAAAAGTCTTTCAAAATGGTTGATGCCCAGAGGAGGCATTTTCAGTCATCTCAGCTTAGAGGTCAAATATCCAATATTAAAAAGGTTAAAAAGAAGAAGAAGAAAGCAAGGAAGAAAAGAATGAAACAATTTTCTTATCTCATAGTAATAAGGCAGTTTTCCATAAAAAAAAAGACTTAAGCCTTAAATTCTCTTTCCTAATCAAAATGTGCTTTTCCATCTTTAGACTATTCCTCTTATATCCTGTATTATTAATGATGCTTAATTCTTGAAATAGCACATGGATGAAAACAGAAGCTAACCTCTTGTCCACTATGAATGAAATCTTCTTTTCCTAGGACCCGTCTACAATGTACAATTTGGGGTTTGCCAACATAATTATTTTCTGTGAAATAAGGTACAGCATTTTGCATTTTCAATATACAGTTATACAATATATTGTTAACACAACATAGTTAATATAGTCAACATAGTCAACACAACTAGAACACACAAGATATGATGCCACTTTGGTGATTTTCTTCATCCATGTAATTCTGAAATTTGACAGTATAGTTTTCATATTCTAATGAACTGAGTATTACCTTTTCAAGGATAGAAAAATAAAATAAATTCATAATATTCTTGTGTGGTTTGCCCTTGGGGTGGATTACCATAAGGGGGGGATATTTGAGCCTTTCCCCAAGTCATTAAAAATCCTCCAGCGAGCAGCCCCTTGTCCTCTCCAGGGAGTGGGGAGAAAGGATCTTTAATCATAAAAATCCTGGGGGGACAAATATCGGAAATAAGACATCTGCTTCTGTGCCTTGTTGTTTTGCAGAATAGCAATGATTGCCTTAGCAGCTTCTATTGCCATATGTGTACAATAAGTAAATGAACATAAAATTGAATGAACGCATAAAAGAAGGATAAACCCACCAGCTTAAACCCACTCTCTCACCTGCTGTGCCCCGAAACATGAAAGAAAGAATCACGGGATCATAAGGATTAATAAAATAACAGTCTCTGTTAACAATATTGACAGGAGGTATAAGGATAATTTGTCTGATGTGGGACCAACAGCTTAATTGCTTAATTCTTTTTTTTAAGGGCAATTCTTTCATTTATTGTTTAAAGATTGCAAGACAACATCTATATTGTTTTAGCATAATTTAAATGTTTTACTTTTTTGATAAAGCAGAGTATAATAGCAAAAACAATTAGTTTCCAGTAATATCTATATCTCTATTCAGAATTAAGTCTTCCACAGACATGTAACCTGGAAACAAAAGCCTGTTACAATAAGCAAAGCTTCAACGGAGTGGCTACTTTTCGGGCCAGGGAAAGGTTCATCCCTAAAGGAGGATGATGTGTTATGTAAAATGGCTGCAAGGTCACAGCCTTGAGGGCGTTGGAAGTCTATTTTCCTATTCCATATTAAGTAGTTTGGTGAACTTCAAACGTCCGTTCATCTGCAACCAAGCTGGCAACCTTTAACTGATATTTCAAGCAGGTAAGAAATAAATTAAAAGAAATCCCTACATTGATGTTCCTTGATTTACACTGTTAATTGGTTCATTAACATGTAATTCTGTCTAAGAATTACATTTGAGTCTCCTTGCTCAGATTTTGGTTAACAGTACTAATCTTTAGAAATTCAAGTTCTTATTAATCAATAATTTGTCAGCTAGGATATGTTCAGGCATCAGCTGCAACTGCAGAATAGGTGCACTGCCTCAGCGCTTTGGAAAGACATAATCTACAACACTACTAGCAGACACAACTTCTGTTACTAGACAGCATATGTGCAGTACAGCAAGACAAAAACATATATTCATATGTGCCGCGGACCAGCCGGAGAAAGAGGATTTCACCGCCCAGGGTCAGAAGGGACGGGGTAAGGAACTGAAGTAGCACCGACGAATGGGGTCAGAAGGACCAAGACAACTGATGGTTGCAAGGCAAGTTTTACTATGCTACGGTTGCAGATTATATAGACCAGAAGAGGGAAGGTTGCCAGACGGTGGTTTACATTATCTAATTAATGACTGTCTCCGCTCAAGGTTAACTTCCCTGGGAGAAAACCCATAAACCCAGAATCATCCAAAATAACCTGCACGTGCAGGGGGGAGACAGCTTTGCTTGTCTCATTTTACATACTTTCTGATTTCTGGGCCCTGGTGATTTACCTCCCGTGGAATGGAACAAGGAGGGGAACAAGTAGGGACAGTCCCTTCGAGCAGCGGCAGCATGCCTGGCATGTCCGTAGCCTGATCTCAAGGCTGACTGTTTCCCTCAGTTCCCCTTTTTTTATTTTTTAATTTTTGCTGCAAAATAATTCCATGAAGCTTAGTGCCGAGAGTAGTATATTGTTGCATGAGGATACGAAACAGACATGAGAAGATTATTATCAATAATAGGCAAATTATGGCCAGGGTAATAAATCCTGACAACCCTCCAGTAATCCACGACTGAGGGTTTAACCACTTTAAATGGTCCAGTAAAGTTTTAATTACATCTTCTTGCGAAATATCATCAAGATGTGCATTTTGTATATCCTGAATTTCAGCATTTAATTTTTTAAGATCAAGACTAATATTATTATCTGACCAAACACTCAGCAGATGCATTTTTACTTTTTCCCATTCCCAAATACAGTCATTGTACTTGTAAGGAGTAACACAAATCCATGTATACTTTTCATGACAAGCTAAATGCATCCTCAATTTTAATGCTCCCATCTGATCTCCAATCCCCAAAATTGCGTTTTTAAATTCATCTAACTTGTTATTCATCTGTAAATCTATGTGACTTTGTAAAGATAAAGCAAGACTGGTATTTTGAGATAACTGATTAGCAAAGTGAGCATGATTAATACTCCGTGAAAGAGCAAGACCGGCAGTAGCCGCGGTAGCAGACAGAGCAGCCAAGGCAAGTAAACTTACTGTTAGCCACCCAGTAAAGCGTCTCCTTCTCTGCAAGGCTTTAGAGAGTTCCACCCATGCCTGTACTCCAGTATCTTCATACCAAGGTTCTCTCAGCTGTACAGGCACCATAACATATATGGGTTGCCTTAGTATAAGCACAGATTGTGTTCCTGCAGGAGGGAACATACAACTGTAAAAATACAATGAACACAGCTAATATTCTATCCTCCTTTGGAAGAATTACCAATGTTAATAGAACCAATCAAAAGTGTATATGGAGGAGCAATGCAAGTTATAACAGGCGTATTGGAATAAGTTAGAGCTAGTTTCCATATATCCCAGTTCTTTTGAAATGTGATAAACCTATCTATGACGGGAATAGAAGAGATAAGAATTTACCCCTTGGCATAATCTATAGTACACCATATTTGGTTATTATTCCAAGATGCATTGCAACATTCAAAATTGGATCCAGGAAAGTTAATGGTCATAAAAGGAGGAAATTGAGTTTTTGATTTTCTCTTAAGAATAGTAACCATATGTCCAGCCATAAGTATCCCTTGTCCTTCAAGTAAATGCTTCATACACAAATAATTTCCTGAATCTTCACCTGTAACCTTGGCTATAGTAATAGCGGAATCCCTAAGTGGTGAGGCGTATGAGATTCGACCTCTAATATTAATAGGTTGCCCATTTTTATAGCAAATGATGGTATCCTTAAGATCCTCTCGTCGGCTGGTAGCCGGGCATGTAAGAGTAATGTTGGTTCCTGTAAAACGAAGGATGCCTGGAGAGCCTGACAAACTAATTGATTGATCCGTTCCCTCATCAACATCTGTATGCTCATAACTAATAGCCTTTTCACATCCAGTTTCCAGATTCAATGGGCTAAGACAGACAGGATAGGTACTAATCCAGTTAGTATAATTTACAGACATATTGATTTGTTTTATATTCCCAATAAGAGGCCCATAAACAGTATCATTGTAAAATACAGGAAACTCTGCTTCAGACCAAGATATGGGTTGTAACAGTGGAGGATCAGGTACATAGGCCCAGTAAGTTGCTGCATTAACAGAGGGAACACATGAAATGGTTGCCAACATAGCCAAAAATAAAGTCACAGGTGTAACAGGATTATTCTGTTGTTTCACTAACTCTTGAGCTCGTGAAACCAATTGTTTAATTTGTCCCCAAGTTGGAACATCACTCCTTTGAGTCGTCCTGGCAAGTGGTCTCCTCTTCTTCTTCTTTTTCTCAATCAACACTGTCAAATTTTTGGGAGAGATACAGAGCTTCTTCATCTTCTGAACTAGGTGTGAGCTGTGGTGAGCCATCTATTTGCCTGACTAAGCTCTCAGAAACCCAGAGATGTGCAGGAGCTCATCTGGGAAATATACACACGTGACCACGTCCCCAAATCAACACAGGATCAGGACCACGCCAAGTGCTGGTTAGCGGATCTTTCCAGAGGACCTCCAGAGATTGAGAGGCCAATCTTGGCTCAGCCACCAACCTTTCCCCTGTCAACAGTGAGAAAATTTAAAATACACACAGCATGATTTATAAGGTTATGTAGAGTTGTTCTATATAATTCCCCCTTTTTTATTTTTTAATAGTTAGCTTTAAAGATCTATTTGCACATTCTATAATACCTTGTCCTTGAGGGTTATATGGAATGCCTGTAATATGGGTAATTTGTAATGAATCACAAAATGTTGCAAAAGCAACACTAGTTAAGTGGGCCCATTATCTGTTTTAATAATTTTGGGAAGGTTCATGAAAGCAAAACAGTGTAATAAATGAGTGATAACATGTTTAGTAGCTCCTCGGGTCTGTGCTGTAGCACAGAGGAAACAACAATAAGTATCAATAGTGATATGAACAAACTGTAATGTCCCAAAAGACGGGATATGAGTAACATCCATTTGCCATAAATGACTAGGTAATAATCCACGAGGATTAACACCATAATGTGGAACAGGAAGGTGAGGTAAGCATTGTGGGCATTGCTTAACAATTTGTCGGGCGGCTTCACGAGTACGGGAAAATTGTTTGTGTAATGTAGCCGCCGACTGATGGTGTAAAGCATGCGATTGTTGTGCTGCTTGTGAAGCAGTTTGATCATAACTTACCATAATATGAGGGTGTCCAGGACATGGACCATGAGTATCAACAGTATGAAGATAATGAATGCCATACCTTAGCCATTCTTGACAGCATGACGAACGGAAAGGAGGAGGACGGTAAATTGGGATATGTCCTGCTTTAGGGAAAAGAGATTGAGGAGGAAGAGTAACTTTAACTTTATTTTTGGGAGGAAACTGCACAGGATAAAGATCACGTGTAGATCGAGTTAAAGCATCTGCAGTCGCATTCATTTTAGACAATGGACCAGACAATTTAGAATGAGCACGGATATGCAGAGCTGCAACAGGACCGTCGTGGGAACGAATAAGCTGTTGAAGCAAATGAAAAGAGGATGATAATTCAGGGTCATTAGTATATCCTCTGGTCGCAGTCTCCAGAAGAAATAATAAGTGAATAAGATATTTACTATCAGAAAACAAATTAAAAGATATAGAAGGCAAATGTTTAAAAGCGCTAATGACAGCATACAGTTCAACACGTTGAGCTGAAGTCAAGGAAGTTTCTTTAATGAGTTTTGTTCCGTCGTCAGTGATTACAGTAGCCACTCCTGAAGAAGAACCGTCTGTAAAAACCAAAGGTACATGAGGAATAGGCTGTTGCCTAATTATAGAAGGAAAGATATAAGAGTTAAGTTTGCTGAATTGGATCGATTTATCAGCAGGCTAATGGCATTCCAAGGTACCTGAAAATCCTGCAAGAACAAGACCCCATTCATTACTATGTTGAAAAAGCCAATTTTGTTGACGAACTGAATAAGGGATAATAATTTGAGAAGGTTCTATACCTATAAGTTGTAAGCATCTAGTTCTACCTTGCATTATTAACTTACTAATAAGTTCATAATAAGGGTTAATAACTTTAGAGGATGTAGTTTTCATATGAATCCATTCAATAATTCCAACAGCTTGCCATAAGATGGCAGTAGGCACATGAGGTGTTGGACAGACAACTAAAGAAATTGGCAGGTGAGTATGTATTCAAGTTAATTGTGCAGAGCTGTTAGCTCTAGTAACTATTTGTAAAGCTTGAAATCCTCTGGAGTCATAGATCGTGAAGTAGAAGGATCTGAGTCACCTTTAAGAATATCAAATAAAGGCTCTAACTGAGCAGTAGGAAGTTCTAAGGAAGGCCTTAGCCAATTAATATCTCCAAGTAATTTTTGAAAATCATTTAATGTTTTAAAATTATCAACTCGAATTTGTAGTTTTTGAGGCCTAATGGTAGAGTTATCAATATATTTTCCCAAATAGAAAAATGGAGATTGTCTTTGAATTTTTTCTGAGGCAATGACCAAGCCAAATGATTGTAAGGATTGTTGTAAAAATTGAGAAGCAGTCTCTAATAAAGAAATATTATCAGTGGCTAAAAGTATATCATCCATATAATGTATGAGATATAACGTTGGAAACCTTTTCCTCACAGGACTTAAGGACTGAGCCAGATATATTTGGCATAATGTAGGACTATTTGCCATGCCCTGAGGCAATACTTTCCATTGAAATCTCCTCATGGGTTCCTTAAAATTTAAGGAAGGCAAGCTAAAAGCAAAATGTTTTCTATCTTCAGGAAACAAAGGAATAGTGAAAAAACAATCTTTAAATCTATAACTAAAAGATGATAATTGTGTGGTATGGCTGTTGGAGAGGGTAGGCCTAGTTGAAGAGCTCCCATTATTAGCATAGTTTTATTAACAGCTCTTAGACCCTGTAATAACCTCTATTTTCCAGATTTTTTTCTTGATAATAAAAATAGGATTATTCCAAGGACTATTGGAAATTTCTAAATGCCCTAATTGTTCCAGTACTAGTTGTTCTGCAGCTTCTAATTTCTCCTTTGTGAGGGGCCATTGGTCCACCCATACAGGGTCATCACTCAGCCAAGTAATTGGATCCGCAGTGAGTGGAGGAGAATCCAAGGCCCCTAAGAAAAACCCAAACCTTGTCTATCACTTTTTATTTTCACATCAATAGGATAGACAGTTCCTTTTTGATTTGTTCCCAGCCCTTCTGTGGGAAGAAATCCTTGATCCAACACCATATTAGAGACTTGAGAATTTGGACTATAAAGTAATACTCCCATTTCTTTTAATATATCTTGGCCCAAGAGGTTTAAAGGCAGCCCAGGCAAAACATAAGGCTGGAAGTATCCTCAATGGCCCTCACTATCTTGCCATAATAATAACTGACTACTTTGCATAGGAGAAGAACTCTGTCCTATTCCTTGAAGTTCTGTAATAATAGGACTAACGGGCCAATGTTTAGGCCAGTGCCTCTGCGTCATAGCAGAGACATCAGCTCCAGTGTCTAACAAACCTGAAAAAACCTTTCCATGAATGGTTCATTTCATTTCTGGACGTTCTTTCCCTATCTTCTGAATCCAGTAGGCAGCACTAGATGATCCAAAAGCCTTTGTTTTTCTCTTTTGATGTTGTAAAATTTGTCCATGAGGTACAAAGGGCAAAAGTAGCAATTGTGCAATTTTATCACCAGGAGAAATCGTTATTATATTTTTTATAGTTTGTGCCATGATTTTTATTTCTCCTTCGTAGTCAGAACCTATGAGTCCTGGCATAATAGTTAAACCCTTCATGGCAACACTACTTCTTTCCAATAATAGTCCAATCAAACCCTTGGGTAAAGGTTCATAGATGCCCATAGAGAGGGCCTGAGGACCCATTTCAGGAGTTAATACATATCGGGCGGAGGTACTGAGGTCCAGTCCTGTGCTTCCTGCTGTTGCTCTGGAGAGCGAAGATATTGTATGTTTTTGTTTTTGGTCAATGTCTGATTGATAGTTTGAGGATGATACACAGACGTTGCCCCTATTATTCGTTGGGGCCGGGGAAGGCCCCGGGAGGAGTTTCCCCACAGTGGTGACCCATCCCTGTGGGCCACTGAGCGACAATCTCGTGCCCAACGTTTTCCCCTATTGCATTTAGGGCAAAAACCAGGGATTTTCTGACCATGTGGAGGTTTTTGAGTAGGGAAGGAAGGAGCAGGGTTACAATGAAAAGATCCACATTCTCCAGCAAAATGACCTGCCTTTCCGCATTCAAAACTAGTCTTTGTTCTCTTTTGATTGTTTTAAACCCCACTTTAGTTAATGCTGCAGCCATAGCAGCACCCTGTATATAAGCAGGCCCAATGTCTGCACGAAGGCGAATATAATCCTCCAGTGTTCCCCGTTTTCTCCAAGGTCGAATCGCAGCCTGACATGCATTATTAGCATTTTCAAAAGCAAGTTGCTTAACTACAATTGTACCAGTGAGTCCATCCACAATGAGTCTCCCCACCGCCTGTAACAATCTGTCTACAAAATCAGCATAGGGTTCATCAGGTCCCTGTCTCATTTTTGAAAGATCCTCAGTTTTGTGTGTAGAAGGTAATTTCCTCCAGGCTTGTAATGCCAAATGATTTATTTGAGGATAAGCAACAAAGGTATAAGTTAATTGATCTTGTAAAGAAATATATGGTCCTTCCCCAATCAGCATATGATAATCAACTGGAATATCATGGGTAGCATTCTTTTCTGCTTGTTCAGCATCCCATTCATAAAAATTAAACTTCCATATTAAATAATCTCCACCATTTAAACAAGCTCGTGCAATAGACTTCCAATCAGCGGGGGAAAGAGCTTCTCCTGCAATAGTGTCAACCATAGCAGTAGTAAAAGGAGCAGTGGGCCCATATTGAGCACAAGCAGATTTTAAATCTTTCAAAACTTTAAAAGGAAGAGCCTGATGCTCCCTAATACCCTGTTGAGGATTATTAGGATCAGGTCTTTCTAGGACAGGACAACAGAAAATAGGATCTTCTCCTCGTTTTATTGCTGCTTGTACAGCACGTTGCAAGAGACTGAGCGTTTTTACAGATGTAGATTTTTGAGGAAGACAGTCCTTACTAACTTGCAGCTTTTTCACTGACTTATCTATCATAGCCATTAGAAAATCATCCTCAGGATATTTCTCTCTTTTATGTTTAAAAGTCTCATCTGTTAAGTCAAAATGTTCCTCTTCATCTGAAATATTTAAATTAATTAGCTCTTTCGGTTTAGGAAGTGGCGACACAGTAGCTGATAATACAGACTTTTCTTCTGTCAGAGGCTTATGTTTTTCTGACTTTACATTCAAATCAACACTATCATGAGAAGAACCTAAACATATTTTTATCAGATTCCACAAACTAAATGTAACAACGGCAGTATGAGTAGGCCCTCGAGACTCATAATAATTTTTTAAATCTTCTCCAACTTTCTGCCAGATTTCTATGTCACAGAGCCGCCATCAGGAAACCAGGGAGATACATCATGGATATGCTGCAAAAATTCAGTCAACTGTGAGGTAGAAACTTTATTACCCCGAGCTTTAAGCATCGAAAGTAAAACCGGAGCAAATAATTCACGCTCCTTTGAGCCCTTTTGCCCCATCTTATTTTACTTCTGACTGTTGCCTTATGCCTCTATTAGTCTCACTTTTACTCGTGTCCACACATATTTTGCATAAGGGTTCTCTTACCTGCACTTTCTTTTTCTTTTAATTGCCTTCACGCTTCAGGTCCCTGTTCGGGCGCCACTTGCCGCGGACCAGCCTCAGAAAGAGGATTTCACCTCCCAGGGTCAGAAGGGACGGGGTAAGGAAGTGAAGTAGCACCGACGAATGGGGTCAGAAGGACCAAGACAACTGATGGTTGCAAGACAACTTTTATTATGCTACGGTTGCAGATTATATAGACTAGAAATGGAAGGTTGCCAGACGGTGGTTTACATTATCTAATTAATGACTGTCTCCGCTCAAGGTTAACTTCCCTGGGAGAAAACCCATAAGCCCAGAATCACCCAAAATAACCTGCACGTGCAGGGGGAAGACAGCTTTGCTTGTCTCATTTTACATTCTTTCTGATTTCTGGGCCCTGGTGATTTATCTCCCGTGGAATGGAACAAGGAGGGGAACAAGTAGGGACAGTCCCTTCGAGCAGCGGCGGCATGCCTGGCATGTCCGTAGCCTGCTCTCAAGGCTGACTGCTTCCCACACATATGTTGGCTTGTTTAAGCCTCAAGCCCTCGATCCTTTGTTGAAATACAATAATTTCATTCCTATGGTTTTCAATACCAAAAACTCAACCTCCAAGAGGGCTAAAGTCTAATTTGTACTCCAAACCAAGTAGCAGTGCAGTTCGCTACTACTGAGGCTGAATCCATAAAGACTTCAAGACCACGACCAGAAGACAAGTTATTATATATAATACCCTAGAAGGCCTGAAACATAATTATCATATACATAGCTGGTCCTTCAGAGCTTTTTACCTTTAACATGTTTTTTTTGTTTTGTTTTGTTTTTTTTGCGGTACCCAGGCCTCACACTGTTGTGGCCTCTCCCGTTGAGGAGCACAGGCTCCAGACGCGCAGGCTCAGCGGCCATGGCTCACGGGGCCAGCCGCTCCGCGGCATGTGGGACCTTCCCGGACCAGCGCACGATCCCGTGTACCCCGCATGGGCAGGCAGACTCTCAACCGCTGCGCCACCAGGGAAGCCCTATAACATGTTTTTTGATGAAAGTTATTTAATGTACTGGAGATAATTGTGACTTACTGATCAAATATTTGAATACTTATACTTACCTGGGATTTCATTTCTGCTGAAAGAAAAAGAAAGAACAGGACTCACCTAAAAAAAAACAAACTTTAGAAATGAAAGTAAAAATCTTATCACACACTATCACTTTTGGAAGCAACATAGAGGGACAGTCAATGGTAAAACACTGGTGAAATAGGTCAAAACTCTAGGCCAAAAATCCATTATTATTATCATCAGTGACAGTACCACAACTGTGCCCTTCATACTTAATAAGCACTCCTAAGAATCTTCATTTGGCACCAGATGATGTGTTTAAGAGAAACACTCTGGGAGGTTTTGAATCAGACATAGTTTTGTGTTAGCCAAGTTACAGGAGGATTTTTACAGTGGGGGGAAGGGAAGAAGGAAACGGAGCAGAAAAAGAACTGAAGCCGTCATGTACAAACCAAGAAAGCACCGAGAGTTCCAAACGTTATGTCAGACACTAAAGTGACTGATACAGGCTCAAGTGGTTTATAAAACCTATAAAAAGACTACAGCATCAAAGTCCCCATTTATCTGTAGAGTTCAGAAACTAAAACAAGGACTATTTTAGCTTAAAACCTTATCTCAAGAGAATCATATACACTTCACATGAATAAAAATACCTGAAACCAAACATTTTAAAAAGCTCCAATACCCAAAATATAAAGAAAAAAATTAATTCAGAAGACTCAGTCAATCCATGATAATCACAAAACGGCTGGGCAATCTCTATCTCCCTTCCACACTAACCATCCATCCCCTGGAAGGCCAAGGGAGATCAGACCTTCCAGACTTACCTTCTAGACCTTCCAAACACCTGGCTGCTGCAAAATTCGATGGAGACTCCTTGTGGAACAGCAGTTTCCCATCTCTTGTGTCTCTCCCTATCGTGATCATGCAGGAAGCAAGTCTGGCTGTGCTATTTCTTATCATTGTCTGTCACCCATCTGCAACATGATATTGAAAAAGTAGTTCCCTTTCCCTCAGAAGGTTGAGGCTCAGCTACAGGGGTAATTCTCCTGGGCACACAGTCATGATTTAGGCCGACTCAGTGACTTCAACAGGCTTAATCATGTGATCGGGTTGGTTGCCAGCTGCATAATGCTCCCACATCTGTAGATAGAGCCGCTCTAGTTCCATCGTGTATTGTTTGGTGTTGAACAGAGGGCTAGATGTTCTCTGCTTCCAGACTTTGCCACGAATTTTCTTCAGGTATTCGAGATCAGTTCCCAGTTTCACAGCTATCTCTTCATATTCTTGTCTATTTTGAGCAATCAGCTCAAGACAGCCTAAACAAGTGAGCTGGGAAGCTGCAACTCGGGAAGCAAGCGTCTCTCCTGGCATAGTCACCATGGGGGTCCCTGCCCAAAGGACGTCCATCCCTGTGGTGTGTCCATTACAGAGTGGAGTGTCCAAGCAGACATCAGCCAGCTGGCCTCTCCGAACATGTTCCTCTTTAGGAGCAACAGGGGAAAAAATGATACGGTTCGGGGGAAGGCCCATATTTTGTGCGTACTGTTGAATATTCGCTTCTCCTGCTGCTGGAAAACGCAACAGCCACCGTACACTATTGGGAACACGCTTCAGAATATTTGCCCACATCTGCAAAGCAGATGGGTCAATTTTGTATAACTGATTAAAGTTACAGTACACAATGGCATCTTCCGGTAACCCGTACTGAGAACGTGTGGTTACAATAATGGTACGGGGAACCTCCTCGCCAGTGGCAGCCTTATTGCTGATCAGGGTAGTTGCCAGTCCATTGCTAATACTGAATCCATTAATTGAAATCTGAATTGGTCCTCTGTTAATCATTTCAATAACTGCTTCTGCAACAGTATTCATAGGAATGACAGGCATATTAAGAGCTGTATTACTGCTGTCTGCGTTGTCTTCTCGACCAGGACATTTCATCTTGACTATTTGCACATCTGATAGACTATCAAGAAATGCTTGGAGGTCGATGCCATTCAGCACAATCCGATTGTCATAAATGTGCCCATTGGACTTAAAATCAATGACGGCTTTTCTCTTCAGGTGAGGGAACATATTAGCATGATCACCAATAAAGTAAGTATGGGGCATATAAGCCAGTTTCTCAGAATACTGCTCAGCAACTTCAGCAGGTGAAGTTTCCTGATCAGTGATGATATAATCCATGAAAAGCACGCCACTAGTTCCAGGGTACCCCAGCCACATTGCCTGAATAGGAGCTGGCCTGAGAGCAAAGAGTTCATTTCGAGCACCCCTGGTATAACCATTCATGTTTACAAGGATGTGTATACCATCTTGATGGATGCGATCAGCTGCTTTCCCATTGCATGGAATCTGAGAAAGATCAATGAAATGATTGGCTTCTGCCATCACCTTCGCTCGGAAGTTTGTGCCATCATGTGGGCTCAGGGCATAACAGAATATCTCAAATTTATCAGGATTGTGCATGCCTGGAATAGACTGCATAAGATGAGAAGTAGGATGATTCCCAAAGTCAGAACTCACGTATCCTACACGCAGTCGACCATCACTGAGCTTCAAGTCTTTTGGATGTTCATACGGTGGTTTATGAAGGACACTTATATTAGCCAAGCAGAGGTTCCCATGCCTCTCAGCAATAGCCTTCCTGAAGCCATGAGAAAGAGGATAGAGCATACTATGATGAGGCTGCACAGAAGGCAACCTATTCTTCTCCAACTGGTCAGCCACAATGCTGGCCAACTTCTTCATTCGCTCCTCATAGTCTGTCCAATCACAGACAACCTGCAGGCAATGAGCCAAATTACAGTAAGCGTCAGGAAAATCAGGTTGAAGCTTCAGAACAGTGCGATAAGAAGCAATTGCTTCTGGAATATTCCCTGAATCCTGGTGAATGGAAGCCAGATTGCTGTGGGCATCCGCAAATGCTGGGCTGATCTGAACGGCACGAGTATAACACTGCAAGGCTCCCTGAACATCCTGCATCTCCCATAGAGTGTTTCCCATATTACAGTAGGCCTCAGCAAAGATAGGACTGATTCGAATAGCCTCCTTGTACTGCATCAGAGCTTCGTGCAGTTTTCCCTGCTGCTTCAATACACTTGCTAAATTTGAATGGGCATCAGCACAGTCTGGGCAGAGCTCTAATGCTTTACGATACAAGCGAACTGCCTCTTCACTGTTTGCGTGTTCTCCTTTGATGTTGGCTAGGTTATTCAGAGAGTCTGCATGGGTGGGACACAGCCGGAGAGCTGTATGATAACAATCTTCTGCTTCGGCAACACGGCCCTTCTCTTTGAGAGCGTTGCCTAGGTTGCAGTAAGCATCAGGGAAATGTGGTTGCAGTTCAATAGCTCGCCTGTAGGCGTCTATTGCCAGATCCATCAGGCCTTGCTCATAGTATACACAAGCCAGGTTGCCATGTACCACTGCATGATTTGGACTCAAGCTTAGGGCACGAAGGTAAGCTGCCACAGCTCTGTCAAAAATCCGTGCCTCATTGAAGACATTTCCTAAATTGATATGAGCATCCAGGAAATTGGGGTCAAGGGTGACAGCCTTTTCAAAGTGATGGATTGCAAGCCAAATCTCCCCTTGTGCATTGAAAACACAGCCAAGATTACTCCAAGCTACTGCAAAGTTCGGTTGCTTTCAAATAACATGCCTTGGCTTCTTCTAAGCCACCCAGGGCTTTGAGCAGGTTCCCCAGGTCACTGCGAACACAGTACAAATCAGGATTGTACTGAAGAGCAGAGACGTACGCTTGTACTGCCCCTTCCATGTCGCCGGCTGCTACCAAAGCGGCTGCCAGGTTAATAGAACCATCGATGAAATCTGGTTTGAGACGCAACGCATGCCGGTAATGCTCAGTTGCTTCGTGCAACTGCCCTCTTTCCTTGTACACATTCCCCAAATTCGAATAGGCTTCTGCCAGAAGAGGGTTCTGTTTAATTGCCAGAGTACTAAAGTGGGCAGATCTGTCCAGCCTTCGACACTGGAAGTGTATAGATGAAAGTAATAAAAGTACACCAGTATTGCCTGGCTCTTGTCTCCAGAGCTGCATGCAGTGTCTCTCAGCTGCCTCAAAATCTCCTGCCTGATATTCTCGATGTGCCAACTCAGCTAACCCTTGGAAGGAAAGCATACGTTTCGTTGCTTCTGTGCTGTCGGCCACGTTGCCCACGGAAGACGCCATCTGGAGCTTCTGGAGAGAGTGAAAAAAGGGGGTAATTGAGTCCCGCTGCCGCCACTACTGGCAAGAATGTTTCTAGTGGTAGCAAGCACGAGCACAGCAGCCGTACCACTGCTTTGACAGGCTTAAGCGGCGGCAACAGTTACAGGCAGCGAACCTTAGGAACTATGGTTGGCCATCTACCTCTCATGCTCTTGAAATCTTAATTCTTAACCCTGCCCTCTTCCACCATTTTTCTCCTAATCAGGGAATAAAAATTACCTATCCATTTGCCTTAGAAGAAATCAAAAGTCAGTAGGCCAAACACTTTTTAAAATATGGTTTTCTGTCCATTTGGAAATGAAATTCATGATTGACTTTTCTTCATCATTCATATAGTCAACGTGGAAAACATTAGGGCCGTGAATTTCAATACAGTAAGATGAGAAAATTTTTACTTGGCCTTCCCAAACCACTAATAAGTAACCGATGTTGTATATAATGCTAAAATCTTAGAGACTGAGTTTGATATTTTAAAAGTTCTGAAAACATTAGCTAATTTCTCCTCATCAAATTTCTTATGCCTCAAACCTGAGTATTACTTTTTAAAAGATAAATTTATTTATTTTTATTTATTTATTTTTATTTTGGCTGCATTGGGTCTTCAGTGCTGCGTGCAGGCTTTCTCTAGTTGCAGCGAGCAGGGGCTACTCTTTGTTGCAGTGCCCGGGCTTCTCATCACAGTAGCTTCTATTGTTGTTCCACAACTCTATGGGTTCCTTTTTAGGTCCTACGAAGAACCCTAGAAATTAGTTCATGTAATTATAGGTTTTTGCAAAATTGTCAAAAGTGAGATATTTTAATTTCCATCAGGTAAGACCAGCGTCTCTTTCTTTGTCAGTTTTCCTTCTATCATATTCTGCTATGTTGGATCATATTGGATTGGTCACAGGCTTTTTGGAAATCTGGCTAAGGATATGTTTTCAGTGAGGCTATTATGTGATTTTCAGACACCACCATATGTAATTGACTATATACTATCCCATTACAGGAATAACTTCCAGTACTCTTACTGACTACTCTACTGACTTAACTAGCACAAGACACAGAAGGGTAAGGACAAAAACCACCTTACAATATAGCCATGTCTTGCACTTCACAGCTCTCAAAGCATGTGCGTTTGAAGAAGAAAAAAAGAACTGAAAAGTATAAAACCAGAAATTATTCTGTGGAAAATTCTTTCAATCATCAGGCATGTGAAAGATAAGTCAAAGATTCAGTTTTCTTCAATGCTTAGTCAAAAAGGAAATTTCCTTCTGTCAAGAATATATTCCAGGGCTTCCCTGGTGGTGCAGTGGTTGAGAGTCTGCCTGCCGATGCAGGGGGACACGGGTTCGTGCCCCGGTCCGGGCAGATCCCAAATGCCGCATAGCGGCTAGGCCCGTGAGCCATGGCCACTGAGCCTGCATGTCTGGAGCCTGTGCCCCATAACGGGGAGAGGCCACAACAGTGAGAGGCCAGCATACCGCAAAACAACAACAACAACAACAACAACAACAACAACAATATACTCCAGGGGCTTCCCTGATGGCACAATGGTTAGGAAGCCACCTGCCAATGCAGGGGACATGGGTTCGAGGCCTGGTCTGTGAAGATCCCACATGCCGCGGAGCAACTAAGACCATGTGCCACAACTATGGAGCCTACGCTCTAGAGCCCGTGAGCCACAACTACTGAGCCTGTGAGCCACAACTACTGAAGCTTGCGTGCCTAGAGCCCGTGCTCTGCAACAAGAGAAGCTACCGCAATAAGAAGCCTGCACACCGCAACAAAGAGTATCCCCCAGTCGCTGCAACTAGAGAAAGCCTGCACACAGCAACGAAGACACAACACAGTCAAAAATAAATAAATAAAAAAATAAAAGAATATACCCCATCAATAATGTGTGTAATGGAATGGTGTGAATGAGTATTTTATCAGAATTCCTGTAATGCACAAACCTATAGCAGTACTGAAATCAGTAATGCATTTATAATAGTAAATATTTATGAGGAAGTAATCCATAGAGTTTTTCTCAAAGATAACAATGAAAATTAATGTGACATTATCAATAATAAATTGTGACGCTGAAATAAACTTTTCTAAACTATTAATAACTAAAAGCAAACTCTAATCAACCATGTTAAAAGAAATCTATGTCTATAAACTACAAAGTTTATTTCTTAAAATTTTATTTCTAAAACACATAAACTGTCATATGAGGAGGCAGTTAAAGAATATATAGCTACAAGAGTGGGGAAAAAGTTTTATAGAGACACATCTGGCAGGAGTTAATTTCCAAATATCATTTTTCTAGATTTTGTGACACCTATAGTATTGATATTTGAAAGCATTTAA
This sequence comes from Mesoplodon bidens, assembly GCF_964165515.1. NCBI lineage: Eukaryota > Metazoa > Chordata > Mammalia > Artiodactyla > Ziphiidae > Mesoplodon > Mesoplodon bidens. Next base: position 2,064,456 of record NC_138168.1, read on the forward strand.
AAAATTGTAATTTGAAGATTTGCTACTTCCAGGTAGAGTAAAATATTTTGAAGCAAAACACCATTTCCACTGAGAAAAATTTAAAAAAGCCAAATAAAATAGTCAGCATTCAATCAAAAATTTCTAGACATACGAAGAGATAGAATCATATGACTAAAATTCTAAGAAAAGAACAGATAATACAAAAATATTTATATAAGATATTGTGTATATTTATCAGGAAAAGTCTTTATCAAGAAAAGACTTTAAAATCATCAGAATTAATATTATATTTTATTTATTTTTATATTTTATTTATATATAGATATTTATATAAAGAACTTAAAGATAAAGCCTTAGTTAAGGCAGTGACAAAAGCAGTAGCAGTGGGAGTGAAAAGAAATGGTTATATGCAAGGATATTTTGTCAGTAAAAGTCCAAGATCAAATGTCTGACTGCATACATGGGATGGATAGATGGAGTGGGAAAAATCAAAGTTAACTATAGAGGTTCTAGTGAAGATGGGGTTGCCATCACCCAACCCAAGGGGTTGCGATCATCCCCAAGGTCTAGGAGACTCCAAGGGAAGGTCATGGTCGAGGAAAAGTTAATTGCTGGGAAAATAAGACTCCCAGTCTCTCCATCTCCTTATACTAGTTTTTTTTTTAACATCTTTATTGGCGTATAATTGCTTCACAATGGTGTGTTAGTTTCTGCTTTATAACAAAGTAAATCAGTTATACATATACATATGTCCCCATATCTCTTCCCTCTTGCATCTCCCTCCCTCACACCCTCCCTATCTCACCCCTCTAGGTGGTCACAAAGCACAGAGCTGACCTTCCTGTGCTATGCGGCTGCTTCCCACTAGCTATCTATTCCTTATACCAGTTTTGTTTTTCTGCTCATATACATAGCAGCATTTCATTCAAGGGGAAAGGCATTGATCTGACTGGTCAAATTAAACACCATAGTTGAAGGCACATTTACAGTGGTTACTTCCTCCACAATTTAGAAAGTAACGTTCACAATTTCCCTCTTCCTACACCGCGGAACACATTGGTCATTCCTCCAAAGTTTCCACTCCATAGAGTGGACCAGAGATGACGTTAGCCCAGAACTGAGAGCTTGGCATGAGATGGTGTCAACTCCACCTAGAGCTCTGGCATAAGTTATGACCCAACCCAGCTCTACAGAGAGCTCTGCATGGAATCTTGTCTCAGCCATAATAATGTGATTCTGTTTTTCATTTGGTTTTCTTCTTTGCTTAACTTTCCCTGGCCACTCTGACAAACAAAATTTCAGGCAATCTTGGGCCACTCACTAACTTTATTCCATCTAATGTTATCCAGATTCCCAAGAAAATTACTAACAATAAAGGGGGAAATTTGGAACATGGTGAGTTTTAGGTGCCTGAAATATACAGTTAACTGAATCCAGTTAAGTAGCAAATTCTTTGGATCTCAAATATTCCAGTAGAAGAGCAGACTAAGCTCAATTTAATGTACTCTTACTGGAGACACATGTAAATTCTGGGTCAATTTTGAAAATGTTAAAAGCACATAGCTGAGTTTAAAAGAAAGGAACACCTGCATGTTTCCGAAAGTAACAGAGAAATTAAATCCGGAGAAATAAGAGCAGACTGATGTGTATGGGTTCCGTTCCTTAGTATAGGCCTTACGTAAATAGGGGCTGGAGCTAGAAATCTAACATTACCTTGAGGCCAGGAATTTAGACTCAGAATGGAACAATATTGAGAAGTTAGTACAGATATCCTACAGAAATTTCATGAGGAACTGCTTAATCCATTAAGAGGGCCAAGGGAGGTGGTGAGGAAGATTGATATCTCTTGAAAACCTTCAGGTACAGAAAACATCAACACCTCTGAAAAGTAGGCCTGTCCTTCCCAGAGTTGTGATGGTCAGGTTGTCACTAACCTCTAAGGCCCTGTAGGAATCAGAAACTGAAAGGAGAGTAATTCAAAGAAAAACAGATGCAGGATGGGTGTGGCAATAAATCCTAGGACCTTATCAGAAACAAAATTAAAACCACTCTAGAGGGAAATTTTAACAAACCAGGGCAGAGAGTATCCTAACCAGAAGAGAATAATAATTCTAAGGAAGTTACTTTACTTATTTAAGTAATATTCAATGCATTTCCATGGCCAGGCCCTTTTGAGGAATTCTAAAACATATACAAACAATTCATTTACATCTTATATATCCCACCATCCAGAGCAAAATTCACTTAAGAACTGTACTGGTGGAAATTGGGCAGCACTATGGAGAAAATAAAAAGGTGTTTACCATCAAAAAACATGAAGGTAAGAAAGATAATGTCTAATTTTTTACTTATCCTGTGGTTTCTTGAAATCTTTTGGAAACCCAAAATAGAGAAACCTTGGAGGAAATGAAGATTAAAATATTTAGAGATTTATCAACTCATCTATAAAAGCTTTATTCATCTCTTCTTTTAATAACATTCCTGAGAGGTATAAATGTGTCCAGTGATAGGGTTGAATAAGCCTGAGAGAATTTCAATTGTTTACTATTCTTGGTCAGCTCTTAAGACCTTTCAGGAGCATCTCGATTTTCATGGCGTCATCCAACAAAAGCAGTGTCTCTTCTGCCACATCTGGCCACACTCTACCAGCCATCTTTCCAGATCTTCCCAGAACTCTCCATCCTAGTTTCATTAGGCCACAATTTAAACATCTCACAGGTCTCCAGGATGCATCCCCATCACTTATTCCACAAAGACAAACAAAGGACACTTCTCAGGATCACGTTTCTTTGAAGGAAGAGGTCATGAGGAGTGATTATAAATAATATAAGGTGGAGAGCAGTGACTTAAAATACCATTTTTCACCTTAGAATGTGAATACAGGGAACCTTGGGAAACTAGAAAATCTAGAAAGGATTCACTGATAAGTATTTATGTTCAATGAATAAAATAAAATGTAATAATATGGCTAAACTCTGAGAGATTAACTTTTTCAAAAGTTGCTTTCACACACCTTCACTATTGGGATGTTTGATAAACACACCTTTCCTTCTTTACTTTCTTCTTTCTTTGCAGATACTGGCACAAAACTTTCAAACAATAAGAACATTCCCATAAGTCCCTTGCCAGTCAAGATTAAGGTATAACAATCCAAACAAATGTTTGAAGAAGATAACTGGTTGAAAGCACAGGAAAAGAACTGGGTTTCTCTTATTCAACAGACACATAATGAGTAATGTGGGAATTGGTTTAAAAAGTCTCTCTGCATGAGGGACTAAGGTTAAGATTAGAACTTCTGAGGCCAGAAGAGCAAAATGACTACAAGAATCCACATATTTTCAAGAGCTGCCCTTTGGATGTGAGGGATTGATTATTCCCACTATTTTTTCAGCAACCCAACTGGTGTCTTTATTAAACGACATAGGAGAATACAGTGTGGCCAAGAAGGCTTAGATCTCCTTAGCCCCAAGTCAGATATTCTCCAGTGACTGTCCATTCAAATGAAAAAGAGAGATTTACAAGAGGAAACTGGATACAACTGAGTGTACTTTAATTTTACCTGAATTATTTGTTTTGTTTTCAATTCTCCGCTGAAGTGCCTACATTAATATACTTTGAAGAACATTTCCTTAAGTTGAAGTATTCATTCAGTATATTCATTTACTATAATTTAGAAAAGCCGAATGATTTAGGCAAATTCATTTCTATATTGCCACAGCAGTGTATTGTGAACTAAATGACACCTGGCAGTTCTTTACTCAGATACTAACTCAATTAGAAGGCAGAACAAGGATACCTACCCATTCAGGGAAGGAAAGGTCACTTAGCCTCTGTAGCTTTCTTAGGTCTCTCATCATCACAGTAACAAATTGAAGACTAAAAACCATATGATCATCTCAATAGATGCAGAAAAAGCTTTTGAAAAAAATTCAATATCCATTCATGGTAAAAACTCTCCAGAAAGTGGGCATAGAGGGAACATACCTCAACATAATAAAGGCCATATATGACAAGCTCATAGCTAACATAGTCAATGGTGAAAAGCTGAAAGCATTTCCCCTAAGATCAGGAACAAGACAAGGACGCCCACTCTCACCACTTTTATTGAAGGTAGTTTTGCAAGTCCTAGCCACAGCAATCAGACAAGAAAAGTACATAAATAAAAGGACTCCAAAATGGAAAAGAAAAAGTAAAACTGTCACCGTTTGCAGATGGCATGATACATAGAAAATCTGAAAGACACCATCAAAAAATTATTAGAGCTCAAAAATGAACTTGGTAAATTTGCAGGATACAAAATTTATATATAGAAATCTACTGTATTTCTATACACTAACAGTTAACTATCAGAAAGAGAAATTAAGGAAGCAATCCCATTTACAATCACATAAAAAAGAATAAAATACATGAGAATAAATCTGCCTAAGGAGGTAAAAGACCTGTACCCAGGGAACTATACGACACTGACACAAGAAATTAAAGATGACACAAACAGCTGGAAAGATATACCATGTTCATGGATTGGAAGAATTAATATTGTTAAAATGACCATCATACCCAAGGAAAGCTACGGATTCAATGCAGTCTGTATCAACATATCAAGGGCATTTTCCACAGACCTAGAACAAATAATTTTAAAGTTTGTATGGAAACACAACAGATCCTGAATAGTTAAAACAGTCTTGAGAAAGAAGAACACAACTGGAGGAATCATGCTCCCTGGCTTCAGACTGTGCTACAAACCTACAGTAATCAAAACAGTATGGTACTGGCACAAAAACATCGATCACTGGAACAGAATAGAGAGCCCAGAAAGAAATCCATGCACTTATGGTCAATGAATCTATGGCAAAGGAGGCAAGAATATGCAGTGGAGAAATGTCTGGGCTTCCTTAGGGATGGTTTCATCAATTGATTTGTTTTTTAAATGGACCATACTTTTCCATGTCTTTGTATACCTTGTGATTTTTTTGGTTGAAAATTTGTCTTTCAAATATTATAATGTGGTATCTATGGAAATCAGATTCTCCCACTTTCCCAAGGTTTCCTGGGCTTTTGATTGTTGAAGGCTGTAGTAGTCTGTTTGTTTAGGGACCTTTCCAAACTATTTTTGCAATGACTGTTTTCCTTATCGTATGTACGCACTGAAGTCTCTGTTCCTTTAGTTCATGTTTAACTAATGTTTTGACAGAGATTTCCTTGAATTCCTGCACCTAAAACAAACAAAAATAAATATACACAAGCACATCCACATGCACACTCAAAACCACACACCTCTGCCCATTGTGTAGATTGCTGGATCACTCCTTCAACATTTAGCTGACCTGCATTGAGTTCAGGGCTCAGCCCATGGTAAAAGCTTAGAGACTCCTCTGGTGTTTTCAGAACATGCATCTTATCTTGAGTATGCATGTGGCTTTCTTAATTTCTCTGGACACATGTGTACTTTCTGTAGGTTCTAATTTCCCAAAGAATCTCCCCCAACTTTGGCTCCTGCATCTTCTGTGGTCTATTGTATTTCAGTGCACAGTCTTCTACCCCAGCCTTCTGTGCTTTGTTAGTTCACCTGGCTCTTCTTTTGAGCAATGACCACCGCTTTTCCAGACTGTGTTCCAAGTTAGCTAAGACAGAGATAAGCATCTTGTGTCAGTCCTTCAGGTAGCTCCCAGACAGGTTAGAACAGATACACAGAATAATCTGACAGTACGGTCTCTTCTGCTCCCTCCTGAAGCAGGATTGAGGGTCCCACACTAGGAATGGTCTGCTGCTACTTTAAGACTATCACTGCATTAAGACTCCACCACTTTAAGACCATCACTACACTAACAGTGGATGGGGCAAGGGCAAGTAAAAATGCCACAAAGCTTTCCTGCCATTTTCAAATCTTTGGCTGATTTCAGGACTAAGAGAAACTCAAAGAACCCCACAGCAAGAAACAGTACAATCAAACTCTCAGAAGCCAAAAGACACAGAAAGAATCTTTTCTCACAAAGGAGAAAGAAAAAAGAAATTTGTTACAAAGCAGGGATCCTCAAAAAGATTAGAGCTAATTTCCTATATGAAACCATGGAATCAAGAGGCCAGACATATTTATAGTGCTGAAAGAAAAAAATTGTCCACCAAAAATTCTATATATGGCCAAACTGGTTTCAAAACTTAGGGAGAAATTAACGCATTCCCAGATGAACAAAGGCTGAGGGCGTTTGTTTTACAACTTCCTACCACTGCCCTATGAGAAATGCTAAATTGAACCTTCAGGTTGAAATCAAAGGACACTAGACAGCAACTCGAAGCTGTAGAAAGAAATAGAAATCTCCAGTAAAGATAAATACATGGGCAAATACTAAAGCCAGTATTGTGTTATTGGCTTGTAACTCTACTTTTTATTTCTTACATGATTGAAAAAAAATGCATAAAATAATCATAAATCCATGTTATTGGGCTCACAAAGTATAAAGGTGTAATTTGTGACAACAATAATGTAAAGAGGAGAACGGAACTGTAGAGGAACAGAGTTTCTGTGTGCTACTGAAGATGGTTTCAATTGAAATTATATTGTTTTAACTTTAGAATGGTAAATGCAATCTTCTTGATAACCACAAAGAAAATATCAATACATTATATGCAAAAAGAAACGAAAAGGGAATCAAGAGTTCACCACAAGAAAATCGGCTAAGCACAGAAGTCAGTAATGGAGTAAATGAGAGGCAAAAAAATGCATAAGACATACAGAAAACAAGCAGGAAACAGACAGAATTAAGTTCTTCCTCATCAGTAATTTTTGAAAAAGTAAGTGGATTAAGCTCTCCAATAAAAAGATGAACATTGGCCGAATGGATTTTAAAAACAACCATAATCCAAGTACATGCTGTCCGCAAAAAACTCACTTGATTTCAAAAGACACAAGTTGCTTTAAAGTTAAAGCATAGAATAAAATATCCCATGCAAATAGTAATAAAAAAGAAGGAAAGAGAGACAGAAAAAGAAAGGGAGGAAGGAAGGAAGATAGATCTGTGATGGCTATGTTACTATCACACAAAATAAACTTTAAATCAAAAACTATCACAAGAGGAAAAGGAGGCCACTATATGTTGATAACAAGTTCAATCTATCAAGAAGATATAACAACTATAAACATATATGTACCAAACAACCCCCAAATATGTGAAGCAAACATTGACAGAATTGAAGGAAGAAATAGATAGCTCTAAAATAATAGTTGGAGATCAATACCTTGCTTTCAATAATGGATAACACATCTAGACAGAAGATCAGTCGAGAGGTATGGGGACTGAATAACACATTTACCCAACGAAACTTAACAGCCATATATAGATCACTCCACTCAACAACAGCAGAATACACATTTTTCTAAAGTACACATGGAACATTCTCCAGGAAAGACCATATGTTAGGCCACAATACAAGTACCAATACATTTTTAAGAAATTGAAATCATACAAAGTATCTTCTTTAGCCACAGTGAAATGAAGGTAGAAATCAATAACAGAACCATTGATAGCCATTTCCCAACATGCGTGCCTCACATGATATAAAGCAATGAAGGGAAAAACGTAATTTACCATTTAGAAAAGTGGGAAAGAGGACATACCATTGACACAGGGTGTGTGCTGTTTCCCGTTGTCAGGGATAGAAATAAATTGGCATCATTTATTCATTAGTGTGTTAATTTCTTGGTCAATCATTGGGCAGCCAGCGTTTCTCCCTGATGGGAAGATTTCCTATACTCAGTGTTGAGTGGAGCCAACCTTGAAAGGGACATTTTAAAGGATTATACTGTGATGGGCTTCGCAGTACCCTTCCGCCTATGCCAGTATTTAGGCTGGGGTATTTCCATGGAGCGTGTACAATCGTAGGTCCCAGTTCACCAGAATTTAGTTTGACTCGTTTTGTTAATACATTCCCTCAGTACTTTGTCTTTTGTATCCTTTTGCATTTACTTCATTCTTTATTATCACTGCAAAACAACTTTGTTTCCTGTTCAGATGCCAAAAAGTGGATATCAATACCTCCTGAGTTTTACACATCACAGATCTGTTTTGGATATCAGGGACAGAGACAACAGCTATTTCCAATGACTTTGAGACATACTTTGAACATGTGATTAACATGTTGAGTGTTGAAATGTGTGTCGAGCTCATTATACTTGCTCTAAAAGGTTTCAAACTGCAAAGATTTAAAAATCTTTATCTTTGAATAGTTTTCCTGTGCTGTCCCTTTGTGTCAGACTGTTAATGTGCAGTCTGGCACCTTCAAATAATGTGGCTTTGTAACCAATTATTTACATATTGTTTTATCCACAGAGAACCTTTTTTTAAAAATAAATTTACTTATTATTTATATTTGGCTATGTTGGGTCTTTGTTGCTGCATACGGACTTTCTCTAAGTGGGGCGAGCGGGGGCTACTCTTCGTTGTGGTGTGCGGGCTCCTCATTGCTCTGGTTTCTCTTGTTGCGGAGCACGGGCTCTAGGCGCTGGGGCTTCAGTAGTTGTGGCACGCGGGCTTCAGTAGTTGTGGCTCATGGGCCCTAGAGCACAGGCTCAGTAGTTGTGGCACACGGGCTTATTTGCTCCGCGGCATGTGGGATCTTCCCGGACCAGGGCTCGAACCCATGTCCCCTGCACTGGCAGGTGGATTCCCAACCACTGTGCCACCAGGGAAGTCCCCACACAGAGAATCTTAAGGTCAAAGCATACAACCTGATTAACTACACTTCCTCCTGTTCACATTTCCCTCATCTTTTCTTCATCTTCTGTCTATGTTTCCTTGGCCCTGTTTATATTAAGTGCTTTTGCCATTATATTTGATTGTATGTATTCCGGTGAGTTACCACAATGCTTTAGGAGACATGCTAGGATATAAATGCATTTAAGTAATATATATATACACATATATATGTAGTTTGCTTGAGTGCAGTGTTTTTTGTTTTCTGTACTGAATTCATTAGCATGGGTCGGTATAATATTTAGCATAGGTTGATATATAATTTGTAAACTAATAAAGTCTTCAAAGTGAGGAAATAAGTCTTTCAAATTTAATTATTTATTTTAAAGAGCAGAATACCATACATAAACAGGTGCCTAATGAAAACTTGTATTCTAATTTGGAACTCTCATGAACACCTATTTTTTTGTTCTTCTAATGGTATGATAGTAAGTCATTTGATTATTTTTATTTTTATGGCTTTAACTTTAGAACAATGAAATATTCATAAATTTTAAAAAGTATTTTTCTTTATTTGATGGGGGTGGGATACTGGAGAAATGAAAGGTCAAACACCTATTGAGGAATCCATACTTGTCTATATAGTGTGTACTTTTATTTCAATAACTGATTTAAAATTCCTAAAAGGATGCTATAATAAGTTATTATGCCATTTTACAGACTGAATTAAGTGAATTTCAGGGAGGTATGAAACTTGCCTAAGGCTGTCCAGCTGCCAAGTGGTAGAAGTGAGAATTAAATCCAGGTATACCTATCGCCAAAGTTTCTGCTCATCTCTTTACATCATCCACTTTTAATAGCCAATGCTTTTCTGCTTACAAATATGACTGAGGTTGCCAGACAGTCAACATTGCTTTTTAATCAGATAGAAAAATTACTGTTGCTTCTCTAAAGACATGTTCCTTTTCCATTAAGTCACTTTAGTTGTTCAAATAATACTTCCAGACAGTAGTCATCATACAGTTGGAGACTAAGAACAGAACTCAGGGATGTCTCTAGCAGTCAATAAAGACCAACAGGGCTCACTGATGATACTTACGGTCATTTCCTCTAGACTAACATAATGTTATTAAGAAGACCCTAATAATTCACAGTACTGCCCTAGCCTGATTGTTTGTTCTTCTCCCTCTATCACTCTCTCTTTCCCCATATTATTATTATTTTTGACAATTTTTGGTGAATTAAATTCAGGGATTAGTATTCAGGAGCACTAGTCACAAAAGCAGAGAATCTTAGCTCACACCAAAGGAAGAAAATGGAGAAAAAGTATAAATTATATGAATACACACAGATCACACATGTACCAGCTATATGTTGCACTTCTCCAAAATCTATTCGGTATCTGCACATTTATTGTATGTTAGCAGTAAGACTAGAAATGAGCATAACGCTCTGTTTACAAGATACAGAAAACAGACCCAAATATGAAAATTACTAGCAATGAGAATGGCGAAGAAAGACTACAACAAGGAATGTAGATGATATTTTTGTTTCTTAGCTATGGTGCCAAATATTGAACTTTCAACTTGAGACAAGGAGGCCATAAAAAGTTGTATTAGTTTCCTAGAGCTGCCATGACAAAGTACCAGAGACTGAGGAGGTTAAACAACAGAAATGTACTCACTCACGTGTGTAGAGGCTAGAAATCTGAGAAAAGGTGTCAACAGGATTGATTTCTTCTGAGGTATCTCTTCTTGGTTTGTAGATGCCATGTTTTCCTTTTGTCTTCACATGGTCTTCTCTCTGTGCATGTCTGTGTCCTAATATTTTCTTTTTATAAGGACACCAGCCATATTGAATTAGAGCCCACCCATTTGACCTCATTTGACCTCAGTTACCTATTTAAGGGCCTTATCTCCAAATACAGTCATATTATGAGGTACTGTGGGTTAAGACTTCCACATATTAACTTGAGCAGGACACAGTTCAGGTGATAATAGAAGATAAGAGTAATTTAAGCAAGTAAGTAACTATTGTTTACAGTGAGCTGCTTAAGGATATGAATTTACTCAAGAAAAACAAGAAGAAATTACATAACACTGTATGTTATACAAAGATATTAAATTAATCACCATAACATCCTGTGAGATGGGCATTAAATTAGACTAAGCAAGAGTAAGCAACTTATCCAGAATTGTATAGTTGGTACTTTCCAGAATTTAAACCAGGTATTTTCCCAGTTCCAGTCTACGTTATATATTCATTTCATTATTTGAAATGAATTTTGAGTCTTCATTTTGCTTAGTTTCTGAAGTTATATGGGGATAGAATGGAGTTGGACATTTTCAGTGACATTCACACATGGGGAAGGAGATTGAGTCCAGAATCTTCAGCAATGTTTCCATGGAGAACGCTAACAACAGAACCAGAAACACCGTTATACTTTTGGTTCAGTGATCTTTCCTAAAGCACTACAAGAATCAATTTTAAGAAGCCCAATGTTTTCCAAACTTTCACCAATGGGCTCTGTAGGGTCCTCTAACAATATCTAAGAGACTAACTAGTTTCACGTTCCAAGCCACTTAAGACAAGGAGGTCTGATTGTTCTCTGTGAGGAAATCAAGTGACAATCATAGCTGGTAATTTAGGATAGTTTCTTCAGGGCCCAGGCAAAACCTAATACACAAGTAATAATCATTGTTAAGTGCATCTTTGACAAGGATTCATCAAGTATCAAAGAGGTCTATAAATTGGGAGAAATTATGATCAAAGACAAACATAGACCACAGATATTTAATTAATGCTCAATTATTTATGAGTTTAACTTTGGTTAACCTCGTTTTCCTTCTTCTAGACAATTTCCAATTCATCTCCACAAAGAGACCAGAATACTTACCTTCCAAAACAAGATTTATTGTGTTCCTTTAATTCAAAGCAGACAGTGACTTCTACATTCACTCCACCAAGTTTTGCTAGGAGAGAAAAGGAGACATTATATTTTGTCTTGAATTACATACGCCACCATACTTGACTTAGCCCATCCTACTGGAAGCACTTTGGCGCAGATTCTAGTCTTGTCTTACATCTTCTACGGAATCAAGCCAAGGGAATCACACATAGTTACAGCTGGAAAAACGTTTGTTCTGGGTTGATACTTTTAGCCTTTACCACCAAGACTTTATCACCAAGATCTATCTTTACAGTCTCTAAACAGGAGACCTTCTTGCCTTCCATTTTCATATTGACAAGGAAGGTAAAGCGAAGAACTGAGAAGTACCCAAAGTCAGCTAGCAGCCAGCACAGATAAATCATCTGTGGACATATTGTTTCTTTCAAAAGATATAAACATAAGAGGAAGTCCTAGTGTTTGAAACAATTGTGCATGATAAAATTCCATGAAAACCTAGAAATCCAGATGCAGATCAGTAACATATTGGCTAAATAAGCCGTTATGTTCATGCAAGGGACAAGTGTACAGACATTAAGAAGAACGAGATACTCTTTTCTATGAGATTCTCTTTTCACTGAACTCATCAGTGCTGCAAAAACGATGTTACATAATACTTTTTCTTTAACATTATATCAGGCATCCTCATCTTGTCCTGCATATTGCCAGTGTTACTAAAGTTTATCATTTACCTCTTTCTCTTTTAGACATATAATTTCTTCTTATTTTGGAAGCATTCATCAATCCCTATTTTACTATTTCTTTTAAATTACAAATGAATATTGAATTTTATAAACTATCTTTTGCAGGATATTTCAAGTGATTGTATAGTTTTGCTCTCCTTGGACCTTGTTATATGGTAAATTATATTTTGTTATTTTATATATTCTATTTATTATATATTGTATTACATTTACTAATTACATTTATTATAGTATAATTACATTATAATTAAGGTAGCATTTTGTTTTAGATAGACAAAACACCCAATGGAATAGGAAGCATCTTAAAATTAGATGCAAGAGCATAAGGGAATTGAGATTAAAATAAAATTTACATTTTGGATCAGGAGCAAAAATTATTCAACAAAAGTGGGAAAATATGGCTATCATTACTAAATTCTAGATACAGCAACTAGTTAAAAGTTAAAAAATAATGAAACTGTAAAAGTATCAGAAACCTGGGAGACATGAAATAAGTATTCATGAGGAATACCTTTCTAAGATACAAAGAAAAAAGGATACATTTAATTATATAAGAATTAAAATTTGCCTCATGGCAAAATGCACTACAAAGGTCAGAAAACAAGCAAAAGAAATCGGGAAATATATTAAGAAATGGATATGCTTTCTTTACAACTTTTGAGAGAAGCACATGTTTCTTTTTCCTTTAACCTGTTATGGGGGTATTAATCTATAATGTAAGTGCATGGTTCCTTTCCTTTAACCTGTAATGTGAGATTTAATCTATATGGTAAGTGCATGGTTCCTTTCCTTTCATCTGTAATGTGAGTGTCAACATGCGGCACTGTTTCCAAGCACAGACTTTGGATGTCCCTGTACTGGTCCCATCACTGACCATCCACAAAAACTTACAAATGTTGCTTCACTTTCCTGGGGGTTAGAATCTTAGCTACGAAATGGAAGCAAAACAGAACTTTCCCGCAGGGATGATAGAAGGTTTAAAGGAGTAAATATGTAAGTGACTTAGCACAGTGCCTAGTACAAGAGAGATCAATAGAAGTACTTATCAATTTTTAAAGAGACAGATGAAAGAAATCAAATGTGGTGATTTCAATCTATTGATATATATTCTTGACTTTAAACTGCCATTTCATTCATTGGATGACCTAACTTGCTCATGCTTTTTCTTACTCTGGTGAACTTGGGTAGCTAATATCATAGTTTAAAATTTTTGCTTTTATATTTACAAGTAAATTTGAGCTGTAAATTTTTTTTTCCTCACAGTCCTAATCTATTTTCAGTATTAGGATTATATAGACTTCATAAGATGAATAAAGGAGCATTTTTAATTTGCTACTCTCTAGAAGTTTTTCTTTGTTAATATTGATGTTATCTGTTTAATAGAAGTTCGATAGAATTCACCTCCCAAATGATCTGGCTGGGTCTGTTATTTTTCTTGGTGAAAGATTGTAAAGTATTGACTTCATTCCTTTACTGGTGAAAGAACTCCAGCTATAAATTTCCTCTTGTGTCAGTTTTGGTAAACTTTAGGAGCTAGGAACTTGTCCACTTTACAGAAATGTTCAAATTTACTGGCATTTCATATATTCTCTGTTTGTACTCTCTGCTATAACATGGTCCTGATTCTTTCTGTATATTACTTACTTATGTTTTTGTTTTGCTTAATCAAAGTGTGTTTTCTAAATCTTTTCAAAGAATATACTTTTGACTTACTAAATCACTTTTTCTATGTTCTCAGGGTTTATTGTTTTACTCTTCTGATGTCAATTAAAACACTTGGGTATTAATTTTAAGAAATCTTTTTAGTTATAAATAGTTGAACTTCTTGAAGATTCCAGCTTAGTTGTAAGTATCTAAGGGTCAGCTCGTCCACATTGTTGCTAGCCTAAGGCTTAGTTCACCCTATCGCAATGTACATATTGACATTTTTTACCCTCGACTTTCTGTGTTTTGCTACTTCTCACTTTTCTTTGGAGAGAAGCCCTTTGAAATACCCTTAACTTATTTTACAGACAATAAGTCTTTAAAATAATGTGTATTTTTTAAAGATAAATCTACTTATATAATTAGGCAGAAAATCTGATCTGCCGTATTTTTAAAAACAGCATAAATTCACTCTTCTCCATGATTAATCTGCTGTATTACACGACCTTTGAGTTTTAGCTTTATCAATGACATGTACTTGAAAAAAAGTTTAAAGATCCTACCCAGTCTTTTAAAACATCCTTGTTCCTTGTTTCAGTTCTAGTTTTATGTATATTTTCTGCCTTGCACCTGATTATTCCAACATCTGATGGATGGCCTTGGGAATCTAATTCTGGTATTGATTGTTTTTTGCTGATTCTCTCCACTTCTAGCTGATTTCTTCATTATTGGATAAATTTAGATCATGAGCTCACGTTTAGCTAAACTTTATCTGTGGGAATGCTATCGGCCTGTGTTGAAGGTCTACCTCTCCAGAAAGGATTTAGTTTTGTGTTTGGAATACCACTGATTTGGGAGCATTTTAAGTTAATTTCTTAGCTTCTGTTTGCAAGATGGCACATAAATTTACAACACAAACACTGTGAACACAGTCCTGGGGTTCAGAATTATCAAGATTTCCTACCTGTTTCCTACCCAGAGCAGAGGCCAAGAGAATTTGGTCTTAGTTTCCTTTGCCAGCAGATATTTTTTCTTCTGGCACACCCTTTCATTAAAGGTGAAGCTAGGGATAGATAGGTTTAATTCTAACTTCCCATCTAGTAGGGATGGAGTCTTACTTCCTGCCTCCCATGTGGTCATGGCCGTTTAAGAACAAGTCTCTATGTCAGGTGTGTCATTAAACTATGGCCTATATTCCAAATCCAGACAGATGTCTATTTTGTATGGCCTATGAGCTATGAATAATTTTCACATTTTAACTGGTAACATTTTAAATGGTTACCTAAGTACCTAAATAATATCCTCAATTTTGCCTCTTTGGTCTACAAAGCCTAAAATATTTGCCACTTGGCTCCATAAAAACAGCATTTCCAGCTTCTGTTCTAAGCTATCAAGATCTTCAATCCACTCCTAATATAGCTATAACTCTCACACATGTACCACCCTTCTTTCATGGGTCCTGGAAATTTCTACTGCATACTTCAAAAATCAACCACGCACTTAAAAATAAGTTGTGTACACTTAACCTAGCATACCTAACCCTTTTCCTTTAGGAGAGTTTTTCAAGTAATCTTGCCCACCGTATTCTTTAGAGCTTCATTAATAATGGCAAAAAATTAAAACAACTTAACATTCAACAAATGGGAATTGTTCATAACAATTATAGAAGCACATACAGTAGAAAACTATAAACTGTTATTGAAACAGTGAGACATAACTAGTTTTATTCTTAGAGAACTATGTTTATTTAGGTCCCTTTTGTTTAAATAATTATATTTCTGTGTATGTATGTACATAGTCATGTATTTATATACACATACATTATTTGTATGATATAGTTATATAAACATATGAAATACATACCTATATACATACCTTCGATTTATATTTGTATACATACACAGGAATATAATTATATATATCATATAGTTATATACATTGAACTGAAAACTGGTAGTATACATATATATCGTGTATAAATGTGTGTCTATGTGCATGTGTAGAAAAGCAGGTTGAGAGATATGGAAGCATGAGCTAGACAGGGTTCACGATTGTAAAAGTAGTTATGTGTAGGTAGTGAGGTTAAGGCCCATTTGATTGAAAATATTACATATTTTTACATCAATTGTTAGATGAAGAGATTCCTATGTAAATAAAATTATAAATAGCTATACATACTTGTATGTGTAATGTGTAATTAAAATATATATAGTTTTATAGATGTATTATATTTATATTACATAATATAATTGTCTTATAGTAATACATTATGTATTGTGTTATAGAGAATATATTAACTATAGTGTATTATATCAGATAATAATAATTATATATTTATAATATATATATAAATATATATATTTATAATTTATATATTATGATATAATTGTTTTATAATCAATATTACAGGATATATCATATTAATATTATGAACATATTAACCGTATAAATACATTTCATTACTCATATATTTTGTATATAATATATGCTAGGCAAAAATATATATTAATATAATACATAATTGTTATACATTAATATAAATATTAGTATATTACATTTATATATCAATATAATATTTAATACTGGTATATTTATATTATATTTAATATGTACATAGCTAATGCTCTTTAAACCCATCTGCTACAAGTAGAATAAGACCAGGAGTATGGCCAAAGCAAATTCTAAAAGTATTAGATTACTCATATTCATTTATATGTCATTTTCCTGGAATCTGCATCTGGCTATTAGAGAGGACACACAGCAAAATCAACACAAAGTGCCCAGGAGGACGTAGGATCCTTTATTTATCGGAACCTCAAAGGAAACACAGTGCAATCCAGTCTCCCATCAAAGAGCCAAGAGCAGGGCCTCCCAGGTGGCGCAGTGGTTGAGAGTCCGCCTGCCGATGCAAGGGATACGGGTTCGTGCCCCGGTCTGGGAGGATCCCATATGCCGCGGAGCGGCTGGGCCTGTGAGCCATGGCCGCTGGGCCTGCGCATCCGGAGCCTGTGCTCCGCAACGGGAGAGGCCACAAGAGTGAGAGGCCCGCATACCGCAAAAAGAAAAAAAAAAAAAAAAAGAGCCAAGAGCAAACCTTGAAGCACCCAGTAAAACCCCATTCAAACAAAAAAGCTTTCCCACTTAAACTGGAAAAACTTAAGTTCCCAAGAGACCCCCTACATCAACCACCGAAGCTCATTTGGCAGTAAAAACAATAATGTTCACCGAACAACAAGAAACCCAAAACAATAGTTGTTTTAGCACAAACAAAAAAAAGCAGCTAATGAGTGTCTCTCCTGTTTGAAAGAAGGGGGTGAGAAGTGGGCAGAAGACCTGATAGGAAAGACAAAAAGAAAAGGAAAAGGAAAATAAAAGTTTCCAGTTTGACACTCAAGCTGTCTTCTGCATCCATTTCGTCAAGACCACCAAGTCAATGTGGAGGCTTTTTCCTCCTTCCCTTTTCTTTTCATGACACTGATCACAACCAGCACTGCAGATTCCATCGAATTAAGGAATGCTGTTACCTACATGTGTGAATGAGCTGTGAGTAAAGTACTTAAGTAGAGGAAACCTAAAGTGAAACGTCTTCATGGATGTCCATGTGGCTGAGCAGGAAGTTAGCCTCTCATAGATGTGCTAAAGAAGAAGAGTTGGCTTTTATTTTATTTACTTTTCCCCGGACTGTGTTGAATGACTATCATCTACAAGTTCAGGCTACTTTTTGGTGAGGATTCATGCACTGGGAGAGCTGAGAGAAAACTGAACAGTAGAGCTGTCTTTTTCTTGACCAGCTCACCTTACTTTCCCAAACTCTAAGTCTTTCCCTAATGCTTTCTCCTTTTTATTGTAGTAAAATGAACAGAACACAAAATTCACCGTTTTGATCATTTTACAATTCACTGTACCATTCAGTGGAATTTAGTTTGGTCACAGTGTTGTGCAACTATCACCACTGCCCAGCGGCAAAACATTTGCATCACCCCAAGAGGAAACCTACACCCGTTTTAAGGAGCCATTCCCTATTTCCCTCTGTTCCAAACCCCTGGCCACCACTAATGTATAATATTTGCCATGTGTATGGATTTGCCACTGCTGGACATTTCGTATAAATGGAACCATACCATATGTAGCCTTTCGTGCCTGACGATAAGTTGTGCAGTGGTAGGAACAACTAAAATGCGATGTACTGTATGATGTATGTTTTACTGAAGTGGCTTGGTCAGATTATAATGATTTATGATAGAAATCACGTAAAGCAAGCATCACAATTCTCCAGGAATGTTCTGTAGAATGCTAATGTTAATTACGAATATGTGAATCCCCAATCTTTCATTTGTATTGACCTTATCTCATTAATTCTTCTTCCAACACTGCCATAACTAGAGTTGAGTTCTAAAATGTACCTTCCTCTTTTCCCATAGAAATTGTCCCACAATTTCAAAAAGTTCTCAAAGTTGCAAAAGTGCACACGACGTTTATCACGTTTCCAAATGCCAATGGAAATGCTAAGCTAACACTGTCCAAAATGCAATCTTCTTCTGTGAGAGCACCCAGCTTTAAACAAATACACATATTCTAAATACAGCTTCGATCTGTGACATGTTTTGGCCACTGAAGTATGAGCAGACATGATGGCCTTAAGTGAGCAGAAGAGGCCTTAAATGGGCTTGTGCGGTTGGGCTCGCCTCTTGTTTCAGTGAACTTTTAGAGAAGACAGGGCCTGGGAGCTGCGGCCTCACAGTTGGGCTCCAGACGAAGAGGTGTGTGACAGACCTCAAACTGACCCAAAACACGGAGCAAAACTAGCCATCTAGAGGTCTAAAAGAGAGCCACTGCAGCTGGCCCATAGGTCCAAGAAAAATAAATTCTTGTTTATGTAACTGACTTTGGTGTGATTTGTTCCAAAGCATTATCACAGCAAGAGCTGAGTAACACAACATCCTCCAAATCATTGTTATGTAAATGGTGCCACCATGCCTACATTTAAGGCAACTGTGTACTCAAATTGTGAGAATTCTTGAACTCTTGGTGCCTCTCCAACACAATGTACATGGCTAAATTTCCACAAATAAGTTCACTAATATACCACAAAGTTCTCCCTAAACTTTTATTAAATGTAATGCAAAGTTCTTTCTTTTCATTTTCTGCTTCTACATAGTTAAAATGCTGTTTATCAATGTAAAACGGTTCTTGCCGTTTGGCTTCTGTCGTTAGAGTCTTTTGAACTCTTTGGCTTTTCAGCTCCTAGGCTGTAACATTTGAATCAGCAAATGCCCCAAGGAGAAAAGCTGCGCCAAATGTCAAGCTTGCGTCTGTGTTTCCTTTCTCTCCAGAACTTGGCCCTCATGTCTTGGTGTCTCTCTCACATTTAGACGCCAGCGAACAGACGTTTTCCTACTCTATCCAGCTGTTCTACAATTTCTTTAGACTTCGCCTGATCTTATGTTATTATCCAACTATCATCTCAATTAACCCTAGGAAGAAAATGTACAATTGTTAGAGAAAACGGAACCCTGGCACACTGTTGGTAGGAATGTAAACTGGTGCAGCCACTGTGGACAAGAGTATGGAGGGTTCTCAAAAACTAAAACTAGAACTACCATATGATCTCACAACTCCACTGCTGCGTGTAAATCCAAAAAAGGACAAAAACACGTGTTTTCAAAAACGTGTATTTGAAAAGATACATGCACCCCAATGAGCATCAGTATTTACAATTACCAAGATATGGAAGCAACCTAAGTGTCATCAAGTGATGAATGGATAAAGACGTGGTACATATAACCAATGGCATACTACTCAGCCTTAAAAAAGAAAGAAATGTTTCCATTTGCAGCAACATAGATGGACTTTGAGGGCATTGTGGTCAGTGAAATAAGTCAAAGAAAAACAAACACTGTAGGATAGTGGTGAGGAGCGCTCCAGCCACAGGAGCTGCAGAGATGTTTATTTTAAAAGGGCAGAAGCCAAGCAAGGAAATGACTGACTTGCTATCGCTTTAAAGCCTAGTTGGTGGTTTGTGACTGGTGGTCCTCAGCGGTGTGCGTCACCCTGAGGCGTTGACAGGCTTCGATTTTGGTTGGTTTACGTAGGCAGCCGCATCGCTAGAGCCACCGCAGGCTAACGGCCCCCTGCAGGGTTCATTTACTAACACCAATTGTCTGAGTCCTTCCTCTTACTCCGTCACTTCAGTTCCTACGCCTCAGTTTCCCTTCTGTAAAGTGGATATTCAGTAGTAAATTCTCTGTGCAGTTGTCAGTACAAAACAAAGTGATTATTAGTAACCACGATCATGTCCTGAATGCATGGAACACGTCACCTTTTGCCATCTACCGTGTCAAGTTAGCAGAAACTCCAGAAATTAAGAGCTCTCCGCATAAATTCACACACCCGTGCACCAGGTAAGGGACCACAGGCAGACGTTCACTCCGCCTTTCGTGTGTCCCTCACGGAATACACGCTCTCTCCTGGGCGGGGGGAGCCCAGACACTTACGGGAGTTTACGTTTAAAATGCGTTGATACAACCAGGTCTCACATTTGTTAGGATGAGTCAGCAAACGCTGTTTGGAAACCCCGAAGTCTCCACACCTCGCACGTTTCGCGCTGCCTTAGTCTCAGAGCTCAAGCCCCTTCTCCTCAGGCCGCGTCACCATGGGAGACAGGGCTGCGGGGGGACGCGACGCACGGCGAGCGTGATGACGTCTTCGAGCCCCGCCCCCACGGCACCGCCCGCCGACGTAAACCGCAGCCCCGCGGCGTGGAGAGCATTGATAGCTGCGCCAACACCAGGCCACGCGGGGTCTCCGGAGCGCGGCATGGGGGAGTTGGCGTAGCTGGGGCCCGTGGCCCTATGTCTTCTGGCTGCGACGCCGGTCCTGCGCACGCTGCGGGGCCGCAGCCGCCGGGCGGTGGGCTCCCGAGGGGCCGGGAGGCGAGCCGGGGCCCCCAGGCGGGTGTGGGCATCGTGTCCGCAGCCAGCGTCCCCGAGGCCGCGCTCGGGCCATGATCACTCAGTGAAGCTGCGCCGGGACAGCGCGGCCGACATCTTTCCGCGCTCTGAGGACCTGTGCGCGCTGCAGGACTCGGTGCCTCTGCCCTCCGTGCGCGCTTCCCTACAGGAGGGCCTGCTGGACTTAAGGCCGACCGCCTCCACGGGGTGCACTGGGCGCCGCTCCTCAGCGCCCGCTGCCCCTTATCTGTATCCAGAGCTTCTTCCAGCCACGGCTTGTCGAGACAGGTTTGTACTTCCCGCTTCCAGGGCTCCTCGTGTGGGCGCTGAGAAGCGGGGTTTTAAATGGTGCAAGGTGGAGGGTGGGCACTAGAACCAGTGCCCAGTGCCCGGGTGTGCGTGCACTAGACGGGGCGTGCGGCCTAGGACTCCTGCCAGCTCGGTGACCCCGGCCGAGTGCCTTAAGGATTCAAGGTCTCAGTGTTCCCATCTGTAGCGTGGGCTGAACAGGACCCAGTCTCTGTGGCGGATAGAAGGATGCACTGTGTTAATGCTTCTAGACTCTACAAAGTAGAACACTTAGCACAGTTTGGAGCATCGTTAATTGTTGCACAGATGTTACCTGGTCTGTTGAATGACTTTGCCTGGTACACACCAAAGCGATTAGGAAATGGATATATTCCAGCTTCATTTCCTTTCCATTAAAACAGGGCTCAGGAAAATAAATTTTTTTCAATAGTCGTATCATATAGTGCAAAGAGCACCGGTGTGAAGGCAGCTTAGGGTGTGAATTCCAGGGCTTATGCTCTCTGTGGCCTGGGCAGGTTTCTTTTGCACTACAATCCCCACACTTGTAAAATGACGTTAATAACCACTCTTTCTGTGGGTTCTTAGAATTAATTAAGCAGGTTATGTGTGTAAAGTAGCCTGGCACTTGAATGAGTTGTCAGAACCAAGGGCTGCTGGAGAGGATGCTTCTGCCGTACGTTAGCTTTCCTTCTACTGGGCAGCAAGTAAACACAAGCACAGTAGCCAGTGCTCTGGAAGAAGTGGGTTCTGGTGCTACAGAGCACAGAATCTCTTTTTTCTTTAATTTTTATTTTATATTGGAGGATCGTTGATTTACAATATTGTGTTAGTTTCAGGTGTACAGTAAAGTGATATCCATTCCTTTTCAGAGTCTTTTCCCGTCTAGTTTGTTACAGGATATGCAGTAGAGTTCCCTGTGCTATGCAGTAGGTCCTTGTTGATTATCTAGTTTATATACAGTCGTGTGTATGTGTTAATGCCAAACTCCTAATTTATCCCTCCCCCCGATCTTTCCCCTTTGCAGAGCACAGAACCTTGGAAGGGAAAGTTCAGGGTAGGATTCTTGGAGGAGGTGCCATCCTTTCTAAGGATATGTGGAAGCTCCTGGGGTGGCAGGAGAGAGCAGTGTGTGTTGACGTTTGAGAAATATAAGAAAATATGGCAAAACTAATGTACAGGACTGGAACTCAGGGTTTGGGAAAGAAATGAGAGTGGATACTGGAAGATTAGTGAGGCCCAAGAGAATGGGGCCTTGTTTGTCCTGTCAGAAGTTTGGATGTTTATCCTGAAGTCTGTGGGAAACACCAAAGAACAGTGAGATGAACTTGTGGTTTAGAGGCTCACTCGGACCTCCATGTGGAAGGCAGTTGATTTGGTGCAGGGTGAATTGTAATCTGAGGGTCCCACTTAAGTTATAAAAAGTGGGACTGGGTTTTGCAGATCTGAGAGAGAATGGGTAGGGCCTGGTGACCAGTTAGAAAAGGGAGGGCAACAAGCGTGGGTGACACTTTACAGCTGCATCTTTTTGAGAGATACAGAGCAGAGTAGGAAGGGATTGGGGGTGGCGAGAGGATCTTACTTCATCTTCAGTGCTTTAGAGGGGCCTGGTAGACGGGTCTGGACCCAAGGTACATATCTGGGCTTTTGGGGAGGACAGGTGTTTGGAGGCATGGGAGAGACTTAGGTCATCCACAAGAAGATCCAAAGAATCGTAGGTCTGAGACATTTTTAAGTGGGTATATTTGAGGATGTTTATAAGCTGTGAGAAATTAGCCAGCAGAGGAAGGGTGTAAGGATCTAGGACAGGAAATGATTGTTCATTTGATTTTGAAAAGCTGAATACTCATCGTGTGCCTGGCCCTTTTCCAGGATCTGGGGTTCACACCATCTGTTACCTCTTCTGCAAGGACAGTTCAACTCATCCCCTGGTGAAGAGAAGTCAGATTATTCTTTGCATCCCATTCAGGTATAAGAACTGTTCTGTACCTCTGAAGGGACTTTACTTAACCAGAGTAATAAGTTAGAAACCAAAAGAAATTAGAGCTGGAAGGGACCTTAAAGGCCACTGTATTTAATTTTGCCTAATATTTTACACTGAATGTAAGAAAAGTTTATTGTAGAGCCCATTCTCTTCAGAGTTCCTTCACTGAACTTCCTTTATGTCTTGCATCCAGTGGGTCTATCTTGTATATTCTGGCCTCCTCCTCAATTTGCTTTTTTTTTTTTTTTTTTGCGGTACGCGGGCCTCTCACTGCTGCGGCCTCTCCCGTTGCGGAGCACAGGCTCTGGACACGCAGGCTCAGCGGCCACGGCTCACGGGCCCAGCCGCTCCGCGGCACGTGGGATCCTACTGGACAGAGGCACGAACCCGCGCCCCACGCATTGGCAGGCGACCCTCAACCACTGCGCCACCAGGGAAGCCCTAAATTTGCTTCTTCATCCATATTGCATTTTGCCCAGACTATGGCAGAAACTCCTGGGTGGTTTCCCGGCCCCTGGGTTCAGTTCCTCTAAGTTCATGTGCCTACTCGGGTTAAGTGATCTTCTAACAGAAAAAGATGTGCTTAAAATAATGCTGCTGATGGCTTGCCCACACAGAGTTAGTGCACACTAGCTGCCCAGCGTGTGCTCTGCACGGAGGCGAGTAGTCTGAACTGTGTTCGGCTAAGCCTCCTGGGGCTCTTTGCCCTGAGGAAGGGGAGCTTTTTGTGATCACTCCCTTTATCTAGTCGGCCCTTCAGCAGCGGGGAGCCTTTTTCTAATCAGCGGAGGCACCCTTACTCAGCCAGTGGTAGCCCCAGGTCTCACCACCTGTGGGATACAAGCCATGCCCTCTCCCAGGCTTGCTTGGGCCAACATCTCTATTTTCATTTCTGTCTCTTCTCACACTTGGACCCCTGGCCTTTTGTCATCCCCACCTGCAGTATTTACAGTGCCCAGCAGGAGTCAGGCTTGAGTGTCTTTTCACAGATGTTCCCTCTGCAGTTAATGCACCTCCTACTCCAACTCTGCATAGCCTCATCTTTCTAGACTGTACTTCAGGGTTATCATGAAGCCGTCTCTTAGATATAACTTTTTGCCTCCATAGGAACCTCTGTGCATAAAGGTTACGTTTATTTATCTCATGTGATTGAAATTTTGAGTTTATACATCTTCCTCCTTAATGAAGGCTTTAAGGGCAGGGGTTGTTTCTAATCCTTAGCACAGAGCAGATGCTTTTGTTTTTATTTAGATACTTTTTAATGATGATATAATGTATGGTTTAAATCACTCATTTTACAATAATTTTGCTTTAGGTTGTGACAGAAAAAGAGTTTACAGAAGTCGTGTTCCTGCAATAAGAAATAAAGATGTGACCTTCCAGTTGTGTACAGCTCATAAATGCTGTGTAAGTGCGTCGGGTGCGCTAAGGAACGCGGAGCTAAGTGGGCTAGTTGTGAGAGAGAGAGACTTAACTATGTTAACAAAGGTAAGCCTTCATTGTGTGCTGCCAACATTTGATAGTTGCTTTTGGGGTGAACTAAGCCAATAAAAGTTTCAACTGTTCCTCCCCATTAAAGGGATTGAATAATTGGCTTCTTTGGTGCACCTGTGTCTTGTGAATTGTCCAGTTGGGGATGGAGGTTTAGAAAGTGAGTTTCAGTCTTGTTTAAGTCTCTTCCCATCAGACTGGTCTCGTGATTTCCTACACACCACGTCTGTCTACATTTTCCTGTCTACCTTTTGTTGGTGTTGTTCAGGCCTGGATTGTGTCCTGTACCTGCTCAAACCTTGGTCCATTCTCATTTGTACCATGGAAGTTTGTCATGCTGGATACTGTCAGAATTAATCTTACTTAAGTTTGTGTTAAGCCACAAACCACATGTTTTGTATATTTTCTGTTTTCTCTGTTTGTTTATATTTTTATGGTTTCTCTTCAAGAAATAGGAAGGGAAATAGCAAGATGAAGAGCAAAAAAGTCATCATTCTATTTCAATTTTTAGAACATCTATCTGCAATCATAATTATGATGCACTGTGTTAAAATAGAAAATATATGTAACGTCCCGTAGGAGCAGCAAATTCAGTGGTGTTGGTGAGGGTGTGTCATGGAAGTAATCACAAAGCAGGTGACTCTTGATTAGGGTCCTGAAGGATTAGTGTGCCCTCTCTGTGTCCAGTAGTGGTCTGGAGGGGTCAGGACGCCTGCCTTTCAATTTGAGGGAACAGAGGGTTTGAGGTCCTCTCTCTTCTATTGCTCTAGTACACTGCAGAGCAGCTAATAAAATACTGGGTTTACAGTTGACGTTTAAATCGCTGATTGATCATCAAGATTGGCATGTATCATTGGAAATGAAAATCGGAGGAGTCTTATGCTTTTTAGGTTTTTCTTTTTTTTTTCCTTTGTCTCAAAAGTATGTAGTACTTTACTGAGTGGTTGGGAATAAAGTTTGCAGTATTCAGTGTATTCAGTTTTAGTACCTAAATAGAATTAAACTGTTGCTGTAAACTGGAATAACACTTTGTTACTGACGAGTTTTAGGATGCATCAGTTCATCAATTACCTGTTTGGGAAGATTGTAGTTAATGATTTTAAGAATGTGGCTATAAACCTCCAATTGACTCAAGAAAAGCAAATAAGTCAAGATTGACAAATGTATAGGCTCTTCATCTTATTGTGTGTGTGTGGTTTTTTTTTCCTTTTAGTTACTTGTCAAGGTATAAAGAACTCTATCACTGTTAAGACAGTAAACTTCACGGGGTATAATCTGACATGGCAGGGAACAGATCACATGGTCAAGATCTTAAAGGTGATTTTATGTTTAAACTTTCATGAAAACATATGTGATTGAAGCACACTAACATATTGATACAGATGGCAGTTAATTTTTGTCTTTTCATACATGTGAGTGCAGCTTTTTTGTAGAAAGAATATGACCAAGTGGTGATGTGAATTGCTGTTGCATAAACTATAGTGTTGAATCCCCAGTGTTTGCACTTGAGTTTAATAACTCTGTGGTTTCCTATCTTCTTCCTGAGACACTTAATCTCAGGTCCATCCTCGTTACACAGAGTTGTAAATTAGAGAACGATTAATATCACCATTTAAAGAAGTGAGACTGAAATCTCAACCATCCTGAACATAGGAACTGAAGGGGCCTCTCAGCAGTTCAGAGAGTTATTACCAAGCCAGTCGGCTTAATGCTGTTCAGTTTTCTCCAAAGCAGAGCCTTCCAGGTCCTTCTTTTGAGCTTATTTATTTTTATACACAATTCTGTATGGATACTGTACATAATTCTAAATAGTTGTATTAAGTGGGTTTAACTGGTCATGTATTTACATGAAGATCTAACTTCGTTTTGTTGATATCTTTTTAGGGGCTTTCCATTCATCAAAGCTTGTGATGTAGGTAATCAGTTGCTGGTGTGTAGCTATCATATTTATGATATATAGGGCTTGAATTGGGAAAGGTGTATGGTCATTATTTTTGCTTTTTAAACTGACAGAGCCTTACAAGAAGCATTTCCCTCTCTGAAATAAATCCATGTAAAACATGTTTGGTCGCTCTCCCAATGCAACTGTGTAGTTGTGTGGATTTGGCACACAGCAGGCAGCCTTGTGGTTATGTCTGTAAACAAGGAAGCCTGTTTTCCAGTCCGCAAATCAGCTGTTACCCAGTGAAGTGAACTTGACTGCCATTTCTGACTCCTCACATGGAGCTGTTATACTCAAGAATGTTCACATGTTTTCAAGAAACGTTGTTTGCGGGCTATATGTACAAAGTCCTGATCTGAAAGCCAGTATAAAGCAGCATCTCCCAAACCTCTGCTCTCTCACCAAGGCCACACACATTCCCTCGCTTATGGCCTCGTGGCAAGCTAATACTGTCAGTATCAGATTCTCCTTCCCAGTGGTCTTGGGAGACTGCATAGTTGCTCTGTGAAAGGCACCACTGCTGAGGTTGAGAGAAGAGCATCTTGGGTGTCAGTCCTGGCCTTGCATTCCCAGAGAGAGGCGTGTGCACCTCGTTCTCCTGTTAGGGTTTTCCTATGCTGCAGGGTTTGCTGCTTGTTGTCAAAATGATGTCCTAGTGAACTGTTTTCTGCGTGGTTATATAATCCCAGCACACTTTTTTTTTTTTTTTTTTTTTTTGTCGTACATGGGCCTCTCACTGTTGTGGCCTCTCCCATTGCGGAGCACAGGCTTTGGACACGCAGGTTCAGTGGCCATGGCTCACGGCCCGGCCGCTCCTCAGCATGTGGGATCTACCTGGACCAGGCCACGAACCCGTGTCCCCTGCATCGGAAGGTGGACTCTCAACCACTGCGCCACCAGGGAAGCCCCCTGCACACTTCTTTATGATCTGTAGACTTTTATGGGGTTGTGGCCAGGTCAGGTTTTAAATGTTTGGAAATGTCCTATTGAACAACATTGCAGTGGCAGTGAAGCTTGATGGGAGAATTGTATTACTGTTGCCCTAGTTTTGGCTTGAGGGTGGTGAGAAGTTGAAATTTTTGATGGGTCAGTTTTAGTTGTGTATGTGTATGTGATTTATTTTTTCAAATTCTAATGTCTATTATTCACAGCTTAGATATGTTGACTTTCTGATTATTCATTAGTCCCTTTGCTGATGTATTTTCCTCTGAAAAACTACATTTTCTTCCAGACTGTTTTTGTCTGATGGTGAAGAATAAATTTTTCATTTGCAGTATAAAGTTGATTTGAGAAAAAATGTTTACCTTGGATCTTCACTTGGCTTCTGTGAAAGAAACTTAATAAAATAATATGGGAAATTCCTATTACTAATCCTAACCTTTTACAACAGAGGTCTGTACAGTAACATAGCAAAAATAAGTTCCTGTAATTTTACTTAGCCATTGCCTGTCTTAGACTAAGGAGCAGTGAGAGACATTTATAAAGAATGATACCTCAGATCACTTTTGTTACATGTCCTCTAATATTTGGATACTTGGTATCTGGCTTGTGTTGTCTTTTATACAATCTTGTTTTCTTTCTTTGCACTTTAGTGTAACAACTCTGTGATTTCTTATCTTCTGCCTCAGACACTCAGGTCCATCAGAATTTCCTATGACTGTGACTGTAGAGAGTCCTTCCTCCTCAGAAGTGGAAGAGGCTGATGATTCCTCAGAACGTGTTCAGGAAGAGCCAGAGAAAATCCGTTTGAAACAAGAAGCAGTGCAGGTACAAAGTTATCACTTTAAAGCTATAGAGAAGATTATTTTTCAAATGGAAGCCTGATTGCAACACGGCACAGCTTGTGTGAGGGTTCTGTTTTCTCCTCCCATCTGCATTGTATCCCCTTGAATGGTTCCTTAAGCTTAGACCAAGGTGAATGGTGGACATTTGAACTCTAAGAAATAAAAATCAAAACATGTTGTTAGTAATATATTTTCCTTTCCTTAGAACCTTAGTATATTAGATGTAGGGAGAACCTTAGTGATCATAAGATAAGGAAATTGAGTTGTGAATGAATACAGTCAGCTGCTTCAGTGATCTTGTTTAAAGATGAGAAAACTGACAGTTCTATTTGAACTCTCTTTTTATAAGAGGAAAATATGCCCTCATTTTAAATAAAAGTAAAGTTGAAAAATGTTTTGATGTTGATATTCTCCTTTCCTAAAATCAAAAATATCAAGAAGCTACATTCTGTTACCAAATAAACCTGACCTCTAATGTCATTGCATACTTTTGTTTGTATGGACAGAAAAGAAAAATTGATTTTCATAAGAAATTTTTGCACCTCAAAAATAATATATTTATTTTATTTCAACTTCAGTGCAGAGCTGAACACTTCTAGTAAATAAAGGAACACCATTTGTGGGGACCTTGTCTTTGTGCTATGAAGTCCATGTTTAATTTTTAAAAATTATTTAAATTTAATTACTTAAATTTAAAAATTATATAATGTGATTTTCTTTTCATATGAAACATGAAGCTTGACAGGTTTCAGAACTAATTATCCCATTATTGTAGGACTATGGGAATTACTGTTTGATTTTCAAAAGAGAAAGTTAGATTTTTATTTTTTTAATGAAAATTAATGGTAATATAGAGAAATTTTAAGAAAAGACCTTAGAAATTATGAGTTAGAGTAGGAGAAATCTATAGTTCATGTAGAGTTACCCCTTTCATTTTATAAATGAGCACCTACAATTTGTAGCACGTAAGTGGTTTATTAATAAATGGCAGAGTACGACAAGACCCTAGTGCATCTAACCCGCATTCCTTGTCATTTTAGATGTGGTGTATTCATTTCCTTCACGAGTAGACCAGGAGATTGTATTTCTAAAAGCAATGATAGACACTGGGGAAGACCAAGAAGTTTAAACACTGGGACCACAGAGTAGCAGATTCAGAATGCATGAGAACCCTTTTATCTCTTCTCCATTTTGACAAGACACTACAATGATGGTATCAAAGTGTTTAAGTATATAAACCCACAACAATCAAGAGATTTCAACATAGTTTTGAAAGACAGAAGACAGGTGGAAAAGTGTGAGACCGAAGCAGTAGAACAGAGGAAAGGCATCACCTAGAATATGCACAGGGACCACCTGCAAGTGAGGAGGATTCTGACCCCACCCGCAGAAGTAGCTCTGTGCTTTGATGCGCATGTAGGAGAGAGGGTGGAGTTAGTTAAAAGTGTGACTGAAATAGGGGAGCTCATTGAAGGGTTGTGTGTGGAGGATTGGACTCCCAGCCCCACCCTCATGCTACTGAAATGATATGATTTCATTTTGAAAACAGTGAAACTGGTGAGAACTAGGGCAGCTAGTGTGAGCTTTTACACCCTAGAAAATTGTGTTTGGGGGAGATCCTGTTACAGTTACTGCCCGCTTCTTCCTGCATAAGAAGCCAATCAATCATTGACTTCAGGGAGCTTTCTGCACTCATTCTTAAATAGAAAATAACTGTCATTTGCCTGATAGTTGAGTAAAGCTTACAACATGAGAGAGGGGGAAAGAGTGAAAACATATCCTAGTAGGACCAGGGACAATTTAGGGAACAGAATAATTTAAGGAAAAACCTTAAGTAATATCCTGAGAGAGGTTTAAAAAGAGCTAGCCACTATAAAATAAGACTAGGGAGTTAATTAAAAAGAGAATGGTCAGAAAGCAAGAGAGATCTCCTGGACATGAAAATATGGTTGCTGAAATAAATTCAGTAGGAATTTAAAAAATTTCTCAGTATATAAAAAAGAAAGACACAATGGAAAATGTGATAGAAATATGTTAGAGAGGTTGCATCTGGGAGATCCCACATGTTACTATTAGAAACTCCAGACCCAGAAAAAAAATGGAGGGAAGCTGTCAAAGGGCAACAAAATTCCCCACAGCTGAAAGTAGACATCAGGCCTCAGATTGAAAATAGTTATGCAAGATGAGCAAGAATAGACTCATACCTAGGCACCCTTCATTGTGAATCTTTACTGAAAAAATAAATTAAAATAGAATAAAATACTGAGAGGATACATCCATTCCAGAGAGAAAAATACAGGTCACCTAAAAAAAAAGTTAAAATCTGACTTTATCATACTTGTCATGAGCACCATGGATCCTGGAAGGCATTAGAAAGATATCTCCAAAGTTTTTCAGGCACATAATTTTCACCCTAGGGGTTTGTATCCAGCCAAACTATGAGTCATAAGTGGAGGCTGAAGAAGATATTTTGTACACAAAGAAATTTGAAACATTGACCTCCTGTGCTACACCTTAAGCTATTTATAGAAATAATCCAGCAAAATGAGGCAATAAACCAAGAAGGAAGGTAATAGGGGATTCAGTGCAGATTGCAGCTAGTCTAGAGTGGAGAGGCTTCTATTGATTGTGTGATTGAGAGCTTAGAAACACCTTGAGGCATATTGTACTTACTAGGTATTAGGCACTGTTGGAAGGGAGGAGGGAGAGGAAGAGGAGAAGGAACTTGAACTCCAGAGGAGAAAGGGCTATACGGACATAAACCTGAAGCCAACTAAACTCTGGTTGATTTTTAACCTACTATTGGTGAGGAAGGGAAGAATCCACTTAAACTTGACACTATAGATGTGCCCCTTTTCAGTGACACACAGGGGTAATGACCACCTATCTAATTTGTTGTCCAAACCAGAACTTGTCCATACTCCTTACACTTCAATAGTGTAAGGAGGCGCTCTAATGCTATAACATCAGGACAACAGGTATAAACTGGAACAGCCCAAGGTGGTTTGGGGTATGTGGTCACCCTGCACAAGGGCAGTGACACTGGCACAGTACGGAACGAGGTGTAGTCTATACACAGAGACACAGTACATCTGCAGTGGGCAATATTAATTTCATTGTAATAATGGCAATGCTGTCTTGGTTTGCAGCTTTTATTGTCAACTTGCATGTAATCACAAATAACTAACATAAACTATACTTAGTATGTTTTAGTATTAACTTGGTATGTACTGAAATGTATTGTGTACTAGTATATACTTAATATATATTAGGCTCTCAGTGTTTTTGCATATATTAACTCATTTAATCCTCTGGTGCTAATATCATTCCCACTTTTGAGAACAGGAAGCTAAGACAGGGAAGGAAGCTTGCCCAGGCTGTACCTAATTTAAGGTTGGATCGAGGCTTTGAGTTTAGGCTCTCTGCCTGTTCTCTTAAACCTTACTCCATACTGACTCTCAAATAACAGAAGACTTAACTGCACATAGAACAGAATATAAATTTCAACTTTGACAACGTAAAAGCTAGGTTTGGAAGGTAGACAGGAAGTAGGAAAAAGAGAAGATGGTATGAATGTCCTCATTTTACAAAGCGTGACGTTGAGAGAGTTTCTAGTTGATCAACAATGTAGGTTTTTAGGTATATCACTACAAGTCAAAGAGATCATGAGCAGTGGAATAACTCATGATGGCATAACTTTACTGAGTAGTGTGGACATAGGAAAGAGTGTAAAGGAACTAAACCCTTACTTTTTAGTAAGTTAGAAAATGAACAGATAATGCCTCCAATTTAGTGACATAATAGTCATGTAAGAATATTACTTGGAAACGGAGAAGAATTCAAAATAACAACAGTTGGACCTCCCTGGTGGCACAGTGGTTAAGAAACTGCCTGCCGAGGCAGGGGACATGTGTTCGAGCCTTGGTCCGGAAAGATCCCACATGCTGCGGAGCAGCGAAGCCCATGCGCCAGAACTATGGAGCCCACGCTCTAGAGCCTGCGAACCACAACTACTGAGTCCATGTGCCACAACTACTGAAGCCCGCGCGCCTAGATCCTGTGCTCCGTAACGAGAAGCCACCGCAATGAAGAGTAGCACCCGCTCGCCGCAACTAGAGAAAGCCTGCACGCAACAGTGAAGACCCAACACAGCCAAAAATAAAAAAATAATTTAAAAATAATAAAAAATAACTATAGTTGATGTAAACCTCATAAAAAAGGAAATCCAAACAGCCAGTAAACACAGAAAAGCGTACGACTTCATTAAGTAATAAGAGACAAGTGAGTCAAAACCAAGGAAACTACATGCCAATGAGCTGGACAAATACACAAAGTCTGATAGTATCAGGTATTGTGGACCTGGAGTACTATGGGAATCTTCTACCCTGCTTACACTGGAGTACAAATCGACACAACTACTTTGGAAAGCATTTAGCCTCTCCATCAACTGAAGGTATATAAAGAGCCTGTGAGCCTGCAGCCCTCACCCCTGCCCTGTGTAAATGCACCAGAATAACCGGTACAGCAGGATTCCTGTCCATGATTTGCATTAGCACAAACTGAAAACAAACCAAATGTCCTTAAGAGTCAAAAATTAAAGGTGATACAAATAGATGGAGAGATATACCATTTTCTTGGATTGGAAGAATCAACACTGTGAAAATGACTCTACTACCCAAAGCAATCTACAGATTCAGTGCAATCCCTATCAAACTACCACTGGCATTTTTCACAGACCTAGAACAAAAAAATTCACAATTTGTATGGAAACACAAGAGACCCCAAATAGCCAAGTCAATCTTGAGAACGAAAAACAGAGCTGGAGGAATCAGGCTGCCTGACTTCAGACTATACTACAAAGCTACAGTAATCAAGACAGTATTGTACTGGCACAAGAACAGAAAGATAGATCAATGGTACAGGATAGAAAGCCCAGAGATAAACCCACACACATATGGTCACCTTATCTTTGATAAAGGAGGCAGGAATGTACAGTGGAGAAAGGACAGCCTCTTCAATAAGTGGTGCTGGGAAAACTGGACAGGGACATGCATGTGAAAGTATGAGATTAGATCACTCCCTAACACCATACACAAAAATAAGCTCAAAATGGATTAAAGACCTAAATGTAAGGCCAGACACTATCAAACTCTTAGAGGAAAACATAGGCAGAACACTCTGACACAAATCACAGCAAGATCCTTTTGGACCCACCTCCTAGAGAAATGGAAATCAAAACAAAGATAAACAAATGGGACCTAATGAAACTTCAAAGCTTTTGTACAGCAAAGGAAACCATAAATAAGACCAAAAGACAGCCCTCAGAATGGGAGAAAATATTTGCAAATGAAGCAACTGACAAAGGATTCATATCCAAAATTTACAAGCAGCTCATGCAGCTCAATAACAGAAAACAAACAACCCAATCAAAAAATGGGCAGAAGACCTAAATAGACATTTCTCCAAAGAAGATATACAGATGGTCAACAAACACATGAAAGAATGCTCAACCTCATTAATCATTAGAGAAATGCAAATCAAAGCTACAATGAGATATCATCTCACACTGGTCAGAATTGCCATCATCAAAAAATCTAGAAAGAATAAATGCTGGAGAGGGTGTGGAGAAAAGGGAACACTCTTGCACTGCTGGTGGGAATGTGAATTGGTACAGCCACTATGGAGAACAGTATGGAGGTTCCTTAAAAAACTACAAATAGAACTACCATATGACCCATCAATCCCACTACTGGGCATATACCATAAACCATAATTCAAAAAAACATAAGTTCAAAACGAGTCATGTACCAAAATGTTCATTGCAGCTGTATTTACAATAGCCAGCAGATGGAAACACCCTAAGTGTCCATCATCGGATGAATGGATAAAGAAGATGTGGCACGTATATACAATGGAATATTACTCAGCCATAAAAAGAAACGAAATTGAGTTATTTGTAGTGAGGTGGATGGACCTAGAGTGTGTCATACAGAGTGAAGTAAGTCAGAAAGAGAAAGACAAATACCATATGCTAACACATATATATGGAATCTAAGATAAAAAATGTCATGAAGAACCTAGGGGTAAGACAGGAATAAAGACACAGACCTACTAGAGAATGGACTTGAGGATATGGGGAGGGGGAAGGGTAAGCCATGACAAAGTGAGAGAGTGGCATGGACATATATACATTACCAAACGTAAAATAGATAGCTAGTGGGAAACAGCCTCATAGCACAGGGAGATCAGCTCAGTGCTTTGTGACCACCTAGAGGGGTGGGATAGGGAGGGTGGGAGGGAGGGAGACGCAAGAAGGAAGAGATATGAGAACATATGTATATGTATAACTGATTCACTTTGTTATAAAGCAGAAACTAACACCAAATTGTAAAGCAATTATATTCCAATAAAGATGTAAAAAAAAAGTGTAGGCTGTTTTTATTAGTGGATGCAAGCTAGTGATGCTGTAAAAGCTTTCAGCAAGTATGTATTTCTTTCTTATATAAAGAACTGCCATTAAGGCTGCCCTAATATTTTTTAGGTTACATTTACCTATAGATTACTTACAGGTTCCAATCTACAGTGGAAATAACTTTTTTTTTTTTTACTAGTTTTGGAAAGATGTTTTTATACCAGTTCCGTAGAAGACTGCTGTGTGACCCACACTAGTAAAATATACCTTCAGGTGCCTCCTCTGTCTCTAGGCAACAGCAGTGTAAAATATGTAAACAAGTGAGTGTCCTTGTTTGCTAAAATGTAATCTGTTGATCATGTTGTATTATTGCTCTTCCCCAAATTCTCTCTCCCCATCAGGTAACATTCCTTTTTATTAGGAAGAGGAAGTTCCTTAACATATTCTTTCGACAGCATAATTTACCCAGATGATGGTCATTATGATGATGCTTCATTTTTTTTGATTTATTGTATTTTTTTGATGATGCTTTAGATTCATTTAAAGTCCACCATTCAGAGAGGAAGAATGGCTGGCCTACATTAGTTCTCATACTTACTAAAAATTGCTGCATTCCCATTTGTGAGTTTGTTGAACGACTGGGTAGCATACCTCTTTATAAAGATAAAATGGAGAGTAATAAATGAAAACACTCCCTAGCTATACTATTGATTTAATTGTTTGTGAAAATAACCTCATATTGGACTTGTATTTTCCTCTTAGAAAATGGGCAAAGTGCTAATATATTTAGTTTAACTGGACCAAGTACATGTCTTATTTAACTTTGATTCCCCAGGACCAACTCATTTATTAAGAATAAATGCTTGGGACTTCCCTGGTGGTGCTGTGGTTAAGAATCCACCTGCCAACGCAGGGACACGGGTTTGAGCCCTGGTCTGGCAAGATCCCACATGCCGCGGAGCAGCTAAGCCTGGCCGCCACACTACTGAGCCTGCCCTCTAGAGCCCGTGAGTCACAATTACTGAAGCTCACACACCTTAGAGACCCTGCACCACAACTACTGAACCCACATGCCACAACTACTGAAACCCATGCTCTCTAGGGCCCACGTGCTGAAACTACTGAAGCCCACATGCATAGAGCCCCTGCTCTGCAACGAGAAGCCACCACAATGAGAAGCCTGCACACCGCAATGAAGAGTAGCCCCCACTAGCCACCACTAGAGAAAGCCCATGCGCAACAGTGAACACCCAACGCAGCCAATAAATAAATAAAATAAAATAAAATAAAATAAAATAAAATTAGAATAAACAGTCGAGAATATTGGACTTTATTTAAAACAAAAAAGAGTAAATGCTTGTTGAATCGAATTAATCAGCCAAACAGTAGACAAATTAAAGTTCTGGTTAATAAAATGGGCCAGACTGAAATACTATTCTTGTTGAGAAGCTTACTTTAATCACCTTCTTATTTCCCAGCCTTATATAATCAGGTATTGAAGTGATGGAATATTTCTCATATTGAGAAAATAATAGTTTTGTATTATGCTGAATCTGCCTGGGAATAAAATAGACAGCTTATCAAATTCAGTGGAGGTGTCATGAGAATTGATACCTAAGGGTTGTTGTGGGAACACATTTAAATTTTAAAAATATGCAAGATTTTTGATATTGTCTCATGTCCACTATTGTTTGGGAATAATGCAGTTTCAATTTATAGAATTGCATCATGTATTTTAGGGCTGGAGAGAAACTTGATAAGTCCTGCATTGAACCTAAAGAGGAATGCATTGCAATAAGGTGCTCATTCAAAAAATCAAATAATGATGTGAATAATGTTGATCATCTCTACTGGAGGAAAAACATGCTACACATTAAACACATTACTTATTATATATTTATTTAACAATCTTGGACTTTATTAATACAATGTTTTGTAGTATGTATGCCTTATTTTATTTCTTATAGTTAAATGTCTGAATTCTGAGAAATTTCAGCATGCTTTGGTGAGAGGAACAGTCATCTTACTTTCAAAAAGATGCAGGCACAGACTGTTTTTGACCAAAAGGTGTATTACTGACCAAAATTCAGCCATCTACTCTGGAAAATAAATGAAGAATTCTGCTGCTGGTGAGATGAATACATAGGTAGAGGGAGGTGAAGAATATAAACTACTTAGCAGCCTTAAACTTTCTCTTGACTTTGATACAAGTGCTGGAGAAACATCAGTGTTATCATTCCCAGAAGCCAGTCATTTAGAAATGGAAATTAGAATAGATGGAAAAATACAGTGTTGGGAGTTACCTATCAGGAAACCAAATGGATGTGTGTGGTATCTACCCACTGTCATGGTGAGGGCCCTGCATTACACTTACTGTCTAAAGCTTACTGTGCTGAAACCTTCACAGCAAAGGTTCCAGTTTCTCATAATGACCTCTAAGTGAAAGTGAATGAGGTTTAGCTACCAGGTATGTGCTTCTGGAACAACACACGAAGGGCCCCCTTTTTTTTTTTTTACTTTATTTTTATATTACTTTATTTTTTGGCTGCGTTGGGACTTTGTTGCCGCATGCGGGCTTTCTCTAGTTGCGGCAAGTGGGGGCTATTCTTCATTGTGGTGCATGGGCTTTTCATTTCGGTGGCTTCTCTTGTTGCGGAGCACGGGCTCTAGGTGCACAGGCTTCAGTAGTTGTGGCTTGCGGGCTCTAGAGCACAGGCTCAGTAGTGTGGCACATGGGCTTAGTTGCTCCGCGGCATGTGGGATCTTCCCAGACCAAGGTACAAACCCGTGTCCCCTGCATTGGCAGACGGATTTTTAACCGCTGCGCCACCAGAGGAGGCCACGGTGGGACCTTTTAACGTTGTTTCCAAAGCTATTTTCTTTGGAATACTGTTCTGTGAGATTTGGTAGAAAAAGAATCCCATGATCAGAATGTTTGGGAAACACTGAATATTTTATCCCCATGGTATACATTCAAAATGTATATTTTTTACATCAGACATAAAATTCCTAGAATAAAAACTGAAAAAACAAAACAAAAAATCCTGCTAATTCGATTAATACAAGTTTTCCACTGAACACTTGTGAATGTTTTTGAGGCACTGGCTGATACTGAACACAGTCTTGGGAAGGCTGATCTAAGGAATTAAAATTCTGTAAATTATGAGGAAAACACTTTTAGGTGAGAAGAGATGCATATGGTAGCAGGCTTCAGTATTCTGTATTTCCATTCGGGAAATTGTTCTTATTTGATCCCTTCCACCCTTGATCCTTTTTCCGTGCAGTGGACTCTGTAGTAGGGATAAAGGGGAAAATGTCATTTAGTACCCTAGAAGAGCTATTTACTCTACTGTAAATACAGTGGAGGCTGGTAAAAGTGTGTTTATAATAAGACATATTAGCTTAGGTTCTCTTGGTAGCAAATAACAAAAAGTAAATCAAAGTTGGATATATGAAACCCAAGGGCAGAAATAGAGCCAGGCTCAGGAAAGGTCTAGGAAGCAGCTATATCATTTCCAGTAATGTGATCGCTGAACTGCTTTTGAACAAAGGGCGTCTTCCTAATGAACTTCAAAATGAACTCTGCTGCTGGTTGGAATTAAAAATATATATATATATATGTATATACATATATATATACACACACACACAAGCATGCATATATACATAAGATACAAAGAAAGAAAACATATATAAGTGGATGTTTTGTTATTACAACATGCATTCCAGGCATTGGTGACCATGGGAAGTCACCCCCGTGTTTCTGAGCAAGACAGCCTAACACTCATTTTTCCATTATCAGTGTTGCCCAGAGTGAACTTGTCAAAGAGATACTCCACCATTCAGACTTCCAAACCCCTCCACCCCCCATCTTGCTACTCATACTTAACCATTAGTATTTGCATAATTAATGCACATAAACATTTCAGGTGAAACTGAAGACACCCTTTGTTTTAATCCCTGCCCAATCCCATTCCCTCCACTTGTTCCCCAGAGGCAACTGCAGTCATGATTTTCAGGCTATGGTTCTATACTTTCACTATGCACATGCACCCACATTCACCAGCGACCCCTACCTCACCCCACCCCACCCCAGTCTACCCCGCATATACCTACATTATTTATAAGGGGAAGACTGATTTTGTGTTTTCCAGGGCCCCATGGAACACCTTCTCCCTCCCACTGTGGAGATCCTGAGCTGCATATGGTTGGGGTATGGCGGTGTTCAGAAACTCCTGGATACCTGTTTTAAAACTTAAAAATGAGAGATTTGCCCACATGAATCAACCAGAGACCTTTATTTATTTATGAACCAATAACTTTATTGGAAGAAACGGAAAAACTGGAAGAACAAAACTTAAGTGATAAAGTCCAGGAAAAGAGTCCTGCACTTGTTGCAAAAAAAACAAAAAACCCAAAACTTAAGTGAACTTCTTCTGCAAGGGCACTATTGCCGTCTGCATGGCAGGCACGGTGACCAGGGCTCTGGTCTCCCCGTGGCTCTGGGGAGGTCCAGTCCAGGCTCAGTTCTTCTTGTCGCTGTCGCCCAGGGTGAGCTTGTCAAAGAGGTACCCTGCCAGGTCGACGTCCTGGGCCCCCATCGTGCTCAGGGTGGTGACATGACCCTCCAGCTCTCTGATGAACGCCACCTACTGGCTGAGGTAGTGAGTTGCCAGGAAGTGGCGCAGGTGGGGGTCGCACTTGTCGGTGGCCAGCTGGTGCAGTGGAGCAGGCTCCGGGTCACTTGCTTCTCCAGGAACAAGGCGCACTTCATGGCCCTGAGGCCGCTCTTGCACTCGTCACTGAGTGGCTTCCTGATGTCTTGGAAGTTGAGGCGGCCCCCGCGCTGGTTCTGCAGGTGCTTCAGGCCCTGGGCCCGCCGGCTGTGCTCGTGGGAGCGGCGCAGGAAGAACCGGCTGAAGTGCTTCAAGGCCACGTCGTCGCGGTCGAGGTAAAAGGCCGCAGCCAGGCCCACGAAAGAGGCGTGGAGCTCCAGGGTGAAATGGCTGTTGACGGCGGCCTCGCACCTGCAAGGGCGGCATGCTTAGCGTGGCGGGCGTGAAGGCCAAGGTGAAGGCGAAGCCGCGGGGCCTGTGGTGGCTGCCTCGGACGGAGCCCCTTTCAGGTTATTTACCAATTTCCTTCCTCTTGGGTAAGTGCAGACTTCTCTTTTCTTTGTCAGAAAACAAAAGGCTTAGATGCATTCTTAGAGCAAATAACTTAACTGTGGGGATGTATTTATCCCCTCCAACCTCATTTGTTCTTTCACTGCCACTCAGCAAGCATTTTTTTAACTCCTCAGTTATGTTGTATGGAATGAGCCACAGTGGTAGGAAATACCATTGATCTCAAATTATCATTCATTCATTCATTCAATAAATATTTATTGATTACTTAATATGGCCCAGGCACTGGTATGGGATTTGGGCATATATTAGTAACAAAGAGAGACAAAGTCTATTCCCATGAGGTTTGTATTCTAGTGGAGAAGCAGACCAAAACAGACCAAAACAGAAAACTACTGTTTTTCTCCCTTTATTGTCTCAAGTAAATACGTATAAGTTATTACACATGTATATGATATTAAAAAGTCAATATTTTCTTAGAAGTTAAGGATGTTATAGTGGAAGACATAAGACCAATCTAGGTATTTATAATTAATTAATTCAACATTAATTCAACAGCCATTTATATACAGTACTCCAAATATGTGTCACTGTTTGACTCTGGAGATACACAGAAGAATCAAACATGGTCTCTGTTCTCAAGGTACAAGAAAGAGTGATGGACTGTTTTAAGTGCTCTCAATGGTTTTAAAGCTTTTGGATAAAAGAGCTGTTTTCACTTAAAGTTTTATTACCATGGCTTTGACTAATGTACTTTTTTCTCTTTGAAAGCTCATGCTATGCTATAATCATTGTTTATGAAGGAAGCAAAGGATCAAATATCAACTGTCACATTGTAAACTTATCTAAGCAATTTTAGAGGCATTTAATTGTTGAGTCTGTAAAGAAATAGAATAATAAGAATGTCTATTTGATAAGTTGATTTTAATGATAGGATCATACATTAGAGATGGAAAAGAACTACATCATCAGTTTCTCAGTGAGATAAAATTGTATTCTATGTTTGCTTAACACCAGTGTTTAGTCTTAATATAATTGCAGTCTTTCAAAAATTTCCTTGGAAGAATCCATTGTAGACTTCACTGGAAGAATCTATTTAAATAGAAGAAATCTTGATTTTGTAGAACATTTTCTCATTATGTTCCAAGATTATTTAATAATTAATTTATCTGGACAACTTTACTCTTCAAATATTAAAATAATACTATTGAATGGTTATATGTGTACTAACGGGGTGATAATGGTGTTTCTCAGATGTTTTATCCCTCATCATTACTTCCTAGGTTAGAAGATAATGTTAAAATACATGTTATAACTAAGAGAAACCTAAGGTTTAAAATCTAACTTTTTTAAGGAAAATGAATAAACTAGCATGAACTGGAACCTCAAATTTCCATGAAGGAAATATACATATATATAAACAAAAACATTGCATCCAGTTTTTCTTTAATGAGGAATGTAAAGCTAAATACAAACACAGAATGAGAAAACTTCAGAGCAGATCATGTTTTTAGAAAAATTTTAAATTTTATTTTTTAAATTTATTTATTTTATTTTTAATTTTTGGCTGCATTGGGTCTTTGTTGGATGCGGGCTTTCTCTAGCTGCAGCAAGTGGGGGCTACTCTTTGTTGCAGTGCATGGGTGTCTCATTGCGGTGGCCTCTCTTGTTACGGAGCACGGGCTCTAGGTGCTCGGGCTTCAGTCGTTGTGGCATGCCGGCTCAGTAGTTGTGGCATGTGGGCTTAGTTGCTCTGTGGCATGTGGGATCTTCCAGAACCAGGGCTGGAACTCATGTTCCCTGCATTGGCAGGCGTTTTCTTAACCATTGTGCCACCAGGGAAGCCCCCAAATTTTAAAAATTTTGACAATCAAATTTTATAGTTTATAACTTGGTATGTGCTAAGATAATGTCTTTTAAAATATCAGTATAGGACTATAAGATGAAGGTTTCTTTGAAATATTTGTGGTCAGTGTTGGTATTATGTTAGGATTCTCCAGAAAAACAGAACCAATAGAAGATATATTTGTATATTATATAAAATAAGGAATTAGCTCACGTGATTATGGAGGCTGACAAGTCTCAAAATCTGCAGTTGCCATACTTGAGACCCAGGAGAGTCCATGGTGTAGGTCCAGTCCAAAGGCCAGGAGGCTCAAGACCCAGGAAATTCAAGTTGAAGGCCGGAAAAAACCATGTTCCTGCTCCAAGGCAGTCAGGCAAGAGGAGTTCCCGCTTACTCAGAGGAAGGTCAGCATTTTTATTTTATTCAGGCCTTCAAATGATTGGATGAGGCTCATCGACTTTAAGGAAAGCAATCTGCTTTACTTAGTCTAGTATTTCAAATGTTAATCTCATGGAAAAACACCCTTTCAGGCACAAACAATAATATTTGACTAAATATCTGGGTACCCACTGGCCCTTTGAAGTTGACATATAAAAATTAGCTATCACAGTATTATTCATGATAAATGCAGAGTCAACTAAGAAAAATTCTCATGCTATAATCTGCAAAAACTGTTTTGACTTTCAGTTCCCTTCATTAATTTAAAAATGTTACAGAACTAATAGTTACACAACTGATATTAGACAATAAGTTCTGACTCCATGTCAATGATTAGCTCTCATTCATTCATTCAGCATATTTCTATTGAACACCTATTATATGACAGGTATTTTATAGGTACTAACATAAAACTTGTTCTATAAGCTCTTCATATTTGTATTTCTTTTGTAGCTAAGTGCTAGTAAATGTTACATATAATTCCTTCTTTGAAAATTAATACATGAAGTAGGATCAATGGTATAATCTTAAGGAAGTAGACCATATGTAGCAGCAGTTGGTGGCTTATCTCACTCTCTGTGGTGTGTGTGTGTGTGTGTGTGTGTGTGTATACATATGTATAAATAAATCATTTAATGAGAAGTAGTGAAAAGTGATA
The DNA here is from genome assembly GCF_964165515.1 of Mesoplodon bidens. Classification (NCBI taxonomy): domain Eukaryota; kingdom Metazoa; phylum Chordata; class Mammalia; order Artiodactyla; family Ziphiidae; genus Mesoplodon; species Mesoplodon bidens. The sequence continues at coordinate 2,107,357 of NC_138168.1, forward strand.
CATCAATATTATATATCTCTGGGCTGTTCAATCTGCATTACCTCATTATTACAGGTACTGGATTAAATTTGATTATTATTACCCATATTTTACAGATAAAGAAATTGTGAATTAAAGTATGTAACATGATCAAACACAGAGCTTGTAAATAGCAGAGAGTGACAGTCTGAATTGGATTCCTCTCTAGGTAGTTTGGGAAGTTTGGCTGGACCATGAGCTCCTTTAGAACAAAGACTGTTCAACTTGTGATGCTAAATTTCACATAGTAGGGGCTCAAAAATATAAATTAAAATATTGAGTGGCCTATTAAAAGTTTGTCTCATTATTTCTCCAAATTAAACAAATGAGTGGGAGTAGATGTTGAATATATATTTAAACTCTATTTCCTTTAGAAGGAAAAAAATCAAAGACACACAATGGTGATAAATTACTATTATAATTTTACTTTAATATGCATAAACATAAAACCAGGCATAGAAATTGGTATGCTTTTATAACTGTAAACCAAACAATTTGTAAATATATGCAAATACAACTATAAAACTATTAAAATCAAAATTAAGAAATTCCAATTATGCATCAGATTATGCTTTTTGTCTTAAACACAGTCCCTTCTCACTGAGAACATACTAGTTGACCAGATGCAAGTTTCCTTTTGAGTGTGCCATGCCTGTGCCCCGATATCCATGAAACATCTCAGTTCTCTACCACCCTTTTTTACTGAAGACATGACATACTTTAGCTCATAAGATGATTCATAATGTACTTTTGCTTTCAGGTAGTGAAGGCATCATTCAAATATTGTCTGTCCATGTTCTTTTTTATTAGTTTGTGAAAAGTAATTCTGATGCAGTTTGTTGATTTCATGAAATACCACTAAAAGTCTCAGTAACGTCAATAACTGAAGAGGCTGTTCAAACTGGGAATTGAGGGGGAAGAGAACTACTGACAGAATTTTATGGGATGATACTCTTGCCTTTGAGTTTCATTCTATTAAACTATTTTTCACCTCCCAGTCATCACTTTAAAAGGAAATTTTAGTGTTTGCAGCTGGTAAAATGTGATTATAAGGGTGGACATGCGACAGTTGTCCTTTTTACACTAGAACATGCCAGCCTAGCAGCAGTCACACTCAGTGTGATTCAAAACACACACGCAGGCATGGACAGTGAGTTTATGCTGCTGCATTGAGCTATAGACAGATCACGATAATTCTGAAAATGCTTCCAGGAATTTTTCATTTGGATGTAAACACAAGAACAGATCCATGGAATTCACAAACACAGGTAGAGAACACTGAGTTAGAATGACATGGACACACCATATATCTAGTCAATAACTATTTAGGACCTAATATATTCCAGCTTTGTGTTAAATGCTGAATGATTGCAACAGGCGTTGACTTTAATCTCATGGGCCCTAGAGTCGGTTTCAGTTCACTATGTTCACTGACAGAATGTATATGTGATGAATGTAGAATTAGGTGCTAATGAGTTGATAATAGAATATGTACATATATTGAAATATTCATATATATTCAAGAATATTTTGTTTGAAATCTTTACTACTATTGTCACAGATACAGAAATTGCTACAGACGTTCTCATACCTTTTCCTACATAGCAGTTAGGTTTAGGGAAAATAATTTTGGTGGAATGGTGTTAGTCAACCTACAAATCCAAAATGTCTTGGTTGAAGGTGTAGATACTTTGTTTCACTAAAATCAAGTGTAAGTTTTTCCAAACAAGTTAGGAAAAAAATGCAAAATCCTTATAAAATGTTCCTTATGATTCCATACCTTACTATACTATTAACCCAATGTGTTAATAAGCTTATATTTAATGTAATCATTATTCTTCATAATTTGACATGAGTAATGTGCTCTCACATTTAAATTTTCTAAACTTTTTTTTTTTGTTTTTGCGGTACGCAGGCCTCTCACTGTTGTGGCCTCTCCCGCTGCAGAGCAGAGGCTCCGGACGCGCAGGCTCAGCAGCCATGGCTCAGGGCCCAGCCGCTCCGTGGCATGCGGGTTCCTCCCGGACTGGGGCACGAACCCGTGTCCCCCGCAACGGCAGGCGGACTCTCAACCACTGCCCCACCAGGGAAGCCCTAATTTTCTAAACTTTTATACCATATTCTCAATGACTTATTTGCTGAATTCCTTTTTTATAAAAATATGATACCTCAACCAACCACTGTTAAACTCAGCAAAAAGCACGGTTTCCAAAGTAAATGTTTTGTAAAGTGTTTCCTGTGTATTATTCACATTTATTACTTTTCCTCTGAGCTTTTTATATTTCAGTTCATACATGAAAAATAAACAATGTCCTTTTGACTTATTTTCTTGAAGTCTTTTGCCATTTTCCAAATATATCTGAATAGTTAAGGTCAGTTAAACCTATTTAAAGTTTCAAATTTCTAGGAAATATCTGATATTTAGTAACTTTCTGCCCAAATGATTTTAAATCTCATTTATTATAAAGTGAATTAAAAGATTGGCATATATTCTTTAAGTAGAAAGATTATCAACCTGCTTTTGCTAATGTAGATGGTGCTCTTAAATTCCGATTTCATACACGACAAACAACCCAGGATTAAAGGCTCGTTAATAATCTGCCAAATACCGTCAGCTGTATGACTCAATGCTCCATTAGTAATGTAATCCCTTGATTTTCTTCTGCCAGAAAAGTGATTCTTTGAAACCATTGGCAGTAATATGAATTTATACCTTGTGTGTGTGTGTGTGTGTGTGTGTATCTCTTGGAAGAGAGACTGAACACCAAGACAAAACCTTGCATTCCTTTACAGGACGTGCAATGCAGATCTATTGTGGAGTAACTGCTGGATCTGGGAAGGAAGGTGAGGCTAAAGGCAGCCCATTAGAAAGGGAAGTGGCTGTTGGAACTGGGAGTTGAGGGGAAGAGAACTACTGACAATTTTAAGGGATAACACTCTTGCCTTTGAGTGTCTGTCCGTGGCCTGGAGTGGAAGGGGGAAGCTGTATTAGAGCAGCTTCCGGTGGCGGGAATATTATTTTCTTATACATGCAGCTCTTGAAACATTGCTTAACATTCCTCAGATCTTAAGTGTCAAGGACAAAAAACAGTAATGATAACTGGAAATGTCAGTTCCACATCCACAATAATCTATTTACAATTGCTTCCCTCTTTCACGAGTTCTCTATCAATTATCCACGCTTTTATCCCCCCCCCAAATCATCACTTTTTCCTTAATCACATGTATTCCTCAGTTATGCTGTAGAGAACTGCAATTTTCCCTACGTGGCCCTTCCCCCTTAATCCTTTTTTTTATTTTCCATATTAACAATCCCTAATTTTTAGAAAAAAGACAATAGCATATAAATGAATCAAGGTGCAGAATTCCTCAAATTATAAAAATCAATTCCTGGAGCGTTATTGATTGGTAACTATATTGATCACATCAATGTAAGTATTTTAATCAGTCTGTCAACAGAGATTGCAGCTACAAGATAAAAAAAAGCATAATCAGTTTATTCAGTTGTTACAAATGTAGGAGGGGGAAATGGAAATAGGATTAACAAGATTTTATGCAGAACCAAGAGTCCACTTCCTTTTCTTTCCAGAGACACTATTCTATAAACCATGGTATTGCTTCTCCTAGCCAGACTATTAAGCATGTTTAGTTAGATTACATTTTGAATTATACCAGTTCATTGGAGTAAATGTCTCTATGGGACATTTGGGTTTATAAAACTCTGTTTCATAGCTGGATGATGTAGAGCATCCCTCAGACTGTCTTCTTGCAAAAGAATGCTGTTGCGTCAAATGAACAAGCGAAAACAGGTAATAATATGATATTAGAACCCTCTACAAAATAACACCTCAATTCACATTTTGTGATACGTTCAGTGACACCTTAGAAAACCATGTTGTGTGTATGTATGTATGGAGTGCACACATTTGTACGTAATACTGGGCTTTGATCACTAATGTTAATGTTCGCTAAAATTTGTACCTTAATGTGGATTGTAGTATGAATCTATATGTAGTAAATTATTATAAAGATAAATGATTATTAATATGGAATAGTATTCTGTATTTTATAATTAGGGTTAGAATGGTATAATTTAAAAATATTAATAATATTGAATATTTTTGCCTACCCTTCCAATATTGGACGTTAGTTAGGTAAAGCAGACACTATTGGAAACATGCATCTTAGCTGATTGTGTATGTATATACTCTGTCAATTTTTAATTTTTTAAAAAACACAAATATTGTATTAGAAGCCATGGAGTGTTAGAAGTCAGCGGTAGTGGAAAACTGAGGTTATTCATTATTTTGTGTTTTCATATCCACAATATGAAGTGATTTTGGAAGTTTTTTGCTAGCTACTAGAAAATAAGCTAAGATTTATGTTAGCTCTTTGAATGCATCTACCAAAGTTCCATCACTAGGAAAGTGAGGTCACCCTTCTTTGATTAAATCATCAAACATAACATAGTACCATTTACATGTCCTCAAAGTTTTATTACAACACAATAGCCAAGATTTTAGCTATTTACGAGGTCTTCTAACTATATACCAGGCAGTTTCATGTGTACATGGCATGAACTACCTTATAAAATAGAGCTGCCTCTTTTTATTTCCTAAATATTATAATCTATCTATATTAGTGAACTGGAGCTGTGGATCAGATGATACGATATGCATAACTGTGTGCACTGAGTGATTGGAATGCCACTTGTTATCTTTTTTCTGGAAATGTCTATATAAGAAAATAAAAGGTACTTTATAGAAATATGAAAAACATGGCACCCTGATATTGTTCATTCTTACCCTTTTTGGGAATTTGAATAAGTAATTTATTCTCCCTTAACCTCAAGTTCTCTATTTTAAAAAGTGACCTTGGACTAGATGCTGTTGCGGATACTGTGGTCAAATGATTTTATGCCCAGGGATTTCAGCCGTTGGCTGTGAATCAAAATCAGTTGAGGAAATTCTGATTCAGCAAGTTCGGGGTTGAACTCTGGCATATGTACAGTTGACCCTTGAACAACTTTGGGGTTAAGGGTGTGGACCCTCACACAGTCGAAAATACAGGAATTACTTTACAATCGGCCTTCCGTATCTATGGTTGAACATCTTCATATTCAGTCAACCCCAGACTGAGTAGTACTGTAGATTAAGTGAACCCACCCAGTTCAAGTCCGTGTGGTTCAAGGATCAACTGTACTTTTAAGAAGTGCCACAAGTGATTCTGATACTCAGCCCGGATATGGAATATTGATTCTATGCTATTTGGTGCAAAGAACAAAATGGGACTCTCTCAGTCTATATATTGATTATAACTTATCTAAATATCATACCTTACTAAGAAAAAATATCATTGGGTGTAGCAATGGTAAAATAGCTGCAGTGTATTTCATTATAAGAGAAGATGGTTACAGTGTTACTGGTAGAAAAATGATCAGAATAGTGTATTAGTTAGGGTTCTCCAGAGAAACAGACCTAATAGGATATTTATATTATATTGTAATGCATTGGATATATAATAGGTTATTGTATTTTATATAATAGGGTAAAATATCCTATTGTGGTTGAACCTTGGACAATATGGGTTTGAACTGTGTGGGTCCACTTATACACGGATTTTTTCAGTAAATACTGCAGTGCTACATGATTCATGGTTGGTTGAATCTGCGGACGCAGAACTGGATTATGCAGTTTTTAACTGTACCCTAACCCCCATGTTGTCCAAGGATCAAATGTATATATGTGGGGAGGGGTGATTTCTTTTAAGGAATTGGCTATTGGCTTTGGTTTATGTGATTGTGGGGCTTGGCAAGTCAGAAATCTGCAGGGTAGGTCAGCAGGTTGGAAATTAAGGTAAACGTTCATGTTGCAGTCTTGAGTCCAAAAGCTAGAAACTCAGACAGAATTTCTCTATTGCAGTCTGGAGGCATAGTTCTTTATTCGTGGGAGGACTTCAGTCTTCATTCTTAAGGCCTTCAACTGATTGGATGATGTCCAGCACACTATGGAGGGATCATCTGCTTTTCTCAAAGCCTACTGATTTACAAGTTAATCACATCTAAAATATACCTTCACAGCAGCTTCTAGACCAAAGAACCAGACATCATAGCCTAAGTTTACATGTAAAATTAACCATCATAAATGGTAAATATGAGTGAGGGCTGGCTGATGCAGGCAGAAGAATGCCGAAGTGGGTTCATTCAGAGGGAATGTGATTGGGTATCAGAGGAGGGCTGGCATATGCTGTGTGGGTGGAGGAGGCAGCAAGGTTGTGGACTACTTGAATCTGTTGGGGCTCAAAAATGGTGCCCTGAGCCACCATGAAGTCTACCACAGTAAACGTGGTAGGCAACTGAGGGTAGGCAGAGGTACATAGGATGTCATACTCAAGACCAATTAGGCTTCATTTAACCAGTGAGTTTCATCACGTTGATTTTCATAGTTTATTCTCATTCCCTTGTTCATCTGTTCATTCTATGATACTCCAGTCAGAGCCTTTCAACTTGCTTGAGCATTTGTGTATTAGCTTGGTGGTGTTGGTTTTGGTTGTCAGTACTGCATTATTCATTTTTGAAGTAATATCACTTCATACTAAGGCAGTTGTTGCCTGTTGATTGAACAGGCCCGTTGTAATTTCTCTGCACTCCATAGCAATATCACTTTTCTTCAACCCAGGAAGGGTTGATTGAATAAGCAAGTTGCTTCCACTTTTAGTCTTTCAGCTGCCACTTGGATACTTACCATACTTTGAATCCACTTGCCAAACTATCATGACCCTGTTATCCTGTGTGCCCACCAGTTATATACATATTATCTTTCCTTACCTATCTTGCATATGCTGAATTTTGACTTTCTTCAAATTTGGTTACCTTGGATAATACCATTACTACTTTGGTTTTTAAAGCCTTTAAAAGTCTTTTGGGACTATAAAAGGTGCGGGGCTCTAGAAATGGATCCTCAGATTTTGGTGTGCATAAGATTCACCTATAGCTATAGATTCTTGGCTCCATTTCTAGAAAATTCTGATACAATTTATATGGAGAGAGGGGGGTCTGCAAATCTGCATTTTACAGGAGCTACACTTTCTACTATGCTTAATATCTATTCTGTGTTGATTCATCATAATGCAATGCAACTACGCACTTAAAAAAAGCTAAACCTTTTTTTGAGAATATTAGATTTATCAAACAGTTGCAGAAATAGTACAGAGAGTTCTCATGTACTCTTCACCCATCTTACTCTAATGTTACTATTTTACATAGTACATATGCTAAAACTAAAAAGACAGCGGTGCATTACTTTTAGCTAAACTCCAGACTTTATTCAGGTTTATCGATCTTTTTTTTTTTTACAATTATGTCTTTTTGCTGCTCTAGGATCTAATCAAGTATATCACATTGAATTTAGTTATAATCTCTCTTCTATGGTCTCTGACAGGTTCCCAGCCTTTCCTTGTTTCCCGTGACCTTTATAGTTTTCAGAAGTACTGGCCAGGCTTTTGTAGAATGGCCCTGAATTTGGGTTTGTTTGGTGTTTTTCTCATGATTAGACAGACCAGGGTTTTTTGGGTTTTGGGGAAGATTACCATAAAGGTGAAATGTCTTTCTCATCACCTTGTGTCAGTAATGACTTATTACTGGTGATGTTAACCTTGATCACTTGGTTAAGGTGAGGTCTGCCAGATTTCTTCACTGTGAAGTTACTATTGTTCCCTTTCCATAATCTATCTTTTGGAATCCAGCCAGTTCTCCTAAGAGGGAGTTTAAGCCCCATCTCCTGGAGGGAAGAGTATTTACATATGTTATTTGAAATTCTTTGTAAGAAAGATTTGTACCTTCTTCCCCGTTTATCTATGTATTCAGTTATTTATGTCAGTATGGACTCATGAATATTTATTTCATATTTCTCTATAACTTTAAAGTTTAATTAATTTTATGACTCAAATTGTTCCAGCTTAGGCCATCAGGTGCTCCTTCAGTTGGGTTCTTGTGTCCCTTTGATCTGCCTCTATCCTTTTGATTTTTGAGTGCCGCCTTATATCCTGGCACTACATAATGCTCCAGGCTCATCTTGTGTTTTCATTGCCCCAGGCCTAGAATTAGTCATTTCTCCAGGGATGTCTGTTTTTTGTTATTTTGGAGAACCATGTTTAGAAACTAAGGCCTGGATGCTAGATGTGTTTGTTGCTACTTGGTGTCATTGTTTCTAGTCTCTCCGCAGAGTTATGAAATATATGCATGTATATTAACCAATATATACACACATATCTATAATCATTTCTATAGGTGTCTATCTCTATACCTATTAAAGGTGAGTTCATACTAATGTCTAAGACTCTAATCCAGTATCACATGGTTCATTCTAGCTTTTGCCCCTTGCTTATTTGTAACATCTTTTACTGACAGTGAGAAACCTAACTCAAATTATTTCCCATTTATTTACTTATTTGTTCTACACTTGTGTAAATGTGTTTTCAGATTTCTTAACTGTATTCCTGTGAGAAACAAACTTACCAACTAAAATTGTTTTTATGTACAGTTATTTTTGCACCTAGTCTTATATTTACCAATCAAAACATCATTTTCCAAAGTCACTTATGTCAGTTCCTTTTTCTCCACCCCCTTCAGTGCCATTTCATCATATATTGGGAATACAGTTAAATTTATTTGTCACAGTATGCATTACATCCAGGATACTCTGATTAAAAATTGCATACATTAAAGTTCACCCTGTGATGTACTATTCTATGTGTTTTGACAGATGCGTAGTCATGTATCTTATGCCTACTACCGTACAGTACAGTTTCATCAACCTAAAATATTCTCTGTGAGTGGCCTTTGTAGTCATTCACTCCCAACCTCTGACAAATGCTGATTTGTCTTCCATCCCTATAATTTGTCTTTTCCAGAATGTTGAATAAACGGCTTCATACAATATGTAGACTTTTGAATTTGGCATCTTTGACTTAGCAACATGCATTTAGGATTCATTCATGTTGTTGTCTGAATCTATAGTTTCTTCCCTTTTGTCACCTGAAGTATCCATCATCTCGAATACCAAGTTTGTTTATCCATTCACCTGCTGAAGGATAATATGATATGATTATTTCCAGTTTGGGACAATTATAAAAAAAAGCTGCTATAACCATTTGGGTATAGGCCTTTGTGTGAACATAGGTTTTCAATTAGCTGGGGAGTATGATTGCTGGATCCTATTGTAAAACTATGCTTAGCTCTGTAGGAAACTGTCAAACTGTCTTCCCAAATAACTATCATTTTATATTCTCACTAGCAATGAATGTATGTTCCTGTTGCACTTCGTCAGCATTTGGTATCGTCAGTTATCGGATTTTAGCTATTCTAATAGGTGTGGTGATATCTCATTGTGGTTTTGTTTGTATCTCCCTAATGACATACGATGTTGAGCATCCTTTCATATGCTTATTTGCCATCTGTATATCTTCTTTGGTAAAAATATGTATATATGTATTTTTCTTTCTTTTGTTCTTATAGATTGTGTGTGTGTGTGTTTGTATACACACATATATAAAGTTAGGTTGCTTGCTTTCTCATTGTTGAGTTTTAAGAGTTCTTTATGTATCCTAGATATGAGTCCTTTATACAATATATTGTTTTGGAAAGTAAAAAAACTGAAATGGATGCAAGGTACAAATAAAAGTTTTAATCAACAGTCATATGAAAAATTTTGAAGCTGCCCAGTTGAACTTTAGGATATTTTAGATAAGTAAATACTCATTAGCTTGCTAGTTACAGTATTATTAAAGGGAATGGTTGAAACATTGGCTCTTATACAAGTTCCTCAGAATTTTTCTAGGTAAGGAAGCTAAAATTATACCCTTATGAAAATTCTCTTACTATATAAATAAACACCATGAAATCTGAATATCTTGAGCCTTTAAAGCATATTCCTATAAATAAATGAAAATATTTGTGAGATATAAGAAGATCTCTATGACTTTTGCTTCCCCTTTATGCATTGAATATAGTTTACTTTTATTTTCTGATTATAATTATACTGTATGAAATAGCAATATTATACTGGATGCTTATTCTGAGATAACATGCAAACCCGTGTTACATAAATTATACTGATTTACAAATAACCCATTTGATTTCATACGAAATTTAGAAAGAATTATTTAGAAAGAATATTTAGAAATTTAGAAAGAATTTAGAAAGAATTTATATTCTTTATTTCGAAATTTAGAAAGAATTTATATTTAGAAATTTAGAAAGAATATTTACTGTGTCCAGTTTACAGAGGAAGAGCCAGAGGCAAAGGAGGCCTTTATCATTCCACATTCAAACATCGTTCAGCTACATCTAACAAAGGAAATGATAAATATTCCCTTGACAAGTTAATAAACATGTTTAGAACAATTAATTCTGTCATGAAAAATACTGTGATAAAAGAAAAATCCAAGATGAATTTGCCTATTTCAAATCTTTAGAAAACAGCTTGTTCACGGGCATTGTTGTAAGCACCATAAAAGAGACAAAAATCTAACTGTTTTAAACAGTGGTGATACCATATGATCTGTAAGAAGAAAATAAATCTCCAAAGAAATAAAAATAAATACATTATTGCTGCAACTGGAGAAAACCCGCGTGCAGCAACAAAGACCCGACGTAGCCAAAAATAAATTAATAAATAAATTTTTAAAAATAAAAAAATTTAATAAATAAATAAATATATACATTAGACTTTGAAAACTGAGACATTTACCTCTTAAGCACTAGGTCATTAACATCACAAATTTACATTTGTTACTCTATAGATCCAATTGCAATCCTTGATTTTTCCATGAATAATAACAGTTAGATTTTTATATCTTTTATGGTGCTTACAACAATGCCTGTGAAACAGCTGTTTTCTAAAGATTTGAAATACAGACAAATTCATCTTGGATTTTTCTTTTATCACAGTATTTTTCATGACAGAATTAATTTTCTCTTATTAATGAAGTCGTACGCTTTTCTGTGTTTACTGGCTATTTGGATTTCCTTTTTTATGAGGTTTACATCAACTACTGTTATTTTTTAAATTATTTTTTTATTTTTGGCTGTGTTGGGTCTTCACTGTTGCGTGCAGGCTTTCTCTAGTTGGGGCGAGCGGGGGCTACTGTTCATTGCGGTGGCTTCTCTTGTTATGGAGCACAGGATCTAGGCGTGCAGCCTTCAGTAGTTGTGGCACGTGGACTCAGTAGTTGTGGTTCACAGGCTCTAGAGCACAGGCTCCGTAGTTGTGGCGCACGGGCTTCGCTGCTCCGTGGCATGTGGGATCTTTCCAGACCAGGGCTCGAACCCGTGTCCCCTGCCTTGGCAGGCAGTTTCTTAACCACTGCGCCACCAGGGAGGTCCAACTGTTGTTATTTTGAATTCTTCTCCATTTCCAAGTAATACTCTTACATGACTATTATCTCACTAAATTGGAGGCATTATCTGTTCACTTTGTAACTTAGTAAAAAGTAAGGGTTTAGTTCCTTTACACTCTTTCCTATGTCCACACTGCTCAGTAAAGTTATGCCATCATGAGTTATTCCACTGCTCATGATCTCTGACTTGTAGTGATATACTTAAAAACCTACATTGTTGATCAACTAGAAACTCTCTCAACGTCACACTTTGTAAAATGAGAACATTCATACCATCTTCCCTTTTTCCTACTTCCTGTCTACCTTCCAAACCTAGCTTTTACGTTGTCAATGTTGAAATTTATATTCTGTTCTATGTGCAGTTAAGTCTTCTGTTATTTGAGAGTCAGTATGGAGTAAGGTTTAAGGGAACAGGCAGACAGCCTAAACTCAAAGCTTCGATCCAACATTAAATTAGGTACAGCCTGGGCAAGCTTCCTTCCCTGTCTTAGCTTCCTGTTCTCAAAAGTGGGAATGATATTAGCACCAACCTCATAAGGCTATTCAGAGGATTAAATGAGTTAATATATGCAAAAACACTGAGAGCCTAATATATATTAAGTACATACTAGTACACAATACATTTCAGTACATACCAAGTTAATACTAATACATACTAAGTATAGTTTATGTTAGTTATTTGTGATTACATGCAAGTTGACAATAAAAGCTGCAAACCAAGACAGCATTGCCATTATTACAATGAAATTAATATTGCGCCCTGCAGATGTACTGTGTCTCTGTGTATAGACTACACCTCGTTCCGTACTGTGCCAGTGTCACTGCCCTTGTGCAGGGTGACCACATACCCCAAACCACCTTGGGCTGTTCCAGTTTATACCTGTTGTCCTGATGTTATAGCATTAGAGCGCCTCCTTACACTATTGAAGTGTAAGGAGTTTGGACAAGTTCTGCTTTGGAAAACAAACTAGATAGGTGGTCATTACCCCTGTGTGTCACTGAAAAGGGGCACATCTATAGTGTCAAGTTTAAGTGGATTCTTCCCTTCCTCACCAATAGTAGGTTAAAAATCAACCAGAGTTTAGTTGGCTTCAGGTTTATGTCCGTATAGCCCTTTCTCCTCTGGAGTTCAAGTTCCTTCTCCTCTTTGTCTCCCTCCTCCCTTCCAACAGTGCCTAATACCTAGTAAGTACAATATGCCTCAAGGTGTTTCTAAGCTCTCAATCACACAATCAATAGAAGCTTCTCCACTCTAGACTAGCTGCAATCTGCACTGAATCCCCTATTACCTTCCTTCTTGGTTTATTGCCTCATTTTGCTGGATTATTTCTATAAATAGCTTACGATGTAGCATAGGAGGTCAATTTTTCAAATTACTTTGTGTACAAAATATCTTCTTCAGCCTCCACTTATGACTCAGAGTTTGGCGGGATACAAACCCCTAGGGTGACAATTATGTGCCTGAAAAACTTTGGAGGTATCTTTCTAATGCCTTCCAGGATCCATGGTGCTGATGACAAGTATGATAAAGTCAGATTTAAAAATTTTTTTTTAGGTGACCAGTAGTTTTCTCTCTGGAATGGTTGTGTCCTCTCAGTATTTTATTCTATTTTAATTTATTTTTTCAGTATTTTAAAGTTTCACAATGAAGGGTGCCTAGGTATGAGTCTATTCTTGTTCGTCTTGCATAACTATTTTCAATCTGAGGCCTGATGTCTACTTTCAGCTGTGGAGAATTTTGTTGCCCTTTGACAGCTTCCCTCCATTTTTTTTCTGGGTCTGGAGTTGCTAATAGTAACATGTGGGATCTCCCAGATGCACCCTCTAACATATGTCTATCACATTTTCCATTGTGTCTTTTTTATATACTGAGAAATTTTTTAAATTCCTACTGAATTTGTTTCAGCAACCATATTTTCATTTCCAGGAGACCTCTCTTGCTTTCTGACCATTCTCTTTTTAATTAACACCCTAGTCTTATTTTATAGTTGCTAGCCCTTTTTAAACCTCTCTCAGGATATTAATTAAGGTTTTTCCTTAAATTATTTTGTTCTCTAAATTGTCCCTGGTCCTACTAGGATATGTTTTCACTCTTTTCCCCCCTCTCTCATGTTGTAAGCTTTACTCAACTATCAGGCAAATGACAGTTATTTTCTATTTAAGAATGAGTGCAGAAAGCTCCCTGAAGTCAACGACTGATTGGCGTCTTATGCAGGAAGAAGCGGGCAGTAACTGTAACAGGATCTCCCCCAAACACAATTTTCTAGGGTGTAAAAACTCACACTAGCTGCCCTAGCTCTCGCAAGTTTCACTGTTTTCAAAATGAAATCATCTCATTTCAGGAGCATGAGGGTGGGGCTGGCAGTCCCCTCCTCCAAACACAGCCCTTCAATGAGCTCCCCTATTTCAGTCACACTTTTAACTAACTCCACCCTCTCTCCTACATGCGCATCAAAGCACGGAGCTACTTCTGCAGGTGGGGTCAGAATCCTCCTCACTTGCAGGTGGTCCCTGTGCATATTCTAGGTGATGCTTTTCCTCTGTTCTACTGCTTCGGTTTCACACTCTTCCACCTGTCATCCGTCTTTCCATACTATGTTGAAATCTCTTGATTGTTGTGGGCTTATATACTGAAACACTTTGATACCATCATTGTAGTGTCTTGTCAAAATGGAGAAGGGCTAAAAGGGATCTCATGCATTCTGAATCTGCTATTCTGTGGTCCCAGTGTTTAAACTTCTTGGTCTTCCCCAGTGTCTATCATTGCTTTTAGAAATACAATCTCCTGGTCTACTCGTGAAGGAAATGAATACACCACATCTAAAATGACAAGGAATGCGGGTTAGATGCTCTAGGGTCTTGTTGTACTCTGCCATTTACTAATACACCACTTATGTGCTACAAATTGTAGGTGCTCATTTATAAAACGAAAGGGGGTAACTTTACATGAACTAAAGATTTCTCCTGCTCTAACTCATAATTTTCTAAGTTCTTTTCTTAAAATTTCTCTATATTATCATTAATTTTCATTAAAAATAAAAATTGGGCTTCCCTGGTGGCACAGTGGTTGAGAGTCCGCCTGCTGATGCAGGGGACATGGGTTCGGGCCCCGGTTTGGGTGGATCCCACATGCGGTGGAGCGGCTGGGCCCGTGAGCCATGACTGCTGAGCCTGCGCGTCCGGATCCTGTGCTCCGCAACAGGAGAGGCCACAACAATGAGAGGCCTGCGTACCACAAAAAAATAAAATAAAATAAAATAATAAAAAATAAAAATCTAACTTTCTCTTTTGAAAATCAAAGAGTAATTCCCATAGTCCTACAATAATGGGATAATTAACTCTGAAACCTGTCAAGTTTTGGGTTTCATATGAAAAGAAAATCACATTAACTAATTTTTAAATTTAAATAATTAAGTTTAAATAATTATTAAAAATTAAATATGGACTTTGTAGCACAAAGACAAGGTCCCCACAAATGGTGTTCCTTTATTTACTAGAAGTGTTCAGCTCTGCATTGAAGTTGAAATAAAATAAATATATTATTTTTGAGGTGCAAAAATTTCTTATAAAAATCAAATTTTCTTTTCTGTCCATACAAACAAAAGTATGGAATGACATTAGAGGTCAGTTTTATTTGGTAATAGAATGTAGCTTCTTGATATTTTTGATTTTAGGAATGGAGAATATCAACATCAAAACTTTTTTCAACTTTACTTTTATTAAAAATGAGGCCATATTTTCCTCTTATAAAAAGAGAGTTCAACTAGAACTGTCAATTTTCTCATCTTTAAACAACATCACTGAATCAGCTGACTGTATTCATTCAGAACTCAATTTCCTTATCTTATGATCACTAAGGTTCTCCCTACATCTAATATACTAAGGTTCTAAGGAAAGGAAAATATATTACTAACGACATGTTTTGGTTTTTATTTCTTAGAGTTCAAATGTCCACCATTCACCTTGGTCTAAGCTTAAGGAACCATTCAAGGGGATACAATGCAGATGGGAGGAGAAAACAGAACCCTCACACAAGCTGTGCCGTGTTGCAATCAGGCTTCCATTTGAAAAATAATCTTCTCTATAGCTTTAAAGTGATAGCTTTGTACCTGCACTGCTTCTTGTTTCAAACGGATTTTCTCTGGCTCTTCCTGAACACGTTCTGAGGAATCATCAGCCTCTTCCACTTCTGAGGAAGGACTCTCTACAGTCACAGTCATAGGAAATTCTGATGGACCTGAGTGTCTGAGGCAGAAGATAAGAAATCACAGAGTTGTTACACTAAAGTGCAAAGAAAGAAGACAAGATTGTATAAAAGACAACACAAGCCAGATACCAAGTATCCAAATATTAGAGGACATTTAACAAAAGTGAACTGAGGTATCATTCTTTATAAATGTCTCTCACTGCTCCTTAGTCTAAAACAGGCAATGACTGAGTAAAATTACAGGAACTTATTTTTGCTATGTTACTGTACAGACCTCTGTTGTACGTGCTTAGGATTAATAATGGGAACTGCCCATATTATTTTTTTAAGTTTCTTTCACAGAAGCCAAGTGAAGATCCAAGGTAAACATTTTTTCTCAGATCAACTTTATACTGCAAATGAAAAATTTATTCTTCACCATCAGACAAAAACAGTCTGGAAGAAAATGTAGTTTTTCAGAGGAAAATACATCAGCAAAGGGACTGATGAATAATCAGAAAGCCAACATATCTAAGCTGTGAATAATAGACATTAGAATTTTAAAAAATAAATCACATATACATACACAACTAAAACTGACCCATCAAAAATTTCATCTTCTCACCACCCTTAAGCCAAAACTAGGGCAACAGTAATACAATTCTCCCATCAAGCTTCATTGCCACTGCAATGTTCCTGAATAGGACATTTCCAAACATTTAAAAACTGACCTGGGCTTCCCAGGTGGCGCAGTGGTTGAGAGTCTGCCTGCCGATGCAGGGGACACGGGTTTGTGCCCCGGTCTGGGAAGATCCCACATGCCGCGCAGCGGCTGGGCCCGTGAGCCATGGCTGCTAAGCCTGCGTGTTCGGAGCCTGTGTTCCGCAGCGGGAGAGACCAAAACTGTGAGAGGCCCGCGTACAGCAAAAAAAAAAAAAAAGACCTGGCCACAGCCCCATAAAAGTCTACAGATCATAAAGAAGTGTGCTGGGATTATATAACCATGCAGAAAACAATTCACTAGGACATCATTTTGACAACAAGTAGCAAACCCTGCAGCATAGGAAAACCCTAACAGGAGAACGAGGTGCACACCCCTCTCTCTGGGAATGCAAGGCCAGGACTGACACCCAAGGACTGACACACCATTCATGCAGGCTCAACGTTTTCAGGGACTTCTGTCCATAAGAGCGTCACAGAGTTTTAAAGTTCTATGTAAATTTGCCAGAAAGATCTGTCCGATTCCATTCTAGAGGACTCCGCCATCAGTGTGCTTACATGGCACTCACTCTCCATCTTTCCTTCTGGGGTTCCCCGCACACCCTGAGAACCACTGCCTATGCCCCAGCAGGGCCAGGCCAAGAGCAAGACCGCCACTGACCCGGTTCCATCCTGGGCACTGCAGTTGACATCGGCGCCATATTCAAGGAGGTGTCGTACGATGATGAGCCAACCTCTTGCACAAGCCTCGTGCAGGGCACAGTAACCCGTGTTGTCGCGGTGGTTCACATCACAAATCTTGTTCTCCAGGCAGTACAAGACCACTTCCTACAGAGAGAGGAGAGGAGAGGAGAGGAAATACCATCAGACCACTATACAGTGAGCCTTGTAAGGGTGACCTCCCCATAGCTTGGCGGTGCCCACTTTCAAAGGCATACATCCTTGGGACCAAAAGCCCACCATGGCGCGGGCAGGCGGCAGGCATCCTGGTGGGGGGCGAGAGTGCGTGTGAAGGGCTTGGAGATGCAGACAGTGTTCTCTAAGGCTCTGCTGCACCAGTGGCCTGGCCATGGGCAAGTTACCCTTGAACTTCTCCAAGCTTCCACAGGGCTGCTGAGAGGACGCATTCGGATAGCGATGAAAGCCCTCAGCCCAGGGGCCGACGTGACCAGTACAGAGGTGTCACGGCTGCTAACATCTTAGATGACACATTGCCAAGCACAGACCATTCTCACTTGATGGGTCTGTTCAGTCGGTGGCAGTGGACGATAACACAAGTTTAGATAAAAGTATGGATGACCAACACTTAAAGAGAGCTTAAATCAGCCGGAGAACATTCCCCAGCTTAGAGAAGCAGGGACACCCAGGTCAGCTACATCCTCTCGCCCCCTGTTAAGACCCCAAATCAGAACCTGGGCCTCAGATGCTCTTGTCTGTATGTTAAGTAGAGTTAAAGAGAAGCACTCTCCCTCCATCCTCGAGGAATGACACAAAATGCCTCCAATAACCCCACCCTCTATTTTGCCTCACTCCACCCTCTCGGGGCAGAATCAGTCTAATATTTTCATATTTACTCAAGTTAATGACAGGAACCTGATACACCACAGGCTGCAACCTCCACATTTCAAGAATCAAATAAAACGTTCACCGCCCCCCACCCGCCCGGAGATGTTCTGTGTCAACACTGTGCATTAGAATCACTGTTATTAACCTTATTTCTTTGGCTTGTTAAAATATTAATATGAACCACTCCCAGTAAGCAGAGCAGGAATTTATTCCATGTTTTATTACCTTAAGAAAGTTTTCAGACACATCAAAAGCATTTGCCACCAGAAAACACGTTATACTGTTTATACTGGGTAAGTCGTGCCCAGCAGAGAGCTGTCAGGTTCTGAGAGCTGGGAGTAGGCAGAACGTGCATGTGGCCCAGCACATGGTCTGCTGGGTAAGGGGGGATGGGATGGGGTCAGAACAGGCCTCCTTGTGACATCTCTCAGGTAACTCATCTGTTAAACCTAAAACGGGGGTCATTCTAGCCGCCCATAAGTGCGAGATGGGTTCTGTAAAACCTTTTATGCCCTTTGGAGGACACGCCAATCAAAGGTGACCGCTCACTTGGGAGCGAACTAGAATGTTCCATTTGCTTACCACGTGAACCTAATGGGGCATGCTGGTAAACCTGGCCATCGGTGCCCCGTTACTTCAGGTCACTGCAGCAGCTCCCTTCCAAAACAAGAGGAGGAAGAGAAAAGGCACGCCCACGAATGCGTTTCTCCGTTTACATCCCAACCTGCCAGAAAGCCCACAATCCTCTGGGCTCCCAGGCCACCTGCCCCGAGCCCTGGTATCCAGGATACCGCATGAAGCTGCTGCTCTTTTAGCAGGCCCTCACTAGCCAGACTTGAGTGGACGGCTGCAAGCTAATGAGTTGTGTGCCCCAGCCAGGGAGAGGCCCTGTCACGTGGCTCTGGGATCAGTTCTGAACGCCACCAACTGCTGTGCACAGATCAATTTACTCAACCCAGGGTTTATTTGCTGTGACAATCATGGCCTTCACCTGGAAACCTTCATCACTACTAGGGCAGATTCAAGGGTACCTAGAAATGAAAGGCCGTCCGAGCTGATGGGTAAGTCAACTCTCTTCTCCTGGAAGATGGTAGCAAAGGCAGCAGTAGCCCCACGGCCAGGTCAGACTTTTTGCCACGGGCTGTCCTAACTCAACCACGTTGATCCCACTATTTACACAGTGCATCTCATTTCCCCAGATGAGGACGTCTTCTGTCACCCACAGGAACCCAGGAGATAGCAGGAAAGGAAGGTAGTACTATCCTCATTCAACACTTGGAAACTGAGGCCCAGAGATATTAAACCCCAAGTTCAATTAACATGAAGTACTAGACCTATAACTCAGGTCTTTGGTACCTGGTCAGCTGGGAAGATTCAAAAGGCCCAAGAGGGCCCCAGTTAGAGGGATGCAATGCAGCTGTGACGAGCATCCCACAGGCCTTCTCTGTTGGGGGTCAAGTGGGCTAACTACACTCTCCTAGCTAGGAGGGTGATGGCCTCTAAATGGATGGCAACCGTCGCCACCAACACTTTCTCTAACTGAAAGGTGAAGAGGCGGGGCGAGTCTGTCGACGCAACACATTCCTTGGTTTATTTTCTCCGCTAGAAATAAACGGGAGTGTCTGAAGGGCAGCCCAGCCATTCCCAAGCAAAGTCAAACTGCTTTTGTCGGACAGCTCTCTGTTCAGCGGCTATAAGCCGAATGCCATTACCCGCAAAATGTAACCATAAAGGTCATAAGCCCGACGTTGTTAATTAATTAAATGCCTCATTAACTTTTTAAAAAACATGACTTATTCAATTCATAGAAAATTTAACCATCACCGCTAAAGGCACAAGCATGTGGTTGCACACTGGCGTTTTAGCCTAAGAAATAGAAGCCTTTTTCCCAGGAGGGAAAGGTTTGAGGTCTTTGGCCACGCAAGTGATCTGTTTAACGCGGATCTGAAGCCAGAGTGTGTTGTTTCTAAACTTCCAGAACCAGATTATCACGACATAAAGCTCAGACAGCCTTTATACTGCACATGGTGTCTTTGGCTAAGCAGAAGAAAATAACCAAGAATGCTGAAGACAAAACTTCAGGAAAACCCTCCCAAACCGCACCCTTCTCTGGTTAAGCAAACTCTCCTTCCATTTGAAAAGGTTGAAGCTGACACATCTCCCAACTGGGCCATCATCCCAACATTTAAAATTCTGCCCAGAGAAATCCCAGAAAGTTGGATTCAAAGTTGAAAGCGTTCATCTACTTGTCACAATGTTCAGCATCAACACTGGTGATCTGTGTAATCTACATATTGAAATTTACATTTGAAGAAAAAAACAAATCCCACCGTAAACATTCCCAAGGCTTCCTGTGCAATCAAAGGCCAGGTAGCCTAAAACAGTATGGATCAAGTGCCCCTTGGTCCAGGCCTCAGAGCCACCAAACCAAAATGGAAACTGTCTTAGAGGACCAACGAGGGTCTTTTGACGTCTCTGGTCCCAAAGGGAGGCTGCTGGAAATGATGCCGAGTTCACAGGTGGGGCTCGGAGACCCGCCCTCCAGGGCGGGTGCAGCAGCACCCCGCCCCCCCATCTCCAGCACTTGCTGGAAGCGGGAGTCTACTTTCTCAACCCTAACCCAAAAGTTGGGGTGAGGGGTCTCCCCCCCACTTCCAGCGTTTGCTGGAAGCAAGGAGACGATCTTCTCAACCACGGGGGGTCTAGCTCAGCACTTTGTGCAACATCTGCTCTGTCCTCCTAGGCGCCCGCTCTCAGCTCCTGGGAAACCAACTGGGTGCT
Organism: Mesoplodon bidens; assembly: GCF_964165515.1. Lineage (NCBI taxonomy): Eukaryota > Metazoa > Chordata > Mammalia > Artiodactyla > Ziphiidae > Mesoplodon > Mesoplodon bidens. The sequence continues at coordinate 2,128,025 of NC_138168.1, forward strand.
CCTTGGACTTCACCTGCAAGCAACTGTGCCAACTACCAGAAAGTGCTCTCTAGCTAATGGAGAGGTCTCCAAGAGACGCGGAGATATAAACAACAGCACATTCAACCCACAACAACAACAAAAAACACCCCCAAACTAAGCAGAGCCCTAGTGCTTCCAACTTCCCACCCCCAGTCATGCCTTAGGGCCAAGGCAGGCACACTTCGAAGGGCTCACGGCGCTATGGACCGGGGTGGGGGGACACGACGGGAGACGGGGGATGGGGGCACAGAGCTGGCTGAGGGTGTGGGCGCCAGGGCTCCGGGCCAGCCTGGGTCCTGCCACCCCAGTGCTCAGCCACACCTCCACGCTCAGCCTGCTGAACCGCCTTTTACTGTCACCATTCAACTCCCAGAGGGCTGATGCCAGCACAGAAAAATGCCTTTGCCCTGTGGGCTATTACATCCCGATTGCTCCTGACAAGTATGGTGGGGGAACTGCACCGGGCAGAGACAGTCATGTGTCTCACAGAGGTTTTGAACTGTAAAAAGGGCAATTCCAATGTGAGCCCGTCTTGCTGAGGAGCGTGGTGGGCTGTGGAGCACTGCTGGATTGCTACCTGTACAGGTATCAGCCAACCCCTCTGAGGCTCCGTTTCCTCATCCGAGAGTGGGCTAGTACTCGTTACTCCCAAGTGAAGATGTTAAAAGGGTGAAAGGAGTTACTACAGATCACACGGGCTTAGGCAGACATCAGCTATCTTTCTATGTTGCTCTAGCAATAGAGGCTATCACTGTCATCAGCCGTGCTGGGTTGGGATACAGCAGTGTGGACAGGGAGTTTTGTGCAAGGCTCAACCCCTGCTCCCCGCCCATCAGCCCTCGGCTCCCGTGCCCTCTCAGAAAGAGATGGCTCAGGTCTGCCCCACTCCCACCCCTACTCTGCACAGACACTTCCCACCCGCTACCCCACAGGGGCATCACTCTGCCCCAGACAGCACAAGTTATTAGAGCTAATAACTACTCTCCTTCTTGCTATTCAAAATCCAAAAGGGCTCATTAAAATTCCCCTGGTCGCCAAGCCCTGGGTTAGGTCAGATTTTATATCAGAGATAAGTGAGCCGGACTGGCCGAAGCAGCCTACCTACCTGAACGGGAACGGAACATCAGAGAGGCCTGCCTTTCTTTTCACACCACGACTGAACAAGCCACCAAAGAGCCCGCAGTGTGAGCGGGGCCAACACAAACACCCTGCTGGAACACCCAGCCCAGCCCGCCACGTGGAGGGGCCTGGGCTCTGAGACCCGCCCCCCATCCCCAGCCAGTGTGTCCCCCACCCAAGGAGCAGCAGCCGGCGGATCCTGATCCGGGGCACCCACAAGGATGCTCACCTCGTAGCCAAGCCGGGAGGCCTGCTGTAGGAGGGTTTCGCCCACGTTCTTATTGACAATAAGTCTCCGCGCTTCCGGGGGCATCGGGCGGGACTGGGTGGTCTCTGGAGGGGAGCTTGAGCACGTCAGCTGCGAGGCCTGGGAAGCTGGTAACAATTGCTGCAAACGGTCCAAGGGCTTCTGGTCCTGCTTGGCCGGTGAAAGATCATAGTCGGAACTGGGCTCAGGCCGCTTTCAAAATCTCCGGACAGTCACCTATCACGAAACCAGGCAGCGCACACATTTCAGGCTGTCCTTCCACCGCCCGCCTGGTTCGCCTCCTCCCTGAGGTACAAACCTGAGTGGAGGAAAGCACTTTTCCTCCTCTCTGTCTGGGGGAGGCGGGGCGGGGGGCAGGGGGTGCATTTTTACTGGCTGGAAACCTCACCACCACCCAGGAGACAGGTCCCCTAGGAAGGGGCAGTGACGTTCTGGGGGGAGGGGTTCAGGGAAAGGAAAGCTTTATCCCCAGAAGCAGAGAAGTAGGCAGGCGGGACGTGCCTGCGCAGTCCCGGGGGCAGGGGAGAGCCAGGGGCAAGAGGTACCTTGCCGTCCGCATTGTCCACCTAGGAGTCCCCTGGCAGCGGCAAGCCCCGCCTGGGCTCCTGAGGGATCAAATGCTTGGTTTTGCACGGTCGCTTCCCGGATGGTTTCTCGCTGTTGTCGGTGTATTTCTGCGGCGGGGGCGAAGGCTGCCAATCCATTTCTTCGTCCACGCACAGCACATCTGTCAGGGGGAGAAGAAGCGGGCGTCACACAGTTGTAGCCGGTGAGGAAACAAAAGCCCACTGTTAGCACGGATCATTGGAGCAGCTTCAGTTTTTAAAGATATACCGATTATGTTTTCAAAGCACTAATATTTTAATTATCCCACATTCAACCGGCAATTAGGCTAAGCCACGACACACCAAATGGCAAGTCGCTTCAAAGGGCCGCAAGAGAGGGCAGAAGCCAGCCCTTCGTGCGCTCCCGTCCCCACCCGTGGGGGGCCTGGGGGCTCGGGACAGGGCGACTGGGGACAGCCTGAGGCTGGAATGAGGGCACTGACAAGCGCCCGGGCTCACCCAAGACTTCCCTTCCTGCCCAGCCGCGGGCTGGGTGATGAGGAGCAGCCCAGGAAGTCGCGCTCCCGCCTCACTGTCCATTCCATAAGGAAGTGTGCAGGCTGAAAGGACCTCATGAAGAAAACTCCCCGCTCGCCACACGCTACTCTTGTCAACTTGGATGGCGCTCAGGTCCCCTCCAGGGCCGTTTCCCACAGAGGGCGGGTGATCCACCCTCCAGGAGCGCCCCCCGCCCCGTGCGTACCCTGTTCATTGTCACTGCATTTAAGGGACTCCTCCAACCAGCTTCTGTTGCTTTTGGCCTCTGCCCTTTTCCTGCCAGGTTTCTCTTCGGAGATGCTATTGCCCTGGGGGGTGACCGCAGGCTGAACCGCCTGGGTCACTTCCTTCCTGCCCTGCCGGCCAGGTTTGCTCTCTGCTCCCGCCGTTCTCTAAGGTGCAGCAAGCGGCGCTGCTTTCTGGGATGGAGCCCTGTTAATTCAATGCACACCTCAGGTTGCTCAGCTCACTATAATGTGGCTCTTCTAAGTGGTTAGAGGAACTGTTTGTCATTTCTCTCTCAGACCAGTCAGCTAATGGAGAAACAACTACAAATTAATGAAGAAGCCCCCCGGGGCGGGCCGGGGGGGAAACAAACTGTCTTACACATCACTAACGGGTGGGGGAGGGGAGGGGTGTGGTCACTGTGTTGGCTGGAACTTGTCACCAAGTCTCGGGAGGGGGCCTATTTGCCTTTGGCCACCTTTGGGCTCCAGCCCCGGCACCTGGCTTTGGGGGGGTGGGGGGTGGGGGGTGGGGAGGTGTGAGTGGCTCCCCCCAGGGCTCCAGGGTGGGACTGGAACTTTCCACTGCTCCGCCCCAGGACTTCCGTAGGGTGCCCTGCGGGCCCGAAGCGAAACCGAGCTCACCTTTGGAGACCCGTCTCCGCTTGGCTTTCAGCAGAGAGTCCTCCGGGAGCACAGTGGTCTCAGTGTGGTTCCTATCACCAGAAACCTTGCGCTTTCTGTTCAGCCGGAGGGTGGGGCTGCGTGACGCGTCCGGGGACTCTCTGGGGGGCTCCGTGTCCATGTCCTCAGGAAGATCACTGTCTTCTGGGGCTTTGAAGGGGTCAGGTTTGCTTCCATCATAACACTCCCCTAGGGGAGGGGAGACAACCCGGAAAGGAGGGAACAAAGGTCACCAGGAGCAGGCAGGACCCCCATGCCCAAGGCAATCTGCTACCAACAGACCACCCCCCCCCCCTTTGGAGACCAGGGGCCTCACACGCTGGAAGCACAAAACCCTCAGAAAGACGTCCCAAAGGAAGGACAGCTGAACACAACCAGCAAAGAAAGCAGAAAATGAGGCGCGTAGCCCACTCACAATCCATCCTTCAAGGGTCAAGGTGAGGCATCTACACCAGCCCTCTGTAGGCATGTGAGATAACTCCCTGACTGCTTAACTCTCCAAGGTGGCTTACTCTTAAAGGGGGGTGAGTGACCTCACAGTAAGATCCAACCCATCAGGGCGGAGCTACAAATTACTATGGAAACAGCTGCTAGTAAACAAAAAAGGCTGATGTCATCAAGAGACCAAATAGCCCCCAACTGCCATCTACACAGACATAGCACCAATGTTCACTTGGGTCAGCAGGGGCGAGGGGGAAGAAAAAGGATAGGGAAAGAATGGTGGGAGGCTGGGCAGCTGGGGAGACCAAGGGAAGAGGAGCCTGGCCAAGGGAAAGGAAAGGCTTCCCGGTGGTGCACACACAAGGGTCAAGGGCAATCTCAAAGAACTCAACCAGATTGCTACAAGTCCGTCTGTCCTCTTTCCACACCCGTGGGGGGAAAAGCATTTCACTGCCATCGAGGGGCTGCTCCTATTTCCTGTCTAGGAAGAAGGCCCTCAGTGACACCAGTCACCCACCTGGCAGGTCTCCAGGCCTTCCTTCCCAGGCAACAAGCATCTAAGGACATTTCAAAGACAAGACTCCAACCCCCTTCATGGGGGGTGGGGGGCGGCGGGCAGGGCTGAACGGCTCACACCCCAGCTCCGCCTGTGCTGCTCCTGCCCCCTCTGCTCAATCTAGCATCCACTTGGGGCTTTTCCTCCAATCACTCCAGCCTAACATCACTCCTCACTTTTGCTCTAGCCAAAGAAACAGTTCAACTGCTTTGCCAGTCACATTGTTTCTAACACACAAATAATTCCATAACGATCACTGTGCTGTTAAAGAGTTCCCCGAAGATGACCCTGTGTCCATCACCGGCCGGGGGTGGGGGTGGGTGTATGAGTTTGGTATTTCGTTAACACCTGAGCTAAGCTCCCACAGCCCGTTTTTCTAGATGAAATCATGGACACACCCCTCACATGCTGCTTGCATTCCTCCTCCTCTCCCTAGACCACTTCAAGTATCACCCCCACTTCTGCCCAGCCGGCTGGTCCCCTGATCAGCCTCTCTTGGGGGGCATTCCCAGCATTTAATGGCAGTCAGTTGTGGGGATGAACCTCACCCTGGCCTGGGCTAGCCTGACCTGTGTTCTCAATGGTGGAACACACTTAGCTTTTCTCCGAGGGTATCCCAAGGTGGGACAGGTCCCCATCTACTCTTGCCGGAATGGTGGAATCACCCCAAACGCGAGGGTCTCCTGTCATGGCAGCAGGAGAAACCCCAAACTCCTGGCCTGTGCTTACGGGTGATGCAGCCCAGGCTGCCGCAGGCCTGGTGAAGAGGGCGTGCTGCAACTCTCACTCCGGCTGCTCTGTGACCCTCTTAAACACTCGGGCAGGAATGGCGCCGCTTTACAACTCGGCCCCCTTCACTTGTAAAGTGGAAATGTTACTGCTAGCCTCCCTCCAGGGTGGGCTTCATCATCACGGGCCGGGCTCAGCACAGAGAAAGGCTGGAAAATCCCTTTAACCAAAAGATGCCAAGACTTTCAGACCAGCCTGAACCTCAGGCCTGAAATGTAGGAAATTTTAAGAGGTGAGCCCTACTGGTCACACCACCGGACTTCTCTGGTCCAATCAGCCTTCCCTAAAAGCTCCGTGGGAGGGGATCCACGGAGGAATGGAAGGGCTACCTGAAGAACCCCCATGTCCAATTTGAAAGTTTCTTCTTCCAAACTAGGTCCATCCACCCTTCCCCCAACCCCGGAGCCTTTTAGGGCAAAGATCTCAATTCCCCTCAGATAAGGCCCCCCAAGACCTTACGCTCGTGTGACCTTACCCAGACCAGTAATAACCCTGAAGGACACCCACCCCGACTGCCCAAGAGACCCATGGCCACCAGCTATAGGATAGAGGCTCCGTGTCACTTGGAGCTTCTCAAAGACTGTTCTAACCACGACCCACAGGAGGACTACCCTCGAGGGCAAAGGAGACGGGGAGATAAATAGACACACGGGGATCCTAACCATCAGGCTTTGCCATCATTGCTACTTTTGGCCCTTCTAAAAGTGGGAAGCCATGTGCCCTTGGTCACCCAGTCTAAGCAAGATGTGAACGTGGTCCCTGCTGCATGGTCCTATGACTCACAGCACATACATCCCAAATTCATTATGGTTGTACCATAGCATCACCTCACAGAAGCATCACCACAGCAACATTTACAAGTCACTGTGGCAGCAAAGCACCCTCACCACGGTTGAGCCATGCCCAGTGAGGCCTAAACAAGGTGAGAGGGTTCTGAGTTGCTGGAAGGCTCCCCAGGATTAAAATCCCCTTCTCTGTAGCTTAACTATAATAGCACCTCCAGTCAGGGCTAACCTTGTTAAAAGTTACACCCGCTACAGAAGGAGTGCAGGGGATCTCTGTTCCAAAGTAGTTGACAAACGTGCAGGTGCTCAGCTGGAAGAGAAGTTCCCTGAACAAAGAAGTTTCATGAAGCCCCTTGACTGAGGCTTCCTCCAGCTCCTGGCCAGGCACTGCCACTGAGCAGGTCCTAGGCCTGTCCCAGCCAAGTGGTTGGCAAGGGAGATGGTTACTCCAAGTTTGAGAAGGAAGGGACCAATGCCTCCTGGCCCCGCCCCATCTTCAAATGCCACTGAGGGTTCCTAGTGATGAACTTCCAAGTCTGAGGAACCTCCAAACTCATTTGGTGAACTTCCAAAATAAAAATGTCACTCAGCCACCCATGTGATCATAAAGAATAAATGAGTATCTCGGCCACTGTGTTTTCAAGTTAATTCCTTTTTTAAACAAGCCCCTAGCAACAAGATGCACCCACACCAGGACAACCAGGTCCACGCAAACAACACCCACCACCTTGGAAGCTCCTGGTCCCTCCATGGGTAGGGGCTGCCTCAGAAGGGGGAAGGCATCTTGAAGGCGTCCTGGACCCTCTTTGTGACCCCTGCCCACCCCAAATCCCCGCCCCAGCTCCCATGTGCTCACAGCTCGGCTCTCGGCCACACCGACATCCATGAGCAGGACCTGAGCCCATATCAGCTCAAGACATGATGGCCCAAGAACAAGAAGGCCCATTCATTTCCAGCTGAATGGAATGAACACCTGCTGGGCCTTGGACATGGAGGCCACAGTAAGAACAGTGGCCCCTTCAGGTGACCTTTCCTGACCAGCTATTTACAAACCCCACGTCTCTACAAGACAGAGGGTGGGTGGGGAACCCACCTCCGTTGCCCCAACCTTTCAAACGGAGCCCCTCACCTTCCCCAACCCTTCTTCTGCCCTCCCATGGTGGCGATTCATGGCTCACTGGGCCATGTCCCGGGTGCTCCAGGAAGAGACCCATCGGTCAGTCTGGGATTGGAGGCAGGCGGTGGGGGGAGGGGGCTTTCGGAATCGTCTGGGGCTCAGGCCCTGCTCCCCATCAGCCACACCGAGTTCTCATCTCCACGCTCAGCAGGAAAGACTGGGAAGGACGCACACAAACGTCTCTGGGAAGAAGGGCGGGTGAGGCCACTGAGACGTGAAGGACAGCGGCCACCCTGGGTTTGGCCACGTTGCTGGGGAAAAGGGCGAGAAGACGCGAGGCCGGTTAACTGCCCGCTCCCTTCCTCCAGCCTCCCTCACCGTCCACCCAGAACAGGCAGATACCCTCCTCAGAAAAGCGCATCCCCGTGAACTTGGCCTTGCCCACTTTTATCACCTCTCTCTGAGAAACTTCCCCAGGGGCTGAGTCATGAGGCCACTCAGGAGGGTAAGGGCTGCGTGTCAGCTGTGAGCACAGGCAAGGAGGGAGGCCTTCTTGCTGCTTTACTCCGGGGTGGCCTGGACCCTCCGTGTTTCATTCCAGTCCCGAGGGGGAGGAGCTCGGAACCGTCTACTCCAGGCACATCAAGAGCCCCATCCCTCGGGTAAGGCCGCCACTGACTAGCCACAGAAATCCCCGTCTACGGGAGCCACGTAGGACAAACCGGTCCCGGTGTGGCTTACCCAGACCCCTGGCCACAGGCCTTTGTCTGACCCCAAAGAGGAGCTGGGGGAGGGCAGTGCTCCAAGCAGCAGAGAGAAGCACACGCTGTTGCTGACCACAATTTTCCCGAACTGCATCAGGCACCCACGACCTAAGCGTGCAGGTGAAAGCCGACCCTACGACTGGGTCCAAGGGCCTGGACCTCCCAAACGTGCCCACCACCCCCGACTGTCCCGTCTCAGGAGGATGTCACGCCCACCCTGTCCTCGACGTTCACCTAGGTGCCCTCACTCACCATCACCGGTGAGGTTTCCGGGGTCCGGAGCAGGCTGCAGGCCACAAGCACGCACACTGAAGAAAGCGGGAGAAAGACCTCCACTGGCTGCCAACACATCTCATTAGCCCAGGGAGTCTCGAGGGCAAAGCCCGAAGTCAACCCCAGTGGGGGAGCAGCTGATGGGACCGCAGAGTGTGACTCGAGGCAAACACTAGCTTTCTCTCCATTTTGCCTCCAAAACAGAATACACCCCGTCGGGTAGGAAGAACGCCCTCGTCTACCCCATGCCCTTGGAGCGCGCTGTCAACGCCTAATGACTGCAGAGCCTGCCACAGAAAATAATTATGCTCATCCTTCTGGTGCCTTCGTCAGCCCTCATCGCATTTTAAGGAAACCTCTGCCTTTGGAGGGAGAATCCGAGTAGTCTCCACTCCCTCCCACAGGAGACTGTCACCCTGGAGGGTCTGGCTCTGGCTGCAAGTGTCATTCCACTGCTACCCAAAACCCGGATCCGTACCTGCTACAAAACAGAACACGTACCTGCGACGCTGGAGGTCTTGCACTGCCATTCCTCTGCTCTGCTCTATCAGACTATTACTAACTACAGGACGAGCATTTCTCCGGACAAAGGAGATGCGTGCCAGGAAACAACATTTCATAGGTGCTTCACTCCTGGATGCCGCAACGCTCAGAAGGACACCCAGCCTTGCAATCCACAGCTGGGAAGGGTGGCCAGAGCAGCCCGTTCTCGAACAGCCAGCACCCCGACGCTGGGCCGTCGGAAGCGTATTGTTTCCTCTCACCTCCCTCGGCACTGGGAGCGGAACCGCCCCGTTCCCACCGACGTGGTACCACACGCGAGCCGCCTGGGTTCACTTACATCTCTCACTGTCGTTCTGGTCGGCAATGGCCTCCTCCAGGGCGACCGACTTTGGCTTTTTGTCCTGACTTCCTTTCAGCCTTTCCCAGTCAGCGGGGCTGAATTTGCGCACCTCGGAGTCTTTGGTCGTGGGGTGGCCACCTTCTCGCTCTTTCATCTCCAACTCTGAGAAGCGCATCACTGCACGCTAGAAAGAGAACGGAGATGGAAAAAAGACACACCTTACCACCAAAGCTATTTCACTGCCCTTACCTTAAAGGAAAGTATCTTCAAAGAAAAGTTTGCCCAAAACCAACCACAATTTATGATACAACTGAGATATTTTAAAATTGAACGATAAAAATGTAAGAGTGTCTATGTGTAACTAGTCACACACTCTTTATTCGTAAAGCCATATGTATGTAGAGGTATATGTGGTGTGTATGTATAACCATACATACACTGTGGCATAGAGACAGACATTCTCTTTCGAAGGTAAATAAAACAAAACAAAAACACAACGCAAAGAAAGCAAAACAAAAGCACAAAAGAAAACAAATGCACAATGAATAAAGACGACCATGGCCCACAAACTTCCCTTTGTATATTTGGAAATGAAATTTAACTCAAAAGGTTTATGTAAGATTCTAGTAATAAAAATTTGAAGAACTGACCTCACAGTAAGCAGCAGGTAGACATAAAATACTGTCCTCTTGTAATCCTTCCATCTATGTAGTTAAAATGGGCACTCAATGGATCATTTAGATAACTTCATCCATTTTTATAAGCATAAACCAATTTTTTTCTTAACATTGCAAAACAATTTGGCTTTATTTGTCTTTTAATTAAAAGTAAAACATCTTAAGGAAATTCCTATACAACATCTATCATTCACTAGCAAGTTAAATACATACTCTATCCCTTTAAGCAAGGCTTTTTTTTTGGTTTTTTTTGTTTGTTTTTTTGGTGGAAAAAAAAAATTGCACGAATCTCAGAGACATGCGGCCGCTACACACCTCCACCAAGTATCACGTAAGGCATTCTAAGCAGCGCTTTTAGGTATATTTGTTAATGTACAGTAACGGCAGAGAAATCAAAGTGATTGATAGGTCAATGTCATGCAGTCTTTTAGACATCCTTCGCAATAATTAAAACTTCCGTTATCGGCATTCGAGTGGAGTTCGCTTAAAATCTACAAAATAACTTAAAGTATCCACTTACGTCCCCTTACTGGACACATTTCAAACATTTAAATTATCCTAAGCTTCATTAACCAAATCAGCCCAGTGTCCTGCCCTATCATACCCCCGGCCCCCTCCTCTTCACACATTAAAAAAACCTGACAACTGGTCAGGCTCCTGAAATTCGGGTGGCGGGGGGGCTCACCTGCAATGCCCGCTGCTCCTGGCTGAGCTGACTGGAGTCTGCGTACAGTCCGGTAGCGACACACTTGAACTGGTCGCCCACGTAACCAGCGGAGTTTGCGATTCTCTTTGCCAGCTTAGATGGCTTCGGTTTCAGAACTTTGCCATCGGTTGATCCTGCCTCGTCAGCTCCGTCTTTGGTGTAGGTGGGGGTGACGTCCACACTCGGTGGGGCACTGCCCAGGCAAAATGATTGGGGATCCTCTTGGGTTTTCCCGAAAGTGACCGCAGAGCCATCGCTCCCCAGGGTTGGCTCCAGGAATGGAGTCGAGACCGGCGTCGCCAGGTTCTCCTTGTTGGTTACCACTGGAACATTCTCCTTGCTTAAGCCGGAAACTGGCTGGCCCGGAGCCTGTTTGAAAGTATAGGCTTTGTGGAAGTCACTGATGCGCCCCAACTCCTCTCTCAGGGCAATGAAATCCCGGTGTGGCCACATTTTACTTTTTTATTTTTAATATATGTTCACATGTTTCCATAAAGGATCCAAGGTGGCCCATAATGTAAGGACACACAATATTAGCTTTAAAAAAACATGAAAAAAAAAAAAAAGGGAAATCATGATCCTGGAAATGGGTTGCATCCTTTTAAGGGGTGAGAATAACAGAATGAGTGAGCCAAAGATTTGGGAAAGGATCTCACATTTCCAAATGTCCAAATCTTAACATTGCACCAAGTGGGAATGTAGCCGTGGCAATATTAACCTGAGAGAGCTCTATGATCGTTGTCTTTACTCATCACTTGGTTGCAAGGTTATACATGACAGGGTAAGTGAAGGAGGGCAAGTAGACAGGTAAGAGTCACGTCCTGATTCTCAACAGAAGGGGCATCACCTCGGGAAGGGACTCCAGAATCCTACAGGAATCCTCTTGATACACTAAATCTTCTAGGTGGCCAAAGGATCTCATGGGACCCTAGCAGCCAGATGGAACTTAGAGAAGTAGCGAAAAGCTACTCAACTGAATGCAAGATATAAGACTAGGAGCAGGTCAGTGACAAGTTCAAGTGCAGATGCTGTGGAGGAGCAGTTCCCCTTGTGCTCGAGCCTCCTCAGAATGTGCAGTGGGAGGTGCAGTACCTGCTGTGTCTCACAGTGACCCTCCAGCCTCTAAACTCATCTCTCCTGGGAAGCTGAATTCAAAAAGTCAATTTAAAAAAAAGATAGGGCTTCCCTGGTGGCGCAGAGGTGGAGAGTCCGCCTGCCGATGCAGGGGACACGGGTGCGTGCCCCGGTCCGGGAAGATCCCACATGCCGCGGAGCGGCTGGGCCCGTGAGCCACGGCCGCCGAGCCTGCGCGTCCAGAGCCTGTGCTCCGCAATGGGAGAGGCCACAACAGTGAGAGGCCCGTGTACCACAAAAAATAAATAAATAAATAAATAAATTTTTAAAAAGATAAAAGTCTCTAGTAGAGAAATTTTATCAGAGCCTAGTATTAAGAGCTGTAGAGCCACAAATTTCCCATGATACAGCCTTAGCAGAGGCTGTTAAGGCAGTGACAGAAAATTTGTACCGAGGGAAATAGCACAAGAGTTTGCCTACAATTCACGAAAATGATCCCTGCACTTGGCCTGAAGGAAATCAGCAAACTTTATAACAGCTTGTGTATTTGTATGCGGGATTGAGAATGAATTTAATTTTTTAATTTCTCTGAATTATCACATAAGATTCAGAAGATGCTCTCTCTGCCTAGAAGCCACCCCACTGGGATAACTATGCCTACGGAGTTCCTTTGCCTAGGACTCCTACTTGCTAACAGACTGGCAGCCTGGCCCCAGGGCCTGGTTGCTGCTCCCAGTGCAATGGTGGATATGGTGTCAACGGTTGCAAAATCAAAGCCCCTTACATCCTCTCCATGCCTCTGTCCCGCCCCCCACCCCACTCACCATGGATGTTCAGGAAGCGGAAGGTGTCCTGGATGGGAACGTGGTGCTGGGACTGGTCCAGCTCATCTTCCTCATCTTCTTCATCCACATCATTATCTTTCTCATCCCAAGGAGCAGATCCAGTGGATCCTACCCGAGAAACACACACACACACACAAAGGTCAAAAGTGAGGCGCTCATGTTGCACTGTCATCCCTGCAGCTGACCCACTGTTCAAGCTAGGCACTGCCAGCACAGAGGTTCCTCGGGTTCAGTGTGCACCCTCAATGCCAAAGAGTGGGAACCAAGGGTGTTCACCCCACTCCCAGCTCCTCCTACGGAGCCTCAGTGCAAGCTCTCATACCCTCCCCTATCCAGGAGCTGCAGACCTTACTCCCTTCTCCTAGAAATCTTTTAATTCCTACTGTAAACCCCTTTCTACACATTAGCATCCCTTCTAAGGACCCAAGGAGCACAGCTTCTCTCCTTTATAAGCTTACTGGGAAGACAGACCCTTCCCTCATGGCAGAGCCTCACTAGATTCACTGGAGGTCAAGTCTAAATTATCTGGCTCTTAGTCCAAACTTGCTAAACATTGAGTAAATATAGGGATCAGGTGGTATTCTCCTAGGAAAAATACCATACAAATTAAATGATCACTTACCCATCATTTATAAAGAGAACTTAATAGCCTTCATAATGTCATGTCAATTGATTCTTAGAACAGCCTTTGAAATACGCAGGAAAGATGAGAACCCAGATTTTATAGTGGAAGAAGCTGAGGCTCAAAAGGTTGAATGACTTGATTCAATGTCCCACAAGTAGTGAAATGGAAAGACCGAGGTTTACAACTCAGACCTTCTAAGTTTTAATCCCTCCTTCTTCTAAACTACCTGGCCTCTCTTCTCAGCGTTGAGTCCCAAGAGAAGTTATTTTTTATAGAACTCAATACCCCCTCTTCTTTCTAATGCTTTACTGTTCCACTGGGTGGGCAGGAAGACTGTGCTGAGTTTATATCTTTTGTTCTCTGGGTTCTTTCTAGGGACAGCATTTCTTGCTTTATTTACCAGTCTTCAACTTTGTAAGCGAGGCGACTTTCAAGTCGACTATCGCTTTCAGGGTCCAGCCCGGAACCTGGCACACTGTCCACCTTCTCCCCAGCAGCTGGGGCCTCACCTGGGTTAATGACAGAGCCCTGGGGCTGGGGGATGTCACTCACTTGATATATCTTCACTGGGTTCATGGGCATCTCCCTGGTGCCGTCGTACATCAGGTTGAATTCCCTGCTGTTGTTGAGTGCACAGCGGAGCTGGGCCTTCCATTTAGCTGGGTCGGGGTCGTCCACCCCTTCCTGGTACTTCCCCTGTCTCCACAGCCCAGGCCTGAGGGACAGGAAACTGCAGTGAGTGCCTGCTTGTTGCCCAGAAACACTGGAAAGTGTGCCCGCCCTCCCTCATACAGACACAGATACACACAGCCCTGCCTGACCGCCCCATCACCCCAACTCCAATTGACAGAGACTGCAGCAGAAAACACCACGCTGGGGACCAGGCAAGGCAGGGCCTGGGAGAAATTAAGCCAAATGCAAATACAGTCTTTTAAAAAGAGGAGCCTCATCTCAAGTGCTTGTGCCAGCATCATCTGTCAAGACTACAATGGCCTTAATGAAGGGTTGAAAATAAAGAAAAATCTGGAACACGTATACACCAAAATACTCATGGTAACTTCTGGATAGCAAGATTTCAGGTTATTTTGTTTTGTTTTGTTGGCCTTGTTTTTCACATGAATTGCTTATATAATAAGAAGAGAAAGGGAGGTGGCGTATGATATGAAGAATTCAGGCTTGCTGTTCCCTCTCCCTTCTGTCTTTAATCTGATGCACAAATAACTGTTGAAACCAAGTACCCTTAGGAGGAGCAGCCCATAGGAGGGCAGGAAGCACGCTCTGGGGGTTCAGCTGGCCTCGGTGCGAGGCTGAGGGCCTCAAGTCCTAATAAACTCACACCACCTGCCTTTTCCTGCTTCCTCAAACTCCCACACTGGGAACATTTTGCTGGGAACACCAGTGGCTGGTGGCCTGGGCCAAAACCAGTGTGGCCCCGCCTCTCTGGTTTTCAATTTCCAGGTCTAACAGGCATTTATGTGTCTGTTCATGGGATATCAGCCCTCCCGCACTGTTAATGTATCTCAGATGTCTACACGTTCTTCAGGGCTGTGACGTATGTGCTGGTGCAGAAAAGGGGGATGTCTTTTGCAGGGGACTCAAGATCAAGAAAACGAGATGGACCGGCCAGACTGCTCCCACTTGATGTTAGGAAGATAAGGTGGCCACGTAGTTAGAATTCTGCAGGGGAACAGTCTATATATTCTATGGGTTTGCGGATCCACAACTTTTATTTTTTCAGTAATGCCAACCAAGCTCATAAGAGACTGACATATCATCCAGAATGCCAGTCTACTCGTTTTCAATGGGGGATAAAGCTGGTCAGTGACCAGCATGGTTAAGTCCAATAACCTGGACATAACCATGTATGATCTCAACCAGTAACTCCTGCATCTGGTTTCTAATGACAATTCCAAGAACATAAGACCCACTCAACATTTAAATCCAAATTTTCAGATGACTCCAAAGCTAAATGGAAATGATTTGATATTGAACTCTAAATTTGCATTATCTAGACTATCTCTTACCCAGGTGGGTAACCCAGAATCGACACTAAAAGGCTCCTGCTTTCCCAAAAATCACAGGGCATAAAAATGAAAAGCACTGGAAAGGCAAGACCCCCAGTGAATTTGCAAAGCTGCTCTTGTGTCCTTTTCTTTTTGACCTTGAAGCCAGGAGAAATTCTAAAAATACAAATGTATTCATTTTTAAAACTTGACTTTACTGAATATTGTTCAGATCCTCAAGCCTACAAAAATAATTTTATTTTTTTTAAAATGCTCCCTGCCTCAAAGGAGTTTACAATCCCTTAAAGGAGACAGATGAGTCAATAGATTAGCAATATAGATACTATGTGAACACCAGTAAAACTGCCTAATCCATAAAGAGTCGGGGGAGAGGTAGGGTTGGCCAAGTTGATCAGAATTTATGATTCTAGGGCTGAATCTTGAACATGGGTAGAAGTTAACCAGGTGAGAAGCGTGGGTCACGATACTCTAAGCAGAAGAAGCTTTATGGGCAAAGGCAGAGGCTGAAAAGCACAGTGCTTAGGGGACCTACAAGCAGTTCAGCTTGCGTGGAGGCAGCATGAGATGAAAGTCTGGGCTTGTAAGCAGGAACCATGCCAAGGAGTTTGGACCTGATTCTTAGAACTCTGAGAACCACTGAGAGATTTAAGCAGGTTGTGATGGGATCAGATTTAAGTTTTAGAAAGAACCCTCTAGCTGCAGGACTGAAGAGGGTTTGAAGGGAGGCAAGGCACGAAGATACTACATAGTCTCTACATAACCCCTAGAATAGTGTCACTAGGGTCTGGACTAAGGGGGTGGCAGTGGGGATAGAGGACACAGGTGATGAGCCGTTAGAGACGCTGACTTGACAGAGCTTGAGGATGAACTGAGTCCTTGAAGAAGGTGAGAGAGAAATCAAGGAGGATTCCCGGTTTAGGGTTTGGGAGACTGGGTGGGTGGTGATGCTGGCCACTGAGATAGGAGCAGCTTTGGAAAGATGATTTCCCTTTGGAAATGTCGGATTTCAAGTGCCTGTGGAAGGCCTAGGGGAGAATGCCCAGCATGCCCAGGGCAGTTGTTTATCCCCACTCACCTCTCACATCACCTGAGGGGCTCTCCCTGCCTGCCTCCAGCCTGGAAGAAGGTCCACCAGATTACTGACATCTCTGCCCTGTGGGCAAGGACCAATTTCTTTTCATTTCTGTATCCCTGCTCAGGCTTTAGCACACAGTAGGTCAATGTGTATTTGTTGAATTGCCACAAATTTACAGAAATACACTTCTTGGGGAATGAATAAGTTGCTATTACAGATGGAAGACCAGAAAAACAGCTATGAGCAGAAGGCCAAGGAGACACTGCAGAAAGTGCTGGAGGAGAAAATGCGTGCAGAACAGCAACTGCAGAGCAAACAGGTGTGGGGATGCTCCATAATCCTTGGGGCTGGGACCCCTGGGGCAGTCTGGGTGGCAAGGGAGCCAGCTGCACAACCCCCTGGAACCCCCAAGGCACCACCCCCTCCTCTGATCTCCCTCAGCGGTCCCTGGCTCTGGCCGAGAACAAGTGTGAAGAGTGGAAGAGCCAGTACGAGAGCCACCCCCAGCAGGCAACTGTCCCCTACCCTGCCAGCCCAGTAATCATGAATGCCGTCTTCCTTCTCTTTTTCACGATGTGCTACATATGGATTTTTTTAAATGAGATTTAACCAGCTTTTAAACCTTTCTTCTTTCTAACAATATTAGTACTCTCTGACTCTCCAAATGCGCCTTTTAAAGTTGATTTAATTTATGGAAAAATCACCCTTCATACTTTCCCTTTCTTTTTTAAACCTCCCCATGGTAGTGTAATGTAGTAGAAGGAGATTTGGCCTGGGAGTTTGGACACCAGGGTTCTAGCTGCAGTAACCCACAGTTACACACGTTAGATTATTAAAGAAAAAAGTAACTTACAGAAATGTATGAGGCCATTATGCACATACACACAAATATATATTCACTCATACATCCATAAAAAAGTAGTCTGCAAGGTTCTATAAAATGTTAAAGGTGTTCATCCCAGGGTGGAGGAGATATACGTTAACTATATTACCCTCTTAAATTTTTACAGTAAATATATATTACTTTTATAATTTAAAAAACCAAACTTTTCATTTTTAAAAACCTAAAACATGAAAGAAAACTGGAAAACCAACAAAATTAAAAAAATCCCTAAGTCTGAGGCAACGATTTTTTTATCCGAGTACAAGTGATGAATGAAAACACTAAGAATGGTGTGTGACACCTTAAAGTATAGAAAAAAATACAGTAAGGCAAATAGGCATTAAGATAATAGAATATAAAAAGTTACCCAGATATATTCAGACAATGGACTACTATTCCAGTAATAAAAAGAAATGAATGACTAATATGAACTACACGGATGAGTCACAACAACATGAGGAGCCAAAGAAGCCACGTGCAAAAGGGTACTTATTGTATGCTTCCATTCATATGAATTTCTAGAATAGGAAACACTAATACATAGTGAAAGCAAGCATGTCAGTGGTTGCCTGATGCCAGGCCTGGGAAACGGACTGTAAAAGGACAAGAAGGAACTTTTTGCAGGTATTGGAAGTGTTCTGTATCTTGACTTTGGCGATGACAATATAGATATACACATTTGTCAAAACTTATCAGATTACATGCTTAAAATGGGTACACCTTGTTGAATGTAATTCATACTTCAATAAAGTTGATTTTAAAGTTAAATTAAAAAGTCACCTATGGGGACTTCCCTGGTGGCACAGTGGTTAAGAATTCGCCTGCGAATGCAGGGGACGTGGCTTCAAGCCCTAGTCTGGGAAGATCCCACATGCCGCCGAGCAACTAAGCCCGTGCGCCACAACTACTGAAGCCCACGTGCCTACAGCCCATGCCCCACAACAAGAGAAGCCACCACAGTGAGAAGCCGGCGCACTGCAACAAAGACACAATGCAGCCAAAAATAAATAAATTAATAATAATTTTAAAAACAACAGTCCCCTAGATGTCTGAGTGAGACGGAGTTCCTTTAAGCTTTCAGTCCCAGCTCTTCTCTGAAGCCTCCCCTCATGCACCCTGGCAGCATGGGACCACACTGCATCTCTTTAACACCTTGTATTTATCGGTTCCATTCAGATTTGATGCTTGAAAAGTTTTGTATATTTTATGTCTATCTTCCATTAAACTTGGTTCCTCTAAGGCAGGAACAATCATCTCTTTCATAAATTGAGACCATTACAAAAACAGAATTATGTTCCCTTTCCTCTCAATCAGGGGAATTTGAAGTAGGATTGATGAAATCCTGGACATCATAAGCAAAAATGTCATTTCTGCATTTTTATGGCCAGAGGGTCCTGTGTTTTCATCAGATTCTTGAAGATATCACAGAGCCCAACAATGTTAAGGCTCTCTGCTTTGAATCCATGTGCTTTCACCCAGCTCTATGGTACAAGGCACCCTGCCCCTGGGGCAATCTGTCTGTGGTCCCTGCAAAGATGATAAACCCACATCAAAGACACTTACTCTTCTGCATGTCAGTAGACTCTACCGCCATCTCTTCCTCCACAACGATGTCACTATCGCCATCTTCAAGATTCATTTCTGTCTCATCTAGAACACTGTCTTCTTCCTCTTCCTCCTCCTCATCTTCCTTGGAAACATCCTTTAATGTGGCAAGTAGTCTGTTGTAACCAGAAACTTGTTCTGGTTCACTCTATGCTTCACTTTCAGAACTTGAAGTATCTATAAACTCTCTGACTAAAAGGAAAATGGGGATTTTGAAAACAAAAATTATATTGTTCTTGTTGCTACCCCACGACTATCATCAGGCCCACAGTGGAACCAAGTTCAGACTTTTCTAAATAAAAACTAGCTTTTCTGCAAATATGCAATCCTATCTATTCAACCAAAACCTAGCACCAAATTTGTTTAAAACAGCGAATCTAGCTATGATTCTAGAAGCGCTTCCTCTTCTTTGAACTGCTAATGTTCCACATGGGAAGACAGCAAACTAAACACATGGAGCTTTAGGTTATAAGGCGATCTAACCTATGTGTCAGACATTTGGCACCTTTAAAGGAGCAACAGGAAAACTTACAACAAAAAAGTGTACTTTATTTCTGAGTCTGTGGTAATGAAATAAGACCTTTGATGATTTTGCACTCTATTTTATGTTAAGCAAACATGACATTCCCTCTTAGGATTCACCAAGAGCCCTCTGGTAAGCCTCCTTACCAGGTTCTAACAGGCTAATCTCTCAGGACAGTTTCACACTCTATACTATATTAGTTATCACCATGGCATTTTAACAGACATCTGCACTTAAAACTAAGCAATATTACTAAAATATAGCTTACATCTAAAATCAAAAAGAGTGGAAATGTAGCCAAACTTTATTACCATATATAATCTTAAAAGTAACAGTCCAGAATCTACTATCATAAAGAAGGTATAAAGCATTACCAGTTGACAAGTCTGTGCTTTTGCTTCCTTTCTGGAAACCCTGAGAAGAAACAGGCAATGTTAAACTTTAACTACTAGTATGTAGCAATTAGGAAAAGTCTAATGATACAACTTTAAATGAACATGGCAGACTATACCGTTATAAATACATTACATCTATTGTCAAGTAAAAACTCCATATGCATTTGGACAGGTTTTGGAAGGATATGCCAAATAGATAATAAGAGACGAATGAAAAAGTCTAACAAGACCACATGACAAATACTACAGTCACACAGTAACAGGCTCGCATCCAAAAGATGGGAAATTTGGGCAAATAAAAGCCCTCGGGGTTCACCTTTTCTAGCAAATTTCTTAAGTAGACTATCCCTCTAACTGTTGAGAAAGCAGCCCAAAGGGGTGGGATGAGCACTAAGATCATAACTGAGAGTCTGGACACTTCTAGAGGAACCCACAACTACCCAAACATTACTTTCCTCATGGTCATTGAATAGATAGGTGATGTCGAGGGTCCAAAGCAATTCTTTTTTTATTTTTTTTAACTTATTTTTGCCTGCTATGGGTCTTCGTTGCTGCGCCCGAGCTTTCTCTAGTTGCGGCGAGAGGTGGCTTCTCTTGTTGCGGAGCAGGGGCTCTAGGCTCGCGGGCATCAGTAGTTGCACCACCCTGGCTCAGTAGTTGTGGCTCGCGGGCTCTAGAGTGCAGGCTCAATAGTTGTGGCGCACGGGCTTACTTGCACCGCGGCGTGTGGGATCTTCCCGGACCAGGGCTCGAACCCCTGTCCCCTCCGTTGGCAGGCGGATTCTTAACCACTGCGCCACCAAGGAAGCACCCAAGCAATTCTTTAAAAACATAGAAAACGAAAACAACCTTATAAAATCTCTGCCCAGTCGCCACACAGGAGGCGTGCCGTCTAGCATAAAACCACAGGCTCAACAAAGGGTAGGAAGACTGGTGAAGAACCCCATCTCAGGCGGGAAGCCGCCAGGATCCCCGGGCGAGCTAGGCCGGCGCCGGGGCAGCATGGGACGCGGCGGGAGCTGCCCTGTCACTACCCCCGGGGCACCGGCGGACCAAACGCGGGGACACGCGGGCTCCCACCGGGAAAGGACGCCGGCAGCGCCGGTCCCAGCCTTGCCTCTCCATACCTGTCATAGAAGGGATGCTCCTCGCCGAAATCCCTTAGATGCTTCTTCTGCTTTTTAGTTAGGGAGTTGAGCAGCTGGCTCTGGCGCCGGCTCCGGCTCCCGCGTTTGCCCGTGGGGAAGACGTCAAGTCAGCCAACCTCCAAGAATCGCGTTTTTCACCTGGAAGTAGTCTCGTCAACCCACTCACGCGGGATTGCCAACGGCGCTTTACGGCGGAAGCAGGGTGCCATAAAGCAGACACGCTTTACGTCGCGCTTGTACGACAGGCGTTAGAACTTCCTGTTTCCCATTCCGCCCCCTAGCGAGGCTCTTTGGAAGCACGTGCACGCATGCGCAGCTTTTCTCTGAGCCCCGTAAGGCAGGCAGGCAGGGAGGCTTCGGGCTTCCCCAGGTGGGCAAATGGGTGGGTGTACTTCGTGCGTCTGTTTTGGCTGTGAGAATCAGCCTGCATAAACGTGTAGTAACTGAGATGGTTGAATGCAGTGCCTTTATATTATGCCATAATACAAATACCAACTAACATTTAAGGCTGCCGGTGCATCTCCATTCATCCTCACAACAGTAAACAAATAGGCCTTGTTAATAAGCCTGATATTGGAGATGAGAAAGCTGATGCTTACAAAAGGTTACATACACACTAGCAAGAGAGGAGATGGAAACCTAATTCTCTCTGATGCGACCACAGGCTCTTCCCAGTAGGATCTGCCACATGCGTGTGCTACGTGAAGAATGAGGACGCAACGCTGAGATTCCCGCCCTTACCCTAACCCCCTCATTGCCTGAAAGTATCGCAAGGGCCCTTGGTAACACATCTGTCCTGGCATTTTTCATGTTATAAAAGCAAAAACACACCCAGAGAGGTAAAGTGACTTTCCTAAATCACCCGGAGAGTCGATGTTAGAGAAAGCAGTAAAACTCAATAAAGTGTCTCAAAACTGAATTGGGGCAAATTGGGATGGAAAACTTTTAAAGGGTAAGTAACTTTTCTATATCTGGATCGTGGTGGTGGTTACACCTGGTATACAATTACCAAAATTAATCAAACTGTACCTTTGAAATTGGTAGATTTTAATGCAAGTAAATAATAATCTCAATAAACAAAGAGGTAAAAACAGTGCAACTGGACTTAATACTCTAGAGACAGGCAGAGTGTGCAGGGATACTTAAAAACCACAGGATAGGGCTTCCCTGGTGGCGCAGTGGTTGAGAGTCCGCCTGCCGATGCAGGGGACACGGGTTCGTGCCCCAGGGATGGGAAGATCCCACATGCCATGGAGTGGCTAAGCCCGTGAGCCACGGCCGCTGAGCCTGCACGTCCGGAGCCTGGGCTCCGCAACGGGAGAGGCCACAACAGTGAGAGGCCCGCGTACCGCAAAAAAAAAAAAAAAAGAAGAAGAAGAAAAAAAGGAGAGCTTAGAAACTTTCCTTCAAATGGGCCCCTGCTATGATACCCTGAGCCATTTGATACAAAACCTCAAGGTACACAGAAGACTTTGGGGGCCAGTCTGATTCTTCCTTCTCCTATTACAGAGAAAGAGGAAAACATCCTTTTCTGTCCAAACATACATCATCTCTCCCCCTCTCTACCTCCTGAAAGAGCTCAATTCCACATACACTGTTTATTCTAGGCAGTAGGCTGGGAATACGGAACAAAACTCTTGGCATGCTATATTCTATGTCCTGTCTCCTAGAAAGTTGTAGTTTCTGTTATCTTATTAACCACAACTTTCATTTGTCTACTGTTTGGCTGATTAATTCGATTCAACAGGCATTTACTCTTTTTTTAAAAATAAAGTCCAATATTCTCGACTGTTTATTCTATTTTATTTTATGTATTTATTGGCTGCGTTGGGTCTTCATTGTTGCGCATGGGCTTTCTCTAGTGGTGGCGAGCGGGGGCTACCCTTCATTGCGGTGTGCAGGCTTCTCATTGCAGTGGCTTCTCGTTGCAGAGCAGGGGCTCTATGCATGTGGGCTTCAGTAGTTTCAGCACGTGGGCCCTAGAGAGCATGGGCTTCAGTAGTTGCGGCATGTGGGTTCAGCAGTTGCGGTGCACGGGCTCTAAGGTGTGTGAGCTTCAGTAATTGTGACTCACGGGCTCTAGAGCGCAGGCTCAGTAGTGTGGCGCCCAGGCTTAGCTGCTTCGCGGCATGTGGGATCTTCCCAGACCAGGGCTCGAACCCATGTCCCTGCATTGGCAGGTGGATTCTTAACCACAGCACCACCAGGGAAGTCCCAAGCATTTATTCTTAATAAATGAGTCTGTGCTGGGGAATCAAAGTTAAATAAGGCATGTACTTGGTCCAGTTAAACTAAATATATTAGCACTTTGCCCATTTTCTAAGAGGAAAATACAAGTCCAATATGAGGTTATTTTAACAAACAATTAAATCAATAGTATAGCTAGGGAGTGTTTTCATTTATTACTCTCCATTTTATCTTTATAAAGAGGTATGCTACCCTGTCGTTCAACAAACTCACAAATGGGAATGCAGCAATTTTTAATAAGTATGAGAAATAATGTAGGCCAGCTATTCTTCCTCTCTGAATGGTGGACTCTAAATGAATCTAAAGCATCATCAAAAAAATACAATAAATCAAAAAAAATGAAGCATCATCATAATGACCATCATCTGGGTAAATTATGCTGTCGAAATAATATGTTAAGGAATTTCCTCTTCCTAATAATAAGGAATGTTACCTGATGGGGAGAGAGAATTTGGGGAAGAGCAATAATACAACATGATCAACAGATTACATTTTAGCAAACAAGGACACTCATTTGTTTACATATTTTACACTGCTGTTGCCTAGACAGAGGAGGCACCTGAAGGTATATTTTACTAGCGTGGGTCACATAGGAGTCTTCTAAGGAACTGGTTTAAAAACATCGTTCCAAAACTAGTAAAAAAATAAAAAGTTATTTCCACTGTAGATTTGAACCTGTAAGTAATCTATAGGTAAATGTAATCTAAAAAAAATTAAGGCAGCCTTAATGGCAGTTCTTTATATAAGAAAGAAATACATACTTGCTGAAAGCTTTTACAGCATCACTAGCTTGCATCCACTAATAAAAACAGCCTACACTTTTTTTTTACATCTTTATTGGAATATAATTGCTTTACAATTTGGTGTTAGTTTCTGCTTTATAACAAAGTGAATCAGTTATACATATACATATGTTCCCATATCTCTTCCCTCTTGTGTCTCCCTCCCTCCCACCCTCCCTATCCCAACCCTCTAGGTGGTCACAAAGCACCGAGCTGACCTCCCTGTGCTATGCGGCTGCTTCCCACTATCTATCTATTTTACGTTTGGTAATGTATATATGTCCATGCCACTCTCTCACCTTGTCACAGCTTACCCTTCCCCCTCCCCATATCCTCAAGTCCATTCTCTAGTAGGTCTGTGTCTTTATTCCTGTCTTACCCCTAGGTTCTTCATGACATTTTTTTTCCTTAGATTCCATATATATGTGTTAGCATACGGTATTTGTCTTTCTCTTTCTTACTTCACTCTGCATAACAGACTCTAGGTCCATCCACCTCACTACAAATAATTCAATTTCGTTTCTTTTTATGGCTGAGTAATATTCCATTGTATATGTGTGTCACATCTTCTTTATCCATTCATCCGATGATGGACACTTAGGTTGTTTCCATCTCCTGGCTATTGTAAATAGAGCTGCAATGAACATTTAGGTACATGACTCTTTTTGAATTTATGGTTTTTGAATTATGGTTTATGGTATATGCTCAGTAGTGGGATTGCTGGGTCATATGGCCGTTCTATTTGTAGTTTTTTAAGAAACCTCCATACTGTTCTCCATAGTGGCTGTACCAATTCACATTCCCACCAGCAGTGCAAGAGTGTTCCCTTTTCTCCACACCCTCTCCAGCATTTATTGTTTCTAGATTTTTTGATGATGGCCATTCTGACTGGTGTGAGATGATATCTCATTGTAGTTTTGATTTGCATTTCTCTAATGATTAATGATGTTGAGCATTCTTTCATGTGTTTGTTGGCAGTCTGTATATCTTCTGTGGAGAAATGTCTATTTAGGTCTTCTGCCCATTTTTGGATTGGGTTGTTTGTTTCTTTGATATTGAGCTGCATGAGCTGCTTCTAAATTTGGGAGATGAATCCTTTGTCAGTTGCTTCATTTGCAAAGATTTTCTCCCATTCTGAGGGCTGTCTTTTGGTCTTATTTATGGTTTCCTTTGCTGTACAAAAGCTTTGAAGTTTCATTAGGTCCCATTTGTTTATTTTTGTTTTTATTTCCATTTCTCTAGGAGGTGTGTCCAAAAGGATTTTGCTGTGATTTATGTCATAGAGTGTTCTGCCTATGTTTTACTCTAAGAGTTTGATAGTTTCTGGCCTTACATTTAGGTCTTTAATCCATTTTGAGCTTATTTTTGTGTATGGTGTTAGGAAGTGATCTAATCTCATACCTTTACATGCATGTCCCTGTCCAGTTTTCCCAGCACCACTTATTGAAGAGACTGTCCTTTCTCCACTGTACATTCCTGCCCCCTTTATCAAAGATAAGGTGACCATATGTGTGTTGGTTTATCTCTGGGCTTTCTATTCTGTTCCATTGATCTATGTTTCTGTTTTTGTACCAGTACAATACTGTCTTGATAACTGTTGCTTTGTAGTATAGTCTGAAGTCAGGGAGCCTGATTCCTCCAGCTCCGTTTTTCGTCCTCAAGATTGATTTGGCTATTAGGGGTCTTTTGAGTTTCCATACAAATTGTGAAATTTTTTGTTCTAGTTCTGTGAAAAATGCCAGTGGTAGTTTGATAGGGATTGCATTGCATCTGTAGATTGCTTTGGGTAGTACAGACATTTTCACAATGTTGATTCTTCCAATCCAAGAAAATGGTATATCTCTCCATCTATTTGTATCATCTTTAATTTTTGACTCTTAAGGACATTTGGTTTGTTTTCAGTTTGTGCTAATGCAAATCATGGACAGGAATCCTGCTGTACCGGTTATTCTGGTGCATTTACACAGGGCAGGGGTAAGGGCTGCTGGCTCACAGGCTATATATATACCTTCAGTCGATGGAGAGGCTAAATGCTTTCCAAAGTAGTTGTGTCGATTTGCACTACAGTGTAAGCAGGGTAGAAGATTCCCATAGTACTCCAGGTCTACAATACCTGATACTACCAGATTTTGTGTATTTGTCCAGCTCATCGGCATGTAGTTTCCTTGGTTTTGACTCACTTGTCTCTTATTACTTAATGAAGTTGTATGCTTTTCTGTGTTTACTGGCTGTTTGGATTTCCTTTTTTATGAGATTTACGTCAACTATTGTTA
This sequence comes from Mesoplodon bidens, assembly GCF_964165515.1. Classification (NCBI taxonomy): domain Eukaryota; kingdom Metazoa; phylum Chordata; class Mammalia; order Artiodactyla; family Ziphiidae; genus Mesoplodon; species Mesoplodon bidens. The sequence goes on from NC_138168.1 coordinate 2,153,895, forward strand.
TTTATTATTATTTATTTATTTATTTGTGGCTGTGTTGAGTCTTCGTTGTTGTGTGCAGGCTTTCTCTAGTTGCGGCGAGCAGGGGCTACTCTTCATTGAGGTTGCTTCTCTTGTTATGGAGCAGAGGATCTAGGCGTACGGGCTTCAGTAGTTGTGGCACGTGCGCTCAGTAGTTGTGGTTCGCAGGCTCTAGAGCGCAGGCTCCTTAGTTGTGGCACACGGGCTTCGCTGCTCCGCGGCATGTGGGATCTTTCCGGACCAGGCTCGAACCCATGTCCCCTGCCTTGGCAGGCAGTTACTTAACCACTGCGCCACCAGGGAAGTCCAACTATTGTTATTTTGAATTCTTCTCCATTTCCAAGTAATACTCTTACATGACTATTTTCTCACTAAATTGGAGGCATTATCTGTTCATTTTCTAACTTACTAGTAAGTAAGGGTTTAGTTCCTTTACACTCTTTCCTATGTCCACACTGCTCAGTAAAGTTATGTCATCATGAGTTATTCCACTGCTCATGATCTCTTTGACTTGTAGTCATATATTTAAAAACCTACATTGTTGATCAACTAGAAACTCTCTCAACGTCACGCTTTGTAAAATGAGGACATTCATACCATCTTTCCTTTTTTCTACCTCCTGTCTACCTTCCAAACCTAGCTTTTACGTTGTCAAAGTTGAAATTTATATTCTGTTCTATGTGCAGTTAAGTCTTCTGTTATTTGAGAGTCAGTACAGAGTAAGGTTTAAGAGAACAGGCAGAGAGCCTAAACTCAAAGGCTCGATCCAACCTTAAATTACGTACAGCCTGGGTAAGTTCCTTCTCTGACTTAGCTTCTTGTTCTCAAAAGTGGGAATGATATTAGCACCAACCTTATAAGGCTATTCAGAGGATTAAATGAGTTAATATATGCAAAAACACTGAGAGCCTAATATATACTAAGTACATACTAGTATCCAATACATTTCAGTACATACCAAGTTAATACTAATACATACTAAGTATAGTTTACTTTAGTTATATGTGATTACATGCAAGTTGACAATAAAAGCTGCAAACCAAGACAGCATTGCCATTATTACAATGAAATTAATATTGCCCACCCCAGATGTACTGTCTCTGTGTATAGACTACACCTCGTTCCATACTGTGCCAGTGTCACTGCCCTTGTGCAGGGTGACCACATACCCCAAGCTGCCTTGGGCTGTTCCAGTTTATACCTGTTGTCCTGATGTTACAGCATGAGAGCGCCTCCTTACACTATTGAAGTGTAAGGAGTTTGGACAATTTCTCGTTTGGACAACAAACTAGATAGGTGGTCATTACCCCTGTGTGTCACTGAAAAGGGGCACATCTATAGTGTCAAGTTTAAGTGGATTCTTCCCTTCCTCACCAATAGTAGGTTAAAAATCAACCAGAGTTTAGTTGGCTTCAGGTTTATGTCCGTATAGCCCTTTCTCCTCTGGAGTTCAAGTTCCTTCTCCTCTTCCTCTCCCTCCTCCCTTCCAACAGTGCCTAATACCTAGTAAGTACAATATGCCTCAAGGTGTTTCTAAGCTCTCAATCACACAATCAGTAGAAGTCTCTCCACTCTAGACTAGCTGCAATCTGCACTGAATCCCCTATTACCTTCCTTCTTGGTTTATTGCCTCATTTTGCTGGATTATTTCTATAAATAGCTTAAGGTGTAGCACAGGAGGTCAATTTTTCAAATTTCTTTGTGTACAGAATATCTTCTTCAGCCTCCACTTATGACTCATAGTTTGGCTGGATACAAACCCCTAGGGTGAAAATTATGTGCCTGAAAAACTTTGGAGGTATCTTTCTAATGCCTTCCAGGATCCATGGTGCTGATGACAAGTATGATAAAGTCAGATTTAAATTTTTTTTTTTAGGTGACAAGTATTTTTCTCTCTGCTATGGATGTATCCTCACAGTATTTTATTCTATTTTAATTTATTTTTTCAGTATTTTAAAGTTTCACAATGAAGGTTGCCTAGGTATGAGGCTATTCTTGCTCGTCTTGCATAACTATTTTCAATCTGAGGCCTGATGTCTACTTTCAGCTGTGGGGAATTTTGTTGCCCTTTGACAGCTTCCCTCCATTTTTTTTCTGGGTCTGGAGTTTCTAATAGTAACATGTGGGATCTCCCAGATGCAACCTCTCTAACATATTTCTATCACATTTTCCATTGTGTCTTTCTTTTTTATATACTGAGAAATTTTTTAAATTCCTACTGAATTTATTTCAGCAACCATATTTTCATTTCCAGGAGACCTCTCTTGCTTTCTGACCATTCTCTTTTTAATTAACTCACTAGTCTTATTTTATAGTGGCTAGCTCTTTTTAAACCTCTCTCAGGATATTACTTAAGGTTTTTCCTTAAATTATTCTGTTCCCTAAATTGTCCCTGGTCCTACTAGGATATGTTTTCACTCTTTCCCCCTCTCTCACGTTGTAAGCTTTACTCAACTATCAGGCAAATGACAGTTATTTTCTATTTAAGAATGAGTGCAGAAAGCTCCCTGAAGTCAACGACTGATTGGCTTCTTATGCAGGAAGAAGCAGGCAGTAACTGTAACAGGATCTCCCCCAAACACAATTTTCTAGGGTGTAAAAACTCACACTAGCTGCCCTAGTTCTCGCCAGTTTCACTGTTTTCAAAATGAAATCATATCATTTCAGAAGCATGAGGGTGGGGCTGGGAGTCCACTCCTCCAAACACAACCCTTCAATGAGCTCCCCTATTTCAGTCACACTTTTAACTAACTCCACCCTCTCTCCTACATGCGCATCAAAGCACAGAGCTACTTCTGCGGGTGGGGTCAGAATCCTCCTCAGTTGCAGGTGGTCCCTGTGCATATTCTAGGTGATGCCTTTCCTCTGTTCTACTGCTTCGGTTTCACACTCTTCCACGTGTCTTCCGTCTTTCAAAACTATGTTGAAATCTCTTGATTGTTGTGGGCTTATATACTTAAACACTTTGATACCATCATTGTAGTGTCTTGTCAAAATGGAGAAGAGATAAAAGGGTTCTCATGCATTCTGAATCTGCTACTCTGTGGTCCCAGTGTTTAAACTTCTTGGTCTTCCCCAGTGTCTATCATTGCTTTTAGAAATACAATCTCCTGGTCTACTCGTGAAGGAAATGAATACACCACATCTAAAATGACAAGGAATGCGGGTTAGATGCACTAGGGTCTTGTCGTACTCTGCCATTTACTAATAAACCACTTACGTGCTACAAATTGTAGGTGCTCATTTATAAAATGAAAGGGGTAACTCTACATGAACTATAGATTTCTCCTACTCTAACTCATAATTTCTAAGGTCTTTTCTTAAAATTTCTCTATATTATCATTAATTTTCATTAAAAAAATAAAAATCTAACTTTCTCTTTTGAAAATCAAACAGTAATTCCCATAGTCCTACAATAATGGGATAATTAGTTCTGAAACCTGTCAAGCTTCATGTTTCATATGAAAAGAAAATCACATTATATAATTTTTAAATTTAAGTAATTAAATTTAAATAATTTTTAAAAATTAAACATGGACTTCATAGCACAAAGACAAGGTCCCCCCAAATGGTGTTCCTTTATTTACTAGAAGTGTTCAGCTCTGCATTGAAGTTGAAATAAAATAAATATATTATTTTTGAGGTGCAAAAATTTCTTATGAAAATCAATTTTTCTTTTCTGTCCATACAAACAAAAGTATGCAATGACATTAGAGGTCAGGTTTATTTGGTAATAGAATGTAGCTTCTTGATATTTTTGATTTTAGGAAAGGAGAATATCAACACTGAAACGTTTTTGAACTTTACTTTTATTTAAAATGAGGCCATATTTTCCTCTTATAAAAAGAGAGTTCAACTAGAACTGTCAATTTTCTCATCTGTAAAACAACATCACTGAATCAGCTGACTGTATTCATTCAGAACTCAATTTCCTTATCTTATGATCACTAAGGTTCTCCCTACATCTAATATACTAAGGTTCTAAGGAAAGGAAAATATATTACTAACGACATGTTTTGATTTTTATTTCTTAGAGTTCAAATGTCCACCATTCACCTTGGTCTAAGCTTAAGGAACCATTCAAGGGGATACAATGCAGATGGGAGGAGAAAACAGAACCCTCACACAAGCTGTGCCGTGTTGCAATCAGGCTTCCATTTGAAAAATAATCTTCTCTATAGCTTTAAAGTGATAACTTTGTACCTGCAATGCTTCTTGTTTCAAACGGATTTTCTCTGGCTCTTCCTAAACACGTTCTGAGGAATCATCAGCCTCTTCCACTTCTGAGGAGGAAGGACTCTCTACAGTCACAGTCATAGGAAATTCTGATGGACCTGAGTGTCTGAGGCAGAAGATAAGAAATCACAGAGTTGTTACACTAAAGTGCAAAGAAAGAAGACAAGATTGTATAAAAGACAACACAAGCCAGATACCAAGTATCCAAATATTAGAGGACATTTAACAAAAGTGAACTGAGGTATCATTCTTTATAAATGTCTCTCACTGCTCCTTAGTCTAAAACAGGCAATGACTGAGTAAAATTACAGGAACTTATTTTTGCTATGTTACTGTACAGACCTCTGTTGTACGTGCTTAGGATTAATAATGGGAACTGCCCATATTATTTTTTTAAGTTTCTTTCACAGAAGCCAAGTGAAGATCCAAGGTAAACATTTTTTCTCAGATCAACTTTATTCTGCAAATGAAAAATTGATTCTTCACCATCAGACAAAAACAGTCTGGAAGAAACTGTAGTTTTTCAGAGGAAAATACATCAGCAAAGGGACTGATGAATAATCAGAAAGTCAACATATCTAAGCTGTGAATAATAGACATTAGAATTTTAAAAAATAAATCACATACACATACACAACTAAAACTGACCCATCAAAAATTTCATCTTCTCACCACCCTCAAGCCAAAACTAGGGCAACAGTAATACAATTCTCCTATCAAGCTTCACTGCCACTGCAATGTTGTTCAATAGGACATTTCCAAACATTTAAAACCTGACCTGGCCAAAACCCCATAAAAGTCTACAGATCATAAAGAAGTGTGCAGGGGGCTTCCCTGGTGGCGCAGTGGTTGAGAGTCCACCTTCCGATGCAGGGAAACGGGTTCGTGCCCTGGTCCAGGTAGATCCCACATGCTGAGGAGCGGCAAGGCCGTGAGCCATGGCCACTGAACCTGCGTGTCCAGAGCCTGTGCACCGCAATGGGAGAGGCCACAACAATGAGAGGCCCATGTACTACAAAAAAAAAAAAAGCGTGCTGGGATTATATAACCACGCAGAAAACAGTTCACTAGGACATCATTTTGACAAGCAGCAAACCCTGCAGCATAGGAAAACCCTAATAGGAGAACGAGGTGCACACCCCTCTCTCTGGGAATGCAAGGCCAGGACTGACACCCAAGATGCTCTTCTCTCAACCTCAGCAGTGGTGCCATTCACAGAGCAACTATGCAGTCTCCCAAGACCACTGGGAAGGAGAATCTGATACTGACAGTATTAGCTTGCCACTAGGCCATAAGCGAGGGAATGTGTGTGGCCTTGGTGAGAGAGCAGAGGTTTGGGAGATGTTGCTTTATATTGGCTTTCAGATCAGGACTTTGTACATATAGCCCGCAAACAACATTTCTTGAAAACATGTGAACATTCTTGAGTATGACAGCTCCAAGTGAGGGATCAGAAATGGCAGTCAAGTTCGCTTCACTGGGTAACAGCTGATTTGCGGACTGGAAAACAGGCTTCCTTGTTTACAGACATAACCACAAGGCTGCCTGCTGTGTGCCAAATCCACACAACTACACAGTTGCATTGGGAGAGCGACCAAACATGTTTTACATGGATTTATTTCAGAGAGGGAAATGCTTCTTGTAAGGCTCTGTCAGTTTAAAAAGCAAGAAGAATGACCATACACCTTTCCCAATTCAAGCCCTATATATCATAAATATGATAGCTACACACCAGCAACTGATTACCTACATCACGAGCTTTGATGAATGGAAAGCCCCTAAAAAGATATCAACAAAACGAAGTTAGATCTTCATGTAAATACATCACCAGTTAAACCCACTTAATACAACTATTTAGTATTATGTACAGTATCCATACAGAATTGTGTATAAAAATAAATAAGCTCAAAAGAAGGACCTGGAAGGCTCTTCTATGGAGAAAACTCAACAGCATTCAGCCGACTGGCTTGGTAATAACTCTCTGAACTGCTGAGAGGCCCCTTCAGTTCCTATGTTCAGGATGGTTGAGATTTCAGTCTCACTTCTTTAAATGGTGATATTAATCGTTCTCTAATTTACAACTTTGTGTAACGAGGATGGACCTGAGATTAAGTGTCTCAGGAAGAAGATAGGAAACCACAGAGGTGTTAAACTCAAGTGCAAACACTGGGGATTCAACACTATAGTTTATGCAACAGCAATTCACATCACCATTTGGTCATATTCTTTCTACAAAACAAAAGCTGCACTCACATGTAGGAAAAGACAAAAATTAACTGCCATCTGTATCAATATGTTAGTGTGCTTCAATCACATATGTTTTCATGAAAGTTTAAACATCAAATTCCCTTTAAGATCTTGACCATGTGATCTGTTCCCTGCCATGTCAGATTATACCCCGTGAAGTTTACTGTCTTAACAGTGATAGAGTTCTTTATACCTTGACAAGTAACTAAAAGGAAAAAAAAAACCACACACACACAATAAGATGAAGAGCCTATACATTTGTCAATCTTGACTTATTTGCTTTTCTTGAGTCAATTGGAGGTTTATAGCCACATTCTTAAAATCATTAACTACAATCTTCCCAAACAGGTAATTGATGAACTGATGCATCCTAAAACTCGTCAGTAACAAAGTGTTATTCCAGTTTACAGCAACAGTTTAATTCTATTTAGGTACTAAAACTGAATACACTGAATACTGCAAACTTTATTCCCAACCACTCAGTAAAGTACTACGTACTTTTGAGACAAAGGAAAAAAAAGAAAAACCTAAAAAGCATAAGACTCCTCCGATTTTCATTTCCAATGATACATGCCAATCTTGATCATCAATCAGCGATTTAAATGTCAACTGTAAACCCAGTATTTTATTAGCTGCTCTGCAGTGTACTAGAGCAATAGAAGAGAGAGGACCTCAAACCCTCTGTTCCCTCAAATTGAAAGGCAGGCGTCCTGACCCCTCCAGACCACTACTGAACACAGGGAGGGCACACTAATCCTTCAGGACCCTAATCAAGAGTCACCTGCTTTGTGATTACTTCCATGACACACCCTCACCAACACCACTGAATTTGCTGCTCCTACGGGACGTTACATATATTTTCTATTTTAACACAGTGCATCATAATTATGATTGCAGATAGATGTTCTAACAATTGAAAGAGAATGATGACATTTTTGCTCTTCATCTTGCTATTTCCCTTCCTATTTCTTGAAGAGAAACCATAAAAATATAAACAAACAGAGAAAACAGAAAATATACAAAACATGTGGTTTGTGGCTTAACACAAACTTAAGTAAGATTAATTCTGACAGTATCCAGCATGACAAACTTCCATGGTACAAATGAGAATGGACCAAGGTTTGAGCAGGTACAGGACACAATCCAGGCCTGAAAAACACCAAGAAAAGGTAGACAGGAAAATGCAGACAGACGTGGTGTGTAGGAAATCACGAGACCAGTCTGATGGGAAGAGACTTAAACAAGACTGAAACTCACTTTCTAAACCTCCATCCCCAACTGGACAATTCACAAGACACAGGTGCACCAAAGAAGCCAATTATTCAATCCCTTTAATGGGGAGGAACAGTTGAAACTTTTATTGGTTTAGTTCGCCCCAAAAGCAACTATCAAATGTTGGCAGCACACAATGAAGGCTTACCTTTGTTAACATACTTAAGTCTCTCTCTCTCACAACTAGCCCACTTAGCTCCGCATTCCTTAGCGCACCCGACGCACTTACACAGCATTTATGAGCTGTACACAACTGGAAGGTCACATCTTTATTTCTTATTGCAGGAACACGACTTCTGTAAACTCTTTTTCTGTCACAACCTAAAGCAAAATTATTGTAAAATGAGTGATTTAAACCATACATTATATCATCATTAAAAAGTGTCTAAATAAAAACAAAAGCATCTGCTCTGTGCTAAGGATTAGAAACAACCCCTGCCCTTAAAGCCTTCATTAAGGAGGAAGATGTATAAACTCAAAATTTCAATCACATGAGATAAATAAACGTAACCTTTATGCACAGAGGTTTCTATGGAGGCAAAAAGTTGTATCTACGTGACAGCTTCATGATAACCCTGAAGTACAGTCTAGAAAGATGAGGCTATGCAGAGTTGGAGTAGGAGGTGCATTAACTGCAGAGGGAACATCTGTGAAAAGACACTCAAGCCTGACTCCTGCTGGGCACTGTAAATACTGCAGGTGGGGATGACAAAAGGCCAGGGGTCCAAGTGTGAGAAGAGACAGAAATGAAAATAGAGATGTTGGCCCAAGCAAGCCTGGGAGAGGGCATGGCTTGTATCCCACAGGTGGTGAGACCTGGGGCTACCACTGGCTGAGTAAGGGTGCCTCCGCTGATTAGAAAAAGGCTCCCCGCTGCTGAAGGGCCGACTAGATAAAGGGAGTGATCACAAAAAGCTCCCCTTCCTCAGGGCAAAGAGCCCCAGGAGGCTTAGCCGAACACAGTTCAGACTACTCGCCTCCGTGCAGAGCACACGCTGGGCAGCTAGTGTGCACTAACTCTGTGTGGGCAAGCCATCAGCAGCATTATTTTAAGCACATCTTTTTCTGTTAGAAGATCACTTAACCCGAGTAGGCACATGAACTTAGAGGAACTGAACCCAGGGGCCGGGAAACCACCCAGGAGTTTCTGCCATAGTCTGGGCAAAATGCAATATGGATGAAGAAGCAAATTTAGGGCTTCCCTGGTGGCGCAGTGGTTGAGGGTCGCCTGCCAATGCGCGGGGCGCGGGTTCGTGCCTCTGTCCAGGAGGATCCCAAGTGCCGCGGAGCGGCTGGGCCCGTGAGCCGTGGCCGCTGAGCCTGCGCGTCCGGAGCCTGTGCTCCGCAACTGGAGAGGCCGCAGCAGTGAGAGGCCCTCGTACCACAAAATAAATAAATAAATAAATAAATAAAAAGAAGCAAATTTAGGAGGAGGCCAGAATATACAAGATAGACCCACTGGATGCAAGACATAAAGGAAGTTCAGTGAAGGAACTCTGAAGAGAATGGGCTCTGCAATAAACTTTTCTTACATTCAGTGTAAAATATTAGGCAAAATTAAGTACAGTGGCCTTTAAGGTCCCTTCCAGCTCTAATTTCTTTTGGTTTCTAACTTATTAATCTGGTTAAGTAAAGTCCCTTCAGAGGTACAGAACAGTTCTTATACCTGAATGGGGTGCAAAGAATAATCTGACTTCTCTTCACCAGGGGATGAGTTGAACTGTCCTTGCAGAAGAGGTAACAGATGGTGTGAACCCTAGATCCTAGAAAAGGGCCAGGCACACGATGAGTATTCAGCTTTTCAAAATCAAATGAACAATCATTTCCTGTCCTAGATCCTTACACCCTTCCTCTGCTGGCTACTTTCTCACAGCTTATAAACATCCTCAAATATACCCACTTAAAAATCTCTCAGACCTAGGATTCTTTGGATCTTCTTGTGGATAACCTAAGTCCCTCCCATGCCTCCAAACACCTGTCCTCCCCAAAAGCCCAGATCTGTACCTTGGGTCCAGACCCGTCTACCAGGCCCCTCTAAAGCACTGAAGATGAAGTAAGATCCTCTCGCCACCCCCAATCCCTTCCTACTGTGCTCTGTAACTCTCAAAAAGATGCAGCTGTAAAGTGTCACCCACGCTTGCTTCCCTCCCTTTTCTAACTGGTCACCAGGCCCTACCCATTCTCTCTCAGATCTGCAAAACCCAGTCCCACCTTTTATAACTTAAGTGGGACCCTCAGATTACAATTCACCCTGCACCAAATCAACTGCCTTCCACATGGAGGTCCGAGTGAGCCTCTAAACCGCGAGTCCATCTCACCGTTCTTTGGTGTTTCCCACAGCTTTCAGGATAAACATCCAAACTTCTGACAGGACAAACAAGGCCCCCTTCTCTTGGGCCTCACTAAGTTTCCAGTATCCACTCTCATTTCTTTCCCAAACCCTGAGTTCCACTCCTGTACATTAGTTTTGCCATATTTTCTTATATTTCTCAAACTTCAACACACACTGCTCTCTCCTGCCACCCCAGGAGCTTCCACATATCCTTAGAAAGGATGGCACCTCCTCCAAGAATCCTACCCTGAACTTTCCCTTCCAAGGTTCTGTGCTCTGCAAAGGGGAAAGATCGGGGGGAGGGATAAATTAGGAGTTTGGCATTAACACATACACACGACTGTATATAAACTAGATAATCAACAAGGACCTACTGCATAGCACAGGGAACTCTACTGCATATCCTGTAACAAACTAGATGGGAAAAGACTCTGAAAAGGAATGGATATCTGTATAACGGAATCACTTTACTGTACACCTGAAACTAACACAATATTGTAAATCAACTATCCTCCAATATAAAATAAAAATTAAATTAAAGAAAAAAGAGATTCTGGGCTCTGTAGCACCAGAACTCACTACTTCCAGAGCACTGGCTACTGTGCTTGTGTTTACTTGCTGCCCAGTAGAAGGGAAGATTACATACGGCAGAAGCATCCTCCCCAGCAGCCCTTGGTTCTGGCAACTCATTCAAGTGCCAGGCTACTTCACACACCTAACCTGCTTAATTAATTCTAAGAACCCACAGAAAGAGTGGTTATTAACGTCATTTTACAAGTGTGGGGATTGTAGTGCAAAAGAAACCTGCCCAGGCCACAGAGAGCATAAGCCCTGGAATTCACACCCTAAGCTGCCTTCACACCGGTGCTCTTTGCACTATATGATACGACTATTGAAAAAAAATTTTATTTTCTTGAGCCCTGTTTTAATGGAAAGGAAATGAAGCCGGGATATATCCATTTCCTAATCGCTTTGGTGTGTACCAGGCAAAGTCATTCAACAGACCAGGTAACATTTGTGCAACAATTAACGATGCTCCAAACTGTGCTAAGTGTTCTACTTTGTAGAGTCTAGAAGCATTAACACAGTGCATCCTTCTATCCGCCACAGAGACTGGGTCCTGTTCAGCCCACGCTACAGATGGGAACACTGAGACCTTGAAGCTTTAAGGCACCCGGCCGGGGTCACCGAGCTGGCAGGAGTCCTAGGCCGCACGCCCCGTCTAGTGCACGCACACCCGGGCATTGGGCACTGGTTCTAGTGCCCACCCTCCACCTTGCACCATTTAAAACCCCGCTTCTCAGCGCCCACACGAGGGGCCCTGGAAGCGGGAAGTACAAACCTGTCTCGACAAGCCGTGGCTGGAAGAAGCTCTGGATACAGATAAGGGGCAGCGGGCACTGAGGAGCGCCGCCCAGTGCACCCCGTGGAGGCGGTCGGTCTTAAGTCCAGCAGGCCCTCCTGTAGGGAAGCGCGCACGGAGGGCAGAGGCACCGAGTCCTGCAGCGCGCACAGGTCCTCAGAGCGCGGAAAGATGTTGGCCGCGCTGTCCCGGCGCAGCTTCACCAAGTGATCATGGCCCGAGCGCGGCCTCGGGGACGCTGGCTGCGGACACGATGCCCACACCCGCCTGGGGGCCCCGGCTCGCCTCCCGGCCCCTCGGGCGCCCACCGCCCGGCGGCTGCGGCCCCGCAGCGTGCGCAGGACCGGCGTCGCAGCCAGAAGACATAGGGCCACGGGCCCCAGGTAGGCCAACCCCCACATGCCGCACTCCGGAGACCCCGCGTGGCCTGGTGTTGGGGCAGCCATCGACGCCCTCCACGCCGCGGGGCTGCGGTTTACGTCGGCGGGCGGTGCCGTGGGGGCGGGGCTCGAGGACGTCATCACGCTCGCCGTGCGTCGCGTCCCCCCGCAGCCCTGTCTCCCATGGTGACGCGGCCTGAAGAGAAGGGGCTTGAGCTCTGAGACTAAGGCAGCGCGAAACGTGCGAGGTGTGGAGACTTCGGGGTTTCCAAACAGCGTTTGCTGACTCATCCTAACAAACGTGAGACCTGGTTGTATCAACGGATTTTAAAAGAAAACTCCCGTAAGTGTCTGGGCTCCCCCCGCCCAGGAGAGAGCGTGTATTCCGTGAGGGACACACGAAAGGCGGAGTGAACGTCTGCCTGTGGTCCCTTACCTGGTGCACGGGTGTGTGAATTTATGCGGAGAGCTCTTAATTTCTGGAGTTTCTGCTAACTTGACACGGTAGTTGGCAAATGGTGACGTGTTCCATGCATTCAGGACATGATCGTGGTTACTAATAATCACTTTGTTTTGTACTGACAACTGCACAGAGAATTTACTACTGAATATCCACTTTACAGAAGGGAAACTGAGGCATAGGAAGTGAAGTGACCGAGTAAGAGGTAGGACTCAGACAATTGGTGTTAGTAAATGAACCCTGCAGGGGGCCGTTAGCCTGCGGTGGCTCTAGCGATGCGGCCGCCTACGTAAACCAACCAAAATCTAAGCCTGTCAACGGCTCAGGGTGACGCACACCGCTGAGGACAACCAGTCACAAACCACCAACTAGGCTTTAAAGCGATAGCAAGTCAGTCATTTCCTTGCTTGGCTTCTGCCCTTTTAAAATAAACATCTCTGCAGCTCCTGTGGCTGGAGCGCTCCTCACCACTTCCGCTTTGGTGGTGCCTGAATTGAATCTATTTTTGCTCACGGAAAGTCTTATTTTAAACATGCCTCAGTCTGTCTTTTAACATTGGCCGTAGAAGTTGGATTTGTGTCCAGTTTCTAGAACAGTGGTCGTCCTCTGGTCAGGCCTTAGGCGTTATGCATACAGCGTTCCTCTTCTACCACCACCTTCTGGATGCCTCCACCCACTACCAGCTCCCGCGTATCAGATCCCCTAGATGTGGTCAGCAATGGCTTTCACACGCAGCGTGCTCACATTATAACATCGCAGACACTCCTCCGTCCTCCAGCCAGCGTGTGAACTGAAACATTACCATTCCTGTGCAAGAGCCTGCTGTGACCACTTTCCCCAACACAGCCACTCCCCAGCTGACCCTGGGTAACCACTCTTCTGAACTTGGTCTCCATCACTGCATGCATGTCTTTCTATTTTTAAGTACTGTTAAACCTCATATAGTATTCTACTATGTTTTCTCTTCTTACTTGCTTTTTTTAGTGTTATCTTTGCTAGGTTCATCCATGCTGACACGCAAAGATATGTCTAGTTCATGTACTTTCCTCACTATGTAGGATTCCCATGTAGGGAAATACAATAATTTGTATGTGCATTTTCCTGTTGATGGACATTTAAATTGTTTCCACTTTTCAGTATGATTTCTTTTTTTTTTATAATTTATTTATTTATTTATTTATTTTTAAATTTTTTCCTTTATAACAAATTTAATCAGTTATACATATACATATGTTTCCATATCCCCTCCCTTTTGCGTCTCCCTCCCACCCTCCCTATCCCACCCCTCCAGGCGGTCACAAAGCACCGAGCTGATCTGCCTGTGCTATGCGGCTGCTTCCCACTAGCTATCTACCTTACGTTTGGTAGTGTATATATGTCCATGCCGCTCTTTCACTTTGTCACAGCTTACCCTTCCCCCTCCCCATATACTCAAGTCCATTCTCTAGTAGGTCTGTGTCTTTATTCCTGTCTTACCCCTATGTTCTTCATGACATTTGTTTTTTCTTAAATTCCATATATATGTGTTAGCATACAGTATTTGTCTTTCTCTTTCTGACTTACTTCACTCTGTGTGACAGACTCTAGGTCTATCCACCTCATTACAAATAGCTCAATTTCATTTCTTTTTATGGCTGAGTAATATTCCATTGTATATATGTGCCACATCTTCTTTATCCATTCATCCGATGATGGACACTTAGGTTGTTTCCATCTCCGGGCTATTGTAAATAGGGCTGCTGTGAACATTTTGGTACATGTCTCTTTTTGAATTATGGTTTTCTCAGGGTATATGCCCAGTAGTGGGATTGCTGGGTCATATGGTAGTTCTATTTGTAGTTTTTTAAGGAACCTCCATACCGTTCTCCATAGCGGCTGTACCAATTCACATTCCCACCAGCAGTGCAAGAGTGTTCCCTTTTTTCCACACCCTCTCCAGCATTTATTGTTTCTAGATTTTTTGATGATGGCCATTCTGACTGGTGTGAGATGATATCTCATTGTAGTTTTGATTTGCATTTCTCTAATGAGTAAAGATGTTGAGCATCCTTTCATGTGTTTGTTGGCAGTCTGTATATCTTCTGTGGAGAAATGTCTATTTAGGTCTTCTGCCCATTTTGGGATTGGGTTGTTTGTTTTTTTGTTATTGAGCTGCATGAGCTGCTTATAAATTTTGGAGATTAATCCTTTGTCAGTTGCTTCATTTGCAAATATTTTCTCCCATTCTGAGGGTTGTCTTTTGGTCTTGTTTATGGTTTCCTTTGCTGTGCAAAAGCTTTTAAGTCTCATTAGGTCCCATGTGTTTATTTTTGTCTTTATTTCCATTTCTCTAGGAGGTGGGTCAAAAAGGATCTTGCTGTGATTTATGTCATAGAGTGTTCTGCCTATGTTTTCCTCTAAGAGTTTGATAGTGTCTGGCCTTACATTTAGGTCTTTAATCCATTTTGAGCTTATTTTTTGTGTATGGTGTTAGGGAGTGATCTAATCTCATACTTTTACATGTCCCTATCCAGTTTTCCCAGCACCACTTATTGAAGAGACTGTCCTTTCTCCACTGTACATTCCTGCCTCCTTTATCAAAGATAAGGTGACCATATGTCCATGGGTTTATCTCTGGCCTCGTAGAATGAGTTTGGGAGTGTTCCTCCCTCTGCTATATTTTGGAAGAGTTTCAGAAGGATGGGTGTTAGCTCTTCTCTAAATGTTTGATAGAATTCACCTGTGAAGCCATCTGGTCCTGGGCTTTTGTTTGATGGAAGATTTTTAATCACAGTTTCAATTTCAGTGCTTGTGATTGGTCTATTCATATTTTCTATTTCTTCCTGAGTCAGTCTTGGCAGATTGTGCATTTCTAAGAATCTGTCCATTTCTTCCAGGTTGTCCATTTTATTGGCATAGAGTTGCTTATAGTAATCTCTCATGATCTTTTGTATTTCTGCAGTGTCAGTTGTTACTTCTCCTTTTTCATTTCTAATTCTATTGATTTGAGTCTTCTCCCTTCTTTTCTTGATGAGTCTGACCAATGGTTTATCAATTTTGTTTATCTTCTCAAAGAACCAGCTTTTAGTTTTATTGATCTTTGCTATCGTTTCCTTCATTTCTTTTTCATTTATTTCTGATCTGATTTTTATGATTTCTTTCCTTCTGCTAACTTTGGGATGTTTTTGTTCTTCTTTCTCTAATTGCTTTAGGTGCAAGGTTAGGTTGTTTATTCGAGATGTTTCCTGTTTCTTAAGGTGGGATTGTATTGCTATAAACTTCCCTCTTAGAAGTGCTTTTGCTGCATCCCATAGGTTTTGGGTCGTCGTGTCTCCATTGTCATTTGTTTCTAGGTATTTTTTAATTTCCTCTTTGATTTCTTCAGTGATCACTTCGTTATTAAGTAGTGTATTGTTTAGCCTCCATGTGTTTGTATTTTTTACAGCTCTTTTCCTGTAATTGATGTCTAGTCTCATAGCATTGTGGTCGGAAAAGATACTTGATACAATTTCAATTTTCTTAAATTTACCAAGGCTTGATTTGTGACCCAAGATATGATCTATCCTGGAGAATGTTCCATGAGCACTTGAGAAAAATGTGTATTCTGTTGTTTTTGGATGGAATGTCCTATAAATATCAATTAAGTCCATCTTGTTTAATGTATCATTTAAAGCTTGTGTTTCCTTATTTATTTTCATTTTGGATGATCTGTCCATTGGTGAAAGTGGGGTGTTAAAGTCCCCTACTATGATTGTGTTACTGTCGATTTCTCCTTTTATGGCTGTTAGTATTTCCCTTATGTATTGAGGTGCTCCTATGTTTGGTGCATAAATATTTATAATTGTTATATCTTCTTCTTGGATCGATCCCTTGATCATTAGGTAGTGTCCTTCTTTGTCTCTTCTAGTAGTCTTTATTTTAAAGTCTATTTTGTCTGATATGAGAATTGCTACTCCAGCTTTCTTTTGGTTTCCATTTGCATGGAATATCTTTTTCCATCCCCTTACTTTCAGTCTGTATGTGTCTCTAGGTCTGAAGTGGGTCTCTTGTAGACAGCATATATATGGGTCTTGTTTTTGTATCCATTCAGCCAATCTGTATCTTTTGGTGGGAGCATTTAGTCCATTTACATTTAAGGTAATTATCGATATGTATGTTCCTGTTCCCATTTTCTTAATTGTTTTGTGTTCGTTATTGTAGGTCTTTTACTTCTGTTGTGTTTCTTGCCTAGAGAAGTTCCTTTAGCATTTGTTGTAAAGCTGGTTTGGTGGTGCTGAACTCTCTCAGCTTTTGCTTGTCTGTAAAGGTTTTAATTTCTCCATCAAATCTGAATGAGATCCTTGCTGGGTAGAGTAATCTTGGTTGCAGGTTTTTCTCCTTCATCACTTTAATTATGTCCTGCCACTCCCTTCTGGCTTGTAGAGTTTCTGCTGAGAGATCAGCTGTTATCCTGATGGGGATTCCCTTGTGTGTTATTTGTTGTTTTTGCCTTGCTGCTTTTAATATGATTTCTTTGTGTTTAATTTTTGACAGTTTGATTAATATGTGTCTTGGCGTATTTCTCCTTGGATTTATTCTGTATGGGACTCTCTGTGCCTCCTGGACTTGATTAACTATTTCCTTTCCCATATTAGGGAAGTTTTCAACTATAATCTCTTCAAATATTTTCTCAGTCCCTCTCTTTTTCTCTTCTTCTTCTGGAACCCCTATAATTCGAATGTTGGTGCGTTTAATGTTGTCCCAGAGGTCTCTGAGACTGTCCTCTGTTCTTTTCATTCTTTTTTCTTTATTTTGCTCTGCAGCAGTTATTTCCACTATTTTATCTTCCACCTCACTTATCCGTTCTTCTGCCTCAGTTATTCTGCTATTGATCCCATCTAGAGTATTTTTTATTTCATGTATTGTGTTTTTAATCGATGCTTGATTCATCTTTAGTTCTTCTAGGTCCTTGTTAACTGTTTCTTGCATTTTGTCTATTCTATTTCCAAGATTTTGGATCTGGGAAATAGAATCTTGGATCATCTTTACCATCATTATTCTGAATTCTTTTTCAGGTAGACTGCCTATTACCTCTTCATTTGTTAGATCTGGTGGGTTTTTATCTTGCTCCTTCTCCTGCTGTGTGTTTTTCTGTCTTCTCATTTTGCTTATGTTACTGTGTTTGGGGTCTCCTTTTTGCAGGCTGCAGGTTCGTAGTTCCCCTTGTTTTTGGTGTCTGTCCCCAGTGGCTAAGGTTGGTTTAGTGGGTTGTGTAAGCTTCCTGGTGGAGGGGACTAGTGCCTGTGTTCTGGTGGATGAGGCTGGATCTTGTCTTTCTGGTGGGCAGGTCCACGTCTGATGGTGTGTTTTGGGGTGTCTGCAGACTTTTTATGATTTTAGGCCACCTCTCTGCTAATGGGTGGTGTTGTGTTCCTGTCTTTCTAGTTGTTTGGCTTAGGGTGTCCAGCACTGTAGCTTGCTGGTCGTTGAGTGAAGCTGGGTGCTGGTGTTGAGATGGAGATCTCTGGAAGATTTTTGCCGTTTGATATTATGTGGAGCTGGGAGGTCTCTTGTGGACCAGTGTCCTGAAGTTGGCTCTCCCACCTCAGAGGCACAGCACTGACTCCGGGCTCCTCAATTTGGGATGATGTGTTGTCTATTCATGTATTCCACAGATGCAGGGTACATCAAGTTGATTGTGGAGCTTTAATCCGCTGCTTCTGAGGCTGCTGGGAGAGGTTTCCCTTTCTCTTCTTTGTTCTCACAGCTCCTGGGTCTCAGCTTTGGATTTGGCCCCGCCTCTGCGTGTAGGTCGCCGGAGGGCGTGTGTTCTTCGCTCAGACAGGACAGGGTTAAAGGAGCAGCCTCTTCGGGGACTCTGGCTCACTCAGTCCGGGCGGGAGGAAGGGGCACGGAGTGCGGGGCGAGCCTGCAGCAGCAGAGGCCGGCGTGACGTTGCACCAGCCCGAGGTGCGCCGTGCGTTCTCCCAGGGAAGCCGCCCCTGGATCCCGGGACCCCGGCAGTGGCGGGCTGCACAGGCTCCCGGAAGGGCGGTGTGGGCAGTGACCTGCGCTCGCACACAGGCTTCTTGGCGGCGGCAGCAGCAGCCCCAGCGTCCCACGCCCGTCACTGGGCCCCGCGCTTTCAGTCGCGACTCGCGCCCGTCTGTGGAGCCCCTTTAAGCAGCGCTCTTAATCCCCTCTCCTCGCGCACCAGGAAACCAAGAGGGAAGAAAAAGTCTCTTGCCTCTTCGGCAGCTCCAGAGTTTTCCCGGACTCCCTCCCGGCTAGCTGTGGCACATTAGCCCCCTTCAGGCTGAGTTCTCGCCGCCAGCCCCAGTCCTCTCCCTGCGCTCTGACCGAAGCCCGAGCCTCAGCTTCCAGCGCTGCGCGCCCCGGCAGGCGAGCAGACAAGCCTCTCGGGCTGGTGAGTGCCGCTCGGCACCGATCCTCTGTGTGGGGATCTCTCCGCTTTGCCCTACCCAGGTATGTGGGGGGTTTCTTGCCTTTTGGGAGGTCTGGGGTCTTCTGCCAGCGTTCAGTAGGTGTTCTGTAGGAGTTGTTCCACGTGTAGCTGTATTTCTGGTGTATCCGTGGGGAGGAAGGTGATCTCCGCGTCTTACTCTTGCGCCATCTTACCCGGAAGTCTAGGTATGCATTTCTTCTTCAGTATGATTTCTGTTTCAAAAAAATTTTATATACTTTCTAAAGGTTACTTTACATTTACAGTTATTACAAAATATTGGCTATATTCCTCGTGTTGTACAATACGTCTTTGAGCCTATCGTACACCCAGTAGTTTACATCTCTCACTTCCCCACCCCATATTGCCCCCTCCTCCCCCTCCGCACTGGCAACCATTAGTTTGTTCTCTATATCTCTGACTCCCCTTCTTTTTGTTATATTCGGTAGATTGCTGGATTTTTCAGATTCCATATATAGGTGATGTCCTACAGTGTTTGTTTTTGTTTGACTTATTTCACTTACCACAATAACCTCCAAGTCCATCTATGTTGCTGCAAATGGAAACATTTCTTTCTTTTTTAAGGCTGAGTAGTCTGCCATTGGTTATATGTACCCCATCTTCTTTATCCATTCATCACTTGATGACACTTAGGTTGCTTCCATATCTTGGTAATTGTAAACGCTGATGCTCCGAACATTGGCGTGCATGTGTCTTTTCAAATACATGGTTTTGAAAACACGTGTTTTTGTCCTTTTTTGGATTTACACGCAGCAGTGGAGTTGCGAGGTCATATGGTAGTTCTAGTTTTAGTTTTTGAGGACCCTCCATACTGTTGTCCACAGAGGCTGCACCAGTTTACATTCCTACCAACAGTGTACCAGGGTTCCGTTTTCTCTGAAAATTGTACATTTTCTTCCTAGGGGTAATTGAGATGATAGTTGGATAATAACATAAGATCAGGCGAAGTCTAAAGAAATTGTAGAACAGCTGGATGGAGTAGGAAAACGTCTGTTCGCTGGCGTCTAAATGTTAGAGAGACACCAAGACATGTGGGCCACGTTCTGGAGAGAAAGGAAACACAGACACAAGCTTGACATTGGGCACAGCTTTTCTCCTTGGGGCATTTGCTGGTTCAAATGTTACAGCCTAGGAGCTGAAAAGCCAGAGTTCAAAGGACTCTAACGACAGAAGCCAAACGGCAAGAACCGTTTTACATTGATAAACAGCATTTTAACTATGTAGAAGCAGAAAATGAAAAGAAAGAACTTTGCTTTACATTTAATAAAAGTTGAGGGAGATCTTTGTGGCATATTAGTGAACTTATTTGTGGAAATTTAGCTATGTATATTGTGATGGAGAGGCACCAAGAGTTCAAGAATTCTCACAATTTGAGTACACAGTTGCCTTAAATGTAGGCATGGTGGCACCATTTACATAACAATTATTTGGAGGATGTTGTGTTAGTCAGCTCTTGCTGTGATAATGCTTTGGAACAAATCACACCAAAGTCAGTTACATAAACAAGAATTTATTTTTCTTGGACCTCTGGGCCAGCTGCAGTGGCTCTCTTTTAGACCTCTAGATGGCTGGTTTTGCTCCGTGTTTTCAGTCAGTTTGAGGTGTGTCACACACCTCTTCGTCTGGAGCCCAACTGTGAGGCCTCAGCTCCCAGGCCCTGTCTTCTCTAAAAGTTCACGGAAACATAAGAGGTGAGCCCAACCGCACAAGCCCATTTAAGGCCTCTTCTGCTCATTTAAGGCCATGATGTCTGCTCATACTTCAGTGGCCAAAACATGTCACAGATCTAAGCTGTATTTAGAATATGTGTATTTGTTTAAAGCTGGGTGCTCTCACAGAAGAAGATTGCATTTTGGACAGTGTTAGCTTAGCCTTTCCATCGGCATTTGGAAACGTGATAAACGTCGTGTGCACTTTTTCACCTTTGAGAACTTTTTGAAATTGTGGGACAATTTCTATGGGGAAAGAGGAAGGTACATTTTAGAACTCAACTCTAATTATGGCAGTGTTGGGAGCAGAATTAATGAGATAAGGTCAATACAAATGAAAGATTGGGGATTCACATATTCATAATTAACATTAGCATTCTACAGAATATTCCTGGAGAATTGTGATGCTTGCTTTACGTGATTTCTATCATAAATCATTATAATCTGACCAAGCCACTTCAGTAAAACATACATCATACAGTACATCGCATTTTAGTTGTTCCTACCACTGCACAACTTATCGTCAGGCACGAAAGGCTACATATGGTATGGTTCCATTTATATGAAACATCCAGCAGTGGCAAATCCATACACATGGCAAATATTATACATCAGTGGTTGCCACGAGTTTGGAACAGAGGGAAATACGGAATGGCTCCTTAAAACGGGTGTAGGTTTCCTCTTGGGGTGATGCAAATGTTTTGCCGCTGGGCAGTGGTGATAGTTGCACAACATTGTGACCGAACTAAATTCCACTGAATGGTACAGTGAATTGTAAAATGATCAAAACGGTGACTTTTGTGTTCTGTTCATTTTACTACAATAAAAAGGAGAAAGCATTAGGGAAAGACTTAGAGTTTGGGAAAGTAAGGTGAACTGGTCAAGAAAAAGACAGCTCTACTGTTCAGTTTTCTCTCAGCTCTCCCAGTGCATTAATCCTCAGCAAAAAGTAGCCTGAACTTGTAGATGATAGTCATTCAACACAGTGCAGGGAAAAGTAAATAAAATACAAGCCGACTCTTCTTCTTTAGCACATCTATGAGAGGCTAACTTCCTGCTCAGCCACATGGACATCCATGAGGACGTTTCACTTTAGGTTTCCTCTACTTCAGTACTTTACTCACAGCTCATTCACACATGTAGGCAACAGCACTCCTTAATTTGATGGAATCTGCAGTGCTGGTTGTGACCGGTGTCATGAAAAGAAAAGGGAAGGAGGAAAAAGCCTCCACATTGACTTGGTGGTCTTGACGAAATGGATGCAGAAGACAGCTTGAGTGTCCAACTGGAAACTTTTATTTTTATGTATTATATTAATATATATTTTTGCCTAGCATATATTATATACAAAATATATGAGTAATGAAATGTATTTATATGGTTAATATGTTCATAATATTAATATGATATATCCTGTAATATTGATTATAAAACAATTATATCATAATATATAAATTATAAATATATATATTTATATATATATTATAAATATATAATTATTATTATCTGATATAATACACTATAGTTAATATATTCTCTATAACACAATACATAATGTATTAGTATGACAATTATATTATGTAATATAAATATAATATATCTATAAAACTATATATATGTTAATTCTACATTACACATACAAGTATGTATAGCTATTTATAATTTTATTTACATAGGAATCTGTTCATCATAACAATTGATGTAAAAATATGCAATATTTTCATTCAAATGGGCCTTAACCTCACTACCTACACATAACTACCTTTACAATCGTGAACCCTGTCTAACTCATGCTTCCATATCTCTCAACCTGCTGTTCTACACATGCACATAGACACACATTTATTTACGATATATATGTATACTACCAGTTTTCAGTTCAATGTATATAACTATATAATATCTATAATTATATTCCTGTGTATGTATACAAATATAAATCAAAGGTATGTGTATAGGTATGTATTTCATATGTTTACATAACTATATCATACAAATAATGTATGTGTATATAAATACATGACTATATACATACATTCACAGAAATATACTTATTTAAACAAAAGGGACCTAAATAAACATAGTTCTCTAAGAATAAAACTAGTTATGTCTCACTGTTTCAATAACAGTATATAGTTTTCTACTGTATGTGCCTCTATAATTGTTATGAACAATTCCCATTTGTTGAATGTTAAGTTGTTTTAATTTTTTGCCATTATTAATGAAGCTCTAAAGAATACGGTGGGCAAGATTACTTGAAAAACTCTCCTAAAGGAAAAGGGTTAGGTATGCTAGGTTAAATGTACACAACTTATTTTTCAGTGCGTGGTTGATTTTTGAAGTATGCAGTAGAAATTTCCAGGACCCATGAAAGAAGGGTGGTACATGTGTGAGAGTTATAGCTATATTAGGAGTGGATTGAAGATCTTGATAGCTTAGAACAGAAGCTGGAAATCCTGTTTTTATGGAGCCAAGTGGCAAATATTCTAGGCTTTGTAGACCAAAGTGGCAAAATTGAGGATATTATTTAGGTACTTAGGTAACCATTTAAAATGTTACCAGTTAAAATGTGAAAATTATTCATAGCTCATAGGCCATAAAAATAGGCATCTGTCTGGATGCCTTAGTTTAATGACACACCTGACATAGAGACTTGTTTTTAAATGGCCATGACCACATGAGAGGCAGGAGGTAAGACTCCATCCCTACTAGATGGGAAGTTAGAACTAAACCTATCTATCCCTAGCTTCACCTTCAATGAAAGGGTGTGCCAGGAGGAAGAATATCTGCTGGCAAAGGGAGACTAAGACCAAATTCTCTTGGCCTCTGCTCTGGGTAGGAAACAGGAAATCTTGAGAATTCTGAACCTCAGATCTGTGTTCACAGTGTTTGGGTTGCAAATTTATGTGCAGTCTTGCAAACAGAAGCTAAGAAATTAACTTAAAATGCTCCCAAATCGGTGGTATTCCAAACACAAAACTAAACCCTTTCTGGAGAGGTAGACCTTCAACACAGGCCTATAGCATTCCCACAGATAAAGTTTAGCTAAACATGAGCTCATGATCTAAATTTACACAATAATGAAGAAATCAGCTAGAAGTGGAGAGAATCAGCAAAAAACAATCAATACCACAATTAGATTCCCAGGCCATCCATCAGATGTTGGAAGAATCAGGTGCAAGGCAGAAAATATACATAAAACTAGAACTGAAACAAGGAACAAGGATGTTCTAAAAGACTGGGCAGGATCTTTAAAACATTTTTCAAGTACATGTCATTGATAAAGCTAAAAACTCAAAGGTCATGTAATACAGCAGATTAATCATGGAGAAGAGTGAATTTATGCTGTTTTTAAAAATATGGCAGATCAGATTTTCTGCCTAATTATACAAGTAGATTTATCTTTAAAAAATACACATTATTTTAAAGACTTGTTGGCTGTAAAATAAGTTAAGGGTATTTCAAAGGGCTTCTCTCCAAAGAAAAGTGAGAAGTAGCAAAACACAGAAAGTCGAGGGGAAAAAATGTCAATATATACATTGCGATAGGGTGAACTAAGCCTTAGGCTAGCAACAATGTGGACGAGCTGACCCTTAGATACTTACAACTAAGCTGGAATCTTCAAAAAGTTCAACTATTTATAACTAAAAAGATTTCCTAAAATTAATAACCAAGTGTTTTAATTGACATCAGAAGAGTAAAACAATAAACCCTGAGAACATAGAAAAATAGATAATAAAGATATGAGCCGAACTTAATAAAACAGAAAAAAGTATAAAATTGAGGTGATGCAGTAAGTCAAAAGAATATTCTTTGAAAAGATTTCAAAAACACACTTTGATTAAGCAAAACAAAAACACAAGTAAATAATATACAGAAAGAATCAGGACAATGTTACAGCAGAGAGTACAAACAGAGAATATATGAAATGCCAGTAAATTTGAACATTTCTGTAAAGTGGAGAATTTCCTAGCTCCTAAAGTTTACCAAAACTGACACAAGAGGAAATTTATAGCTGGAGTTCTTTCACCAGTAAAGGAATTCTGTCAATAGTTTACAATCTTTTACCAAGAAAATACCAGGCCCAGCCAGATCATTTGGGAGGTGAATTCTATCGAACTTCTATTAAACAGATAACATCAATATTAACAAAGAAAAACTTCTAGAGAGTAGCAAAGTAAGAATGCTCCTTTATTCATCTTATGAAGTCTATATAATCCTAATACTGAAAATAGATGAGGACTATAAGGAAAAAGAAATTTACAGGTCAAATTTACTTGTAAATATAAAAGCAAACATTTTAAACTATGATGTTAGCTACCCAAGTTCACCAGAGTAAGAAAAAGCATGAGCAAGTTAGGTCATCCAATGAATGAAAAGGTAGTTTAAAGTCAAGAATATATATCAATAGATTGAAATCACCACATTTGATTTCTTTCATCTGTCTCTTTAAAAATTGATAAGTACTTCTATTGATCTCTCTTGTACTAGGCACTGTGCTAAGTCACTTACATATTTACTCCTTTAAACCTTCTATCATCCCTGCGGGAAAGTTCTATTTTGCTTCCATTTTGTAGCTAAGACTCTAACCCCCAGGAAAGTGAAGCAACATTTGTAAGTTTTTGTGGATGGTCAGTGATGGGACCAGTACAGGAACATCCAAAGTCTGTGCTTGGGAACAGTGCCGCATGTTGACACTCACATTACAGATGAAAGGAAAGGAACCATGCACTTACATTATAGATTAATACCCCCATAACAGGTTAAAGGAAAAAGAAACAAGTGCTTCTCTCAAGAGTTGTAAAGAGAGCGTATCCATTTCTTAATATATTTCCCAATTTCTTTTGCTTGTTTTCTGACCTTTGCAGTGCATTTTGCCATGAGGCAAATTTTAATTCTTATATAATTAAATGTATCCTTTTTTCTTTGTATCTTAGAAGGGTATTCCTCATGAATACTTTATTTCATGTCTCCCAGCTTTCTGATGCCTTTACAGTTTCCTTATTTTTTAACTTTTAACTAGTTGCTGTATCTAGAATTTAGTAATGATAGCCATATTTTCCCACTTTTGTTGAATAATTTTTGCTACTGATCCAATATGTGAATTTTATTTTAATCTCAATTCCCTTATGCTCTTGCATTTAATTTTAAGATGCTTCCTATTCCTCTGGTTGTTCTTTCTATCTAAAACAAAATGCTACCTTAATTATAATGTAATTATAATGTAATAAATGTAATTAGTAAACATAATATGATATATAATAAATAGCATATATAAAATAACAAAATATAATTTACCATGTAACAAGGTCCAAGGAGAGCAAAACTATACAACCACTTGAAATATCCCTCAAAAGATAGTTTATAAAATTCAATATTCATTTGTAATTTAAAAGAAATAGTAAAATAGGGATTGACGAATGCTTCCAAAATAAGAAGAAATTATATGTCTAAAAGAGAAAGAGGTAAATGATAAACTTTAGTAACACTGGCAATATGCAGGACAAGATGAGGATGCCTGATATAATGTTAAAGAAAAAGTATTATGTAACATTGTTTTTGCAGCACTGATGAGTTCAGTGAAAAGAGAATCTCATAGAAAAGAGTATCTCGTTCTTCTTAATGTCTGTACACTTGTCCATTGCATGAACATAACAGCTTATTTAGCCAATATGTTACTGATCTGCTTCTGGATTTCTAGGTTTTCATGGAATTTTATTATGCACAATTGTTTCAAACATTAGGACTTCCTCTTATGTTTATATCTTTTGAAAGAAACAATATGTCCACAGATGATTTATCTGTGCTGGCTGCTAGCTGACTTTGGGTACTTCTCAGTTCTTCCCTTTACCTTCCTTGTCAATATGAAAATGGAAGGCAAGAAGGTCTCCTGTTTAGAGACTGTAAAGATAGATCTTGGTGATAAAGTCTTGGTGGTAAAGGCTAAAAGTATCAACCCAGAACAAACGTTTTTCCAGCTGTAACTATGTGTGATTCCCTTGGCTTGATTCCGTAGAAGGTGTAAGACAAGACTGTAGAATCTACGTCAAAGTGCTTCCAGTAGGATGGGCTAAGTCAAGTATGGTGGCTTATGTAATTCAAGACAAAATATAATGTCTCCTTTTCTCTCCTAGCAAAACTTGGTGGAGTGAATGTAGAAGTCACTGTCTGCTTTGAATTAAAGGAACACAATAAATCTTGTTTTGGAAGGTAAGTATTCTGGTCTCTTTGTGGAGATGAATTGGAAATTGTCTAGAAGAAGGAAAACGAGGTTAACCAAAGTTAAACTCATAAATAATTGAGCATTAATTAAATATCTGTGGTCTATGTTTGTCTTTGATCATAATTTCTCCCAATTTATAGACCTCTTTGATACTTGATGAATCCTTGTCAAAGATGCACTTAACAATGATTATTACTTGTGTATTAGGTTTTGCCTGGGCCCTGAAGAAATTACCCTAAATTACCAGCTATGATTGTCACTTGATTTCCTCACAGAGAACAGCCAGACCTCCTTGTCTTAAGTGGCTTGGAATGTGAAACTAGTTAGTCTCTTAGAAATTGTTAGAGGACCCTACAGAGCCCATTAGTGAAAGTTTGGAAAGCATTGGGCTTCTTAAAATTGATTCTGAACCAAAAGGATAACGGTGTTTCTGGTTCTGTTGTTAGCGTTCTCCATGGAAACATTGCTGAAGCTTCTGGACTCAATTTCCTTCCCCATGTGTGAATGTCACTGAAAATATCCAACTCCATTCTATCCCCATATAACTTCAGAAACTAAGCAAAATGAAGACTCAAAGTGCATTTCAAATAATGAAATGAATATATAACGTAGAATGGAACTGGGCAATAACTGGTTTAAATTCTGGAAAGTACCAACTATACAATTCTTGATAAGTTGCTTACTCTTGCTTATTCTAATTTAATGCCCATCTCACAGGATGTTATGATGATTAATTTAATATCTTTGTATAACACACAGTGTTATGTAATTTCTTCTTGTTTTTCTTGAGTAAATTCATATCCTTAAGCAACTCACTGTAAACAATAGTTACTTACTTGCTTAAATTACTCTTATCTTCTATTATCACCTGAACTGTGTCCTGCTCAAGTTAATACGTGGAAGTCTTCACCCCCAATACCTCATAATATGACTGTATTGGAGATAAGGCCCTGAAATAGGTAACTGTGGTCAAATGAGGTCAAATGGGTGGGCTGTAATTCAATATGACTGGTGTCCTTATAAAAAGGAAATATTAGGACACAGACATGCACAGAGAGAAGGCCATGTGAAGACAAAAGGAGAACATGGCATCGACAGACCAAGAAGAGATACCTCAGAAGAAATCAATCCTGTTGACACCTTTTCTCAGATTTCTAGCCTCTACACACGTGAGTGAGTACATTTCTGTTGTTTAACCTCCTCAGTCTCTGGTACTTTGTCATGGCAGCTCTAGGAAACTAATACAACTTTTTATGGCCTCCTTGTCTCAAGTTGAAAGTTCAATATTTGGCATCATAGCTAAGAAACAAAAATATCATCTACATTCCTTTTTGTAGTCTTTCTTCCCCATTCTCATTGCTAGTAATTTTCATATTTGGGTCTGTTTTCTGTATCTTGTAAACAGAGTGTAACGCTCATTTCTAGTCTTACTGCTAATATACAATAAATGTGCAGATACCGAATAGATTTTGGAGAAGTGCAACATATAGTTGGTACATGTGTGATATATGTGTGTATTCATATAATTTATACTTTTTCTCTATTTTCTTCCTTTGGTGTGAGCTAAGATTCTCTGCTTTTGTGACTAGCGCTCCTGAATACTAATCCCTGAATTTAATTCACCAAAAACTGTCAAAAATAATAATAATATGGGGAAAGAGAGAGTGATAGAGGGAGAAGAACAAACAATCAGGCAAGGGCAGTACTGTGAATTATTAGGGTCTTCTTAATAACATTATGTTAGTCTAGAGGAAATGACCGTAAGGATCATCAGTGAGCCCAGTTGGTCTTTACTGACTGCTAGACACATCCCTGAGTTCTGTTCTTAGTCTCCAACTGTATGATGACTACTGTCTGGAAGTATTATCTGAACGACTAAAGTCACTTAATGGAAAAGGAATCTGTCTATAGAGAAGCAACAGTAATTTTTCTATCTGATTGAAAAGCAATGTTGACTGTCTGGAAACCTCAGTCATATTTGTAAGCAGAAAAGCATTGGCTATTAAAAGTGGATGATGTAAAGAGATGAGCAGAAACTTTGGCGATAGGTGTACCTGGATTTAATTCTCACTTCTACCACTTAGCAGCTGGATAGCCTTAGACAAGTTTCAAACCTCCCTGAAATTCACTTAATTCAGTCTGTAAAATGGCATAATAACTTATTATAGCATCCTTTTAGGCATTTTATTTATTTATTTTTTTTTATTTTTTTATTTTTTTGCTGTACGCGGGCCTCTCACTGCTGTGGCCTCTCCCGTTGCGGAGCACAGGCTCCGGACACACAGGCTCCGCGGCCATGGCTCACGGGCCCAGCCGCTCCGCGGCATGTGGGATCTTCCGGGATAGGGGCACGAACCCGTGTCCCCTGCATCGGCAGGCGGACTCTCAACCACTGCGCCACCAGGGAAGCCCAAAACAGATTCAGAGGTTTTTTTGTTTGTTTGTTTTGGTTTTTGCGGTACGCGGGCCTCTCACTGTTGTGGCCTCTCCCGTTGCGGGGGCACAGGCTCCAGACGGGAAGGCTCAGAGTCCATGGCTCACGGGACCAGCCGCTCCGCAGCATGTGGGATCTTCCCGGACCGGGGCACGAACCCGTGTCCCCTGCATCAGCAGACGGACTCTCAACCACTGCGCCACCAGGGAAGCCCCCTTTTAGGCATTTTAATCAGTTATTGAAATAAAAGTACACACTATATAGACAAGTATGTGTTTGACCTTTCATTTCTCCAGTATCCCACCCCCATCAAATAAAGAAAAATACCTTTTAAAATTTATGAATATTTCATTGTTCTAAAGTTAAAGCCATAAAAATAAAAATAATCAAATGGCCTACTATCATACCATTAGAAGAACAAAAAAATAGGTGTTCATGAGAGTTCCAAATTAAAATACAAGTTTTCATTAGGCACGTGTTTATGTATGCTATTCTGCTCTTTACAATAAATAATTAAATTTAAAAGACTTATTTCCTCACTTTTAAGACTTTATTAGTTTACAAATTACCTATCGACCTATGCTAAATTTTATCCCGACCCATGATAATGAATTCACTGCACTCAAGCAGAGTACATATATATATATATATATATATATATATATATATTACTTAAATGCATTTATATCCTAGCGTGTCTCATAAAGCATTGTGGTAACTCACCGGAATACAGACAATCCAATAAAATGGTAAAAGCACTTAATATAAACAGGGCCAAGGATACATAGACAGAAGATGAAGAAAAGATGAGGGAAATGTGAACAGGAGGAAGTGTAGTTAATCAGGTTGTATGTTTTGACCTTAAGATTCTCTGTGTGCGGACTTCCCTGGTGGCACAGTGGTTGGGAATCCGCCTGCCAGTGCAGGGGACATGGGTTCGAGCCCTGGTCCGGGAAGATCCCACATGCCACCGAGCAACTAAGCCCGTGCGCCACAACTACTGAGCCTGTGCTCTAGGGCCCATGAGCCACAACTACTGAAGCCCGCATGCCACAACTACTGAAGCCCTAGTGCCTAGCGCGCGTGCTCCACAACAAGAGAAGCCACAGCAATGAGGAGCCCGCACACCACAACAAAGAGTAGCCCCTGCTCGCCCCAACTAGAAAAAGTCCGTATGCAGCAACAAAGACCCAACATAGCCAAATATAAATAATAAGTAAATTTATTTTAAAAAAAGTTTCTCTGTGGATAAAACAACATGTAAATAATTGGTTACAAAGCCACATTAGTTGAAGGTGCCAGACTGCACATTAAAGTCTGACACAAAGGGACAGCACAGGAAAACTATTCAAAGATAAAGGTTTTTAAATCTTTGCAGTTTGAAACCTTGTAGAGCAAGTATAATGAGCTCGACACACATTTCAACACTCAACATGTTAATCACATGTTCAAAGTATGTCTCAAAGTCATTGGAAATAGCTGCTGTCTCTGTCCCTGATATCCAAAACTGTTCTGTAATGTGTAAAACTCAGGAGGTATTGATATCCACTTTTTGGCATCTGAACAGGAAACAAAGTTGTTTCGCAGTGATAATAAAGAGTGAAGTAGGGCTTCCCTGGTGGCGCAGTGGTTGAGAGTCTGCCTGCTAATGCAGGGGACATGGGTTCGAGCCCTGGGCTGGGAGGATCCCACATGCCGTGGAGCAACTGGGCCCGTGAGCCACAACTACTGAGCCTGCGCGTCTGGAGCCTGTGCTCCGCAACGAGAGAGGCCGCGATAGTGATTGGCCCGCGCACTGCGATGAAGAGTGGCCCCCGCTTGCCACAGCTAGAGAAAGCCCTCGCACAGAAACGAAGACCCAACACAGCAAAAATAAATTAAAAAAAAATAAAAAAGTATCAGATACTTGACTTCTTTATATAAAAAAAAAGAATGAAGTAAATGCAAAAGGATACAAAAGACAAAGTACTGAGGGAATGTATTTTTTTAGGGTAAAACAAAACTTTATTAAATGAGTAGAGTTTGCTTTAGAACTTCCCAGAGAGCAATAAATGGCTACTGTAAAAATTTTGACAACCTAGAATTAGTTGATTGGATTATTTTAAAAACATTCAAACACAAGAGTAATGTTAAGGAGAATTATAGAAAAATCCTTTAGTATTACCCCCTTAACACAGTCACTTTAAAAATATACAACATATATTCATTGACTTGGTAATTACTTGTTGCCTTAACCAAACTGAATAATTTTTAAAACCAACTCACTATTGGCTTATTTTACATTTTATGTATTTTTTCCAAATATGCTTACTCCTGTATTGCTGTTCTAATGGGTCTGAGTTGGACTACAGTTAAGTAAAAATGAATAGAACAAGTGGCCACATCAGACTTGCCTTTATTTTAGAACTTTAGAACATTGTAATTCCCAAGAACAGTTCTGGTCAGATAGAGTATTCATGCTTTTCCATAATGTTTTGTTTTGTTTGAAGCAAAAATCAAGTACACACAGAGCAAAGCATGCTAAAACATAAAACACATGATCAGAGCACAAAATAGCAGTTTATAAAATTAGCCTCATCTCATATTTTTCTTTCTTACAAATTCCGTTGTTTTGTAAATGTCCTGGAAAGAGCAAGCATTGCCTATAATGATGGGTTTCTATTTCTCTTAATAGATAGAAGACGTTCTTAGGAAATTCTAATTCTAAATTCTTTTTACTCGAGTCCAATTAGAGATATAGATGTGATAAAAAATTATGGCAAAAATATCCTATAGGCAGGTACATCATCACAATTGATGCCTCATGCAGAGTTGTCAAAGAAAGGATTCAGTTATTAATTCTTCAAGGTCAGTTGTCCCAATTCTCAGGAGAAATGAAATCATTCCTAGTTTCTTGGTTTGCTCATTGATGTCTTCACTCAGAGAAGTTTCTGCCCTCAGATTTTATTATTTTTATTTTTTTTAAATTTTTTTATTAGTTTCTGCTTTATAACAAAGTGAATCAGTCATACATATACATCTGTTCCCACATCCCTTCCCTCATGCATCTCCCTCCCTCCCACCCTCCCCATCCCACCCCTCCAGGCGGTCACAAAGCACCGAGCTGATCTCCCTGTGCTCTGCGGCTGCTTCCCACTATCTATCTACCTTACGTTTGGTAGTGTATATATGTCCATGCCTCTCTTTCGCTTTGTCACAGCTTACCCTTCCCCCTCCCCATATCCTCAAGTCCATTCTCAAGTAGTTCTGTGTCTTTATTCCCGTTTTACCCCTAGGTTCTTCATGACATTTTTTTTTAATTCCGTATATATATGTTAGCATACGGTATTTGTCTTTCTCTTTCTGACTTACTTCACTCTGTATGACAGACTCTAGGTCTATCCACCTCATTACAAATAGCTCAGTTTCGTTTCTTTTTATGGCTGAGTAATATTCCATTGTATATATGTGCCACATCTTCTTTATCCATTCATCCGATGATGGACACTTAGGTTGTTTCCATCTCCAGGCTATTGTGAATAGAGCTGCAATGAACATTTTGGTACATGCCTCTTTTTGAATTATGGTTTTCTCAGGGTATATGCCTAGTAGTGGGATTGCTGGGTCATATGGTAGTTCTATTTTTAGTTTTTTTAAGAAACCTCCATACTGTTCTCCATAGTGGCTGTACCAATTCACATTCCCACCAGCAGTGCAAGAGTGTTCCCTTTTCTCCACACCCTCTCCAGCATTTATTGTTTTTAGATTTCTTGATGATGGCCATTCTGACTGGTGTGAGATGATATCTCATTGTAGTTTTGATTTGCATTTCTCTAATGATTAATGATGTTGAGCATTCTTTCATGTGTTTGTTGGCAGTCTGTATATCTTCTTTGGAGAAATGCCTATTTAAGTCTTCTGCCCATTTTTGGATTGGGTTGTTTGTTTTTTTGCTATTGAGCTGCATGAGCTCTTTATAAATTTTGGAGATGAATCCTTTGTCAGTTGCTTCATTTGCAAATATTTTCTCCCATTCTGAGGGTTGTCTTTTGGTCTTGTTTATGGTTTCCTTTGCTGTGCAAAAGCTTTGAAGTTTCATTAGGTCCCATGTGTTTATCTTTGTTTTTATTTCCATTTCTCTAGGAGGTGGGTCCAAAAGGATCTTGCTGTGATTTATGTCATAGAGTGTTCTACCTATGTTTTCCTCTAAGAGTTTGATAGTTTCTGGTCTTACATTTAAGTCTTTAATCCATTTTGAGCTTATTCTTGTGTATGGTGTTAGGGAATGATCTAATCTCAAACTTTTACATGTCCCTGTCCAGTTTTCCCAGCACCACTTATTGAAGAGGCTGTCCTTTCTCCACTGTACATTCCTGCCTCCTTTATCAAAGATAAGTTGGCCATATGTGCGTGGGTTTATCTCTGGGCTTTCTATCCTGATCCACTGATCTATCTTTCTGTTTTTATGCCAGTACCACACTGTCTTAATTACTGTAGCTTTGTAGTATAGTCTGAAGTCAGGGAGCCTGATTCCTCCAGCTCCGTTTTTCGTTCTCAAGATTGCTTTGGCTATTCGGGGTCTTTTGTTTTTCCAAACAAATTTTGAAATTTTTTGTTCTAGTTCTGTGAAAAATGCCAGTGGTAGTTTGATAGGGATTGCATTGAATCTGTAGATTGTTTTGGGTAGTAGAGTCATTTTCACAATATTGATTCTTCCAATCCAGGAGCATGGTATATCTCTCCATCTATTTGTATCATCTTTAATTTCTTTCATCAGTGTCTTATAATTTTCTGCATACAGGTCTTTTGTCTCCTTAGGTAGGTTTATTCCTAGATATTTTAGTCTTTTTGTTGCAATGGTAAATGAGAGTGTTTTCTTGATTTCATTTTCAGATTTTTCATCATTAGTGTACAGGAATGCCAGAGATTTCTGTGCATTAATTTTGTATCCTGCTACTTTACCAAATTCATTGATTAGCTCTAGTAGTTTTCTGGTAGCATCTTTAGGGTTCTCTATGTATAGCATCATGTCATCTGCAAACAGTGACAGCTTTACTTCTTCTTTTCCAATTTGGATTCCTTTTATTTCCTTTTCTTCTCTGATTGCTGTGGCTAAAACTTCCAAAACTAGGTTGAATAAGAGTGGTGAGAGTGGGCAGCCTTGTCTTGTTCCTGATCTTAGTGGAAATGGTTTCAGTTTTTCACCATTGAGGACAATGTTGGCTGTGGGTTTGTCATATATGGCCCTTATTATGTTGAGGAAAGTTCCCTCTATGCCTACTTTCTGCAGGGTTTTTATCATAAATCGGTGTTGAATTTTGTCGAAAGCTTTCTCTGCATCTATTGAGATGATCATATGGTTTTTCTCCTTCAACTTGTTAATATGGTGTATCACATTGATTGATTTGCGTATATTGAAGAATCCTTGCATTCCTGGAATAAACCCCACTTGATCATGGTGTATGATCCTTTTAATGTGCTGTTGGATTCTGTTTGCTAGTATTTTGTTGAGGATTTTTGCATCTATGTTCATCAGTGATATTGGCCTGTAGTTTTCTTTCTTTGTGACATCCTTGCCTGGTTTTGGTATCAAAGTGATGGTGGCCTCGTAGAATGAGTTTGGGAGTGTTCCTTCCTCTGATATTGTTTGGAAGAGTTTGAGAAGGATGGGTGTTAGCTCTTCTCTAAATGTTTGATAGAATTCACCTGTGAAGCCATCTGGTCCTGGGCTTTTGTTTGATGGAAGATTTTTAATCACAGTTTCAATTTCAGTGCTTGTGATTGGTCTATTCATATTTTCTATTTCTTCCTGAGTCAGTCTTGGCAGATTGTGCATTTCTAAGAATCTGTCCATTTCTTCCAGGTTGTCCATTTTATTGGCATAGAGTTGCTTATAGTAATCTCTCATGATCTTTTGTATTTCTGCAGTGTCAGTTGTTACTTCTCCTTTTTCATTTCTAATTCTATTGATTTGAGTCTTCTCCCTTCTTTTCTTGATGAGTCTGACCAATGGTTTGTCAATTTTGTTTATCTTCTCAAAGAACCAGCTTTTAGTTTGGTTGATCTTTGCTATCGTTTCCTTCATTTCTTTTTCATTTATTTCTGATCTGATCTTTATGATTTCTTTCCTTCTGCTAACTTTGGGGGTTTTTTGTTCTTCTTTCTCTAATTGCTTTAGGTGCAGGGTCAGGTTGTTTACTCGAAATGTTTCCTGTTTCTTAAGGTGGGATTGTATTGCTATAAACTTCCCCCTTAGAACTGGAGGGAATGTATTAACAAAACGAGTCAAACTAAATTCTGGTGAACTGGGGCCTACAATTGTACACACTCCATGGAAATACCCCAGCCTAAATACTGGCATAGGAGGAAGTGTACTGCGAAGCCCATCACAGTATAATCCTTTAAAATATCCCTCTCAAGGTTGGCTCCACTCAACACTGAGTATAGGAAATCTTCCCATCAGGCAGAAACACTGGCTGCCCAATGATTGACCAAGAAATTAACACACTAATGAATAAATGATGGTAATTTATTTCTATCCCTGACAACGGGAAACAGCACACACCCTGTGTCAATGGTATGTCCTCTTTCCCACTTTTCTAAATGGTAAATTATGTTTTTCCCTTCATTGCTTTATATCATGTGTGGCAGGCATGAGGGGAAATGGCTATCAATGGTTCTGTTATTGATTTCTACCTTCATTTCACTGTGGCTAAAGAAGATACTTTGTATGATTTCTTAAAAATGTATTGGTACTTGTATTGTGGCCTAACATATGGTCTTTCCCGGAGAATGTTCCATGTGTACTTGAGAAAAATGTGTATTCTGCTGTTGTTGAGTGGAGTGATCTATATATGGCTGTTAGGTTTAGTTGGTTAAATGTGTTATTCAGTCCCCATGCCTGTCGACTGATCTTCTGTCTAGATGTGTTATCCATTATTGAAAGCAAGGTATTGATCTCCAACTATTATTTTAGAACTATCTATTTCTTCCTTCAATTCTGTCAATGTTTGCTTCACATATTGGGGGGTTGTTTGGTACATATATGTTTATAGTTGTTGTATCTTCTTGATAGATTGAACTTGTTATCAACATATAGTGGCCTCCTTTTCCTCTTGTGATAGTTTTTGATTTAAAGTTTATTTTGTGTGATATTAACATAGCCATTCCATATCTATCTTCCTTCCTTCCTTCCTTCCTTCCTTTCTTCCTTCCTTCCTTCCTTCCTTCCTTCCTTCCCTCTTTCCTTCCTTTCTTTTTCTCTCTCTCTTTCTTTTTTGTTACTATTTGCTTGGGATATTTTATTCTGTGCTTTAGCTTTCAAGCAACTTGTGTCTTTTGAAATCAAGTGAGATTTTGCAGACAGCATATACTTGGATTCTGGTTGTTTTTAAAGTCCATTCTGCCAATGTTTATCTTTTTATTGGAGAGCTTAATCCACTTACTTTTTCAAAAATTACTGATGAGGAAGAACTTAATTCTGTCTGTTTCCTGCTTGTTTTCTGTATGTCTTATGCATTTTTTGCCCCTCATTTACTCCATTAGTGACTTCTGTGCTTAGCCGATTTTCTTGTGGTGAACTCTTGATTCCCTTTTCATTTCTTTTTGCATATAGTCTATTGATATTTTCTTTGTGGTTATCAAGAAGATTACATTTACCATTCTAAAGTTAAAACAATATAATTTCAATTGAAACCAACTTCAGTAGCACACAGAAACTCTGTTCCTCCTCTTTACATTATTGTTGTCACAAATTACACCTTTATACTTTGTGAGCCCAATAACATGGATTTATGATTATTTTATGCATTTGTTTTTTCAATCATGTAAGAAATAAAAAGTAGTGTTACAAGCCAATAACACAATACTGGCTTTAGTATTTGCCCCTGTATTTATCTTTACTGGAGATTTCTATTTCTTTCTACAGCTTCAAGTTGCTGTCTAGTGTCCTTTGATTTCCACCTGAAAGTTCAATTTAGCATTTCTCATAGGGCAGTGGTAGGAAGTTGTAAAACAAACGCCCTCAGCCTTTGTTCATCTGGGAATGCGTTAATTTCTCCCTAAGTTTTGAAACCAGTTTGGCCAAATATAGAATTTTGGGTGGACAGTTTTTTTCTTTCAGCACCTTAAATATGTCTGTCCTCTTGCTTCCGTGGTTTCATATAGGAAATTAGCTCTAATCTTTCTGAGGATCCCCGCTTTGTAACAAATTTCTTTTTTCTTTCTCCTTTGGGAGAAAAGATTCTTTCTGTGTCTTTTGGCTTCTGAGAGTTTGATTGTACTGTTTCTTGCTGTGGGGTTCTTTGAGTTTCTCTTAGTCCTGAAATCAGCCAAAGATTTATAGCAACCAAACACATACTGAACCAGGGAAGAGGCAATTTGAAAATGGCAGGAAAGCTTTGTGGCATTTTTACTTGCCCTTGCCCCTTCCACTATTAGTGTAGTGATGGTCTTAAAGTGGTGGAGTCTTAATTCAGTGATAGTCTTAAAGTAGCAGCAGACCATTCCTAGTATGGGACCCTCAATCGTGCTTGAGGAGGGAGCAGAAGAGACCGTACTGTCAGATTATTCTGTGTATCTGTTCTAACCTGTCTGGGAGCTCCCTGAAGGACTGACACAAGATGCTTATCTCTGTCTTAGCTAACTTGGAACACAGTCTGGAAAAGCAGCGGTCATTGCTCAAAAGAAGAGCCAGGTGAACTAACAAAGCACAGATGGCTGGGGCAGAAGACTGTGCACTGAAATACAATAGACACAGAAGATGCAGGAGCCAAAGTCGGGGGAGATTCTTTGGGAAATTAGAACCTACAGAAAGTACACATGTGTCCAGAGAAATTAAGAAAGCCACATACATACTCAAGATAAGATGCATGTTCTGAAAACACCAGAGGAGTCTCTAAGCTTTTAGCATGGGTTGAGCCCTGAACTCAATGCACGTCAGCTAAATGTTGAAGGAGTGATCCAGCAATCTGCACAATGGGCAGAGGTGTGTGGTTCTGGGTGTGCATGTGGATGTTCTTGTGTATATTTATTTTTGTTTGTTTTAGTTGCAGGAATTCAAGGAAATCTCTGTCAAAACATTAGCTAAACATGAACTAAAGGAACAGAGACTTCAGTGCATACATACGATAAGGAAAACAGTCATTGCAAAAATAATTTGAAAAGTCCCTAAACAGACTACTACAGCCTTCAACAATCAAAAGCCCAGGAAACCCTGGGAAAGTGGGAGAATCTGATTTCCATAGATACCACATTATAATATTTGAAAGACAAATTTTCAACCAAAAAAATCACAAGGTATACAAAGACATGGAAAAGTATGGTCCATTTAAGAAAACAAATTAATTGATGAAACCATCCCTAAGGAGCCCAGACATTTCTCCACTGCATATTCTTGCCTCCTTTGCCATAGATTCATTGACCATAAGTGCATGGATTTCTTTCTGGGCTCTCTATTCTGTTCCAGTGATCGATGTTTTTGTGCCAGTACCATACTGTTTTGATTACTGTAGGTTTGTAGCACAGTCTGAAGGCAGGGAGCATGATTCCTCCAGTTGTGTTCTTCTTTCTCAAGACTGTTTTAACTATTCAGGATCTTTTGTGTTTCCATACAAACTTTAAAATTATTTGTTCTAGATCTGTGGGAAATGCCCTTGATATGTTAATGCAGACTGCATTGAATCCGTAGATTTCCTTGGGTATGATGGTCATTTTAACAATATTAATTTGTCCAATCCGTGACCATGGTATATCTTTCCAGCTGTTTGTGTCATCTTTAATTTCTTGTATCAGTGTCGTATAGTTCGCTGGGTACGGGACTTTTACCTCCTTAGGCAGATTTATTCTAATGTATTTTATTCTTTTTTACGTGATTGTAAATGGGATTGTTTCCTTACTTTCTCTTTCTGATAGTTCACTGTTAGTGTATAGAAATACAATAGATCTCTATATATAAATTTTGTATCCTGCAAATTTACCAAGTTCATTTTTGAGCTCTAATAATTTTTTGATGGTGTCTTTCAGATTTTCTATGTATCATGCCATCTGCAAACAGTGACAGTTTTACTTTTTCCTTTCCATTTTGGAGTCCTTTTATTTATTTACTTTTCTTGTCTGATTGCTGTGGCTAGGACTTCCAAAACTACCCTCAATAAAAGTGGTGAGAGTGGGCATCCTTGTCTTGTTCCTGATCTTAGGGGAAATGCTTTCAGCTTTTCACCATTGAGTATGTTAGCTATGAGCTTGTCATATATGGCCTTTATTATGTTGAGGTATGTTCCCTCTATGCCCACTTTCTGGAGAGTTTTTACCATGAATGGATATTGAATTTTTTTCAAAAGCTTTTTCTTCATCTATTGAGATGATCATATGGTTTTTAGTCTTCAATTTGTTACTGTGATGATAAGAGACCTAAGACAGCTACAGAGGCTAAGTGACCCTTCCCTCCCTGAATGGGTAGGTATCCTTGTTCTGTCTTCTAATTGAGTTAGTATCTGAGTAAAGAACTGCCAGGTGTCATTTAGTTCACAATACACTGCTGTAGCAATATAGAAATGAATTTGCCTAAATCATTTGGCTTTTCTAAATTATAGTAAATAAATATACTGGATGAATACTGCAACTTAAGGAAATGTTCTTCAAAATATATTAATGTAGGCACTTCAGCGGAGAATTGAAAACAAAACAAATAATTCAGGTAAAATTAAAGTACACTCAGTTGTATCCAGTTTCCTCTTGTAAATCTCTCTTTTTCATTTGAGTGGACAGTCACTGGAGAATATCTGACTTTGGGCTAAGGAAATCTAAGCCTTCTTGGCCACACTGTATTCTCTTATGTCGTCTAATAAAGACACCAGTTGGGTTGCTGAAAAAATAGTGGGAAAAATCAATCCCTCACATCCAAAGTGCAGCTCTTGAAAATATGTGGATTGTTATAGTCATTTTGCTCTTCTGGCCTCAGAAGTTCTAACCTTAACCTTAGCCCCTCATGCAGAGAGACTTTTTAAACCAATTTGCACATTACTCATTATGTGACTCTCAAATAAGTGAAACCCAGTTCTTTTCCTGTGCTTTCAACCAGTTATCTTCTTCAAAAATTTGTTTGGATTGTTATACCTTAATCTTGCCTGGCAAGGGACTTATGGGAAGGTTCTTATTGTTTGAAAGTTTGGTGCCAGTATCTGCAAAGAAAGAAGAAAGTAAAGAAGGAAAGGTGTGTTTATCAAACATCCCAATAGTGAAGATGTGTGAAAGCAACTTTTGAAAAAGTTAATCTGTCAGAGTTTAGCCGTATTATTACATTTTATTTTATTCATTGAACATAAATAATTATCAATGAATCCTTTCTAGATTTTCTAGTTTCCCAAAGTTCCCTGTATTCACATTCTAAACTGAAAAATGGTATTTTAAGTCACTGCTCTCCACCTTATATTATTTATAATCACCCTCATGACCTCTTCCTTCAAAGAAACGTGATCCTGAGAAGTGTCCTTTGTTTGTCTTTGTGGAATAGGTGATGGGGATGCATCCTGGAGACCTGTGAGATGTTTAAATTGTGGCCTAATGAAACTAGGGTGGAGAGTTCTGGAAAGATCTGGAAAGATGGCTGGTAGAGTGTGGCCAGATGTGGGAGAAGAGACACGTACAGAGAGGGGGAGAGGAATTTTTCAGAGGGAGAAAATTAAACAACTAATTCAATAAGTTTTGTTG
The DNA here is from genome assembly GCF_964165515.1 of Mesoplodon bidens. Lineage (NCBI taxonomy): Eukaryota > Metazoa > Chordata > Mammalia > Artiodactyla > Ziphiidae > Mesoplodon > Mesoplodon bidens. The sequence goes on from NC_138168.1 coordinate 2,194,699, forward strand.
TGTGGTGTGGGATGCAAGCCTTTCTCTCCCCCTTTCCTTCACAATCTCTTTGTGACTGTGTTTTTCATTAGTTTTACTGAGATAGGATTTGCCGTTTTCTTTGGATACTGAGAATGGACCCATGGAAACAGTTACATTTGGGTTATCTCTGACTATCTTTAATGAAGAACATAAATATTGGCCACACTATCTATGCACATGCTATCACCATGCCTTTTTTGTTCTCTGTTCACATATCTAAGTCCTCTTGTTTGAGGTCAATCTCAAATCTCATCTGAAATGTACATTTATTGATAGATTCACCCCATAATGAACTGTCCCTTCTTTGTCCTCCTTAGGCTCTGATTATTTATAAAAACTCATTTTTGAACTTAGAAACTGTCCAGTATGATATATTAGTTATTTCCTCAGCATATGTTATATCCTCAACACAGTTATAAGCTTTTGTGGGGCTGGGATCATATATTCTGTAATTTTTCTCAGTACTTACACTTACTTTGATAGAAAGCACATTCATTCATCTAAACATCATTTATTGAGTGTTAATTAAATGTCTCAACTCAGTCAATATTGTTTGAATGAATGCATGCATGAATGAGGGAGTATGCAATAGGTAGCCTAATGTACCGCCCGATGTGAAAAAACCAAAAACATAAGCACAAAAGCAAGCCAAAAAGTGGCCCAGGACTTTCTGTAAAATATCCTGCTTTTGTTGGATGAGGCCATGAAAATCAAGATGCTCCTGAAAGGTCTTAAGAGCTGACCAAGAATAGTAAACAATTGAAATTCTCTCAGGCTTATTCAACCCTATCACTGGACACATTTATACCTCTCAGGAATGTTATTAAAAGAAGAGATTAATAAAGCTTTTATAGATGAGTTGATAAATCTCTAAATATTTAAATCTTCATTTCCTCCTAGGTTTCTCTATTTTGGGTTTCAAAAGATTTCAAGAAACCACAGGATAATTAAAAAATTAGACATTATCTTTCTTACCTTCATGTTTTTTGATGGTAAACACATTTTATTTTCTCCATAGTGCTGCCCAATTTCCACCAGTACAGTTCTTAAGTGAATTTGGCTCTGGGTGGTGGGATATATAAGATGTAAATGAATTGTTTGTATATGTTTTAGAATTCTTCAAAAGGGCCTGGCCATGGAAATGCATTGAATATTACTTAAATAAGTAAAGTACCTTCCTCAGAATTATTATTCTCTTCTGGTTAGGATACTCTCTGCCCTGGTTTGTTAAAATTTCCCTCTAGAGTGGTTTTCATTTTGTTTCTGGTAGGGTCCTAGGATTTATTGCCACACCCATCCTGCATCTGTTTTTCTTTGAATTACTCTCCTTGCCGTTTCTGATTCCTACAGGGCCTTACAGGTTAGTGACAACCTGGCCATCACAACTCTGGGAAGGACAGGCCTACTTTTCAGAGGTGTTGATGTTTTCTGAACCTGAAGGTTTTCAAGAGATATCAATCTTCCTCACCACCTCCCTTGGCCCTCTTAATGGACTAAGCAGTTCCTCATGAAATTTCTGTAGGATATCTGTACTAACTTCTCAATATTGTTCCATCCTGAGTCTAAATTCCTGGCCTCAAGGTAATGTTAGATTTCTAGCTCCAGCCCCTATTTACATAAGGCCTATACTAAGGAACGGAACCCATACACATCAGTCTGCTCTTATTTCTCTGGATTTCATTTCTCTGTTACTTTCTGAAACATGCAGGTGTTCCTTTCTTTCTTTTAATCTCAGCTATGTGCTTTTAACTTTTTCAAAATTGACCCAGAATTTACATGTGTCTCCAGTAAGAGTACATTAAATTGAGCTTAGTCTGCTCTTCTACTGGCATATTTGAGATCCAAAGAATTTGCTACTTAACTGGATTCAGTTACCTGTATATTTCAGGCACCTAAAACTCACCATGTTCCAAATTTCCCCCTTTATTGTTAGTAATTTTCTTGGGAATCTGGATAACATTAGATGGAATAAAGTTAGTGAGTGGCCCAGGATTGCCTGAAATTTTGTTTGTCAGAGTGGCCAGGGAAAGTTAAGCAAAGAAGAAAACCAAATGAAAACCAGAATCACATTATTATGGCTGAGACAAGATTCCATGCAGAGCTCTCTGTAGAACTGGGTTGGGTCATAACTTATGCCAGAGCTCTAGGTGGGGTTGACACCATCTCATGCCAAGCTCTCAGTTCTGGGCTAACGTCATCTCTGGTCCACTCTATGGAGTGGAAACTTTGGAGGAATGACCAATGTGTTCTGCGGTGTAGGAAGAGGGAAATTGTGAACGTTACTTTCTAAATTGTGGAGGAACTAACCACTGTAAATGTGCCTTGAACTATGGTGTTTAATTTGACCAGTCAGATCAATGACTTTCCCCTTGAATGAAATGCTGCTACGTATATGAGCAGAAAAACAAAACTGGTATAAGGAATAGATAGCTAGTGGGAAGCAGCCGCATAGCACAGGGAGATCAGCTCTGTGCTTTGTGACCACCTAGAGGGGTGAGATAAGGAGGGTAGAAGGGAGGGAGATGCAAGAGGGAAGAGATATGGGGACATATGTATATGTATAATTGATTTACTTTGTTATAAAGCAAGAACTAACACACCATTGTAAAGCAATTATACTCCAATAAAGATTAAAAAAAACTAGTATAAGGAGATGGAGAGACTGGGAGTCCTATTTTCCCAGCAATTAACTTTTCCTCGACCATGACCTTCCCGTTGAGTCTCCTAGACCTTGGGGATGATCGCAACCCCTTGGGTTGGGTGATGGCAACCCCATCTTCACTAGAACCTCTATAGTTAACTTTGATTTTTCCCACTCTGTCTATCCATCCCATGTATGCAGTCAAACATTTGATCTTGGACTTTTACTGACAAAATATCCTTGCATATAACCATTTCTTTTCACTCCCACTGCTACTGCTTTTGTCACTGCCTTAACTAGGGCTTTATCTTTAAGTCCTTTATATAAATATATAAATATCTATATATAAATAAAATGTACAAATAAATAAAATTTAATATTAATTCTGATGATTTTAAAGTCTTTTCTTGATAAAGACTTTTCCTGATAAAGATACACAATATCTTATATAAATATTTTTGTATTATCTGTTCCTTTCTTAGAATTTTAGTCATATGACTCTATCTCTTGGTATGTCTAGAACTTTTTGATTGAATGTTGACTATTTTATTTGGCTTTTTTAATTTTTCTCAGTGGAAATGTTGTTTTGCTTCAAAATATTTTACTCTACCTGGAAGTAGCAAATCTTCAAATTACCATTTTTTAAATGCTTTCAAATATCAATACTATAGGTGTCACAAAATCTAGAAAAATGACATTTGAAAATTAACTCCTGCCAGATGTGTCTCTATAAAACTTTTTCCCCACTCTTGTAGCTATATATTCTTTAACTGCCTCCTCATATGACAGTTTATGTGTTTTAGAAATAAAATTTTAAGAAATAAACTTTGTAGTTTATAGACAGATTTCTTTTAACATGGTTGATTAGAGTTTGCTTTTAGTTAATAATAGTTTAGAAAAGTTTATTTCAGTGTTACAATTTATTATTGATAATGTCACATTAATTTTCATTGTTAACTTTGAGAAAACGTCTATGGATTACTTCCTCATAAATATTTACTATTATACATGCATTACTGATTTCAGTACTGCTATAGGTTTGTGCATTACAGGAATTCTGATAAAATACTCATTCACACCATTCCATTACACACATTATTGATGGGGTATATTCTTTTATTTATTTATTTATTTACTTACTTCTTTATTTATTTTTGACTGTGTTGTGTCTTCGTTGCTGTGCGCAGGCTTTCTCTAGTTGCAGCAACTGGGGGATACTTTTTGTTGCAGTGTGCAGGCTTCTTATTGCAGTGGCTTCTCTTGTTGCAGAGCACGGGCTCTAGGCACGCAAGCTTCAGTAGTTGTGGCTCACAGGCTCAGTAGTTGTGGCTCACGGGCTCTAGAGCGTGGGCTCCATAGTTGTGGCACATGGTCTTAGTTGCTCCGCGGCATGTGGGATCTTCCCAGACCAGGCCTCGAACCCGTGTCCCCTGCATTGGCAGGTGGCTTCCTAACCATTGTGCCATCAGGGAAGCCCCTGGAGTATATTGTTGTTGTTGTTGTTGTTGTTGTTTTTGCGGTATGCTGGCCTCTCCCTGTTGTGTCCTCTCCCCGTTGCGGGGCACAGGCTCTGGACATGCAGGCTCAGTGGCCATGGCTCACGGGCCTAGCCGCTACGTGGCATTTGGGATCTTCCCGGACCGGGGCATGAACCCGTGTCCCCTGCATCAGCAGGCAGACTCTCAACCACTGCACCACCAGGGAAGCCCTGGAGTATATTCTTGACAGAAGCAAATTTCCATTTTGACTAAGCATTGAAGAAAACTGAACGTTTGACTTATCTTTCACATGCCTGATGATTGAAATTATTTTCCACAGAATAACTTCTGGTTTTATACTTTTCAGTTCCTTTTTTCTTCTTCAAATGCACATGCTTTGAGAGCTGTGAAGTGCAAGACATGGCTATATAGTAAGGTGATTTTTGTCCTTACGCTTCTGTGTCTTGTGCTAGTTAAGTCATTAGAGTAGTCAGTAAGAGTACTGGAAGTTACTCCTGTGATGGGATATTATATAGTCAATTACATATGGTGGTGTCTGAAAATCACATAATAGCCTCACATAAAATATCTCCTTAGCCAGATTTCCAAAAAGCCTGTGACCAATCCAATATGATCCAACATAGCAGAATATGATAGAAGGAAAATTGGCAAAGAAATAGATGCTGGTCTTACCTGATGGAAATTAAAATATCTCACTTTTGACAATTTTGCAAAGACCTATAATTACATGAACTAATTTCTAGGGTTCTTCGTAGGACCTAAAAAGGAACCCATAGAGTTGTGGAACAACAATAGAAGCTACTGTGATGAGAAGCCCCGGCACCACAACAAAGAGTAGCCCCCGCTCGCCTCAACTAGAGGAAGCCTGCACGCAGCACTGAAGACCCAACGCAGCCAAAATAAAAATAAATAAATAAAAATAAATAAATTTATCTTTTAAAAAGTAATACTCAGGTTTGAGTCATGAGAAATTTGATGAAGAGAAATTAGCTAATGTTTTCAGAACTTTTAAAATATCAAACTCAGTCTCTAAGATTTTAGCATTATATACAACATCGGTTACTTATTAGTGGTTTGGGAAGGCCAAGTAAAAATTTTCTCATCTTACTGTATTGAAATTCATGGCCCTAATGTTTTCCACGTTGACTATATGAATGATGAAGAAAAGTCAATCGTGTATTTCATTTCCAACTGGACAGAAAACAATATTTTAAAAAGTGTTTGGCCTACTGACTTTTGATTTCTTCTAAGGCAAATCGATAGGTAATTTTTCTTCCCTGATTAGGAGAAAAATGGTGAAAGAGGGCAGGGTTAAGAATTAAGATTTCAAGAGCATGAGAGGTAGATGGCCAACCAGAGTTCCTAAGGTTCGGTGCCTGTAACTGTTGCCGCCGCTTAAGCCTGCCAAAGCAGTGGTACGGCTGCTGCGCTCGTGTTTGCTACCACTAGAAACATTCTTGCCAGTAGTGGCGGCAGCGGGACTCAATTACCCCCTTTTTTCACTCTCTCCAGAAGCTCCAGATGGCATCTTCCATGGGCAACGTGGCCGACAGCACAGAACCAACGAAACGTATGCTTTCCTTCCAAGGGTTAGCTGAGTTGGCACATCGAGAATATCAGGCAGGAGACTTTGAGGCAGCTGAGAGACACTGCATGCAGCTCTGGAGACAAGAGCCAGGCAATACTGGTGTACTTTTATTACTTTCCTCTATACACTTCCAGTGTCGAAGGCTGGACAGATCTGCCCACTTTAGTACTCTGGCAATTAAACAGAACCCTCTTCTGGCAGAAGCCTATTCGAATTTGGGGAATGTGTACAAGGAAAGAGGGCAGTTGCAGGAAGCAACTGAGCATTACCGGCATGCATTGCGTCTCAAACCAGATTTCATCGATGGTTCTATTAACCTGGCAGCCGCTTTGGTAGCAGCAGGCGACATGGAAGGGGCAGCACAAGCTTACGTCTCTGCTCTTCAGTACAATCCTGATTTGTCCTGTGTTCGCAGTGACCTGGGGAACCTGCTCAAAGCCCTGGGTGGCTTAGAAGAAGCCAAGGCATGTTATTTGAAAGCAATTGAGATGCAACCGAACTTTGCAGTAGCTTGGAGTAATCTTGGCTGTGTTTTCAAATGCACAAGGGGAGATTTGGCTTGCAATTCATCACTTTGAAAAGGCTGTCACCCTTGACCCCAATTTCCTGGATGCTTATATCAATTTAGGAAATGTCTTCAATGAGGCACGGATTTTTGACAGAGCTGTGGCAGCTTACCTTCGTGCCCTAAGCTTGAGTCCAAATCATGCAGTGGTACATGGCAACCTGGCTTGTGTATACTATGAGCAAGGCCTGATGGATCTGGCAATAGACGCCTACAGGCGAGCTATTGAACTGCAACCACATTTCCCTGATGCTTACTGCAACCTAGGCAACGCTCTCAAAGAGAAGGGCAGTGTGGCCGAAGCAGAAGATTGTTATCATACAGCTCTCCGGCTGTGTCCCACCCATGCAGACTCTCTGAATAACCTAGCCAACATCAAAGGAGAACAGGGAAACAGTGAAGAGGCAGTTCTCTTGTATCGTAAAGCATTAGAGCTCTGCCCAGACTTTGCTGTTCCCCATTCAAATTTAGCAAGTGTATTGAAGCAGCAGGGAAAACTGCACGAAGCTCTGATGCATTATAAGGAGGCTATTCGAATCAGTCCTACCTTTGCTGAGGCCTACTGTAATATGGGAAACACTCTATGGGAGATGCAGGATGTTCAGGGAGCCTTGCAGTGTTATACTTGTGCCGTTCAGATCAACCCTGCATTTGCGGATGCCCACAGCAATCTGGCTTCCATTCACCAGGATTCAGGGAATATTCCAGAAGCAATTGCTTCTTATCGCACTGTTCTGAAGCTTCAACCTGACTTTCCTGATGCTTACTGTAATTTGGCTTATTGCCTGCAGGTTGTCTGTGATTGGACAGACTATGAGGAGCGAATGAAGAAGTTGGCCAGCATTGTGGCTGACCAGTTGGAGAAGAATAGGTTGCCTTCTGTGCAGCCTCATCATAGTATGCTCTATCCTCTTTCTCATGGCTTCAGGAAGGCTATTGCTGAGAGGCATGGGAACCTCTGCTTGGCTAACATAAGTGTCCTTCATAAACCGCCGTATGAACATCCAAAAGACTTGAAGCTCAGTGATGGTCGACTGCGTGTAGGATACGTGAGTTCTGACTTTGGGGATCATCCTACTTCTCATCTTATGCAGTCTATTCCAGGCATGCACAATCCTGATAAATTTGAGATATTCTGTTATGCCCTGAGCCCACATGATGGCACAAACTTCCGAGCGAAGGTGATGGCAGAAGCCAATCATTTCATTGATCTTTCTCAGATTCCATGCAATGGGAAAGCAGCTGATCACATCCATCAAGATGGTATACACATCCTTGTAAACATGAATGGTTATACCAGGGGTGCTCGAAATGAACTCTTTGCTCTCAGGCCAGCTCCTATTCAGGCAATGTGGCTGGGGTACCCTGGGACTAGTGGCGTGCTGTTCATGGATTATATCATCACTGATCAGGAAACTTCACCTGCTGAAGTTGCTGAGCAGTATTCTGAGAAACTGGCTTATATGCCCCATACTTTCTTTATTGGTGATCATGCTAATATGTTCCCTCACCTGAAGAAAAAAGCCGTCATCGATTTTAAGTCCAATGGGCACATTTATGACAATCGGATTGTGCTGAATGGCATCGACCTCCAAGCATTTCTTGATAGTCTATCAGATGTGCAAATAGTCAAGATGAAATGTCCTGGTCGAGAAGACAACGCAGACAGCAGTAATACAGCTCTTAATATGCCTGTCATTCCTATGAATACTGTTGCAGAAGCAGTTATTGAAATGATTAACAGAGGACAAATTCAGATTCCAATTAATGGATTCAGTATTAGCAATGGACTGGCAACTACCCTGATCAACAATAAGGCTGCCACTGGAGAGGAGGTTCCCCGTACCATTATTGTAACCACACGTTCTCAGTACGGGTTACCGGAAGATGCCATTGTGTACTGTAACTTTAATCAGTTATACAAAATTGACCCATCTGCTTTGCAGATGTGGGCAAATATTCTGAAGCGTGTTCCCAATAGTGTACTGTGGCTGTTGCGTTTTCCAGCAGCAGGAGAAGCGAATATTCAACAGTACGCACAAAATATGGGCCTTCCCCCGAACCGTATCATTTTTTCCCCTGTTGCTCCTAAAGAGGAACATGTTCGGAGAGGCCAGCTGGCTGATGTCTGCTTGGACACTCCACTCTGTAATGGACACACCACAGGGATGGACGTCCTTTGGGCAGGGACCCCCATGGTGACTATGCCAGGAGAGACTCTTGCTTCCCGAGTTGCAGCTTCCCAGCTCACTTGTTTAGGCTGTCTTGAGCTGATTGCTCAAAATAGACAAGAATATGAAGAGATAGCTGTGAAACTGGGAACTGATCTCGAATACCTGAAGAAAATTCGTGGCAAAGTCTGGAAGCAGAGAACATCTAGCCCTCTGTTCAACACCAAACAATACACGATGGAACTAGAGCGGCTCTATCTACAGATGTGGGAGCATTATGCAGCTGGCAACCAACCCGATCACATGATTAAGCCTGTTGAAGTCACTGAGTCGGCCTAAATCATGACTGTGTGCCCAGGAGAATTACCCCTGTAGCTGAGCCTCAACCTTCTGGGGGAAAGGGAACTACTTTTTCAATATCATGTTGCAGATGGGTGACAGACAATGATAAGAAATAGCACAGCCAGACTTGCTTCCTGCATGATCACGATAGGGAGAGACACAAGAGATGGGAAACTGCTGTTCCACGAGGAGTCTCCATCGAATTTTGGCACAGCCAGGTGTCTGGAAGGTCTGGAAGGTAAGTCTGGAAGGTCTGATCTCCCTTGGTCTTCCAGGGGATGGATGGTTAGTGTGGAAGGGAGATAGAGATTGCCCAGCCGTTTTGTGATTATCATGGATTGATTGAGTCTTCTGAATTAATATTTTTCTTTATATTTTGGGTATTGGAGCTTTTAAAAATGTTTGGTTTCAGGTATTTTTATTCATGTGAAGTGTATATGATTCTCTTGAGATAAGATGTTAAGCTGAAATATTCCTTGTTTTAGTTTCTGAACTCTACAGATAAATGGGGACTTTGCTGGTGAAGTCTTTTTATAGGTTTTATCAACCACTTGAGCCTGTATCACTCACTTTAGTGTCTGACATAACGTTTGGAACTCTCGGTGCTTTCTTGGTTTGTAGATGATGGCTTCAGTTCTTTTTCTGCTCTGTTTCCTTCTTCCCTTCCCCCCACTTTAAAAATTCTCCTGTAACTTGGCTAACACAAAACCAAGTCTGATTCAAAACCTCTTAAACACATCATCTGGTGCCAAATGAAGATTCTTAGGGGTGCTTATTAATTATGAAGGGCACAGTTGTGGTACTGTCACTGATGATAATAATAATGGATTTTTGGCCTAGAGTTTTGTCCTATTTCACCAGTGTTTTACTGTTGACTGCCCCTCTATGCTGCTTCCAAAAGTGATAGTGTGTGATAAGATGTTTACTTTCATTTCTCAAGTTTGTATTTTTTTAGGTGAGTCCTGTTCTTCCTTTTTCTTTCAGCAGAAATGAAATTCCAGGTAAGTATAAGTATTCAAATATTTGATCAGTAATTCTCAGTTATCTCCAGTACATTAAATAACTTTCATCAAAAAACATGTTATAGGTAAAAAGCTCTGAAGGACCAGCTATGTATATGATAATTATGTTTCAGGCCTTCTAGGGTATTATATATAATAACTTGTCTTCTGGTCGTGGTCTTGAAGTCTTTATGGATTCAGCCTCAGTAGTAGCGAACTGCACTGCTACTTGGTTTGGAGTACAATTTAGACTTTAACCCTCCTGGAGGTTGAGTTTTTGGTACTGAAAACCATAGGAATGAAATTATTGTATTTCAACAAAGGATCGAGGGCTTGAGGCTTAAAGAAGCCAACATATGTGTGGGAGGCAGTCAGCCTTGAGAGCAGGCTACGGACATGCCAGGCATGCCGCCGCTGCTCGAAGGGACTGTCCCTACTTGTTCCCCTCCTTGTTCCAGTCCACGGGAGATAAATCACCAGGGCCCAGAAATCAGAAAGTATGTAAAATGAGACAAGCAAAGCTGTCTCCCCCCTGCACGTGCAGGTTATTTTGGATGATTCTGGGTTTCTGGGTTTTCTCCCAGGGAAGTTAACCTTGAGCCGAGACAGTCATTAGATAATGTAAACCACCGTCTGGCAACCTTCCATTTCTAGTCTATATAATCTGCAACCGTAGCATAGTAAAACTTGCCTTGCAACCATCAGTTGTCTTGGTCCTTCTGACCCCATTCGTCGGTGCTACTTCAGTTCCTTACCCCGTCCCTTCTGACCCTGGGAGGTGAAATCCTCTTTCTGAGGCTGGTCCATGGCAAGTGGCGCCCGAACAGGAACCTGAAGCGTGAAGGCAATTAAAAGAAAAAGAAAGTGCAGGTAAGAGAACCCTTATGCAACATATGTGTGGACACGAGTAAAAGTGAACTAATAGAGGCATAAGGCAACAGTCAGAAGTAAAATAAGATGGGGCAAAAGGGCTCAAAGGAGCGTGAATTATTTGCTCCGGTTTTACTTTCGATGCTTAAAGCTCGGGGTAATAAAGTTTCTACCTCACAGTTGACTGAATTTTTGCAGCATATCCATGATGTATCTCCCTGGTTTCCTGATGGCGGCTCTGTGACATAGAAATCTGGCAGAAAGTTGGAGAAGATTTAAAAAATTATTATGAGTCTCGAGGGCCTACTCATACTGCCGTTGTTACATTTAGTTTGTGGAATCTGATAAAAATATGTTTAGGTTCTTCTCATGATAGTGTTGATTTGAATGTAAAGTCAGAAAAACATAAGCCTCTGACAGAAGAAAAGACTGTATTATCAGCTACTGTGTCGCCACTTCCTAAACCGAAAGAGCTAATTAATTTAAATATTTCAGATGAAGAGGAACATTTTGACTTAACCGATGAGGCTTTTAAACATAAAAGAGAGAAAAAAAAAACATAAAAGAGAGAATCATCCTGAGGATGATTTTCTAATGGCTATGATAGATAAGTCAGTGAAAAAGCTGCACATTAGTAAGGACTGTCTTCCTCAAAAGTCTACATCTGTAAAAATGCTCAGTCTCTTGCAACGTGCTGTACAAGCAGCAATAAAACGAGGAGAAGATCCTATTTTCTGTTGTCCTGTCGTAGAAAGAACTGATCCAAATAATCCTCAAGAGGCTATTAGGGAGCATCAGTCTCTTCCTTTTAAAGTTTTGAAAGATTTAAAATCTGCTTGTGCTCAATATGGGCCCACTGCTCCTTTTACTACTGCTATGGTTGACACTATTGCAGGAGAAGCTCTTTCCCCCGCTGATTGGAAGTCTATTGCACGAGCTTGTTTAAATGGTGGAGATTATTTAATATGGAAGTTTGATTTTTATGAATGGGCTGCTGAACAAGCAGAAAAAAATGCTACCCATGATATTCCAGTTGATTATCATATGCTGATTGGAGAAGGACCATATATTTCTTTACAAGATCAATTAACTTATACCTTTGTTGCTTATCCTCAAATAAATCATTTGGCATTACAAGCCTGGAGGAAATTACCTTCTACACACAAAACTGAGGATCTTTCAAAAATGAGACAGGGACCTGATGAACCATATGCTGATGTTGTAGACAGATTGTTACAGGCGGTGGGGAGACTCACTGTGGATGGACTCACTGGTACAATTGTAGTTAAGCAACTTGCTTTTGAAAATGCTAATAATGCATGTCAGGCTGCGATTCGACCTTGGAGAAAACGGGGAACACTGGAGGATTATATTCGCCTTTGTGCAGACATTGGGCCTGCTTCTATACAGGGTGCTGCTATGGCTGCAGCATTAACTAAAGTGGGGTTTCAAAACAATCAAAAGAGAACAAAGACTAGTTTTGAATATGGAAAGGCAGGTCATTTTGCTGGAGAATGTGGATCTTTTCATTGTAACCCTGCTCCTTCCTTCCCTACTCAAAAACCTCCAAATGGTCAGAAAATCCCTGGTTTATGCCCTAAATGCAATAGGGGAAAACGTTGGGCACGAGATTGTCGCTCAGTGGCCCACAGGGATGGGTCACCACTGTGGGGAAACTCCTCCCGGGGCCTTCCCCGGCCCCAACGAATAATAGGGGCAACGTCTGTGTATCCTCCTCAAACTATCAATCAGACATTGACCAAAAACAAAAACATACAATATCTTCGCTCTCCAGAGCAACAGCAGGAAGCACAGGACTGGACCTCAGTACCTCCGCCCGATATGTATTAACTCCTGAAATGGGTCCTCAGGCCCTCTCTATGGGCATCTATGGACCTTTACCCAAGGGCTTGATTGGACTATTATTGGGAAGAAGTAGTGTCGCCATGAAGGGTTTAACTATTATGCCAGGACTCATAGACTCTGAGTAGGAAAGAGAAATAAAAATCATGGCACAAACTATTAAAAATATAATAACGATTTCTCCTGGTGATAAAATTGCACAATTGCTACTTTTGCCCTTTGTACCTCATGGACAAATTTTACAACATCAAAAGAGAAAAACAAAGGCTTTTGGATCATCTAGTGCTGCCTACTGGATTCAGAAGATAGGGAAAGAACGTCCAGAAATGAAATGAACCATTCATGGAAAGGTTTTTTCAGGTTTGTTAGACACTGGAGCTGATGTCTCTGCTATGACGCAGAGGCACTGGCCTAAACATTGGCCCGTTAGTCCTATTATTACAGAACTTCAAGGAATAGGACAGAGTTCTTCTCCTATGCAAAGTAGTCAGTTATTATTATGGCAAGATAGTGAGGGCCATTGAGGATACTTCCAGCCTTATGTTTTGCCTGGGCTGCCTTTAAACCTCTTGGGCCAAGATATATTACAAGAAATGGGAGTATTACTTTATAGTCCAAATTCTCAAGTCTCTAATATGGTGTTGGATCAAGGATTTCTTCCCACAAAAGGGCTGGGAACAAATCAAAAAGGAACTGTCTATCCTATTGATGTGAAAATAAAAAGTGATAGACAAGGTTTGGGTTTTTCTTAGGGGCCTTGGATTCTCCTCCACTCACTGCGGATCCAATTACTTGGCTGAGTGATGACCCTGTATGGGTGGACCAATGGCCCCTCACAAAGGAGAAATTAGAAGCTGCAGAACAATTAGTACTGGAACAATTAGGGCATTTAGAAATTTCCAATAGTCCTTGGAATACTCCTATTTTTATTATCAAGAAAAAGTCTGGAAAATAGAGGTTATTACAGGGTCTAAGAGCTGTTAATAAAACTATGCTAATAATGGGAGCTCTTCAACTAGGCCTACCCTCTCCAACAGCCATACCACACAATTATCATCTTTTAGTTATAGATTTAAAGATTGTTTTTTCACTATTCCTTTGTTTCCTGAAGATAGAAAACATTTTGCTTTTAGCTTGCCTTCCTTAAACTTTAAGGAACCCATGAGGAGATTTCAATGGAAAGTATTGCCTCAGGGCATGGCAAATAGTCCTACATTATGCCAAATATATGTGGCTCAGACCTTAACTCCTGTGAGAAAAAGGTTTCCAACGTTATATCTCATACATTATATGGATGATATACTTTTAGCCACTGATAATATTTCTTGATTAGAGACTGCTTCTCAATTTTTACAACAATCCTTACAATCATTTGGCTTGGTCATTGCCTCAGAAATAATTCAAAGACAATCTCCATTTTTCTATTTGGGAAACTATATTGATAACTCTACCATTAGGCCTCAAAAACTGCAAATTCGAGTTGATAATTTAAAAACATTAAATGATTTTCAAAAATTACTTGGAGATATTAATTGGCTAAGGCCTTCCTTAGAACTTCCTACTGCTCAGTTAGAGCCTTTATTTGATATTCTTAAAGGTGACTCAGATCCTTCTACTTCACGATCTATGACTCCAGAGGATTTCAAGCTTTACAAATAGTTACTAGAGCTAACAGCTCCGCACAATTAACTCGAATACAAACTCACCTGCCAATTTCTTTAGTTGTCTGTCCAACACCTCATGTGCCTACTGCCATCTTATGGCAAGCTGTTGGAATTATTGAATGGATTCATATGAAAGCTACATCCTCTAAAGTTATCAACCCTTATTATGAACTTATTAGTAAGTTAATAATGCAAGGTAGAACTAGATGCTTACAACTTATAGGTATAGAACCTTCTCAAATTATTATCCCTTATTCAGTTCGTCAACAAAATTGGCTTTTTCCACATAGTAATGAATGGGGTCTTGTTCTTGCAGGATTTTCAGGTACCTTGGAATGCCATTAGCCTGCTGATAAATCGATCCAATTCAGCAAACTTAACTGTTATATCTTTCCTTCTATAATTAGGCAACAGCCTATTCCTCATGTACCTTTGGTTTTTACAGACGGTTCTTCTTCAGGAGTGGCTACTGTAATCACTGACGACGGAACAAAACTCATTAAACAAACTTCCTTGACTTCAGCTCAACGTGTTGAACTGTATGCTGTCATTATGGCTTTTAAACATTTGCCTTCTATATCTTTTAATTTGTTTTCTGATAGTAAATATCTTATTCGCTTATTAGTTCTTCTGGAGACTGCAACCAGAGGATATACTAATGACCCTGAATTATCATCCTCTTTTCGTTTGCTTCAACAGCTTATTCGTTCCCACGACGGTCCTGTTGCAGCTCTGCATATCCGTGCTCATTCTAACTTGTCTGGTCCATTGTCTAAAATAAATGCGACTGCAGATGTTTTAACTCGATCTAAACGTGATCTTTATCCTGTGCATTTTCCTCCCAAAAATAAAGTTAAAGTTACTCTTCCTCCTCAATCTCTTTTCCCTAAAGCAGGACATATCCCAATTTACCGTCCTCCTCCTTTCCATTCGTCATGCTGTCAAGAATGGCTAAGGTATTGCATTCTTTATCTTCATACTGTTGTTACTCATGGTCCGTGTCCTGGACACCCTCATATTATGGTAAGTTATGATCAAACTGCTTCACAAGCAGCACAACAATCGTATGCTTTACACCATCAGTCGGCGGCTACATTATGCAAACAATTTTCCCTTACTCGTGACGCCGCCCGACAAATTGTTAAGCAATGCCCACACTGCCTACCTCACCTTCCTGTTCCACATTATGGTGTTAATCCTCGTGGATTATTACCTCGTCATTTATGGCAAATGGATGTTACTCATATCCCGTCTTTTGGGACATTACAGTTTGTTCATGTCACTATTGATACTTATTCTGGTTTCCTCTGTGCTACAGCACAGACCTGAGAAGCTACTAAACATGTTATCACTCATTTATTACACTGTTTTGCTTTCATGAACCTTCCCAAAATTATTAAAACAGATAATGGGCGCACTTACCCTAGTGTTGCTTTTGCAACATTTTGTAATTCATTACAAATTACCCATATTACAGGCATTCTATATAACCCTCAAGGACAAGGTATTATACAACGTGCAAATAGATCTTTAAAGCTAACCATTGAAAAAATAAAAATGGGGGAATTATATAGAACAACACTACATAACCTTATAAATCATGCTCTGTTTATTTTAAATTTTCTCACTGTTGACAGGAGAAAGGTTGGTGGCTGAGCCAAGATTGGCCTTTCAATCTCTGGAGGTCCTCGGGAAACATCCACTAACCAGCACTTGGTGTGGTCCTGATCCTGTGTTGATTTGGGGACGTGGTCACGTGTGTATATTTCCCAGATCAGCTCTTGGACCTCTCTGGCTTCCTGAGTGCTTTCTTAGTTGAGCAAACAGATGGCTCGCCACAGCTCACAAGAAGTTCAGAAGATGAAGAGGCTCTGCATCTCTCTCGAAAACTTGACAGTGTTGATTCAGAAAAAGAAGAAGAAGAGGAGACCACTTGCCAGGATGACTCAAAGGAGTGATGTTCCAACTTGGGGACACATTAAACAATTGGTTTCACGAGCTCAAGAGTTAGTGAAACAACAGAATAATCCTGTTACACCTGTGACTTTATTTTTGGTTATGTTGGTAACAATTTCATGTGTCCCCTCTGTTAATGCAGCAACTTGCTAGGCCTATGTACCTGATCCTCCACTATTACAACCCATATCTTGGTCTGAAGCAGAGTTTCCTGTATTTTACAATGATACTGTTTATGGGCCTCTTATTGGGAATATAAAACAAATCAATATGTCTGTAAATTATAGTAACTGGTTTAGTACCTATCCTGTGTGTCTTAGCCCATTGAATCTGGAAACTGGATGTGTAAAGGCTATTAGTTATGAGCATACAGATGTTGATGAGGGAACGGATCAATCAATTAGTTTGTCAGGCTCTCCAGGCATCCTTCCTTTTACAGGAACCAACATTACTCTTACATGCCCGGCTACCAGCCGACGAGAGGATCTTAAGGATACCATCATTTGCTATAAAAATGGGCAACCTATTAATATTAGAGGTCGAATCTCATACGCCTCACCACTTAGGGATTCCGCTATTACTATAGCCAAGGTTACAGGTGAAGATTCAGGAAATTATTTGTGTATGATGCGTTTACTTGGAGGACAAGGGATACTTATGGCTGGACATATGGTTACTATTCTTAAGAGAAAATCAAAAAACCAATTTCCTCCTTTTATGACCATTAACTTTCCTGGATCCAATTTTGAATGTTGCAATGCATCTTGGAATAATAACCAAATATGGTGTACTATAGATTATACCAAGGGGTAAATTCTTATCTCTTGTATTCCCATCATAGATAGGTTTATCGCATTTCAAAACAACTGGGATATATGGAAACTAGCTCTAACTTATTCCAGTACACCTGTTATAACTTGTGTTGCTCCTCCATATACACTTTTTTTTGCTTTATATCAAATTTAATCAGTTATACATATACATATGTTTCCATATCCCCTCCCTTTTGCGTCTCCCTCCCACCCTCCCTATCCCACCCCTCCATATACACTTTTGATTGGTTCTATTAACATTGGTAATTCTTCCAAAGGAGGATAGAATATTAGCTGTGTTCATTGTATTTTTACAGTTGTATGTTCCCTTCTGCAGGAACACAATCTGTGCTTATACTAAGGCAACCCATATATGTTATGGTGCCTGTACATCTGAGAGAACCTTGGTATAAAGATACTGGAGTACAGGCATGGGTGGAACTCTCTAAAGCCTTGCAGAGAAGGAGACGCTTTATTGGGCGGCTAACAGTAAGTTTACTTGCCTTGGCTGCTCTGTCTGCTACCGCGGCTACTGCCGGTCTTGCTCTTTCACGGAGTATTAATCATGCTCACTTTGCTAATCAGTTATCTCAAAATACCAGTCTTGCTTTATCTTTACAAAGCCACATAGATTTACAGATGAATAACAAGTTAGATGAATTTAAAAACGCAATTTTGGGGATTGGAGATCAGATGGCAGCATTAAAATTGAGGATGCGTTTAGCTTGTCATGAAAAGTATACATGGATTTGTGTTACTCCTTACAAGTACAATGACTGTATTTGGGAATGGGAAAAAGTAAAAATGCATCTGCTGAGTGTTTGGTCAGATAATAATATTAGTCTTGATCTTAAGAAATTAAATGCTGAAATTCAGGATATACAAAATGTACATCTTGATGATATTTCGCAAGAAGATGTAATTAAAACTTTACTGGACCATTTAAAGTGGTTAAACCCTCAGTCGTGGATTACTGGAGGGTTGTCAGGATTTATTACCCTGGCCACAATTTGCCTATTATTGATAATAATCTTCTCATGTCTGTTTCATATCCTCATGCAACAATATACTTCTCTCGGCACTAAGCTTCATGGAATTATTTTGCAGCAAAAATTTAAAAATAAAAAAAGGGGAACTGAGGGAAAAAGTCAGCCTTGAGATCAGGCTACGTACATGCCAGGCATGCCGCCGCTGCTCGAAGGGACTGTCCCTACTTGTTCCCCTCCTTGTTCCAGTCCACGGGAGATAAATCACCAGGGCCCAGAAATCAGAAAGAATGTAAAATGAGACAAGCAAAGCTGTCTCCCCCCTCCCTGCACATGCAGGTTATTTTGGATGATTCTGGGCTTATGGGTTTTCTCCCAGGGAAGTTAACCTTGAGCCGAGACAGTCTATAGATAATGTAAACCACCATCTGGCAACCTTCCATTTCTAGTCTATATAATCTGCAACCGTAGCATAGTAAAACTTGCCTTGCAACCATCAGTTGACTTGGTCCTTCTGACCCCATTCGTCGGTGCTACTTCAGTTCCTTACCCCGTCCCTTCTGACCCTGGGCGGTGAAATCCTCTTTCTCCGGCTGGTCCGCGGCACATATGAATATATGTTTTTGTCTTGCTGTACTGCACATATGCTGTCTAGTAACAGAAGTTGTGTCTGCTAGTAGTGTTGTAGATTATGTCTTTCCAAAGCGCTGAGGCAGTGCACCTACTCTGTAGTTGCAGCTGATGCCTGAACGTATCCTAGCTGACAAATTATTGATTAATAAGAACTTGAATTTCTAAAGATTAGTACTGTTAACCCAAATCTGAGCAAGGAGTCTCAAATGTAATTCTTAGCCAGAATTACATGTTAATGAACCAATTAACAGTGTAAATCAAGGAACATCAATGTAGGGGTTTCTTTTAATTTCTTTCTTACCTGCTTGAAATATCAGTTAAAGGTTGCCAGCTTGGTTGCAGATGAACGGACGTTTGAGTTTCACCAAACTACTTAATGTGGAATAGGATAATAGACTTCCAATGCCCTCAAGGCTGTGACCTTGCAGCCATTTTACATAACACATCATCCTCCTTTAGGGATGAACCTTTCCCTGGCCCGAAAAGTAGCCACTCCGTTGAAGCTTTGCTTATTGTAACAGGCTTTTGTTTCCAGGTTACATGTCTGTGGAAGACTTAATTCTGAATAGAGATATAGATATTACTGGAAACTAATTGTTTTTGCTATTATACTCTGCTTTATCAAAAAAGTAAAACATTTAAATTATGCTAAAAAATATAGATGTTGTCTTGCAATCTTTAAACAATAAATGAAAGAATTGCCCTTAAAAGAAAAGAATTAAGCAATTAAGCTGTTGGTCCCACATCAGACAAATTATCCTTATACCTCCTGTCAATATTGTTAACAGAGACTGTTATTTTATTAATCCTTATGATGCCGTGATTCTTTCTTTCATGTTTCGGGGCACAGCAGGTGAGAGAGTGGGTTTAAGCTGGTGGGTTTATCCTTCTTTTATGCGTTCATTCAATATTATGTTCATTTACTTATTGTACACATATGGCAATAGAAGCTGCTAAGGCAATCATTGCTATTCTGCAAAACAACAAGGCACAGAAGCAGATGTCTTATTTCCGATATTTGTCCCCCCAGGATTTTTATGATTAAAGATCCTTTCTCCCCACTCCCTGGAGAGGACAAGGGGCTGCTCGCTGGAGGATTTTTAATGACTTGGGGAAAGGCTCAAATATCCCCCCATTATGGTAATCCACCCCAAGGGCAAACCACACAAGAATATTATGAATTTATTTTATTTTTCTATCCTTGCAAAGGTAATACTCAGCTCATTAGAATATGAAAACTATACTGTCAAATTTCAGAATTACATGGATGAAGAAAATCACCAAAGTGGCATCATATCATGTGTGTTCTAGTTGTATTGACTATATTGACTATATTAACTATGTTGTGTTAACAATATATTGTATAACTATATATTGAAAAGGCAAAATGCTGTACCTTATTTCAAAGAAAATAATTATGTTGGCAAACCCCAAATTGTACATTGTAGACGGGTCCTAGGAAAAGAAGATTTCATTCATAGTGGACAAGAGGTTAGCTTCTGTTTTCATCCATGTGCTATTTCAAGAATTAAACATCATTAATAATACAGGATATAAGAGGAATAGTCTAAAGATGGAAAAGCACATTTTGATTAGGAAAGAGAATTTAAGGCTTAAGCCTTTTTTTTATGGAAAACTGCCTTATTACTATGAGATAAGAAAATTGTTTCATTCTTTTCTTCCTTGCTTTCTTCTTCTTCTTTTTAACCTTTTTAATATTGGATATTTGACCTCTAAGCTGAGATGACTGGAAATGCCTCCGCTGGGCATCAACCATTTTGAAAGACTTTTTCCCCCTCCGTAAGGGCTATTTGTCTCTTGGAGGCATTGTCTATATTACTCACCAAGAGGCAAGCATTTGTCCTTGCACTAAATGCTGACATCTCCTGATAAGAGGGAAGCTGCAAAGTAGAAGAATTGAAGGTCAGTATGTTGATATTGGTCTCAAGCGCATTGATGTACATTTGTGTATTGGGGAAGGGGCGTGAAGCTTGAGAGTGGGCCAGTGGGGAGGGGTAAATATTTTGTGATGCTGTCTACCTATGGGCTTATAAAGTTTACAGCTGCATTAGGAGGACAAACATTACCATTAGCATGAAAAGTAGGGCAGACGTCAGTTGCAAAAGCTTCTAGCCATACACATAGGGCCATACGTAAATGATACACCTTATTGCATTCACCCATTCATCCTCCCCTGTTCACGCTAACTGGAAATTTCTATCCACTTCAGAGAAGTAACACAACTATCAATCATTTTCCCTGGCACGAATCTTCCAGGAGGAAGAAAATGGAATACACCTAGCAACAGAGCTCACGCAGTAGCCCATGTGTCTTAATTTTAATATCTGATCACTAGCTGGATTGAAGCCAAAAGGTGGTTCACAAATTTGCTGCACATTAGAATCACCAGGGGCACTCTGAGACCTCCACGTGCCCAGGCTCCTCCCTAGACCTACTGAATCAAAATCTCTGGGTCTGGGACCCAGACACCAATGTTCTTCTTCAAAGCTCTTTAGGTAATTAATACGAGCAGCAAAGCTTGAGGACTAGCCCAATAACGGGAACAAACTTATTACACACAGATAAAGTGGGGCAATTCATATGTTAAAAAGAACATGAATATATATATATATATATATATATATATATATATATATATATATATATATATATATATTTCTTTTTTTCTCTTTATTCTGTTTGTGTTTCAAATAGGCTTCTTTTTTTCTTCTGCAAAAAGCATTATTGTTGGGGCTTCCCTGGTGGCGCGGTGGTTGGGAGTCCGCCTGCCGATGCAGGGGACGCGGGGTCGTGCCCCGGTCCGGGAGGATCCCACATGCCGCGGAGCGGCTGGGCCCGTGAGCCATGGCCGCTGGGCCTGTGCGTCCGGAGCCTGCGCTCCACGGGGGGAGAGGCCACAGCAGTGAGAGGCCCGCGTAACGCAAAAAAAAAAAAAAAAGCATTATTGTTTCCATTTGGTCCAAGGCTTGGGAGAGGGCTCCAGGGCGGTTACAAAGCTGCCTAGTGGCTGCATAGCGGGGCTTCAGGCAGAAGCTTTGACGCCAGAGGGGCTCCTCAGCGGCCGCTGGACTTCAGAGACTCCTGTTTGGCTCGAGGGTGAGCCTTTTGAAGAGATACTCGCCCAGCACAGCCTGCGGACCAGCCAGCCTGCGGAGGTTGGTCAGGTGGTTGCCCATCTTCTTGATGAGTTTCAGCTGCTCCTCCAGGAAGCGGCTCTCCAGGAAGTCACAGAGGTGGGAGTCTGCGCGGGCAGGACCCAGGGTGTGCAGATCCGATAGTGCCTGGTTCAGGTTCTTCTCCCTAAGAATGGCGGCTTCCACAGTGTCCTGGGTTTTACCCCACTCATCTTGAGAAGGCTTCCGCGCATCCTGGAAGAGGGCGCGGCCGCAGCACTGGTTTTGCATTTTCAAGAGACGTTGGGCGCCCTCACACTTCTCCTTAGCCAGGTGGCGAAAAATGTGGCCCCCACTGTCCAGAGTCCCATTGTTGCTGTCGAAATAGAAGCTCAGAGAGAGGTAAGTGTCCACAGATGCATGTTAACAGGCGGTGGACGGCGGCCTCCACCTCGATGGAATAATTCTGACGAACCTGGGAACTCGTGGTTGATCAGTGATAAGGAGCTAAGCTCAAAAAACGGTGTTGGCCTGTCCTGGAGGCTGAGGATAGCTGAGTGGCTGATTCCAAAGGTTGCGACAGGAAGAAAGGCTGGACGGTTGTCGGGGGCTGGAGCAAGGAGCGTCCCTGGGTCTGTTCATTCCAAACACTGTTGAAGCAAAAGGCAGATCTGCAGGACTGCCAAGCACACTGCCTCAAATAGGCTTTGATACAAGTGAACAAGAAGTCCAAGCAAGGACAAAACTTACCCTTCCCCCCACCAAAATAGCTGGCGATACTAGAAGCTAGATCTGGGTAGGGATTCTTCCATTACTTTCTTAACATTCCAAGCCACTAGAGCAGTGGTTCTCAAAGTATGGTCACCTTGTAACCGAGCAGTACCCTATGGGGCCTTCCTAGGACAGACCCATCCCCCATAGCCTCTGCTGTAGTTCCTCTCTGAAGTACTCAGATAATAGTATCTCAGGCATATTTCTGGAGTTTTCAGATGCTAAAAACCACCAGCCAATGGAAGAAATGAACTCCTTGATGATCATGAGCACGTAGCCCCCAGACCTTCTGGCACCTAAGGATGGATAATGTTGCCTGTCCTGTGGCCTCAACATCAACCAATCAGAGGATTGTGCATGAGATGATCACATTCCCTGGGACGTCCCTCCCTCACATGACCTTTAAAAATGCTTTGCTGAAATCCTTTGGAGATTTCAGGGTGTTTTGGAACACGGGCCACCCCTCTCCTTGCTCGATCCCGCAATAAACCTTTCTCTGCTCCAGACTCCAACCTTTAGGTTTGTTTGGCCTCACTGTGCTTTAGACACACGAACCTGCATTCAGTAACAACCTGACCAGCTTTACCAGCTTCCCCTGATAATATGTCATATATTCAAGTTTTAGGGCTCTGTCCCAGCCCTATGGAATCAGCAACTCTGGTGGGGCTCAGTGATCTCTGTTATAACAGGCCCTCCAGATGATTTTTATTCACCTTAAAGTTTGAAAATATCTGCATTGTCAGCTAGCCAAAGCGTCCACCAGCAGGTTAAGGGGAGTGGCGCCTGGAAAAGATAGGGAGTAGCCAAGGCAAGTACAGCAGCATTTGCCGTGGTAGTAATGGAGAATGCCTTTTCTCCACTGGTTGGCACAGACTAGTATCTGGGAGCAGTGGCAGGGTTATTTAGGATGCTTACATTTCAATGTAGAGTGACCTCTGTCCTGGTTTGCCAGGGACTTCCCCTGTGTGAGCACTTAAAATCTCATCCTGGCAAACCCCTTAGCCCTGGATTTGAAAAACTTAGGGAATAACATGAAATTTAGGGGAAACATGATCTAGGTTTTGGGCAAGTCACAAGTGCTAATTAAAGCTAAGCAAGTGTGGACAGCATCTAGCCTTCTTTACCCAGTTGCGGCCGGGGGGTAAATCTGATTGGGTGAAAGGACTTATTGTTAAGAAATCTTTGTAGAAACATCCCCTTCTGCTTATGCCGCTGGTTCTCAGTTCTGGCTAGACATTGGCATCGTCTGAGGAGATTTAAAATGATTTTATTGGTTTAGGATGCCCAACTGTTGGTGTGAGGGTTTTTAAAAAGTGCTTCAGATGATTCTAATGTGCAGCCAAATTTAGGTGCCACTGCTTAAGCTTTTGAACCGCAGCTACATATTTTCACCTCATCTTCCTATGAGAATATCCAACTGTAGTTGGTTTCTTTTTTTTCTTTTTCTTTTTTTAACTGCCTTATTATAAGATTTACTGTCTTAAATAAGATTGAATGTACAGAAAATCCTGCTAGTCCATCTGGTATAGCTGGATCCTTAGAATAATATCGTTAAGATATATACCATTTAAGTATTGTGACTGGTCTTTTTAAAATTAACATATGCATTGAATTAGTACCATCTGTTTTGAAGTTGTCATGTTGGGGACCTATACCTCTAATCTGCTGCCATTGCTAAATATCTGGACACCTCTTATTAGAAATTACTTTTAAACATCTTTAGGGATTAAAACCAAGATTGCTGTATTATTTGTACTGGGACCACAAAAACCTCACAAAGATCCCCCGCTGTACCATCTACCCCCATCTTTAACCCTTGGCAACTTCTAATCTGTTCTCCA
Organism: Mesoplodon bidens; assembly: GCF_964165515.1. Classification (NCBI taxonomy): domain Eukaryota; kingdom Metazoa; phylum Chordata; class Mammalia; order Artiodactyla; family Ziphiidae; genus Mesoplodon; species Mesoplodon bidens. The sequence continues at coordinate 2,219,057 of NC_138168.1, forward strand.
TCTCCACAGTTTTGTTATTTTAAGAATAATGTGTAAACATCATCATGAATTACTTAATATTCGGAGATTGGCTTTAAAACATTTTTCCCTTGGCATCATTCCCTTGAAGTTCATTTCAATTTTTGCATATATTAATAATTTGTTCCTTTTTGTTGCTCGGTAGTATTCAGTCATAAGATTTTATCACAATTTGTTTCAACATTCATCCATTGAAAGACATTTGGGTAGTTGCCAGTTTTTGGCTGTTATAAATAAAACTGCTATGAACATTGACGTGTAAGTTTCTGTGGGAACTTAATTAAGTTTTTGTTTCTTTTGGATAAATGCTCAAGAGTACAATTACTGCGTTGTAGGGTGAATCTAATTTTAAGATTAAAAGAGACTGTCAAGCTGTTTCTCCGAGTGGCTAAACCATTTTATTTTCCCACCAGTGATGTGATATAATTTTTCTATGTACTCACCAGCATTTGATGTTGTCACGATACTTTAATTTTAGTTATTCTCTGATATCTCATTATGGTTGTAATTTGCATTTCCCCAATGGCTAATCATGTTGAGCATCTTTTCATGTGCTTCTTTGCCATGTGTATATTCTCTTCCATGAAGTGTCTGTTCCTGTCTTCTGCCTATTTTCTAGTTGGATTTTTTAAAGTTTTTTGGAGAGTTCTTTGTATATTATAGATACAAGTCATTTGTCTCATATTGGATTTTCAAATATGTTTTCCCACTGTGTAATTTGAGTTTTCATCCACTTAAAATGATCTTCTATGAAGCATTTTTAACTCATTTTGATGAGATCCAACTTATCAGTTTTTGCTTTTATTGATCATACTTTCGGCTCAAGTCTAAGAATTATTCACCTAGTTCTAGATGCCAAAGATTTTCTCCTATTTTTTTTCTAAAAATGTCCTGCTTTTACATTTAAGTTTATGATCCGCTTTGATTTAATTTTTGTGTAAGGTGTGGAGGTTTAGGTTAAGGTTCATTTTTTGTTTGTTTGTTTTTGTCGAGGGATGTCCAACTGTTTCAGTACCATTTTTTGAAAAGTCTATTCTTCCTTGATAGCTTTCGCACTGCTGTCAAAAACAAGTTACATGTATTTATGTCAGTCTATTTCTGGGTTCTCTATTCCATTCCATTGATCTGTGTATCTACCCTCCATCAAGATTGCAAAATCTTGAAATTGGGTAGATTAATTCCTCCCGTTTTAATCTTCCTTTACAAATTGTTTTAGCTATTCTTCAGCCTCTTCTTACCATATAAATCTTAGAATAAGCTTGTCTATATCCACAAAAACCTTGAGGGCATTTTAAGAGTAATTATGTTAAGCCTCTTAACTTGGGGAGAATTGACATCTTTATTATGTTGTGTTTTCTAATCCATGAACAAGGTATGTCTCCCTATTTGGGGGGGACTTTTAAATTTTTCTTCATCAGCATTTTGTAATTTTCAGTATAGAGGTCCTATAAATGTCTTATTGGGCTTATATTTAAGTATTTATTTAGGTCCGTTGTAAATGGCATCACATATTTTTATTTAAGCTTCTACACATTTGTTATTAATATATAATTTGATAAAATTGTGTTGATCTTGTACTCTAAAACATTTACAAACTAATATGGTTTCTCAAGCTTTTTGTGGATTCCTTGGTATTTTCTCCATTTAGATTATCATCTCATCTTCAGATACAGAGAGTTTTACTTTTCCTTAGGCAATATAATAGGATATATTACTATTCAACATTCAGTAGGCTATATTCCTTCCTATTCAACGTAGTAGGAATAGTCCTTTTATCTTTTAAATAAACGTTTTAAAAATTTAACTTTTAAATTTATGTATTTATTTATTTTTGCTTTATTTTCTTAGTAGAACCTCCATTAATATATTTAATAAAAGTGGTGAGAGCAGATATCGGTGCCTTGTTTCTGATGTTACAGAGAAAGCATTCAGTCTTTCACAGTGAAATATAATGTCGGTATAGGCTGTTTGTAGATCCTCTTTATGAGTTTCAGTATGTTCCTTTTCTATTCCTAGTTTGATTGGAGTTTTTTTTTCTTCTTTTTAAAAATTTTTTATTATTATTTTTTTACAACTTTATTGGAGTATAATTGCTTCACAATGGTGTGTTAGTTTCTGCTTTATAACAAAGTGAATCAGTTATACATATACATCTGTTCCCATATCCCTTCCCTCTTGAGTCTCTCTCCCTCCCACCCTCCCTCTCCTATCCCTCCAGGCGGTCACAAAGCACCGATCTGATCTCCCTGTGCTATGTGGCTGCTTCCCACTAGCTATCTACCTTATGTTTGGTAGTGTATATATGTCCATGCCTCTCTCTCGCTTTGTCACAGCTTACCCTTTCCCCTCCCCATATCCTCAAGTCCATTCACAAGTAGGTCTGTGTCTTTATTCCTATTTTACCCCTAGGTTCTTCATGACATTTGTTTTTTCTTAAATTCCATATATATGTGTTAGCATACAGTATTTGTCTTTCTCTTTCTGACTTACTTCACTCTGTGTGACAGACTCTAGGTCTATCCACCTCATTACAAATAGCTCAATTTCGTTTCTTTTTATGGCTGAGTAATATTTCATTGTATATATGTGCCAAATCATGAATGGGATTGGACTTTGTCAAATGGTTTCTCTGCATTAATGGATAGGATCACATGACTTTTCCCCCTTAATCTATTGGATATGGTAGATTACATTGTTTGATTTTCAAATATTTAACCAATTTTGCATAACTGGAATAAATACCACCTATCATGGTATATTATTCTTTTTATATATTTCTGGATTTAATTTGCTAATATCTGGCTGAGGATTTTTACAGGCAATTTCATAAAACATATTGGTCTGTAGTTTTCTTCTTTCTATACTATTCCTGTGTGGTTTTGGTATCAAGGTAATACTGGCTTCATAAAATTAATTAGGAACTGTTCCCTCTACTTCTATTTCTTATCAAATCATGTAAAATTGGTTTTAATTCTTTAAGTCTTGGGTAAAAGTGAAACATCTAAGCCTGAATATTTCTTATGGGAGTTTTTAAATGAAAAATCAGTGTTTCTAATGGTTACAGGAAAATTGAGATTATCTATTTCATTTTGGCTGAGTTTTGGTAGTTTTGTGTGTAGAAGCATTGGCCCATTTCATCTACATTTTTGAATTTATAGTGTAGACTTGTTCATAATAACTTGTCCCTTATTAACCTGCAGGATATGTCATGGTATCCCTGGTTGCATTTCTGATAGCTGTGATTTGTGCCATCTCTCTTTTTACCTTTATCAGTCTTGCTAGATCTTTATTGATTAAATTGTTTATTTCCAAGAACCAGCCTTTTGTTTCATTGATTCCCCCCCCCCATTTTCCTGTTTTCAGTTTCATGGACTTCTGTTACATCTTCATTATTTCCTTCTTTCTGCTTGTTTAGGGTTTTTTCCTATTCCTTTTTTACTATTGTAATATAGAAAATTAGATTATTGCTTTGAAATATTTTCTTTCCCAATTTAGTTCTATAAACTTCCCTTTTAGCATAACTTTCACTTCATTCCACAAACTTTGATCTGTTATATCTCCATTTTCTTTTATTCTATGCATTAAAATATTTTTCCTCGATGCCGTCTTTTTTACCCATGAGTTATTTGGAATTGTGATGTTTAGTTTTCATGTGATTGAAGATTCTCCTGTTCTCTTTCTGTTATTGATTTCTAGTCTGATTCCATTATGGCTAGAGAACATACTCTGTATGATTTTAATTCTTTTTAATCTGCTAATGTTTTTTTATCGCCCAGTATATGGTATATGAGTGAATGTTCCACGGACACTTGAATATGTATTCCGCTCTTATTGACTGTGTTCTTTAAATGTCAGTTATGTCCTGTTGATTGATGATGTTTTCAGTTCTTCCATATCCTTGCTGATTTTTCTGTCTGGTAGTTCTATAAATTGCTGTGTTGAAGTCTCAAATAATAATTGCGGATTTAAAATTTTCCCCTTTTACTACCTTTTTCAGTGTTTGCTTCATGTATTTTAAAGTTCTGTTGTTTGGTGCACACACATTTAGTATCACTAGGTCATCTAGGTGCATTATTCCTGTTATCTTTATGTAATGACCCTGTTTACCCCTAATAATTTCCTTTGCTCTGAAATCTACTTTATCTGATATTAATTTAGCCATTCCTGCTTTTTCTGATTAACGTTCACATGATATATCATTTTCATCCTTTTACTCTGAACTACCTATATCATGATGTTTAAAGTAAGCTTTTTATAGACAGTATATAGTTGGATCATGCTTGTGATTTTTTAATCTACTCTTCCAATCTCTGTCTTTGACTTGGTTATTTAGATCATTTACAGTTAATGTAATTATTGCTATGTTAAAGATTAGGTCTACCATTTTATTTTTTGTTTTGTCTTTTATCTTAGTTTCTCAATCTTGTTTTTCTCTTATTTTGCCTTCTTGTGGGTTACTTAAACATTTTTTAATAAGCCCATTTTAATTTAATTTATTTATAATCATTTGTGTATACTGTTTGTATAGTTTTCTTAGTGGTTGCTTTTGGCATTACAGTATACATATGTAACTTATCATAGTCTACTGGAATCAGTGTTTTATTACTTCAAGTGAAGTTTCAAAATTTTACTTCCATTTAGGTCTCTTAATATTCCCCAGTTTTAAAGTATGATTTTCTGTAGTATTTCCTTTCTCTACATTGAGAACCACATCACATGATGTCATAATTTTTGCTTTGACCATCATATAGTATTTAAGAAACTCACGAGGCTAATGATAGTCTCTTCTATTTACCCCATTTGTTTTCACCCATTCCATTGTTCCCCTTTTCTTTCTGAAGTTCCCAGTGTTCTGTTTCTGTTTTCTTATGTTTTCATAAGTGTAGGTGATATCTGGTCTTTCCAGTGCCATTGGATATGAGTTTCAGGAAACCCTGAGCCTGGCTCACTTAATACTGCTGAGTTGGACGGTTTGTATATGTGGGGCCTGTTGGCTCAGCAGATGCTAGCAGACTAGACTAATGTTGATGGGACTAGGGCCACAGGAGGATGGGTTCCCATTCAGGCTATGCTGCTGCTACAGTAGATCAAGTGCCCCTCTACTCCAAGTGTGGGGCAGTGACCTGCTGCCGTCACTGCTTTGTAATATGCTGCTTTTGCCTCAGGTGTGTGGTGGGATCCCTTGGAAGCTGCTGCTGTTGCTGTCAATCACAATGTTAAATTCATTTCAGAAATACTTAAGTATAAATATAGAGCCTGGCTCTTGTAGAACCTCTGTATTTGTTTTTTTATTGCTTTCATACAAATTACCCAAAATTTAGTGACTCAAAACAAGGTAAATTTATTACCTTACAAGTCTGACATTGGTCTCAATTGAGTAAAGTAAAAGTGTTGGCAGGATCGACAGAAGAATGGATAAAGATGTGGCACATGGATTCCCTGGTGGCGCAGTGGTTGGGAGTCTGCCTGCTAATGCAGGGGACAGGGGTCCTGCCCCGCTCCAGGAAGATCCCACATGCTGCGGAGTGGCTGGGCCCATAATCCATGGCTGCTGAGCCGGCACGTTCGGAGCCTGTGCTCCGCAACGGGAGAGGCCGCAACAGTGAGAAGCCCACGTACTGAAAAAAAAAAAAATGTGGCCCATATATACAATGGAATATTACTCAGCCATAAAAAGAAATGAAATTGAGTTATTTGTAGTGAGGTGGGTTGACCTAGAGAGTGTCATACAGAGTGAAGTAAGTCAGAAAGGGAAAAACAAATACCATATGCTAACACATATATATGGAATATAAAAAAATGGTTATGAAGAACCTAGGGGCAGGGCAGGAATAAAGATGCAGCCATAGAGAGTGGACTTGAGGACACAGGGAGGGGGAAGGGTAATCTGCGATGAAGTGAGAGAGTGGCATGGACATATATACACTACCAAATGTAAAATAGATAGCTAGTGGGAAGTAGCCACAAAGCACAGGGAGATCTGCTCTGTGCTTTGTGTCCACCTAGAGGGTTGGGATAGGGAAGGGAGGGTGGTAGGGAGACGCAAGAGGGACAGGATGTGGGGATATATGTATATGTATAGCTGATTCATTTTGTTATGAAGCAGAAACTAACACACCATTGTAAACCAATTATACTCCAATATAGATGTTTAAAAAAGAAAAAAAAAAGTGTTGGCAGAGCTACATTCTTTTCTGGAGGCTCTTAGGGGTGTTTCTGTTCCCTGGACTTTATCTGCTTCCAGCGGTCACTTGTAGTCCTTGACTCAGAGTCCCCTTTCTCCACCTACAAAACCCAAAATGTTGCATCACTCTGATTCTGGTTCTATTAGGACATCTCTCTCTTTCGCTTTCTAAAGTTGGGAATGGTTTTCTGCTTTTAAGGACTCATGGAATTAGATTTGTTCCATGAGTTAATTCAGGATAATCTTTCTATCTTAAGGTCTATAACTTCAGTCATATCTGCAAAGTCCTCTTCACCATGTAAGTTAACATATTAATAGGTTCCAGGGATTAGGGTGAGGGCATTTTTAGGAGCCATTATGCTGCCTACCACACACTTAACAAGTGACCTTGAGAAAATGACTGAGATTTTTAAAGCCTTACTTTCCTCAAACATAAAATGGAAAGAAAGATAACTAGTTAATATCATGAAAGTGAAACAGTATATATGAAATCAACTAACTCAGAAAATAAGATTTCTTCTTTTTCTTTATGATTTACATGATTCTCAGAGTTCAGTTACTTGAAGAGTTACATTTTTTTAAACAGAACTAAGGAATTTGAGGGTTCAGGTGCTGTAAGATTGTCTGAATTACCTGAGTAACAATTAGCTAAGCACAGGTGTAAAGCATTTGATTTACACCCTAGTGTTTTTTATCTTCTCATCCCACTAAATGCATATCCCTTGTCTAGCTCCAGCCAGTAGAGTCAGAGCTTGTTTTACTGTTTAACTAAAGTTCAATTTAAATTCCCTCTACATCTCCAGATTCTCAGCCCTGGTTGCACATTATAATCACCTGGGGAGATTTCAAGAACTACTGATGTCAAATTTCTACCTATCATGGATATTTGAGGAGGGACCTGGAATGAAATGCTCTAGCTTATGGTTTTTGGAGCCAAATCATCTTTCTACAGATACTGTAGAAAGTATCTTCTAGGTATGAAAATAGTTCAGATAAGTCAAATTTCTCGGTAAAAGATGACAAAACTATGGCTTAGGTGGTAAATTTTCCATGTCAATTTGTCTGGACCACCATGCCCAGTTATTTGGTCAAATATTATTCTGGATATTTCTGTGATGACGTTTTTGTGTTTTTTAATTTTTTATTATTTATTTATTTATTTATTTATTTATATTTTTGGCTGTGTTGGGTCTTCGTTGCTGCACGTGGGCTTTCTGTATTTGTAGCAAGCGAGGGCCACTCTTCGTTGTGTTGCACGGGCTTCTCATTGCAATGCCTTCTCTTGTTGCAGAGCATAGGCTCTAGGTGCATGGGCTCAGTAGCTGTGGTGCATGGGCTTATTTGCTCCACGGCATGTGGGATCTTCCCAGACCAGGGCTCAAACCCGTGTCCCCTGCTTTGGCAGGTGGATCCTTAACCACTGTTCCACCAGGGTAGTCCCTGTGATGGAGTTTTTGGATGAAATTCATATTTAAATTGGTGGTGGACTTTGAGTAAAGCAGATTATCCTCCATAATATGGGTGGGCCTCATCCAATCAGTTAAAGCTCTTAATAAAACAAAGACTGACTTCCCTGTTGCAAAAAGGAATTCTGCCAGAAGACTTACAGAAATTGAACTGCAACTCTTCCTAGAGTCTCTAGACAGCCTAACCTGCAGATTTTGAATTTACCAAGCCTCTATTATTGTGTGAACCAGTTGTTTAAAATCTCTCTCTCTTTCTTTATCTTTATATAGATATGGATATAGATATAAGTATCAATATCAATATCTAGATCTACATCTATCAATATATATGGGCACATTGTATACACCTGCTGTTGGTTCTGTTTTTCTGGAGAAGCTTGACTAATATAGTGGCCCATATAAATAAAAGGATGGACCCAAGTTCACCCAGGTAGAAAGTAGTACAATGAGAACTGGAACTTAAGGCCTCATGACTCATTCAGCTGTGAACACTGACCCAGAACTGGGGTCCGCAAACTCTGGCCCACTGATCAGATCTCGCTTGACTCCTGGTTTTGTACATAATGTTTTGCTTGAACACAGCCGCACCCATTCATTAACGTATTGTGCATGGCGGTTTCTGTGCTACAGCAGCAGATGGGCAGTTGCAACGGAGATGTATGGTACACAAAATCCAAAATATTTCCTATCTGACCCTTTACAGAAAAGATCTGCTGACCCTTGCTCTAGGATGCCATCTGTTTTCTTATAGCACTGAGGAGAATAATTCATGCACATTGTGATCGATTGTTAATCTCATGTCCTCCTTAGGTCAAAGATCTCTCAAGTGCTCACCCTTGCAATAGCCAGCTTGGGGAGCACTGTCTGAGGATGCAGAAATATTTCTTGCCAGGTCTTTCCAATCCACACTGCTCCCTGACTATGGTTCTTAAAACCTATTTTTTAGAAAAAATTTTATTGGAGTATAGTTGATTTACAGAGTTGTTAGTTTCAGGTGTACAGCAAAGTGAATCAGTTATACATATACATATACCCACTTTTTCTTTTTTTTTTTTGCAGCATCTGGGCCTCTCACTGTTGTGGCCTCTCCCGTTGTGGAGCACACTCTTCGGACGCGCAGGCTCAGCGGCCTTGGCTCACGGGCCCAGCCGCTCTGAGGCATGTGGAATCTTCCCGGACTGTGGCACAAACCCGTGTCCCCTGCCTCGGCAGGCAGACTCTCAACCACTGCGTCACCAGGGAAGCCCCACTTTTATTTTTTTTTAGAGTCGTTTCCAAATAGCCCATTACAGAATATTGAGTGAAGTTTCCTGTGCTAATAAGAAGAGCAGGTTCTTATTAGTTATCCATTTTATGTAGAGTAGTGTGTATATTTCAGTCCCAATCTTCCAGTTTAGCCTCCCCTCCACAATCCCCTGGTAACCCTAAGTTTGTTTTCTACATCCGTGCCTCTACTTCTAAAACCTGTCTATTTTAACCAACTACCACTCATTGCTTACTGTCTCTGTCTTCATGTACTTGATAATAAATCTACTTCTTATTCTATCCTGGATGACATGTTCCAAGGACTGAGATAATACCTTATTCTACATAACTTGTCCTTGATATTGTCTATCTTGGGGTCTTCATCTATGTCCCACAGAAGACAGTCACACTCTGTCTTCTAGTACTATTAATAATACCACATTTTAGGGCATGAATTTGACCCAATGCACTGAAGTATCCTTTTAGAAGCTGTATGCAACCTGTCACTGGGTTTTAGCACAGGGGTAGAACTCAGATTAGTGTTCATATTTAAACAAATCTACTTGACCAGAAACCTTTTGTCTCACCATTTATTTTATTACACAAATAACTTCTGTCTTTGCATCTATGATGTAAATATTTTTAATTTCCTAAATTATCTGAAAAATTATTTAGAGCTTCTGTTTCAATAGGCATTGGAATTGCTGTGTTACGACTATTTCATTATTTTATTTCCAAATGTTAAGGTAGCCTTCAAGCTTTGGCCAAGAGTAGACAGGAAAGGGTTTAAAAAGAAATGAACAGTGGGAAAGATTTCTGATGCAAGGGAGACTTAATAAAGGTTTGATTTTGACTCAATAATTTATAATAAAAGTTTGATTTTGAATCAATAATTTATGTCATTGCAAAATAGCTCCCTGGTAAACTTCCACTCTTTGGTCATCATTAAGTACAGAAATTAATAATCAAAATATGCAGTGATCGTCTTCATTTTCTTTTTTTTTTTTTTTTTTTTTTTGCGGTACGCGGGCCTCCCACTGTCGTGGCCTCTCCCTTTGCGGAGCACAGGCTCTGCGGCTATGGTTCACGGGCCCAGCCACTCCACGGCATGCGGGATCTTCCCAGGCCGGGGCACGAACCCACGTCCCCTGCATCGGCAGGCGGACTCTCAACCACTGCGCCACCAGGGAAGCCCCTATTTTCTACAAACAAACCTGTATCTAGATGAGAGGAGAATTCATTTCATCACTCAGGCTCTGGACTTACGACTCCAAGTCCTGTCTTCTTTCAACCATACCTGCTAAGTTTCTGTCTAACTACTTGAGCATGAGGTGATGGCTTCAGCATTCATCCCCTTCCTCAGTATATAGCTTGGTGACCATGAGTAAGCGATCTAAAACTTGAGAACTCGGGTTCAAATCTTGACTCTAAAATTTACTTGTTGAGTTCTCTTGAACATGTTATCTGTTTTTGCCTCAGTTTTCTCATCTATAAAATAGAGATAACATTACTTCTCTCAGCGAGTTGTTATAAGGGTTAAAAGAGAAAATTCATACAATGCAAGAATTTATCAGTTCTTGGAACACAATAAATACCGAAAAGAAATGTTAGCCATTATCAAGGGCCCCTCATTTTATGGATAATATAGATTAGTTTATATAGGTCTAATATTTACATATACATAAACATTTTGTACCTCTGTGTGTGTACGTTCTTCTTAGAAATTGAGCAGTCAATATTCACATCTAAAAGTATGTGCTCTGTGAAATGTAGATCTCCTGTGTACACAGTGCTCCAGTTGTCTATTGCTACATAATAAAGAAGTCCAAACTTAGTGGTGAAACAAACAAACATTTTAACATGTGCTCAGATTCTGTGGGTCAGCAGTTCAAAGAGTACACAGAGGAGATGGCTTGTCTCTACTCCATGACTGATATCTGAAACCTCAGCTCATGAGGATTCAAATGGCTGGGGCTGGAATCATCTAGATAATTTTAATTCCCATGTCTGGCTCTTGAGATGGGATGACTTGAAGACTGGGCCCAACAAGGACTGTTGCCTGGAGTGCCTATAGATGGCTGCCCATGTGGCTTGGACTTCTCATAACGTGGTAGTTAGGATTCAAGATAGATATCCCAAGAATGAGTGTCCAGAGTCAAAGCATTCCACGAGAATCATGCAAAAGCTGCATGACCTTTTATGATCTAGTCCTAGATGCTACAAAGCATCACTTTCATTATATAGTATTGCAGCCATTGGGGACCTTTTTCCATAAAGTGTCAGACCCTCAATATTTTAGGCTTTACAAGCCATACTGTCTCTTTTGCAACTACTTAGCTCCGCTGCTGTGATGTGAAAACAGACAGAAACAATACATATACTGAGGAACATGGCTGTGTTCCAATAAGGCTTCATTTGTAAAAGCGGGTAGAGGGCTAGAGTTGGCCCGCCAGCCATAATTTACTGACCCCTGCTCTATTGTTTGAAGCCATGGAAAGCCTGCCTAAATTCAAGGGAAAATGGCCCCATCTGGATGCGAAGAATGGCAACGAATCTGAGACCCTGTATTAAAACCACTACATAAGGGGATCTGTCTGCATACCTTGTTTCTCCCATGTAAGGTGGATATGAGGTATTGGGACATGTTACATCTCTGTAAGCCTGGGTCAAGGTCAAAGTTGGAATCTGAACTCAATGACCTTGATTTCTGGAATAATTGGTAACTCTAATTATGATTTCCTTACACTCCTTACCCCAATAAATTATACCACAAAAGATAGATTTCAAGTAAACAGTTGCTTTATGGCAGATTTTTATTAAGTCTCCATTGACTGAATTATTCCATTTTGGTTGGAAAGCGTGAGTTTTGTTTCTTTCCTAAAGAGATCTGCAACTTTTCAGATGTGGCATTTCACTCTACTGAGAGGGTGATGTAGGCTTTTGTAAAAGGAAAAAGCAGGGCAGGCTGAGTTCACTCAGATCCTATTAATGCTTACAGGAGTAACCGAAACTGGAATACAGGCTTCCAGGTTTTCCTGTCCTGTGCTCTTTCCGGTAGGTGCCATGGTCTGCTGGGCCTGGCAGTAATAAGTTTTGACCTTTACCTCTCTACGCTATTGTGACGTGGTTTTGGGTTTTGTTAGCTTTCTTATGAGTTTGTACTAAATTGTGTCCATAAAGTAGGCTGAATTCCTCAGGGAAGGATGATAGCTGTTAGTGTGTTATTACTGCAGATGTTGTGTTGGTTACCTTTTTTTTCTTTTCTTTTGTCCAGTTGTATCCTGAGCTTAAAAGTTATATTATCCGAAATGAAAGATGTGCATCTGGTGGAAAACACTAATTTAAGGGATGAAAATTCCTGATGATTGCTTCAGTCAACCCTTAATACACACTGAGCTTCATTAGTAAATAGACAAGTCTCAGATCTTTCCCTTGGAAGAGGTCGCATAATCAGGCTTTGTGTTGATTTTGCATTCTGTTCGTTAGAGATAGAAGAAATTAGAGTAATTGGCTGGTACAGGGAAAGCACAAAGAACTTTCTTCTATTTTTGTGATGCATCCCGTAATAAGGGCTGAAAATGAGACTGGAGGTAAGAACGTGAAACTCAGAAAAGCAAAGGAGGATATTGTTTCTTTGAAAATATTCTTTCAGTGTTGGCCCAGAAGATATATGAAGGTGAGGAAATTTTTCTTTTAAATGATGATTTTTGTGTTAACGATGTGAATGTGGAATTGGTAAGAATCAGGAAGCAAGCATCCTTTTCCAAGAAGGACTTGGGAGCAAATGAAACCATAAATACTCCCTGCTCTTGGAAACCCTTTTGGAGCAGTAATCAGAGGAGGGTAAAGGCAAAGCCTCAGGGCAGAGGTGTTCAGAGCAAAGGGATAGGAGGAGAACAAAAGGAGAGTGGATATTTTTAGAGCTGTCATTTTGAAATTTACCTGCTTCTGATTCAGTGCTGCTTTGCTACTGTGTTGGTCCAGTGGAAATCCTCAAAGCAGGAGCAGCCCTATTTTAAAATAATAAGGTTAGAGCAAGTGACTTGAATCCGGGTCTCTTTAGCTCAAGAGCAGAGGGGAGTGTGAGCAAAGAGTGAGGCCGCAAGGAATGGTTCACTGGGTACATTTTCCCCAAACCTCACTAACTGGGAGAAACTGACCACTGGATTGTGTGCCTTGAAGGAAAGCAAAAATGTTGAAAGCAAAGAGTGTGGAGCTTGTTTAGAAAGCAAGCTCTATCATCTGGTCACCTGCTGATGATAATAGCATTGGCTGAGACCTGACCATTTACAATGAAGGCACTTCTGTAGGTCATAAGTTCCAGGAGGGCCAGAACTGAGTATGTCTGTTTCAGCATTTAGCATGGTTTAGCATCTTCGAGCCCGGTACATTATTGGCATATAGTAGACTTAAAAATGAATATTTGTGGATTGTCTGAATGAGTGGATGGATGTGTGTGATTCATATCCTATTTGCAGGTCCTATGCCCTACAGTGGATTTTCAGTGTCAGATTGTGAAAGTATTTATGACGGGGATTGGCATTGTTCCCTATCTAATGGATAAAGATTACACATCAAAGGACTTTACACTGACATCCCAAAAGCCTCATAGGAACTACTTAACAAAACAATAAAATTGGATTCTGTATAATTTCTAATTTATAAGCCGGCCAGAACACTGGTATTTCAGCCAGTCCTCTGGTAGTTCCAGTGATGTCCCCTTGATCATCCAGGCATAATCAGAATGGCTTTAGGATTTGGGAGCAAAAATGTTCCTCAGTATTTACTGCTTTGCTAGTTCATTTAAGAAAATAGACTATTGAAAAAATAGCTTCAGACACAATATGGCACATTTTATGATTTAGCATGAAATCTGAGAAATATAGAGGTTACCTGAAGCCTGCAATGGTAAAGTTCCCTCTGCTATTGAAGTTATTGTCTTTAAACAAAGATTCTACATCAGTAATGATATATATATATATATATATATATATACACACACACATATATATATACATATATATATATGGCATTTTATCTTGATGTCACTTAAGTATTTCTATATATTATTCCCACATTTGGGAACAGAAATGTTGAAGTTTTATCAAGATAAGAAGTTATTTATTAACAGCAATGCTTTTTCAAGAATCCATCAGGCAGCATTTGGAGGAAGAATAACTTTACACTGTTACAGTCTCCACAAATATTGCACACAATGATTTAAATGTTAAAGCTCTCATATAAGAAGAGTGGTATTCATATTTCCATTTACAGCTTGCAAAGAATCTAAAAGTTGCTTTTTCTGAAAAAATTCTGTGGGCCATCAAAATTCTATTTTCCCAAAAGTACTCAGGGATGATCATAGTGAAAATAAAAGCACATGGAAAGAATATTAATAAACAGTGGTTAGCAAGATTTCAATGAGAGGTAGAAAAAGGTTAAGTTAATAAAAGAACCTAGGGGGCTTCCCTGGTGGCGCAGTGGTTGAGAGTCCGCCTGCCGGTGCAGGGGACGCGGGTTCGTGCTCGGGTACAAGAAGATCCCACATGCAGCGGAGCGGCTGCGCCCGTGAGCCATGGCCGCTGAGCCTGTGCGTCCGGAGCCTGTGCTCCGCAAGGGGAGAGGCCACAACAATGAGAGGCCCGCGTACCGCAAAAAACAAACAAACAAAAACTAGGTAAATGGGGAGATATTAGTAGACACTTTGAAGTTATTGAAGAAAATACCAACACTCTAGAAATCAGTTTATAGGAACTCTCATTTATGATGTTAACTTTTTTTTAACATATAAAGTAGACACATCTCGCTTTTCCATTGAAACAAACAATAGACCTAACAAAGGATCTGGGAAGGGAATAAAGAAGAGAAAATTCAAGAGTTGACTATTAGAGGGCTTCCCTGGTGGCGCAGTGGTTGAGAGTCCACCTGCCGATGCAGGGGACACGAGTTCGTGCCCTGGTCCGGGAAGATCCCACATGCTGCAGAGTGGCTAGGCCCGTGAGCCATGGCCGCTCAGACTGCGCGTCCGGAGCCGGTGCTCCGCAACGGGAGAGGCCACAGCAGTGAGAGGCCCGTGTACTGCAAAAAAAATAGTTGACTATTAGAGAGATGATGAATATGGCAAGGATGCAGCTCTAGTTCTTCTACATGAATTATTAGTAATTATTATCAAATGCTACATATATTGTATATACCTGTCACACAGAAAAAGCTGTTATGATAATATAGAATATAGTGTTACTTTATTATTATTATTTTTTTTGCATTATGCGGGCCTCTCACTGTTGTGGCCTCTCCCGTTGCGGAGCACAGGCTCCAGATGCTCAGGCTCAGCGGCCATGGCTCATGGGCCCAGCTGCTCCGCAGCATGTGGGATCTTCCCGGACCAGGGCACGAACCCATGTCCCCTGCATTGGCAGGCGGACTCTCAACCACTGCGCCACCAGGGAAGCCCTATAGTGTTACTTTTTATATTAAGTTATTCTTCATGGATATTTTTATATTTTCCATCAAGTCCTGTGTTTTAAAAATTCCTTTCAAATATAAAGATTTCTGACTGATTCACTTTGTTATAAAGCAGAAACTAATTTTTTAAAAAAAGAAAAAAAAATAAGGATTTCCAACTTACAATTCTAGTCAAGATTCTGGTTTTCATAATGAGCAAGACTGAGTAAGAAGCATACACAAAATATTTTCCTTCTTTACAGTTACTATTTAAATGCAACTATACGAAGGTGTATAAGCTGCTCTACTGGAAGAATCATTGTAATTACTGATTCCTAAAAATTATTAATAAAATTTTTTACATTTTTACATTTCTTTTTTATACCAAATCTTTGAAATAAAGAGAAAACAAAGTCTAACAGTAAACTGAGACTCACTTACTTATGGGATAATATCAAGAGGTAAATCATGCAGGTATTTGAAAAATAAAAGTCAAACTTTTAAAATAATGAACTTTTTTTTTTAGAGGAGTTTTATATTCATGGCAAAATTGAGTGAAAAGAATGAGAGTTCCCATATACTCCCAGTTTCCACAACCTCCTCCACTATTAATATCCCAGACTAGATGGTACATTTGTTACAATCCATGAACCTACACTGATACCATCATCCCCCAAAGTTCATAGTTTCCATTCATGCTTGCTGTTGTACATTCTATGGATTTTGACAAATGTATAATGATATGTGTCCTCCATTGTAGTGTCTTACAGAGCAGTTTTACTGTCCTCAAATCCTCTGTGCTCTGCCTGCTCATCTATTTCTTTCTCCTCCTTGGCAACCACTAATCTTTTTACTATCTCCACAGTTCTGCTTTTTCCAGAATGTCATTTAGTTGGAATCATACAGTTGGTAGCCTTTTAGATTGGTTTCTTTCTCTTAGTAAGATGCACTTAAAGTTCATCCATGGGTCTTCATGGCTTGATAGTTCATTTCTTATTAGCATTGAATAATATTCCATAGTCTGGATGTACCACACTTTATTTACCCACTCACCTACCAAAGGGCATCTTGATTGGTTCCAAGTTTTGCTAATTATCAAAAAAGCTGTTGTAAACAGTGTGCAGGTTTTTGTGTGGACATATGTTCTCAATTCATTTGGGTAAACACCAAAGACATGATTGCTGGATCATTTGGAAATAGCATGTTTAGTTTTGTAAGAAAATGTCAAACTGTCTTCCAAAGTGACTGTACCTTTCTGTATTGCCACTAGCAAGGAATAAGAATTCCCTTATATGTGGAATCTAAAAAATACAACACATTAGAGAATATAACAAAAAGAAGCAGACTCACAGATATAGAGAATAAACTAGTGATTGTCAGTGGGGAGAGGGAAAAGTGGAGGCAGTATAATAGGGGATTAAGAGATACAAAGTATTATGTATAAAATAAGCTACAGTGATATATTGTACTGCACAGGGAATAGAGACAATATTTTATAACTATAAATGGAGTATAACCTTTAAAAATCGTGAATCACTATATTGTACATCAATTATACTTCAGTAAAAAAAAAAAGAGTTCCTGTTGCTTCACATTCTCATCAGCATCTGGTGTTGTAAGTGTTCTAGATTCTGGTCATTCTGATAGATGTGCAGTGGTATCTCATTGTTATTTTAAGTTGCAGTTCCTTAATGACATATAATGTTGAATATCTTTTCATATGCTAACTTGTCACCTGTAGATCTTCTATGGTGAGAAAAAAGGTCAAATTTGATGAAAACTATTTAACAATAGATAAATGCCAATGAATCTCATGAAACACCACTACCATCATAATTAAATTGTTGAAAACAGCCATAAAGAGTATATCTTAGGAGCAACCAGAGAAAAAATGACACGTTATATATGTGAAAATACAGGTATGAGTCATGCAGACCTGTCAGAAGATTTGTAAGCCAAAATAATATAAAATGGCATTTTTCAAGTACCAGAAAGAAACTCCCAACCTTGGATGCCACAATCCGATCCTGTCCATTAAGGATAAGAGACTTCTGCCCTTCTTTAGCAACTAGAAAACTGCAAAATACATTAATCATATGTTTGTAGAAATTTACAACAGGCATCTAAGGACTGTGATCCCTAAGAGAAGGGAAGCAGAATTTGCACACATCTTTGCAACGTATCAAGCCCGACAGCAAAGACATCATTCTACGTGCTGTGTAATCCTGTGTAGGTTGCCACCTCCCTTGTTCTGGTCGATATGCTCCTATTCATAAAGTTTATCACTGTATTTTATACTATTTTCTTTTTCTTTTTCTAAAATCATTGTTATCCTCCAGTGGTTTAGATCCCACATCTCATACATAACTTTGCCTTTTTGCTTCTCTCTTAGTTGCTCACTCTCAGATTTAACAGACAATTTACACTTTTACTTTGTGGTATACCTTTTATAACCACTGTAGTTTGTTTTTCATTGAACTTTATTCTTCATTTCACTAATATTTTTATATTGATTATGTATTGAAATAATACTATTTTGTATATATGAGGTAATATAAATTATATGGTAACATTATTTTTATGTCTTTATTCTTACAGTTTCAATGTGGCTACTATGAGATAAAAAATTATATGTTTCTCATATTATATTTCTGTTGGATAGCACTGCTTTTGAGGAATAACAGAACAATTGGATATCTATACAGACAAAAGTAACCATGACCTTTATATGAAATAATCATAAAAATAACTCTAATTAACTCATAGATCTAAGCATAATACCCAAATTATAACACATCTAGAAGAAAACAAAGGGAAACACATGGTCTAAAGACAAGAAAACAATTTTTAGATAATACAAAAATTATGAAATATAAAATAAAATATTGACAATTTAGTATGTATCAAAATTTTAAAAAATTTCTATTGTATAAAAATCAAAATGAAGAAAATCAACAGAAAAGATCAAACTTGGAAAAGGTTTGCAATATTGATATCTGGCAAAGAACTTATATACAGATTAAAGAACTTTTACACTTCAAAAATAAAAAGACAATCCAATGGGAGAAAATGGAAAAAATATATCTATGGATATGTTATATATATAAATGTAAAGTACATGTATCTATGAATATATGCCTATTGGCTATTTGCATATCTTCCTTTTATTTTTAAGTGCCTAATTATATTTTTTATATAAATACACACTATTATATATAAAATAGATAACTAATAAGAACCTACTGTATAGCACAGGGAACTCTATTCAGTACTCTGTAATGACCTATATGGGAATAGAATGTAAAAAAGAGTGGATGTATGTATATGTATAACAGACTCACTTTGCTGTACAGAAGAAATTAACACATTGTAAATCAACTATACTCCAATAAAAAATTAATTAAAATATTGACATATATTG
This sequence comes from Mesoplodon bidens, assembly GCF_964165515.1. Classification (NCBI taxonomy): domain Eukaryota; kingdom Metazoa; phylum Chordata; class Mammalia; order Artiodactyla; family Ziphiidae; genus Mesoplodon; species Mesoplodon bidens. The sequence continues at coordinate 2,237,835 of NC_138168.1, forward strand.
TATATAACATATATATTAAGTATATATAATTTGTATATATTTAGAGATTGCTCCATCAAAGACGTACATATTACAATTATAATGAGATACCACTACATACCACTATAATGTCTAAAATTTAGAAAACTGTTAATATCAACTTTTGGTGTGGACCTAGAGAAACATGAATACATTGTTAATGGGCTTGTAGCAAGAAAGCTTTAAAGTTAAATATACATTTACATATGACTAAGCAATTACCTAACAGTTCATACTTATCCAAGAGATATGAAGTCTCATGTCACACAAATTTGTTCAAAAACTGTGTAACACCATTATTCATAATAGGTAAAACTGGATATGAACAAAATATCCAACAAGATTTTTTTTAACGTCTTTATTGGAGTATAATTGCTTTACAGTGGTGTGTTAGTTTCTGCTTTATAACAAAGTGAATCAGATATACATATACATATGTTCCCGTATCTCTTCCTTCTTGCGTCTCCCTCCCTCCCATCCTCCCTATCCCACCCCTCTAGGTGGTCACAAAGCACGGAGCTGATTTCCCTGTGCTATGCGGCTGCTTCCCACTAGCTATCTATTTTACGTTTGCTAGTGTATATATGTCCATGCCACTCTCTCACTTTGTCACAGCTAACCCTTCCCCCTCCCAATATCCTCTAGTCCATTCTCTAGTAGGTCTGTGTCTTTATTCCCATCTTACCCCTGGGTTCTTCATGACATTTTTTTTCTTAGATTCCATATATATGTGTTAGCATACGGTATTTGTCTTTCTCTTTCAGACTTACTTCATTCTGTATGACAGACTCTTAGTCGATCCACATCAGTTTCGTTTCTTTTTATGGCTGAGTAATATTCCATTGTATATATGTGCCACATCTTTATCCATTCATCCGATGATGGACACTTAGGTTGCTTCCATGTCCTGGCTATTGTAAATAGAGCTGCAATGAACATTTTGGTACATGACTCCTTTTGAATTATGGTTTTCTCAGGCTATAGGCCCAGTAGTGGGATTGCTGGGTCATATGGTAGTTCTATTTGTAGTTTTTCAAGGAACCTCCATACTGTTCTCCACAGTGGCTGTATCAATTTACATTCCCACCAACAGTGCAATAGGGTTCCCTTTTCTCCACACCCTCTCCAGCATTTATTGTATGGTACTGGCACAGAAACAGAAATATAGATCAATGGAACAGGAGAGAAAGCCCAGAGATAAACCCACGCACATATGGTCAACTTATCTTTGATAAAGGAGGCAAGAATATACAGTGGAGAAAAGACAGCCTCTTCAATAAGTGGTGCAGGGAAAACTGGACAGGGACATGTAAAAGTATGAAATTAGAACACTCCCTAACACCATACACAAAAATAAACTCAAAATGGATTAAAGACCTAAATGTAAAGCCAGACACTATCAAACTCCTAGAGGAAAACATAGGCAGAACACTCTATGACATAAATCACAGCAAGATCCTTTTTGACCCACTTCCTAGAGAAATGGAAATAAAACCAAAAATAAACAAATGGGACCTAATGAAACTTCAAAGCTTTTGCACAGCAAAGGAAACCATAAACAAGACCAAAAGACAACCCTCAGAATGGGAGAAAATCTTTGCAAATGAAGCAACTGACAAAGGATTCATCTCCCAAATTTAGAAGCAGCTCATGCAGCTCAATATCAAAGAAACAAACAACCCAATCCAAAAATGGGCAGAAGACCTTAATAGACATTTCTCCAAAGAAGAGAAACAGATTGCCAACAAACACATGAAAGGATGCTCAACATCACCAATCATTAGAGAAATGCAAATCAAAACTACATTGAGGTATCACCTCACACCGGTCAGAATGGCCATCATCAGAAAATCTCCAACAAGATTTATATGGGTGAACCAGTTGTGGTATATCCATACAATGTCATATCATACAGCAGAAGGATAGAATTATGAGGAATGCAACAAGGATGAATGTCAGAAACATTATGGTGAGAAAAAAGCGAGATACACAAGAGTATGTACTTTATGTTTCAGTTTATATGACTTTCTAGAAAAGGAAAAATGAATCTCTGGCGACAGAAAACATATCAGCAGTTGCCTGTATCATATATGGAGTAGAGAGTGACTGCAAAGAGGAAAGGGAAAACTGCAAAGGGGGTAATAGGAAAATTGTCTACCTTGATGGAAACAGAAGTTACAAAATATTTACATTTGTCAAAATTCATTAAAGTGTACATTCAAGTCAGTATATTTTTAGATTATACCACAATATATTTCTTTTAATAAAAAAAATTATGAAGAGTAGGTAAGGGGGCAAAGGACCTGAAAGCCAGCTTTAGCTATGTTAGAGCTGTAAAATCAAAAAAAGATCAAGTTGCCCCTAATTTAAAAACCAAGAAAATGCATACAAGTTGAGGAATAGAGATTTTAACTCATTTTAAGAGTGAGTTTTCTAACAATTAGAGCTTCCTAAAAATGAAATAAACTTATTTTGAGTTGGCAATTTCTTTCTCAGTGAGGACATTCAAGTACAAGATGACGATCATTTTTCAGGTGTGTTGTAGAAGTGCCTTAGAGATTGAAATTTGCATTAACCAATATTTAAGATGATTCAATAACATCAGAAAATATGCTATATTTATATATGCTCTTTTATGGTAGAGTTCTGTCTATAATGTTTTCTAAAATATCCTTTGAATTAATATTTCAATAGTAGTCTCCAGTGTTGCAAATGTAGGCCAGAAAGTTAGATCTGTGCACAGTCTATTTTTTAAGAAGCTTGTAATCTGGAAGAGAAGATAGAGAAAAATGTTGTAGCAAAATGCAGTAAGTTTCATAATAGAGATATCCTCATGCTCTTATATGACATGGAAGCAGTGTCACATTCTTAATATGTCATTTTTCTGAAATACTTCAGTATTAATGTCTCATAATTATAATAATTAATTAAGGCATGAATTATTTACAGAGAGATTCTAGTTATTCCTAAAATATTTGGAAATTGTTTTAACATGAAGGTATTTCTTAGAATACCTCCAATAAAGTTCCAAAACATGTCTTTCAAAGCCTAAATGTGTTTGTACAATCCTGGCAAACCTCAAGGAAAAATGTGAATGTTGCTGATTATCCACCATTTAAAGTTTTCTAGGCTTTGGCATTTTTCTGTAAGTATAAATAATTGACTATGAACTATGCAAAGAGTTGTTTTACCTGAATTTCTTTGAGATCCATCAGATGTGGCCATTAAAATGAGCCAATCTCCTCCATTACAACTACTCACTGTGCAGGCTTCTAGTCAAGCATTGGTGGAGATAGCGCAGCTCAATTTAAATTAAAATTCAAGGTAATGTAACTAAACAAGTGAGTCCTATCCTTTTCCCCTTACTTTCCCTTAGAGAGTTTTTGAAGTTAGGGATTTGTAAAATGAAAATATTAAACCAAATTTAATAGCAAAATGTCATTTTTATCATTAGTGAAACTAAGCCCAGTTTCCATTTACCCCAAAGTATAAATTGCCTATCTGAGAAGCAGTTCAAATTTAAGTCATGTCAGATTGGTGGTCTTTCTGAGTTTCAGTTTGGAACTCTTATTTGAAGACATTGTTTCATTCAAGAGCATCTCAATATCAATAGCAGGTTTTCTACTTCAGCAAAAGCCTTGATGTACAGCAGTGCCATTGGGTCCAGAGGATAACCTCTTTGTACGTTTTTTCTCCCAGTCTCACAGCAATGTTAAAGTCACTGATATCACAGAGCACATTTTTAATCCTAAGTATATGTCCTAATTTTGGCAGAAATCCACTCCTCCACTTTTATGCAATGTATTAAGAGCCAGCAATTTAATTGTATTTGTTGAGACTGTAATATCAACGTGAAGCATTCCTTTTTTGAAACTCAAATTCTTAATACTTGCTTTCCCCTTTGCAAGAAATACTTACTCCTTTACTCCCTTGTCCCCTTAGGCTACCTACCACATACATCAATTAAGAAGACATTTCACAAGGGATGCCTTTCCTCATCCTTCCAGGTGAGAAAGGCTCCCTGTTCCATGGCTCTTGGTATCTTGTCTATATTTACTTCAATTAGTAATTATTCTTTAGACTGCAGGCTCTAAGAAGTATGGACAATGCTTGCTTTTCCCCACCTTGTATTACCAGTACCTAATGCAGTGCCTGGGACATAGTAGAAGTTCTATAAATATGTAATGATTGATGAATGAATGAATGAATGAATGTGTTAGTAACAAGATAAATGCATAAGTCGTATTTGTAAAGCACAATACAAAGTAATTTCATTAATATTCACCCACTTATTTGTACCTTTATACCCTTCTCTTCATTTATATATCTTAGAATTACTTTTAATTTTATCAGCAGGGATACAGGATTTAATGACTAAATTTTTTTTTTTTTTTTTTTTGCTGTGTGCGGGCCTCTCACTGTTGTGGCCTCTCCCGTTGCGGAGCACAGACTCCGGACGCACAGGCCCAGCGGCCATGGCTAACGGGCCCGGCCGCTCCGCGGCATGTGGGATCTTCCCAGACCGGGGCACGAACCCGCATCCCCTGCATCGGCAGGTGGACTCTCAACCACTGCGCCACCAGGGAAGCCCCATTAATGACTAAATTTTGATGAAATGTATTAGAAATATTCGTGAGTGAGTAAGCACTATGCCATGGTAAGAGAGAGAAAAAAATGAAAGCTATTGCTATATTCTTGACTCAAGTCATACTCAATATTATTTGTTACATATTACATTACACACACAAATGCATTCTCACTGGCATGGTATCACCTACATTATTATAATTTCCATTTCCTTTCCAATCCCTTTAAAGCCCATATCTGACCCTTAGACTTATTAAATTGCATTGTTTTAAACCACTTCTCCAATTTGTCAAGGTCATATTATGGTCATGTTGAATTTTGATCTTGAGAAAATATTAATCAGTCTTATCAACTAAAGAGAACTGTAAATTACTAAATCCACATGCTTTTCTATCATCCTAGTCTTGATGAAAATATTAAATAGCCTCTGGCCCAGGATTGACCTCTACATATAAAACTTCTGTCCACTTTGGTTGAGGAGGAACTATAAATGAGTTTGATTGTTCTACCTACTTTGTTTCCAATAAATAGGTCTCTGGTGCTGATCTCTTTTTATAAATTTGTGAATGAATTCAATTTGTAATATTTTTATAATATTAATATTTAATGTCTGATTTCAAGTCGTGGATGAAAAAATGCTAACATCAATGAAAACTACTACTTGCCCAAATAGATTAATAATAGTAAGAACAATTAAAGTAGATTTTAAATCTACTGTCATGTTTATTTACTTTCCTGAATTGTTCCCACTGTGCCACTTCCTTACTTTCTGAATATGACAGGTTCGTGCATGACGTCCTCCTCTAGATGCTGTGCCAAGAAATCTCTCTGATTATAATAGGTGATCATCTATGATGGATAATAAGAGAAATATGCTTGTGCATTTTCAATCACAAATCCATGTCTTGCACAATGAATTGATTTTACTTGTTGCTTGATCACGGGGACTTCTTCCTCTGAATAAATAAGACTTGACTTTGCCTCTTTATGCAGTCATCTGTTCACAGTTCTGCCTCTCTCCGGTAGACTGTGTCTCCTTAAAGACAAATGAATATTCATTCATCTTTGATCCCCATTGCTTAGCATGCATAGTAATTGTTCAACAAATATTTGTTTAATAAGTTAAACACCAATATGCCATGAAGTAGGAAAATCTGGAGATGTGAGTGGTCAAGATGGGGGGTGTGATTAAAGGACCCCTCTGAATTCTAAGAACATACTTAGGATGGAATGCATGAGTAATCAAACGGGCTGACTATTTGACAACTAGTATGTATTCAATTTTCAAATTCTATATTATAAGCATCCCTGAGTGTAATTTGAAATGGATAGACAGGAATTTTTATTTTATTTTTTCTAATGAGGAAGCAGTGTAGTTTTCTATTCTCATGGCCTCTGTTGCTTCCTATGAATAATTCTCCAATATCTTGACATAATCATTTTCAGGAAGCCAAGAGAGTCCAAAAGAAAATGACAAACAACAGAAATTGCTTTCATTTTCTAGTGTTTGGAAAAACATAAAAATAGGTTTAAGTTTTTCAAACATACTTAGATTTCATGAGATTTTACTTGGTTTATAATCAATATGATAAGAGGCATATATATGTATATAGAATCATCATTCATTTTAAATTGGAAATAATGTGTATTCCCATGGCTGATTTGCAAACTGTCAATAATAAGAACCAAGCTTATGTCCTCCTAAGTCTTTTGTAGCCCCATTTTAACACATTTTCTGAAAGTTATTTCAATTCAACAACCCTAGATACTTTCTAAAAAAACAATAGATGACTTTTTAAAATTTTCTTTTCAAAATGAAAATATTAAAATATGCTACAAATTGGTGCAATAATGGAAGCTACAACTTACCATGTAAGTTTGTTTGTAATTGAGCAAAATATGTTCCAATAATTTTTGCATTGTATTTGCCTTTCTCTCTGTAATTACTAATGCTTTTTCTTTCACTATGGAATGTGAATTTTGATTTCTCATCTTCAAATTTGCCTTTAAATACATTTCTACCCTTATTTTTCTTCCGTCTGGAAGCTAAGTTTTCAAGAGAAAATTTGTTTCCACAAATATTGAACGTCTTCATATTAGGAATAATTCTAATGCAACTACTTTGTATTTGGAAATGTGCCACTGTGTTTAGGAAGGCTAAACACATACTTTTGTGTAAGTTCAAAAAAGTTTACTCCAATGATTCAACCAAATATATTTCAAGCATATTGATAAGAATTTTCAAACTAATTGTGTGTGATAGCCATCAATTAAAGACATAAAATGAATGTCTGCTATTTTAAAACATAATTAAGCCAAGGAAAGGCTGTGCATAACTAGCATGTTCTGTAAAGATAATTGGCTCATTAACTAAATTCTAACAGCCCATTCACATTTCTAGATTTTAATTGAAGAATGGATGGAAATAGTAAGGTGAGCTCATTGCCCAATACACATAAGCATGTGACAATTTTAATTTCTGCAGAAATGCCCATATTGTATGAAATCTTATTAATATTGTGATGGAATACAGTGAATCATGCTGTGAAAGAAGCACATATTTGACTGTTGTACATGTGTTCACACACACACACACACACAAACACACAGATACACACACATTTCTTTTCTCTCCTCTCTATGCTCATTTCAGTCCCATTTTTCCTTTTCTTAGATAAAGGTATCATGAATTGAATATAAATACTTTGAATCCATGCTTGAATTTTTTACTATATGCAAATGAATCCATGAAAAATACATGATTGCTTTGAGTTTTAAAAATTTGTATACATGTCATCATGCCAAATATGTAATCTTGAAAATCATTTATCATGTATATAATTAATTATTTCGAGTGAAGTATGGCACTGCATCTTAAAAATAGTTTATATGTCTTTTGTAAGCAGCATAAACTGGAATTTTTAAATTTATTTTTATTGTCTCGGTGATCAAATGTATTGTGATTATTGATCTATTTCTCCTTTATTTTTCCATGTTTTATCCCTCCCGGTACTAACTTCGTTTAAACACATTTTTCATTCTCTTTTTATGGTCTACCTTTTTATGAATCATATATGAAGTATTCATTTTTAGTGTTTTCTGAAAAATTCGACATATATTTCTAACTTTAAAAAGTCGAAAACTAATTATCTCATCTTCCTCCTAAGTGGTTCATGGACCCCTCAAATTTTAAATCTGATCTCCAGTATTTCAGTATATTATCTAGTGTTTTAGTATTACTTTGTACATACCAACATTGGCTATTAATTTTTACACTCAACCGTTATTCAGATTCATTCCAACATTACAAATTTCTTTGCTGGTCACTGTTCAGTGCACCCTCCTACTTCTTTTTATGCTTATTTTCTTTCTTACTGAAGAACATTATTTGTACAATGGTCTCCAATCTTGCCTAAAACACATGAGAATTGTGTGAGAAGTTTTTAAAACTCCCATTATTGAAACACCGCCTAGATCACTTTGGTTAAAAAAAAAAATCTCCAAGTATTGGCTTCAGGCATCAGAATATTTTTTAATGCCTTCAGACAATTCCAATAGCTGCTGCTACTGCTTTAGTCATTTTTTGTTGTTGTTACAGTTTGTGGGTGGTAATTCCTCTTTGTCTATGAATGAAAATTTCTTTACTTCTTGTTCTTGAGTAGTTTTTTTAAATGAGGTATAGAATTTTAATTTGGATAGCTATATGTCCTCAGTACTTTGAAGACATTATTCTATTGTTTTCCAGCATCTACCTGTTTTCTGATAAGACAACAGCATCTACCTGTTTTCTGATAAGACAACAGCATCTACCTGTTTTCTGATAAGACAACGGATATTTAAAGCCAGCCCTCAAAAACAAGGCTTATTATTTCCAGGGCCCCCTTGAATTTCTGGGTTTCAAGTCCTCCTCACTACTCTAATGTTGAATTTGTTTTTTCCCCTTAAATCCTGAGACTGGGGATCCCCCCCTTTTTTGTAAGCTTGTTCATTTGCTTTTTATGTGTTGCTACATGTAAAAGCAACATATAAAAGAAAACACAAGTATAACAAACTGTGTGTTCAGATTGGAAGAAAGGATTCTCAGTATCAGTTCAGCCTATCCTATTGACTGAAAGCATTTACCTTGTTTCTTTTACAACTAACTTGAATATTATGAGGCTTACATCTAACATACAGTACTCTTCACCCTTCTTGGAATGTCTATGCTCAATAAGGACATTAGTTGATTTGTCACTAATATTGCTTTTCCTACATGTGAGTGCATTCAGAGTTCTATCCTGTCCCATATACATAGCATAATCTTATATTTTGTATCTAACTGGCATCAGTTTTCTGTTTTTTTTTTCAATTTACTTTTAAGCTTTACTTTTAGCAGGACTGTACTGAAATACACTTACACCTTAATAGATCTAATTGTCTGGACTTAAAATAATAGATTTTTGTATCACAGGGGCATTTGTCTTTACAGATACTGATTTCTGTTCTCTGCACATGTTTTCATGTTATATGCCCAGTGTAATATGAAGCGAGTTAATTTATTGTGTTACATATAGTAAAGAATCCAGCAGAATAATGTTATTTAGGGTTTTTTTTATTATTTCTATGAATAACAACAACATCAACAATAATAGTAATGGAAAAGATAATTTCTACCTATAGCAAGTCTCAGTTTTTTCTTAAATGCAGTAGAAGGCCCTTCACACTCTATTTGTCCGCTTGGCTTCAGGTTTTCATTTTGTTGGCTAGAAGACAGATAAAGGGGATTATGGACAGAACTGAGCCTGGTTTCTGCTAATCTCCAACTTGAATTCTTTCAAGGGTTGCAAAATATGATTCAAGTATTTCACAGGCCTGTATAACCTTTGTCATCTCTCTGGTATATGTGCCATCATGGGTGGATTTGGAACTGACATTTTATATCTCTGATCTCAACTGTATAAATATTTGTTTAGACTGACTATCAACATAGAACACAGACATTCTCTTCTGATGTATGGATGATAGAATAGTTCTTAATGGGGCCCCTATGGATGGGGCAGGCACAAACTAACAGAGGGCAATGAGGCAAATTTTCAATGAACTCAGATTTTATATTTTTCTTTAGGTAAAAGAGTGGTTGCTTCTATACCAAAAAACTATTTCTTATAATTTGGGTTACATTAAAAATATCTCATATTTACAGCCATTTATCTGAATCTATAAGAGTGACTTGGTTTTCTCAAATACATTATATATGGAGTCCTTTAGACTGGAATTAAATTAATCATGGTTGTATTTTTTTTTTCTATTGACTTCCCAGCTATTTTCCCCTAGGAAAACTCTCTTAAATAATCAAGAGAAATATTTTAGGCAACATTATGTAAATCATCACCCTTATTAGATGAATTAATATTCTTGAAGTTATAGCTCATTTCATGGAAATCAGATTAACCTGATGTTATGGGCATAGTCATTTATCAGTAAGTTATTTGTTAATATGCTCAGTATGTGACATAAAATATGTAACTTTCATAAGAGAGTGGATCACCTCAAATAATTTAGCAAATCTTGAAAATGATAAGGATTAAAATTGTGGATGTATAAAGGACACAGAAGCTTGGAGAACTTTAAAACCATCTATTTCTATCCTGTTTCCCTCAGACAAGGAAATGAAGGCTGACACTTTAGCATGGTTTGGAAATCCTTCTAAAAATTATCTGACTTTCTCTTAGAATTAACAAGTAATTTAAAGTTTTAAGAACTGCAGAACTGATCACATGAATTACCATAATTTAGTCAAGAATTTTTTTGAATATCCACCTTTTGACAAACATTGTACATATATGTACCAGGCTGTAGAGATGAATAAAATCATCCTTAGTCTCAAATAACTGAAAGAAAAATCCCCCAATATTAGTGATTACTCAGGAATTAAGGATGATGCTATGAGAACATTTTTATAATGTGAAATTTATTAAGTTAAATAAAATATTTTGCTTTTGAGATTAGAATGCCTTGTTTTTGTTCTAAGGATACTGATGATAGATAGTGCTTGTATTTTGCAGAAGTTTTATGGGAGCAAAATAAAAACTTGGTAATGTGATATAAATTTGGTCCCCCAAGGCGATTTTTATTGTTATTTCTATTGGTGTTGTTAATGAGAGAAATTTCTGTGAGCTATTAGAAAAGAAAATGTGGATATCAATATCTAATCAAAAAGAAGGACAAAATAATGGACAATTAGAGAATATATATAACCAATAAATTAAAAATATACTCACATGCTAAGGAAGCACAGTAGTGGAAGTTTTGCTCATCATAAAGCTTTAACAGGGACTAGAAGTTATCTTGGTGTCTTGGGTGTGGGAAGATATGCTAACAACCAGTGATAGATCCGTTGTAAAATTTGGAACTGATTCTTTGGTATTAAATTTCACTTAAGACCTGTGCTTCTGGACAGGATGGAGTAATAGGAACTGGATTTACTCTCCTGGCTTAAACTGCTAAAAGTAAAAAAATATATATATTAAACAATAATTTTAGACATTGAAAAACAAACAGCATAAGACAACGGTTGTATAAAGCTGTTAATTATAATGATAACCCATAAAAACCAGTGGCATAATGTTTTGTGTAATACAGTTAAATGTTGGTGTTTGAACAAGTCCCTGGTCACCTGTAAAAAATAAAGGTGGAATCTCTTTTCATATTCATTAACAAAATGAATTTCATAGGGATGCAGTATTTAAACATGTTAAAATACTACAATTACTAGAAGAAAACATTTTTGTTTTATTTAATAAAAGTTAATTTTTTTATATTTTTATGTGTTGCATTTATTGCTTTAAGATTATACAAATATGTTTTGATATAATTTAATACATGCAGCATCAACTAGAGTATACAATACACAGACTATTCAATGAGTATAGCCTTAGTAGTGGGACAAAATTAGCCCTAGACTAACTTGTTTCAGTTGCGGCCTAATAAGGCTTACAAGGAAGCCTCAAAATGATCAAACTATTTCTTAACTACCTCTTTGAGCAAAGTTACAAATCTTTAAAAAAATAATACAACAACGCCCTGCAACCAGTAAAGTAAAATTCACAATATCTGACATGCAATCGAGAATTACCAGGGATGCAAAGACAAAGGAAAATATAACCCATAACAAGGAGAAAAATTAATTAATGAAAACAGACTGAAAATGGTACAATCAGTAAACAAAGACATTCAAACAGTTATTATAACTAATTTTCATAGGTTCAAAAAGGTTAAAGGAAAGCATCAACTTCTTAAATAGACATATAGAGGATATAAAAATAACCCAAATTGAGTTCCTAGAGATGAAAAATATAGTTTCTGAGATGAAAAATAAACTGGACGGGATTAAAAGAGATGAGGCAATGCAGAAGCAAAGATTGACCTCCCTGCAGAAGCAAAATTTTGGTATTATAATATAATCTGTCCCACTGAGTCGTCCAAATATAAAGTCTGAAATGAAAAATGCCAGCTTGGTCACCTTTTTTCATTTCAAATTTGCTTTACCCTTTCTGGTTTGTGCTTCCAAAAATAATTAAAGTATAAAATTATGAAAACTGTATTCAATGGTATTAAAAGTAAGCATCTATCCATCTTATGGATTGCCCTGGATAATGCAAATATCTAAAATCTAAATATGATGTGTATATATACATATATGTAAATATATTTCACTAGCAGAATGAAAAGAAGATACGAAAGTACAACACAAGTTGTGGAGGAATATAGTAAAGGAAACTAAAATTATAGTATTTTTGTTTTTAGATATAGTTGCTCTACGCAGTGGAAAAATGATATGCGGATTAGCATATTTTATTTTCTGAGAAGCATGAATCAATTTAAAAGGCGAAAGGGCAGATGAATTTGAAGAATGATTAATTTAAATACATTATCAGTCTTCAATTTTTTTTGTTACTGACAACATCCCCTTTAGGATTTTCAAAACGCTGAAAGGAGGGATTCCAAGATTTTTAGTTGCTATTGAAGCAATTATTAGCAAATCCTTTCTTCTAATCTCATTACAGAAAATAAAGCCCTTTGTGCCCAGAGAACTCCCATTAGAACAGATAGCTAGTGGGAAGCAGCAGCCACATAGCACAGGGAGATCAGCTAGGTGCTTTGTGACCACCTAGAGGGGTGGGATAGGGAGGGTGGGAGGGAGGGAGACGCAAGAGGGAAGTGATATGGGAACATGTGTATATGTATAACTGATTCACGTTGTTATAAAGCAGAAACTAACACACCATTGTAAAGCAATTATACTCCAATAAAGATGTTAAGAAAAAAAGAAAAAGGAACTGCATTTCGGAGCAGCTCAGAACATAGGGTGTAGCACTCTGGAGCTATCCCACATTTCCTGTGTCTTCTTAAATATTGTGTATATATGCTATATATTTATATCTCCATCTAAATATACATCTATATCTCCTAAAATACTGTCTCACATATAATGAAGTCACAGTTTCCAGATAGTTGTTCTGGAAGTCATTAGACAAAATATAGTCTCATTTATTTAAAAAATGTGAAATGAGAGAAATGTACAAAAAACTTGATCCATCTTCTGACTGAATTTGTAGTATTAGTACCTTCAGAAGAGGAAATAATTAATTTATTGTAAATTATTTTATTCCTCATTTATTAGAGAGGAAATTTATAAACTGAATCTGTTAGGGCTTAAAGGGTTTTTTTTCCAGAAGATAATATCTGTGGTTCTCACCTTACACTGAGCAGTATATCACTAGTGAACAATCTGACAAATATGTACATTATTAAGTTATTTTATTTTCACCTGGCTTTTTAATGCTATCATCTGATATACATCATATTAATTGACACTGCAATTTCTTCCTTGATTTGTATTTTTTTTTCTACAAACACTTTGCATTCCAACTTCCACGTATCTGATTTACTCATCCATGTGATGGTCTTCATCTTCAGACATCTTGCTGTCTGGGCTGTTCAACCCTGTGACAGTAAAAGCACACTCACTAGGGACTAAGAGTTTGAGAAGGACTTAGAAAATTGTTTGACACCTGAAAAAAACGGCTCCAGAATATGAAGAAAAAATCTGCAAAATTGAGATCAAAACTTGTGTAATTAATATTTTCAACTAATATTACTACAACAGCAATGTTACTCAGCTTTCATATAGTTATCTATAAATTATATTGGATATGTGACTTGGGCACATTTTAATGCATTTGATAACATTTAGGGTAAAGCTTCTAAAAGGGCAATTGCCTAGGACTGAGGAAGGTTTAAAAATGGCACAGAATGAACTAGAAGTGACTTCAATGGGAGGCTGAGGCAGAGATGCTGGACCTGGAGAGCGACAGAGCAGGCGTACATTGGAGAGAGCTTTCCTCTACAGGAGAGCCAAGAATTTGTTACTTATTGAGGGGGCAGCATGAAGGTAGGGGACCCTACAATGAGAATCCTAGGATTGCTCCTAGATTTCTAAGTTGGATAAATGACAGGACGGTACTCTTTGGTGAATACTGAAGGAACAGCAACAGCAGCAGAAGTCTAAGAATGGAACTTTAACGTATCACAATGCCACCTTTAAAGTAAATTTGGCATTTTTCTCCTTTTTGAACGAATGAAAATGCATTAATTAAAGACATGCACATTCACACACCTGCTAATACCTGCTCTTCTGCAATCATGTGTTTTCTGTATAGTGTCTAATCTATTCCAGTCGAAGTAGTGCTTAAACACTTCAATATGCCTCTTTTCAGCCAAAAAGAAAAACTGTCTATGACTGTTTCAACATATTTTAAATATATGTATAATCATTGCCAACTTAGCTGCTTTGCAGATACTAGTTTCCTATACAATATTTAATATCTCCCTTTATTGAAAATGTCATTGCTCAGTATTATGATTGTTTTTCATTTTTATTATATGTCTGAATGTTAGAATTATTGATTAATCTCTTTATTAATGGAATGATCTCAGCACAATGTTAAATACTCTTCTTCTCTACCATTATTATATGTTATTTTAAAGATTTTCCATACAGTGAAAATTCAGGCTTTTTGAAGTCAGTAGGATAGGCTCCAGTGAGTAAAAGAAATGCTGAAGAACAACAATATGTATTAAACAAATTTAAGTAGTTAAGAAAGCACTAATCTAGCCGTTGAGAAATATATACTAATATTTACATAGTATGTCTATCTAAATCAATAGTTTCAAAATGAGATAATCTACTGAACAAAATATCTTAAAATGTGAATTAAAAGATGTTGTAAAATCTATATATGATTAAAATACAAAAATTTTTATAAGCTTGGAATATAAATAATAAGTGCATTTTTGTCTGGGAGACAAGTTGTTATCTGGGAAACCTCAAGACATTTTGTAGATTATCGAAATCACTTTACTATCAATCTTGAGCATTTCTCCTATCAACTCTATAATTAGTATTGGAAATTAGCATTATGACTCTATTTCACTATCAGGAACATTGAAGAAACTATTTCAAGTGCTAAACATTGGTTTTAACAAATAAAAAACAATTCATCTGAGGAAGATGTTACAATGAACTGAGGAATTAAAAGATCTCAAAGTAGAGAAATTTCACTGACTGCAGTATAAACAACTTGAGAGTAGACAGTTTCTGTTTTTCCTGTTTGCCCTCCAAATTTTGGAACAGTGTTATATGCACGGTGCAGGGTAATAAGCAAATATTTAACAAATGAAAAGTACTGAATTCATTACCTTGTGGTACAAATTAGGATTTCTTTTGTACTAACTAGAAGATTTTAATTTCAGCATTATGAATTATTAATGTCTTTATCTGATTCCCAGTTCTGTGTCAACCAAACTTATTTGAGTGATAATTAGAGGACTTCATGTTTATCCTATCTTCTAGGATTTCACTTTTGCATATCTGTTAAATCATAATTTCGATGTTTTTATAGCACAACCAAAGACTATAAAAACACATAGAGCAAGCACTTGCCAAAGAACTCTAAATAAAACAGGTCTCAGGGGCTTCCCTGGTGGCGCAGTGGTTGAGAGTCCGCCTGCCGATGCAGGGGACACGGGTTCGTGCCCCGGTCTGGGAAGATCCCACATGCCGCGGAGCGGCTGGGCCCGTGAGCCATGGCCGCTGGGCCTGTGCATCCGGAGCCTGTGCTCTGCAACGGGAGAGGCCACAACAGTGAGAGGCCCATATACCGCAAAAAAAAAAAAACAAAACAGGTCTCAGATATGAAATTAGAGCCATGCTTGGTTATACTTCTAAGCGCTTCATCTAAAGAGAGACCTGCAACACTGCTGCATGAATTAATCACCTACGGTGACTTTTAAACCTACCAACAGCTGGCCCCTCTATCATATCTGATTTTATTCAATAGTCTAAATGATAATAATTTTTTGATCAAGAACTTTATTTTACTGGTTGTAAAGGTGCATGCATGCATGCGCACACAATCCCCAGTGCTTTTAAAAATTGTGGGACAGAATTAATCATAACTATTGAGTTTAAATGTCATTTATCAACTTACTAAAGTGCAAGCATGCAGGGAAAATAAGCTAAAGACAAGACTTTCGTTTTTCAATTTATTTTTAAAAAGTCTTGTGGAGATCTTTACGAAATTAACACAAAATGGTGGTACCAAAAACCTTTTTGCTTTGTTTATTCCCTAGTCTGTGGCAATGTAAACAGTGGAAGTTAACCCAGAATTTAAGTTAAGGAAAGCTATATTGTATTAAGTTTAGCCAAAATTCTCTAACTTGCCATCATATTTTTTTCAAATAAATACAATTTCTATTCTCTTCCCTCTCTCCTCATCTCCCTTAAGGTATGTCAACTCTAACCCCGCCCCCCCATACACACACCTTGTTGCCTCTGACATTATCTCCTCTACTAGACGTGCTTTTGTACTTATTGCTACACAATAGTTCAACAATAAAATGTGATAAATGCAGGCAAAGGTGTTTCAAGAAAGAAGGTAAATGTCCTTACACGTTTTCAACATAGAAACAGAATTTTTCAAAAATGAGTTATAAAACAGCAAAATTAAAAAAAAATAGTTATAGATAAAGTTTGCAGATAATGTTGTCATCCGTCTTAAAAGAAGAGGGATAAGGCACAGAAGAAATGTAGTGTTGAGGACAATGAAAATAAGCAGTTATTGCAATCTATTTATGCTGCATTCAATGGATTCAGAAGACAGAGGCTTGAGTGCTGTCGTTATTACTTGTTTGCCATTTGATGGTGGGCAAAATATCTAATTTCATTGGGTTTCTCTTTCTATGCCTCTAAAATGTGGATTCCCAGGCTAAGAAAATATTTCAAATCTTTTCTAGGTCTAAAAGTCACAGACCTTAGTGTACCCTTTATAAAGGCCACATTTTCACAAAAGATAGCATTCTTGTAAAGCACCTTTTTTTTTTTTTTTTTCTTTTTTTTTTTTTTCTTTTTGCGGTATGTGGGCCTCTCACTGCTGTGGCCTCTCCCGTTGCGGAGCACAGGCTCCGGACGCGCAGGCCCAGCGGCCATGGCTCACGGGCCCAGCCGCTCCGCGGCATATGGGATCCTCCCAGACCAGGGCACGAACCCGCATCCCCTGCATCGGCAGGCGGACTCCCAACCACTGCGCCACCAGGGAGGCCCTAAAGCACCTTTATAGAAAGAAAAAGCTATATTTAGAAAGTCCACTCAGTGTCCAGGGTTTTCTGAAGTCGTACTGCTGTTTATAACCAGGGGTAGGCCAGTAGGACAACACATTTGCTTTAATAACTGTCCAGATTTCTTGGAGTTAAAGATAAGTTTTTCATTATTCTAAGTGTTGACCTAAGAAATTATTGAAAATAAGAATTGTTCTAATTTACTTCTTGAATTGCCCAGTTCTTACAGGGCCTGACATGAAAGGTGATTTAAAAGATTGCATTTAAGTTTGGACATATAGCCTTCATCCTGCTGTTTCATCACAGACCTCTTACAGGAGAAACACGTGCAACCATTTTGAGTTTCTGAATGGGAGTGCTCCTTATAGTATTTTCCCCTTATACATTTCTTGCCAACTTACTCCAATTTGAATGCAGGTAGAAATTTATAAATTTCTCCAAGAACTTATTTTTATTTTTATGAATCTTACTGATTTTGTTTTAATACCGAGGACTTTATCAAATTCATAGACATTTGATAGAATAAAAAGCAAAAGCATAATTAGGAAAAATCCAAAAACCTCAAATAGAAAATAAGATGCTATGTTGTTAGTAACAGAAATTAGCACAAATAGACTGAAACACTGACCACCATTGTTAACTGAGCTTTTAACTATGGCAGTCGCCAGGAAAAGGAGGGTTACCTGACTCAGGGGTCTTCTCCTCTTTCTTTGCCTTCTTTTAACAATCTCGAAAATTAAAGAAAGATTGAAAGACAATACAAATAATTTATTTCCCAAACCATTTGAGAGTAGTTGCCAACACAATGCAATGTCTCCCCCAAATCCTCTAGTATTTCCTACAAACATATATCCAAATATAATCAGGAAAATCAGGAAATTAACACTGACACATGACCACAGAGCTCCTAATCCTCAGACCCCTTTCAAGTTTTGTCAATTATCCCCATCATGTCCTTCATAATAAAAGGATCAGCCCAGTGTCACATGTTGCATTTAGCTGTCCTGTCTCTTTAGTTTTTTAATCTGGAAAATTTTCTCAGGCTTCCCTTGAATTTCATGAACTAGAAAATTTTAAAGAATATGGATCAGTTATTTTGTAGGATTTAGCTGTTTGTATTTGTCTCAGGATTATTCAGGATATGTGTAGTTGGCAGGAATAACACAGTGGTGAAGCTTTGTTCTTCTCACTGCTTCCTATCAAACAATTTCAGCAAACTTTTAACTTGTAGCCTTACTGGAATATCATGTTACTCATTTGATTAAGGTGTATCACCCAGTCTTCTCCATTGTAACGTGATTTTTTTCTCCTTCATTATTAATAATTTTTGTGGTAAGGCACTTTGTAATTATGTAAATATCCTGTTCCTCATCAAACATAATTTACTCAATTTAATTATTAAAATCAGTATGAACTCATAGACTCCTATTTTATTCAATTGACTATAATACGTTTCTACCATTATTTATTTTGAGGCTTAGATTCCTCAAGATTTGTCCAGTGGAAACCCCTTCAGTTTGGCTTCTATATCATTTGATGTTTCCCAACTATTCTTTGATATCGCCCTTCTTTTCTTTTAACATCTTTATTGGAGTATAATTGCTTTACAATGGTGTGTTAGTTTCTGCTTTATAACAAAGTGAATCAGTTATACGTGTATCCTCATATCTCTTCCCTCTTGCATCGCTCTCCTTCCCACGCTCCCAATCCCACCTCTCTAGGTCACAAAGCACCAGACTGATCTCCCTGTGCTATGCGGCTGCTTCCCACTAGCTATTTATTTTACGTTTGCTAGTGTATATATGTCCATGCCACTCTCTCACTTTGTCACAGCTTATCCTTCCCCCTCCCCATATCCTTAAGTCCATTCTCTAGTAGGTCTGTGTCTTTATTCCTGTCTTACCCCTAGGTTCTTCATGACCTTTTTTTTTTAGATTCCATATATATGTGTTAGCATACGGTATTTGTCTTTCTCTTTCTGACTTACTTCACTCTGTATGACAGACTCTAGGTCCATCCACCTCACTACAAATAACTCAATTTCATTTCTTTTTATGGCTGATCCCTTACTTCTTGAAACAATAATATGTTCTAGGGTCATCTTATATTTTCCCTGTAGTGGTTCTACAATCAGCCATTTCTCCAAAGAGCTTAGTTCCTTCAGTTGGAGAGCTGTATTTAGAAACCAAGATCTGGACACTAGGTGTATTCATTGCTCTTCGGAAGTAGTGGTCCCAGGTACTCTCAATAGGCAGAGCTAGGGGATTTAGGTACATATATACATACACACATATGAAAACATATTCATAACCATTTACACATATTCACAAACACATTCATAAACACATGAAAACATATTGTCTATGTTTATTTCTATAATGTCTCTATATTGAAAATCATGTGTTCACATTAACATCCTCCATTCCCTTTCAATGCCCTTTCATTCTAGTTTTTGCCCTTTTCATATTTTAACTCCCTCCACAGATATTAAAATAACACTGATTACCATATCCTTAATATCCTTACTTATTTGATCAGTCTTCCTGTATTTAAGTAAATTCTTGTAGCTGCCAATTTCCCATCCCACCCAGTTTCTCCACCTGGCACGGGTTATGACTATCTGTACAGAGTGGTTGCCAAGGCCACTTCCTCATGTGGATGCCCTTTCACACGAATCAGCAGTCAACTCCAGGCTCCCTTAGGCAGACATCCTCTCCCCTTTCTCAGACTCTGAGACCCAATGCCAAGTCATGTGGTTCCTTGAATGCACCTCCCCCATGCTGACAAAGGGTTATTTTACCTCACTTAATGGACTAACTTGTTCAAGAAGGGAAGGGATCACAGCACTATAAAGCAGTTATACTCCAGTAAAGATATAAAAAAAAAGAAGGGAAGGGACAAGGAAGGGGATGAAGACAGGGAGGTGGACAGGGGTGAACAGGTTCTTTTCTTTCTAAACAATGTTTGAAGAGGTCCTTCATTTAGAAGTTAGAAAGACATTATGAAGTATCAGCTGAAGAACTGAAACAATGACATATATTTACACATCTATATCCCCACATCTATGACACACAATGTACACCTAATTTTATAGCAACCAAAATATAATTTAACAAAACTTATGATGCTTAGCCATACACTTTAATACTCAGCAACTTACAAAAATATGCAGTGCCATTTGGCTGTTAACTATCAGTCCATGTATATGAATGGATTTGTAAAATTCCTAGCCAAGAGTGCTTGGGATAGCGTCTCTACTGGTCCTTACTGGATCCTCTTCTTCTTTTGTCACTCTTTTCAGTCATTTGTTGATTCTCGACTGTATCTCATTGGTGACTTGCATGACCACTGGCAATCATATCTGGGCAAATACCCCAGCTTGGTGTCTCTCAAAGGGCTGACTGAAAACCATTTGCAACAGAATCAACTGAGGTACTGGATAAAATTCAGGTCCACAGGCCCTGTTCTGATTTCCTGCTCAGAAGCTCTTTAGAGAGTAATGAGTATTTGGAAAATACCTTAGCTAACTCTCACACATTAACACTGAAACCATGGTGTAGTTTGCATGTCTACAATTCCTCAAAGTTCACGGTTTAAAACACATAGGTCTCACCAACTACAGTTCTTTTATTTTAGCTTCATCAATTCACATTTGTTATTTAACCAACTTGGAAATTGCTAGATGTGTGAATAGCCGCCAAAGTAAAATGTATCTATCTTCTGCAAAAATTTCTTCTACCAAATGTCTCTACAAAATGAAATGTAAATGCCTTCTAAGATCTTCTTGGAGAAATCTTACAGATTTTTAAACTCTTCCAGGTTTTAGGGAATAGCAAGTGCAAAGGCCCTGATGTTGGGAAGGCCACTGCAGAAAGAAAATCTGGATGTGTGTGTGAGAGAATAGTAGTAGTAAACGAGCTTGGAGAGTAGGGCAGAAGAAATACTGAATAAAGCATGTAGGACAGGTAAAAAGTTTAATTTTTATTCTAAAGTGATGGGAACGGGTTTTGTGAAATCATGTGATATGATTTATGGTTTTTTTTAAATTATTCTGGCTATTGTATTGGTTATAGACTATAAGGATTGGGGCAAGAGGGGAGGAAGCAAGGAGGTTGTGGAAGAGGCTGCCTATTGCATTAGATGAGGCAAGCAATGATGGCTTGGAGTAAGTAAAGACGGCAAGAGTAAGGTGAGAGGTAGGTGGATTCAGGATGTATTTTCAAGTTAGACTGGCAAGAATTTCTGATGGACTGGACATAGGAATTGTGGGAAAGTGAGAGTTTAAGGATGAATCTAACATTTTTGGCCTGAGCAACTGGATGAGTTATGGAGCCAGGAAAAACTGGAGTGCAGTGGATGGATCAAAGCAAAATATTTAGTTTTATTTGCTAAGTTTGAAATGTCTATTATGCATAGATTGGAGATATTTAGTGGGAAATGGGAATTAGGAGTCTGGAGGTTAGGTGAGTGCTTAGGGCTAGAAGTATGAATTGGGGAGTCATAAGTCATCTTCCCATTAAAGTAATGGGACTAGATTAAAACTCATGAGTAGTTAAGGTAGATGGAGAGTGAAGGGGGCCAGGAATGAGCCTGAGGGCCTTCTAACAGACGTTGAGGGATGGGAGGCATCACCAAGGGAGACTGCCAAGCAATGGTGAGTGAGAGGGGAGAAACCTAGGAGAGGATGGTGTCCTGGTAGCCAGTGAAACAAAATATTCATTCTGGAAATTATGAGGTTCATTACCCAAAGTTTCTTGAATTGATGATCATTTGAAACTTGGTATTTTAAAAAGAGCTTTAGCAAACAGAAAAGAGAATAATTTTCTATCATGAGTGATTGATTGCAGTAGCATGGGGAATGGAAAAGTTGTGAAAAGGGAATCAAGAATCTATGTAAAAGACAATTTTAAACAAAAGTATTCATTTAAAAAACAAGTACACAATATTTAGACATTATATTTTGTCTTTGTGTCAACAGCAGCTACAGCATGCTGTAAGTGAAAGCTGAAGGATTACAGTTTAATATCAAATCAGGGAAAAAGGTGAAATAGTTGAATTCTTTGTAGATTTTTAATAGATTTCAAACCTCTATTGGTTTTGAATAATGTCATATTTCAAACATAATTTTCTAAATAATCATAACCATTTTAGAATCAGAATAAACCTTATATAACCTTATATAAAACTTATTTAAATGCACATATAGTTCATTTTTATGGGTAAAACTAGGACTCTGGTCTTCTGATTACCAGTACTATTTCTTATTGCAACACACTGTTTAAATGTATAGATGATTGAAAAAAAGAGCATACCAGTGATCTCTTAAATGTTTTACAAAATATTAAGTAATTAAAATTACGGGAAATAAAGCTCATGAGGATTAAATTACAGGAAGAGTTTATAAGAGGGCAAACAAGTAGGAGATGTATTTCCACACAGATAAATATGAGGTTTTAGTAGAAAATGACCAAAACTGCATTTATAAGGTCATGATACTAGCTAAATGAAATAAAGACAACCATCATGTGAATAACATATAATTTTGAAGGTGAATTTTGAATATGGAGACTGATACAGGTTAACATCTGATTATAATAAAAATCAGATAGGCAGGGTAACAAGGTCTTCATCATCCAATCACAGCTTATCAGGAATAAGGGAACCTCTTGATCCTTTGGTATGTGCCATTTTAGGACAGTGAACTTGCTACAAAGTGAACACTTGACACAAGAAATAGTTTAGAAACATAAATATGATTCAAGAAATTCATGGATGGTGAAAGCTATGTTGGATTATTTCAAAAAGTTAGGGATGACTAGGTTAAGTAACTTCTCTTTTTAATAACAGAATAACTGTCACATGAAAGATCTCACTATGCCATTGACAAAGATAAAATCCCGGGACGCCATGGCTTCACAGTCTAATAGTCTAGAGATACAATGTCCAGTATAGTGTCCATTAGTCACAAGTGGCTATTAAATACTTGAAATGTGGGCAAGTTTGACTTAGGAACTGAAATTTTAATTTTATTGAACTTACATTTAAAAATTTAAAAAAACATGTGACTAATGGCTGAAGTTTTTGACAGCACTAAGAACATTTCCATTATCATGGAAAGTTCTATTGACCAGAGCTGACCCATAACCTTTTTATTTAATTTTACATTTATTCCTCTTTGCTAAGAAAATCCTCTCTTACTAAAAAACAATATTAGCAAGATGGCTAGATATAAACTCAAGATGCAAATACCTATTGGATTTCTATAATCCAGGAACAAAGAGAGAGCTTAAAAATTATTTAAAATGGAAAAAAAAAGACTACCTAGGAATAAATCTAAATAAAAATGTGCAAGACATTTATGGAGAAAATAAAACCTTACTGAAAGATATTAAAGAAGTCTTAAATAAATGGAGAGGTACATCTTGTTTATGGATAGAAAAGACTCATCATAATGGTGTAAGTTTCCCCAAACTTAATTTATATAGTCAATACAATTACATAAAAATACTTAATAGAGGTTTTACAGGATTGCCAATTCTGAAATTTATGTGAACGGTCAAGAACAGCTCAGACACGCGTAAAAAATCCATTCATTCCAAAATGGTACTGGAAAACTTAATTATTCATAAGAAAACAAAGAAATTGGATAATACAGACAAGTCGATTGTAAGTGCATTAATGGCTTGAATATAAAACAACGGTACACTAGAAGTTTCAGAAGAAAATATACTGTATCTGGGTAGCATTAAACTAGGGAAGGACATTTTAAGTAGAACAAAAAGACACTAAGCTAAAAGATAAATTTGATTTCATTAAAATTGAGAGTCGCTATTTATCAAAAGACAACATTAAAAAAGTTAGAAGGTATGAAATAACTTATTTGTGTCATATATAGCTGACCAAGGATTATTTGCTTGTATTTAAAGAACAATAGAAATAAGTAAGAAAAAGATAAACAGTAGAAAAATGGACAAAAGATATTCTCTGGACTTCACAGAATAGGAAACATAGGCAACTATTAAACAAATGAAAGGATTCTCAGCCTGTCAGTAATTAGGGAAATACAAATTAAAACTGTTATGGACTGAATTGTGTTCCCTAAAATTCGTATGTTGATGCCCCATCTCCCAATGTGGCTGTTTGGAGACAGGGACTTTAAAAACATAATTATGGTTAAATGAGGTCACAATGGTGGGGCCCTAACTGATATGACTGGTGTCCTTGTAAGAAGAGGAAGAGATACGAGGGATGTATACACACAGAGAAAAGGCCATGTGAGGACATAGCTAGAAAGCAGTGGTCATCTGCAAGTCAAGGAAAGAGGCCTCAGGAGGACCCAAAACTGCCAACATCTTGAGCCTGGACTTCCAGCCTCCAGAACTGTGAGAAGATAAGTCTCTTGTTTTTTAAGCCACTGAATCTGAGGTATTTTGCTAGGACAACCTGAGCAGACTAATACAAGGAACAAAAGACTAAAATGGCCATTCTAACTGGTGAAGCTATAGAGCAAAAGGACTGAAAATTGATTCCATAACTTTGGAAAACATTTTGACATGAATTTTTAAAGTTGAATATTTGAATTCCCTACAACTCAGCAATTCTACTCTTAGTATGTCTACTCTTTTACTTATGTTAAATCTTGCACATGTGTACCAGGAAACATTAAAATAAATGTTCATGGAAGTACTGTCCGTAATAGGCCCCAAACAACCCAAATATCATTAATAGAATAATAAACACATTTTCTTGTATTTATACAATAAAATATTATACAGTAGTACAAATGAATGAACACTAGTTAAAGCAAAGTGGATGAACCTTAGAAACATAATGTTGAGTAAAAAAAGCAAGCACAGAAGACTAAAGTATGATATCAATTTTATAAATCTCAATAATAAGCAAAATCAGATAAAAATTATGTGGATGTTGAACATAAAGCCAAGATCAGAGTGATTTCTTTGGTGAAAGCAGGAAGGTGGGATCAGGGTAGAGAACAGAGAGAAGACTCAGCAGTTTTGATTCTAGTTCTTAGTTTTGGTGGTGTGTTTGCAGGAGTTTTTATTATTTCTCATAACTTACATACAATTAAATATATTCTTCTGTATATTATCTAATAATATTTAAAAAATCAAAATCCATTATATACCAAAGATAACCCCTAGACATTAATTATAGAGAGTCCACTTTGAAACAACATACATAGTTACTCATAAATCTTCTGTAGTTGAAAGCTTTTAGCTATGAAATTCTTCCTCCTTCATATGAGGACTTTATGTTCCATAATGAAGGAAAATTGTTCCTACTTTGGACAATTTGCCTTCTTTATTTAAGTGATACTAGTCCTTTGGCTGCCTAGAAATTTTAAAAACAACTGATAACTACATCTACTGCCTGCAAGAGAATAAAGGAAAAGGAGCATAGGAGGCAATCTCATACATTATTGATAAACACATACAAAGACAATATCCGTACAAAGCTATTTCTCCATATAGCAACTCTGAATTTTATTAATAAATACATATATATATATATCAAACATTAATAAAAGAATAAAATCCAATATGAGTACATTTGCTCTTTTTTTGCAATTAGTTCCAGGATTCTATTTTAGATTATTACTTCATATCTGCGAGAGTTGGGTGTGTGTCTGTGTGTTTGGTTTTGTGGAAGTTGCATTGTGCTAAAGTTTACATTTCTTTCTTGAATTAAATGGCTTTTGTTATCCCTTGGGAATACTGAAGATAGCAACAGCAGATTACTACCTACCGGTGGAAAAGTATAAATAGCAATTTTAGCTGCTAGTGATTCTGAAATTGCCCTTAACTTTGTCCTTCTAAAAATGCTCCAAGAATTACCTTTTGCAAATCCACAGATTTACTATCCATATTCAAGTCATTTACGTGGACAAAGAATGTAGCCTGTGGTATCAGTAACAAAGGATGTTATAGCCATCAAGCCATCAGCCACTGAAGCCACCCCCGGTGCTGCACCCTGAGGGGATTCAGTATGGAGAAAACAGGATACTGGCCCTAGATAATTAAAGTGCATATCAAGGGAATGATTTCCATGAGACCAGATTCTTGCATCTCACCATATATAGAAAAGTACTAAATTTATTAACTTAAGATGTCTAGTTTCTTTAATTAACAGTAATCTTTTGATGTTCCAACTACCTGGGGTTTTTTTTGCAAGAACCCCTAAATATCCTGTGCCCTCCCTTACCTCTTCAGAACAGTCCCTCAGAGCTATCTGAGAGGCTGTCTCCTGATTTAAGTCCTCAGTATGTCCTCCAAATAAAACATAATTCTCAACTTTTAGGTTGTGCATTTTTTTTCAGTCAACATTTAACTGTAAGGCTCACGTAGGTACTATGCCTAGATGTAATGGGATGAGCTGTAAATTATTAAAACTAGATAAATTCTGTCAGCTCTACCATTAGCTGAGATCAGGCTTTCTTCTCTGGATGCTTCTGTCATAGACCTTGGCACATATGGGGTCTGTGTTGGTCTTAAAATTATTCTTAGAATTGTGGGGACTCATTCATTCTTTCAGCAAATTTTACTGCTTATATTCTATGTGTCAGTTACAGTGCTGGGTCTTGAAATACAGAAGTCAACACACGAAAATACAAGGATAAAACACATTTTCTACCATATTAACTTTTTTCATTCATTAATTCATCCCTAAGTCATTCAACACGCATCTTCTTATTGAATACTGATGAGGGGTCAAATGCTATGCTAAACACTGAGTACATAACTGCAAATGAGATGGATAGGCCCTGATTTTGATGTCACTACTATCTTTTGTCCTGCCATATAATGGGACAGCTTCATTATTCCCTTTACCCTAAGTTTTTATCACAAATTGCTAATGAAAATAAAACTGTTAGTGGAGTTTCAACATGCATAGGTAAATGAGAACACAGAACTCCCCTTTCGCATGCCCCATTCTCCTCCTTCTAACTCCCTATGTGAACTCACTTTGTGCCAAGACCAAGAATTTGTGCCCCAATAAGAACCAAGCTGCTTTCCTCACACTGACTGGGGCTATTACTCACTTAGAAGACTTGATGCTTAATTTTGATAAGCATCTAGAAGACCATGGAGACAACCTATAAAAATGATTTGCCTTGGGAGAAAATACTAAAAAGGGTTAATGTGCTGTTCCACATGTCTAACCTCCTGGGATTAAACCACAGGCACCAAGATCACCAAGTGTACGTGGCAACAATGAGCTAAAAATGAAAAGAAAAGCATCATACTGTTATTGTATTCATCTTCCCCCAAGGCACTCTCTGATAAACACCACAACCACTAAGGGAATTGAGAACAGCTTCCCTGTGGGGTAGGTTATGTATGCATCTTTTTCCAAGAAGTTAAATCATATCCAGCTATCAGCACACCTTACTTAAGGTGATTGTAATGTATGAGGTTATATGTTCCCGACTGGAAACCTTCTTGTCCTCAATTCATTGGCTATACTGGATTTTTTTTCTTGGGTCAGACCTTCAGACTTCTACCAGAAATCGTTCCTTTGGGGAGACCAGGCCTTCCCAGAAACTCAGGAAACTGAAATGGAGACAGCAAGAGAGAAGGAAATTATTTGGACATATAGACCTCAATTGTTTGGTTTTAAGTAAACGTCCAAGCAAACATCTTCTAAATGGTATAATAACTTTAGGGAAATTCACGGTTTATAAGTTTGTGTACTGATAAACTGAACATATTATAAGAGTACAGGTTGCATTTTGTGTCTTCAACTCAAGCAAAGACTTCAAAAAAGGCCCAGTTATCCTTTGTTCATTAAGACACAAAGAGAGGGCCCCGCGCCCCCGCCGCCACTGTCGCCGCCTCGGCGTCCCCCGGCTCCAGTACCTCTCCTAGGACAGCGCCGCCGCCACCGCTCGGCCCTGCCCGCCGCCTGCGCCGCGCAGCCCTTACGCGCTCCCAGATGGCGCCTTCCTCCCCGGACCGGTTTATAATGTAATAATTCAAGAATTTTATCATACAGTGGAGTAGCTTAACAACTCTCTATGTGCTTCCCATGATATGTTCTCTACATTGTGAAAAGCTCTTGGTGCTGCAGCCAGGAGTCAGTGCTGTGCCTCGGAGGTGGGAGAGCCAACTTCAGGACACTGGTCCAAAAGAGACCTCCGAGCTCCACATAATGTCAAGCGGCGAAAATCTCCCAGAGATCTCCATCACAACACCAACACCCAGCTTATCTCAATGACCAGCAAGCTACAGTGCTGGACTCCCTATGCCAAACAACTAGCAAGACAGGAGCACAACCCCACCCATTAGCAGAGAGGCAGCCTAAAATCATAATAAGTCCACAGACACCCCAAAACACACCACCAGACGTGGACCTGTCCACCAGAAAGACAAGATCCAGCCTCAACCACCAGAACACAGGCACTAGTCCCCCCCCACCAGGAAGCCTACACAACCTACTAAAACAACCTTAGCCACTGGGGACAGCCACCAAAAACAACGGGAACTACGAATTTGCAGCCTGCAAAAAGGAGGCCCCAAACACAGTAACATAAGCAAAATGAGAGGACAGAAAAACACACAGCAGGTGAAGGAGCAAGATAAAAACCTACCAGACCTAACAAATGAAGAGGTAATAGGCAGTCTACCTGAAAAAGAATTCAGAATAATGATAGTAAACTTGATCCAAAATCTTGGAAATAGAATAGAGAAAATGCAAGAAACAGTAAACAAGGACTTAGAAAAACTAAAGATGAATCAAGCATCGATTAAAAACACAATAAATGAAATTAAAAATACTCTAGAAGGGATCAATAGCAGAATAACTGAGGCAGAAGAACGGATAAGTGACCTGGAAGATAAAATAGTGGAAATAACTGATGCAGAGCAGAATAGAGAAAAAAG
Source organism: Mesoplodon bidens (assembly GCF_964165515.1). NCBI lineage: Eukaryota > Metazoa > Chordata > Mammalia > Artiodactyla > Ziphiidae > Mesoplodon > Mesoplodon bidens. The sequence continues at coordinate 2,266,997 of NC_138168.1, forward strand.
AATGAAAAGAATAGAGGACAGTCTCAGGGACCTCTGGGACAACATTAAACGCACCAACATTCGAATTATAGGGGTTCCAGAAGAAGAAGAGAAAAAAAAAGGGACTGAGAAAATATTTGAAGAGATTATAGTTGAAAACTTCCCTAATATAGGAAAGGAAATAGTTAATCAAGTCCAGGAGGCACAGAGAGTCCCATACAGAATAAATCCAAGGAGAAATACAACAAGACACATAGTAATCAAACTGTCAAAAATTAAACACAAAGAAATCATATTAAAAGCAGCAAGGCAAAAACAACAAATAACACACAAGGGAATCCCCATCAGGTTAACAGCTGATCTCTCAGCAGAAACTCTACAAGCCAGAAGGGAGTGGCAGGACATAAATAAAGTGATGAAGGAGAGAAACCTGCAACCAAGATTACTCTACCCAGCAAGGATCTCATTCAGATTTGATGGAGAAATTAAAACCTTTACAGACAAGCAAAAGCTGAGAGAGTTCAGCACCACCAAACCAGCTTTACAAAAAATGCTAAAGGAACTTCTCTAGGCAAGAAACACAACAGAAGGAATATACCTACAATAACGAACCCAAAGCAATTAAGGAAATGGGAATAGGAACATACATATCAATAATTACCTTAAATGTAAATGGACTAAATGCTCCCACCAAAAGACACAGATTGGCTGAATGGATACAAAAACAAGACCCATATATATGCTGTCTACAAGAGACCCACTTCAGACCTAGAGACACATACAGATTTAAAGTAAGGGGATGGAAAAAGATATTCCATGCAAATGGAAACCAAAAGAAAGCTGGAGTAGCAATTCTCATATCAGACAAAATAGACTTTAAAATAAAGACTATTAGAAGAGACAAAGAAGGACACTACATAATGATCAAGGGATCGATCCAAGAAGAAGATATAACAAATGTAAATATTTATGCACCCAACATAGGAGCACCTCAATACATAAGGCAAATACTAACAGCCATAAAAGGGGAAATCGACAGTAACACAATCATAGTAGGGGACTTTAACACCCCACTTTCACCAATGGACAGATCTTCCAAAATGAAAATAAATAAGGAAACACAAGCTTTAAATGATACATTAAACAAGATGGACTTAGTTGATATTTACAGGACATTCCATCCAAAAACAACAGAATACACATTTTTCTCAAGTGCTCATGGAACATTCTCCAGGATAGATCATATCTTGGGTCACAAATCAAGCCTTGGTAAATTTAAGAAAATTGAAATTGTATCAAGTATCTTTTCCGACCACAATGCTATGAGACTAGACATCAATTACAGGAAAAGATCTGTAAAAAATACAAACACATGGAGGCTAAACAATACACTACTCAATAACGAAGTGATCACTGAAGAAATCAAAGAGGAAATAAAAAAAACACCTAGAAACAAATGACAATGGAGACACCACGACCCAAAACCTATGGGACGCAGCAAAAGCAGTTCTAAGGGGGAAGTTTGTAGCAATACAATCCCACCTTAAGAAACAGGAAACATCTCGAGTAAACAACCTGACCCTGCACCTAAAGCAATTAGAGAAAGAAGAACAAAAAAACCCCAAAGCTAGCAGAAGGAAAGAAATCATAAAGATCAGATCAGAAATAAATGAAAAAGAAATGAAGGAAACGATAGCAAAGATCAATAAAACTAAAAGCTGGTTCTTTGAGAAGATAAACAAAATTGACAAACCATTAGCCAGACTCATCAAGAAAAAAAGGGAGAAGACTCAAATCAATAGAATTAGAAATGAAAAAGGAGAAGTAACAACTGACACTGCAGAAATACAAAAGATCATGACAGATTACTACAAGCAACTCTATGCCAATAAAATGGACAACCTGGAAGAAATGGACACATTCTTAGAAATGCACAACTGGCCAAGACTGAATCAGGCAGAAACAGAAAATATGAACAGACCAATCACAAGCACTGAAATTGAAACTGTGATTAAACATCTTCCAACAAACAAAAGCCCAGGACCAGATGGCTTCACAGGCGAATTCTATCAAACATTTAGAGAAGAGCTAACACCCATCCTTCTCAAACTCCTCCAAATAATTTCAGAGGAAGGAACACTCCCAAACTCATTCTACGAGGCCACCATCACTTTGATACCAAAACCAGGCAAGGATGTCACAAAGAAAGAAAACTACAGGCCAATATCACTGATGAACATAGATGCAAAAATCCTCAACAAAATACTAGCAAACAGAATCCAACAGCACATTAAAAGGATCATACACCATGATCAAGTGGGGTTTATTCCAGGAATGCAAGGATTCTTCAATATACGCAAATCAATCAATGTGATACACCATATTAACAAGTTGAAGGAGAAAAACCATATGATCATCTCAATAGATGCAGAGAAAGCTTTCGACAAAATTCAACACCGATTTATGATAAAAACCCTGCAGAAAGTAGGCATAGAGGGAACTTTCCTCAACATAATAAGGGCCATATATGACAAACCCACAGCCAACATTGTCCTCAATGGTGAAAAACTGAAACCATTTCCACTAAGATCAGGAACAAGACAAGGCTGCCCACTCTCACCACTCTTATTCAACCTAGTTTTGGAAGTTTTAGCCACAGCAATCAGAGAAGAAAAGGAAATAAAAGGAATCCAAATTGGAAAAGAAGAAGTAAAGCTGTCACTGTTTGCAGATGACATGATGCTATACATAGAGAACCCTAAAGATGCTACCAGAAAACTACTAGAGCTAATCAATGAATTTGGTAAAGTAGCAGGATACAAAATTAATGCACAGAAATCTCTGGCATTCCTGTACACTAATGATGAAAAATCTGAAAATGAAATCAAGAAAACACTCTCATTTACCATTGCAACAAAAAGACTAAAATATCTAGGAATAAACCTACCTAAGGAGACAAAAGACCTGTATGCAGAAAATTATAAGACACTGATGAAAGAAATTAAAGATGATACAAATAGATGGAGAGATATACCATGCTCCTGGATTGGAAGAATCAATATTGTGAAAATGACTCTACTACCCAAAACAATCTACAGATTCAATGCAATCCCTATCAAACTACCACTGGCATTTTTCACAGAACTAGAACAAAAAATTTCAAAATTTCTTTGGAAAAACAAAAGACCCCGAAGAGCCAAAGCAATCTTGAGAATGAAAAACGGAGCTGGAGGAATCAGGCTCCCTGACTTCAGACGATACTACAAAGCTAAAGTAAGCAAGACAGTGTGGTACTGGCACAAAAACAGAAAGATAGATCAATGGAACAGGATAGAAAGCCCAGAGATAAACCCACGCACATATGGTCAATTTATCTTTGATAAAGGAGGCAGGAATGTACAGTGGAGAAAGGACAGCCTCTTCAATAAGTGGTGCTGGGAAAACTGGACAGGGACATGTAAAAGTATGAGATTAGATCACTCCCTAACACCATACACAAAAATAAGCTCAAAATGGACTAAAGACCTAAATGTAAGGCCAGAAACTATCAAACTCTTAGGGGAAAAACATAGGCAGAACACTCTATGACATAAATCACAGCAAGATCCTTTTGGACACCCTCCCAGAGAAATGGAAATAAAAACAAAGATAAACAAATGGGACCTGATGAAACTTCAAAGCTTTTGCACAGCAAAGGAAACCGTAAACAAGACCAAAAGACAACCCTCAGAATGGGAGAAAATATTTGCAAATGAAGCAACAGACAAAGGATTAATCTCCAAACTTTATAAACAGCTCATGCAGCTGAACAGCAAAAAAACAAACAACCCAATCCAAAAATGGGCAGAAGACTTAAATAGGCATTTCTCCAAACAAGATATATAGACTGCCAACAAACACATGAAAGAATGCTCAACATCTTTACTCATTAGAGAAATGCAAATCAAAACTACAGTGAGATATCATCTCACACCAGTCAGAATCGCCATCATCAAAAAATCTAGAAACAATAAATGCTGGAGAGGGTGTGGAGAAAAGGGAACACTCTTGCACTGCTGGTGGGAATGTGAATTGGTACAGCCACTATGGAGAACAGTATGGAGGTTCCTTAAAAAACTACAAAAAGAACTACCATATGACCCAGCAATCCCACTACTAGGCATATACCCTGAGAAAACCATAATTCAAAAAGAGACATGTACCAAAATGTTCATTGCAGCTCTATTCACAATAGCCCGGAGCTGGAAACAACCTAAGTGTCCATCATCAGATGAATGGATAAAGAAGATGTGGCACATATATACAATGGAATATTACTCAGCCATAAAAAGAAATGAAACTGAGCTATTTGTAATGAGGTGGATAGACCTAGAGTCTGTCATACAGAGTGAAGTAAGTCAGAAAGAGAAAGACAAATACCGTATGCTAACACATATATATGGAATTAAAAAAAAAATGTCATGAAGAACCTAGGGGTAAAACGGGAATAAAGACACAGAACTACTTGAGAATGGACTTGAGGATATGGGGAGGGGGAAGGGTAAGCTGTGACAAAGCGAAAGAGAGGCATGGACATATATACACTACCAAACGTAATGTAGATAGATAGTGGGAAGCAGCCGCAGAGCACAGGGAGATCAGCTCGGTGCTTTGTGACCACCTGGAGGGGTGGGATGGGGAGGGTGGGAGGGAGGGAGATGCATGAGGGAAGGGATGTGGGAACAGATGTATATGTATGACTGATTCACTTTGTTATAAAGCAGAAACTAATAAAAAATAAATAAATAAAATAAAATAAAATAAATTTTAAAAGATACTCTAAAGAGAAACTCAGAAAAAAAACAACAAAATAAAAGATTTACCATAATGCAGGTACATAAATATGAACTAAAAATTCTTTTAAATTAAAAATTAATCTTTTTTATTTTAAAACTTAATCTAATTAAAATTACAGATTAGGCTGGATAGAATTGATCCATTGCTGAAGCTTCAAAAAAAACTAGCTATAAATGTTACTAGTTTTCTACACTGTTGTTACAAGACTTGACTGACATCCGTGATGTAGTCTGTAATATTTTTGAAACGATGAAATGTGTGATCCAGAGACTTGAAATATTTCAATACTTGTGTATAGGAATTTTCTTTCATGAACTAGAAATGAAAAAAGTGAGAATGTTTCCTTGCTCAAATCACATTAAGTGGATTCCCTTATATTACTTGCATTCATTTTTAAGATAGTCATAAATGGTTACATAAAATACAGGAATATTATTTGTTGAAGTTTATGGTTTTTGTAGTCAATGTATGTATTCAAATTATAAATGTTTCTGCATAATCTCTGACCCAACAATACCATTCCATGCCACTCCAAGAATTCTTCCATCAAAAGTAAAAGCTCCAGTACACAAAGACATGAACCTCTATGTCCATTACCACATTTCTTGAAATCATAAAACTGTTTGGAACTTAATAAATGTTTATCAATGGGTTTTGACTGAACGAAATTATGGCTCACTCATAGTACACATTACTGGGCATCTACTAAAGGTAATATGGTAGTGATATATGCTAGATATCATTCATATAATAGAAACACAATGTACTAAAAGTGTTTTGCAACTAAAAATCACTATACATTGTATGGCTTTAAAAAGGAATGAAATGCTGCTACATGCTATAACATGGATAGACTTGGAAAACATTATGTTAAGTGAAAGAAGCCAGACACAAAAGGACAACTATTGTATGATTCCACTTATATGAGGTAGTTAGTAGAGGCAAATTATAAACCCAGAAAATAGAATAGAGTTAACCAGAGGCTAAGGGGAGGGGAGAAATAAGGGGTTATTGTTTAGTGAGTACAGTTTCTGTTTGGGATAATAAGAAAGGTCTTAAAATGGATAATGGTCATGGTTGCTCAACATTGTGAATGTACTTAATACCAATAAATGATACACTTAAAAATGGTTAAAATGGTAAATTTTACATTATGGGACATTTTAACAAAATAAAAAATATACTATAAAATAAAGTAAAAATTTCCCTCATACTAGGTGTACTATGAAGTTTGCATAAAATTGCACTTATTTTAGGAGCTTATATGGTTATTACCATATTTGGGGACATGTAAAGAAAGCAACAGCTTAAGTAGTCCTCTTGACTTCTTTCTCTCCATCTTTCCAACCCGGTTTTTTCCAGATTAATGGTTTTGTCACGCCTCTCTTTGAATACTAGCATCAGTAGGAATGCTAGCTAGTACTGGTTTCCTGAAGTATCAGCTAAAAATTTTAATGTATTTTTATGCTGGTAATTGTTTTAGAACCTGGGAGGGATGTCATTGTTTTCTTAACTTGGCAAAAGCAAATATATTACTGTAGACAGCATTACTAGAAAGAAATAGTAACTTTGAAGTAGACATATGTCCATCCTAAGAAAACTGAATATATTTCAAAGCAGACCACACCACTCAACTGCTGGCAATGTTCTTCCACATACTTGGCAGTATAGTACTCTAAGTCTGAGAACTGTTTCTTTTTTGTAAAAATGATTTTGATTGGAAAACCCTGAATAAATCATTTGGAATGTGTAATGTTTAGAGCTCCTTCTGGGATTCCTTTTCCATGAATCAAGGTTCTTTGATTCACTATCCCCCTTGGCACTTGCTTCCTAGTCATCTCAGCAGCCTTTGTGCCAGTGCTAAGGAAGAGCTCCCATTTTAGGTCCTAAAGCAGGGAGAACAATAAAAGGAGAACCTCATTTCAAGTACCAGAAATGTCTGGGCTATAAAGGACACACATATTCTCAAAGTAAGCCCAGAGTGGGGTGACATCACCAAGGTCATTCCTGGCTCCACGCCCCCCCCAGGAGGAACAACTAACAAATATTTGGAAACAGGACACTAGTTGAGAGAATCCTAGAACATGGAGGTGAGGCTGAAGCACCCTCGTGCACCACAGAGACCAAGACAGACTGCATTAGAAGAGTGAGGGAAGGAGCTACACGTTGACCACACTGCCCCTCCCCCAGGCCAGTGGAGCACCATGGGTGAGGTCTCCCGTGAACCTCTGGTTCCTCCAGTAGGAGAAGAGAACTGGGGGACAGCAAGCACCACCACTAGCATTGGGGTTGCTTTGTGGGAGCCACTGCTCTAATCTGCTCCACTGGGATTGCAGGGGAATCTGCAGGGTTTGACCACTAAAAGTTGGGCTGTGATGAAGGGGGAAGGGGCATGCAACAGCCAGCACATGGATTGTGACAGATGGAATTCATACCTGCAGTGCCCAAGTAGGGATCACAACGGGCATCTTTGCTTATCTACAGAGCCAGGTTGGCGGGGCACTACAACCAGGGCACTCAGCAGGGTACAGATCCACCTGATACGCATCTGGCCCTTGAACCTGGTTTGCCCACACCCAGGGAAAGAGCAGAGTCACAGCCCACCCACTGTGGAGAGTGGCTTCTGGCCATCTGACCAAAAGGGCTGGCAGTAAATCCTGGAAGCTATTTGGCCCAGTTGTGCTCCAGCCAAGAGGCAGGCAGCCAGAGCTCATCACTGGCTCTGGTACAAAGCAGAGCCAGTACCACGTGTGTAGGGATCTTGGACCATGCACAGGCATGGAGATTAATTCATATCCAAGGCTGAGAGGAGCTCCCAGCTCCTCCCGACTGGGGAGCCTGTTTGAGAAATTAAGAGTAGCCTGCAGTGGGCCCTCCTCATCCCACCCAGGCAAAGGAACTGGGACTAGCCCCACCCCATCTGCTGTGGAGAGTGTCTTCCTGGCCCATCTGACTAGAAGGATTGGTGACAACTCCTAGAAACTGTGCAGCCCAGCAGTGCTCAAGCCTAGAGAAGGGTAGGCAGAGCTGAGAGTCTGCAAAGCCAAGCCAGGGGCCTTGTGCAGCCACAGAACGTGGAGTGTGGATCCGCTTGAGTTGAGACAACAAAGAGCTTTACTGGCTTTAGAGCTGCTTCTCCCGCTGCACCCAGGCAGGAAATCTAATTCATAGCCCTACTCATCACTGAATACAGCCTTCAGCATGTCCAACTGGGGAACCTAACCAGAGAACATGGGAAGCTGTACAGGCCACCAAACAGCCCTAGATACAGTGGCACTTCAACAGACAGCACAGCCTGTGGCCTCCCCCATCTGCAGGGCAAAACCAGTGCCCTCACCTGACCAGGGAATTAAGTGCACACTCTGGCCTGATTTGGGTTCCCAAACAATGAACTATACAGGCTCTGGGTCCTGTCCAGAGCCAGGTCCTATACAGGCTCTGACTCTCTGCTAGGAAACTAATTCATAGCCCCATGTACTACTACTACTGAATATAATACCCAGTAAAGTCTGGAGGAAGAGCCCAATTATTCACATATGCAGATACCAATGTAAGGAATCAAGGATCACAAAAATTAGGCAAATATGACACCACCAGAGGAAAGTAATAAAATTCCAATAACTGACCTTAAAAAAATGAAGATCTGGGCTTCCCTGGTGGCGCAGTGGTTGAGAGTCCGCCTGCCGATGCAGGGGATGCGGGCTCGTGCCCCGGTCTGGGAGGATCTCACATGCCGCGGAGCGGCTGGGCCCATGAGCCATGGCCACTGAGCCTGCGCGTCCGGAGCCTGTGCTCCGCAACGGTAGAGGCCACAACACTGAGAGGCCTACACACTGCAAAAAAAAAAAAAAAAAAAAAAAAAAAACTGGAGATCTATGAACTGTCAAAGAATTCAGAATAATCCTCCTAAGGAAGTTTAGTGAACTACAAGAAAGCAGAGACAACTAAGTGAAATTAGGAAAACAATGCATGAACAAGACAAGAAGTTTGACCAGGAAATAGCAACATCAAAAAAACAGGAACACTAGATTTAAAAAATACAATAACTGAACTGAAGAATTCAATAGAAAGTTTCAAAGGTAGATTCGAACATGCAGAAGAAAGAATCAGCAAACTGGAGGATAGGACTTTAGAAATTACCCAGTGAAAGGAACAAAAAGGAAAAGAATAAAAAGAGTGAAGAAAGCCTATGGAAATAATGGGACACAATAAAGTAAACATGTTATGGGAATTCCAGAAGAAGAAAAGAGAGAGAGAAAGGGAAAAAAAGTATATTTAAAGCAATAATGGATGAAACCTTCCCAAACCTAGGATGAGAAATGGACATCCAGATCCATAAAGCCCAAACAAGCCCAAATAGCTTGAACTCAAATAGGGCTACTCTGACACACATTGCAATTAAATCGTCAGAAGTCAAAAACAAAGAAAGAATTTTAAGACCAGCAAGAGAAAAGAGAGAAGTTACATACAAGGGAACCCTGGGATAACTGGATATTTACATGTAAAAGAATGAAATTGGACCAATATCTTATACCACTCACAAAACTAACTTGAATTGGATTAAAGACTCAAATGTAAGACCTGAAATTATGCAACTGCCAGAAGAAAACATAGGAATAAAGCTCATTACATGGGTTTGGTAATGACTTTTGGGATATGACATTGAAAACACAAATGACAAAATAAAAAAAAAACACAAATGGAACTACATCAAACTAAAAAGCTTCTGCACAGCAAAGAAAAACAAAAACAAAAACAAATCAACAAAGTGATTGAAAAGACAACCTATAGAATGGGAAAAAAATATTTGTAAACCATATATCTGATAAGGGTTAATATCCAAAATAAATTTAAAATTCATACAAATCAATAGCAAAAAAAAAAAATTACCCAATTAAAAAATGAGCAAAGGACCTGAATAGACATTCCTCCAAAGAAGACACACGAAAAGCCAACAGGTACATGAAAAGATGCTCAATACCACTAGTCATTAGGGAAATGCATATTAAAACCACACTGAGATATTACCTCACACCTGTTAGAACAGTCATCCTCAAAAAGTCAAGAGATAACAAATGCTCGTGAGGATGTGGAGAAAAGGGAACCCTTGTGCTATTGGTGGGACTGTAAATTGGTAAAGCCAGTATGGAACACAGTACAGAGGATCCTCAAAAATTAAGACTAGAACTACATTTATCTAGCAACTCCACTTCTGGGAATATATCCAAAGAAAATGAAAACAGTAACTCAAAAAGATATCTGTACCCCCATGTTCATAGCAGCATTATTTATAATAGGCAAGACATGGAAACAACCTAAGTGCCCATTGATGGACAAATGGGTAAAGAGGTTGTTTTATATATTTATAGATATATACATATTATATGTGGAACCTCAAAAAAAAGAAAACAATCATAGAAAAAGAGATCAGACCTGTGGTTACAGGAGACAGAGGGTCAGGGGAGGGGAAATTGGAGGAAGACGGTCAAAGGTACAAGCTTCCAATTGTAAGATAAATACATACTATGGACATAATGTACAACATGATGACTATAGCTAACACTGACGTGTGATATATAGAAAAATCGTTAAGAATAAATTCTAAGCATTCTCTTCACAAAAAAGTATTATTTGATCTCATTTATATAAATGTGTGTTTGTGTGAGAGAGAAGGACAGAACACAAAAATGCAAAAAGAAAAGTTGTAAAGTACGAAGCTGCTTAGGTTTATACCTCAACTATAACAGATAACAATTTGTTTAATTTTAATAGGTACAAAAATAAATATTAAGCATAGAACACGCAAAAAGAAAAACTGAGCCCAGCGTAGATGTCCTTAAAGCATTTGCAAAGGAGGGCTTTATTAGGTCCGCAAACACCTGCAATGACAGGCAAAATTCTATGTGTGTGTGTTGTGTATGTACTTGTGGAGTGGATGCATAGCCTTTACTGAATTATTAAAGGGGATGTTAAGACCCAAAAGTTTAAAAAGCACTGAAAAGCCTGATCACAAAACCATTTTAAACTCCTCTGATTATGTTTTATAGTTTTCCTTCACTCGTTAACACTTCAAAGAACAGCATGTGAATGTGGAAAGGATCTCTGCCATTTAGGTGAGGTCTCTGAGTCTCAGTGTAAAATTAGCATACAGTAGAAGGATGAAGTTATACACCATAGATGGAAGTACCTAGCAGAGAGCTTTAAGACTAGTACTTATTTATGCAAGACATCTTCCCCTGCTTACTTGTTTTCAGTAGAATGAAAGCATACCAAAAGCTGGTACAATGTCTTCTTTAAAGTTTTCTTTTGTAATGCTTACTATGCTTTTTGATACGGATGAGCCAATATCCACTTAAGGGCATGTAAGCTCACAATAACTTTTGTTGAATATAACTGTTTGAATGTACTTTCACTATATTATTATATAAGGATTTTAAACTAAAATGTACTTGCACACATTATTTAGAGCCTAACTTGGATATACACCCCTGGAAAATAATAGCTAATTTCTTCACTAACATCAAATTGCTGAACATCTACTTTGCATATACATAGCTAGGCACTGTATTATGAGTTGCGGGTAATGAAAAGTTGTTAGTCAATAACTAGGGTTATTTTACAACAGCAAATCATGTTCAAACTAAAGGATAGACCAAAATAGAAAGTGCCATAGGAATTTAGACAAGGGAGAAACACATCTGAAATGAGAAGGAAGGTGGGTATGGGAAGGGTTCATGGAAGAGGCAGTGTATGCTGTGAGCAAGGTTTCAACGTGTAGCAGGGTGAGTGAAAGGAACAAATGAAGACATATAGTCGTGATATCATGAGGCACAAACTAGAAATAAACAGCACTTGTTCTAGGCTGGTCATGAGGTAATTTAAGGGGATTACTGAGAAACTAGATAAAGAGATATCTCTTTATATATTACTTATTAATAATACTTTTGAACACAAGTATTTAATTTAAAAAAAAGAACAATATAGGGATAGGAGATTAGGAGGTACAAACTATTATTATAAAATGAGCTATAAGGATATATTGCATAGCACAGAAAATATAGCCAATATTTTATAATAACTATAGATGGAGTATAACCTTTAAAAATTGTGAATCACTATATTTTACACCTGTAACTTATATAATATTACACATCAACTATACTTCAATTAAAAATGCTATTTTAGTGAATAAAACACTAAGCAGTAAAATTTTTAAAAAAGAACTTAGAAGAGAACTTAAAAATAAAGACATAAAGAACAGGTTGAAACAGCGCAGAAATCTGGCAATTAAGAGGCCATTGATAACTTTCAAAAGAGCACTTTTTCTCCCCATTCTCAGTGGAGGCAAAGTCTTATTAATCCTACTATTTCTTTTTCTGTTTTTCAAAATCTCAGGATAAGTCTATTTCAATTGTAGCTAATGGCAGTAATGCAGCACCAGAAAGTGCCTTTTGTAAGGAGAGGCAACTTTGAATCCTAAATCGGTACTCAAGTCTTAAATTACTGATAACACTGACCACCCACCAGACTAAATGGTTTTTTTTACGTGATTGGAAAGCAACAGATTGATTTCAATTCTATCTTGTCAAATCTACAAAAAAGTTCCCACAGTTCATTTAGCAACTAATAGCGTAAATCCTTCTATTTGGTATTACTCCTCCTCCTTAACACCGGGCAATTAATTTTGCCTGTCTCTGGGAAACGTTTTTAACAAAGGAAATAGAGTCATAAATCAGTTTCGGTTAGGAAATCATACAACTATTTCTACCTAGGGCTTTGAATTTAGAAACTTTCCTCAGAAATTGTTGAAATATAACGAAGTCCAAATTCAGAAATACCTTACATTTAATTATCTTAGTTGCACTAAAATAACAAATTCTATTTTCTATCTTGTTTTCTTTCTTCCCCAGAAGGCTTCTCCAACCCTAATCCATAACTTAATGCATTCATCTCACCTATAAAATCACTGGCAGGTATGATGCCGGCTTTGGCGGCTCCAGTCCCCTAATCCTGACCCATTTCTTGCCAAAGAATTCAGTTTCTTCAGAAACCAAGTAACAGACATTTCAATTTCTAACCATCATTAGCATATTTTCATGTACTAATAGTCAACATAAAAACACCTTTTAAAATTACAGAAATTTTTACTGTACTTAAGATCAGTTGCACTAACCTGTATTTCATAAACCTTGGGCTACTTTCTTAAAAATGAATTATTATTTTAATATGTTTTTCACTTATTATTCAGAATAATTATTCATATAATTAAATATTTTACAATTAGGTAAGAAAGGTGGAAACTAGTTTTGCTATTCTTGTTCTCTGTTCTCTCTTCTAGTTGGTGTGCCTGAGTCAAAATTTTAGAATATTGAAAATTTAATATTTCAAACCCAAACCACATTTAAAGATAATAATAACAACAAGCCAAAAAAATTTTGGTCCAGAGGTTTGCATGGTCCGGGGAACAGTTCTCTGAGTGGGCCATTTGGAGTGGGATTTGCCCACCCCTCTCCACTCCTTCTGCCTCATATACTGAAGATAGAGACAAAGAAACCAACTCAAATCTTTTCAAAGTGTATTTACAAAGAGAATTTGTAATCAGAAAAACAATAATGATATATAATAGAAGTAACATGATTTTTCAGAACCAGTATCTTGTTCTAAAAGCAATATTTAAAAAAGAAGGTAAGAAGGTTAGCTATAAACCCTGGCCCTCTTTTTCATTGATCTCCTATTTTAATTTGTTAAAATAAAATCCATGGTCTTTTGAGTCAAACTGTCTCTTTAATTTCAGATTTAAAGATAACAAATCTCTTTTTAAATGGAATATTGGCACACAGACACCACACAGTCTGGCTTATTGCAACTGTTCTCTGTTGGTGAAGTGGCACATTTGCAATCCCCAGCATAGCAATCTTCACCATTTCACAGAACATCATTCAATTGTACATCCCTAGGTGAGCAACAAGAATGGGCACTTGAGCTCAGCAGAAAGGCGTTTGTGGGGAAATCCTAGGTCAGAACCCCTAAAAGGGGAGACTAACTTGAAGATGCCCAAATAACCTGAGGTTTACCTTGGCCACCTCCCCTGGCTTTCTGACTGCCTGTGGGAAAAGTCTCTCTGGAAACTTTTGAGGTTATTGGGGGAATCCTAGGACAAACACACTGCTTGCTTTTGCAGGAGGACTTGCCCCATACCCTACCCAGCTAGGTGTCTCACAACCTAGCTGGACTAAAAAAGCTTCAAGAAAAACGGGATAGACTGACATTTGCATTTCTACTTCCACCTATTCTTATGCACATGGAGTAAAATATGTAGGTATAGCCCTCTTTCTCACACCCCAACAGATTCTGCTGTCCTTGAAGCCCATCTGGTAGCTGCAGTGACTACAATGAAGGGAGTTATCGGAAACCATGTTGGTACTGGGCTTAAAGGATTTTTCATGCCATGCATTTTGGGGAAGGACACAGGTAATAGTCCAAACGTGGTATAAGGCAATGCCCTTCCTGGGTCCTTGAAAAATCAGTCACGGAACAGAGGTGGTGGACAGAAGCTGACAAGAGCTGGCTTATTAATGGTCACAGCATCCCCGGGGTGGGGGTGGGGGGAATCAATGAAATGATTGACAAGAGAAGATGGTAAATGAAGGGAGAAGTGGGGACAAGTGCTGCTCAACGCAAGCTGAACTCCAGGAGGTAAGTTTCTCCTCTAATTTGAGATTCCTTCTAAAGGTTCAGTATTGAAGTGGGTGTTTGACGTTGAAATGTGCAGACCCATTCTGATAACTGGAAAGGGAGGAGACTGAGGAATGCAAAAGGAGAAGGAAGATTTCCGATTACTTCTCCAGGCTGCTGACAAGAACCTGCTGTTCGCAAACCACAAATTAACCAAGCGAAGGTTGAAGGTAGCAACGTAAAAGTGCAACTCAAATTATTTTACATTCTGAATCCTCTTCAATATCTAAGCGAGTGTGGCACAGCAATGGTTGATTATCTTAAGATTACAGAGGCTGACCGCCTTCTTTGTTGGCCCAGTAACACCGCTCCTCCAATAATCTCAAGCACTTGGCTGATTAACATTTCAATTCCGGCTGTTGCTCCTTTGCCCATTGAAGAAGGCGGCAGGGATATTCCCCTTCTTCCCTCTGTATTACAAACCCCGTTACTAACCAAGCAGAAAGCACCGCGCAGTGTGGCCGAGGCTAATAATAGCCGGGCTGCTTACCGTCTCCGGAGGGATCGAATCAGCGCATGTCCCCGGCGCCGGCTGCCCCGGGGCCGCAGTGCCGCCGCGCCGGGTCTGTGCGTGGTCAGCTCGGCCGGCCCCCACCCCACCTGCCGGCTGTAGCAGCTGCTCCCGCCGCCGAGCGCCGGCCGCCGGAAGTCATCCCCCGCGCCGGGCCGGATCGCCACATTCCGCGCCAGCCGCGGGGGGAGAGGGGCCTCTCCCGGCTGCGGGCACCGGCTCCTGGAAACTGCGCTCCACGATCGCTACCCTTCCCGGTTGTAGGGTTATTTTCTAGGAATGCTTTTACAGAAGAAGCGTCGCCGGCTGGTGGACCGAGAGAGAAGAGCCAGAGTGACTTTCCCTGCAGAGCGCCGTTCCTCGGAGCGCTCCCCCGTCACTCCTGCGGCATGGACGGCTCCATTCCGCTGTGTGGGTTTTCCACCCTGTTCATCGTCCTTATCTGTATTGTGCATTTCGCTGAATTTGAGAGTGGGATTCGCTCTTAAGATATCATTCAAACACTCCGAAAATATTTTAAATTGGCGACTAGTTTTTCTAAGCCCCTTGTAGCGAGCTCCACTTCCCCCCACACACACACACAGTCACTCGCACGTACACACCCAGCCAAACCACTCACAATTAGGAAAGCTGGGACCTCTCGCCCTCTTGCCTACGTAATGGAACAGGAAACTCCCAAAGGAGTGGGGGAGTAGGACCGGCTAGCGAAAGCACTCGAGGAAAGAGAGAGGGGTCGCCTCAAGATTTTGTTGCTGTTTAGTGGTGTCCTTAGTGGACAGATGTTCCCCCTCGAACCCCCTGGCCTCGCCCCAAGTGGAATGGCTGGTGTGGTGACAGCTGTAACATTTGGAAACAAAGAGGCTGAAGCCACATTAACAGATGGCTGCATCTCTTTCTTTCCCGAAGGATGGATCAGAATTGGCTTTAAGAATAATATTAGCATATACGTATATAATAAGCCCTTTCCTTCTCTCTTTAAATTGGCACCAGCTATTAACAGGTTTCTCTCTCTCTCTCATCTTCCTCCCTCCCTCCATCCCTCCCTCCCTCTCCTAAGCTGACCAGATCATCAGTTTCTGGACTTAAGGGGGGAAAAAAGGCCAAGGATGTGCTCTCTTTACAGCTGAACCAGGGTTTATTTTCCCAGTGTTGAGCCATTCCCAAGTAGAGAGGCTCTTTGACACTAGGGTTCTCTGTGAGAGAACTTCTCACATTCGGCTTGCTTTTGGAATTGCCCATCACTAGGTCCAGGCCAGTTTTATCCTTGGATTTGTCCAGCAACCTAAACAGTATGATTGCACAAGGCCAAGGCAGTACTTTTAATCTAGGAAGAGTTCCCAACTCTCTGTTTGGCAGTTCCAAAATTAGGAGGTAGTGTAGCAAACAGTTTCAACAAGGCTCAGTAAGAATTCTTGACCCTAGAATGCGGGCTTTTTAAAAGCTGGAACAACCTAATTCATCTCTCTGTGTTTCACTTTCATAAAATTAGACCTCACCAAAGAGCAGGGGATTCTTAATATGTATCAAAGTGCATGTGGAATCTGGATGGGAATATTACATCTTTAATTTCACTAACCTCTAACTGCAATTTAGTATTTAGCATGTCCTTTAAATCTAAATGCAGACAACAAACCACAATAATATTAGGAGTACCTGTGACTATATCCCCAGCAGATGTCACAGACAATTTCCTAAGGCACTTTTTATAGATATCTCAAAGTATCCCTACTCTGATGTTACAATCAAATCATCATTGCCTTTTTGTTTTATCTAATAGACTATATCTATTTTAGAATGGTTTTAGATATACAGAAAAATTAAGAGTTCTTATATATCTCATTCCCAATTTCCTCTATTATTGACACCGTACACTAGTGTGGTACCTTTTTTACAATTAATGAGCCAATATTAATACAATAATATTAACCAGAGTCTGTACTTTATTCAGATTTCCTTGGCTCTGCCTAGTGTCCTTAATTCCATTTCAGGCTTCCATCCAGGACACCACATTACATTTAGTTATCAAGCACCCTTAGGCTCCTCTGGGCTGTGGTAGTTTCTCAGGCTTTTCTTGTTTTTGATAACCTTGACAGTTATTTATTTATTTATTTATTTATGGCTGTGTTGGGTGTCCGTTGCTGCGCGCGGGCTTTCTCTAGTTGCAGAGAGCAGGGGTTACTCTTCGTTGCAGTGCGCCGGCCTCTCATTGAAGTGGCCTCTCTCGTTGTGGAGCACGGGCTGTAGGCGCGTGGGCCTCCGTAGTTGCAGCACATGGGCTCAGTAGTTGTGGCTCACGGGCTTAGTTGCTCCCTGGCATGTGGGATCTTCCCAGGCCAGGGCTCGAACCCGTGTCCACTGCATTGGCAGGTGGACTCTCAACCACTGCGCCACCAGGGAAGCCCCAACGTTGACGGTTTTGAGGAGCGGTGATCAAGTGTTTTGTAGCATACCTCACTAATGTAAACCGTCCAATGCTTTTCTCATGGTAAGACTGGGATTATGGTTTATTGGGAGGACAACCAGATAGAGTGCCTTTTTTATAACATCTTCTCAAGGGTACATGCTATCAACGTGATTTGACTGTTGATGTTGACCTTGATAACCTGGCTGGGGTCGTGTCTCAGATTTCTCCACTGTCAAGTTACTCCCCCACCCCTTCCACACGACACTTGTTGGAAGGAAGTCACTGTGTGAAGCACAAACCCAAAAAGTGGAGAGTTATGATCCACCTCCTTGAGGACAGAGTATGTACATAAAGTATTTGGAATTCTTCCACACAGAGTTGTCTATTTCCCCCAAATATTAATTTATTCAATTATTGATATTTATTTATATCAGTATAGACTCGTGGATATCTATTTTATCCTTTGGGTTATAATCCAATACTACTTTATTTTGTTGTTTGAATTGTTCCAGCTTTGGCCACTGGGAGCTTTTGCTTTTGGCGCCTGTGCTCCTTTGACATACTCCCTTTGGGGTGTGTGAGTTTGTGTGTGTGTGTGTGTATCTGTGTGTATATGTGTTTAGCATGCATGTTTGTGTGTGTGTTTAACATTTCCTGACTTTCTGGTACCACAAGGTGCTCCAGGCTCATTTTGTGTATTTCCTGCCCCAGTCCTAGAATCAGTCATTTCTCTGAGGAGCCCTGATTCCTTTTATTGGAGAGTAGTAATAGAAACCAAGATCTGGGCTCTAGATGTGCTGTTGCTAATGGGGTATTATTTGATTAGGCTCTCTTCACTGAGAGAACAAAGAAATATATATGTATACTAACCCATGTATATACACATATCAGTAAATATTTCTCTATATAACTATCTATATCTATATTGAGCTGAGTGTATACTGATGTCTGCAACTATAATCCATTAATGCTGAGATTAGTTTAGCTTTCTCCTCTTGTTTATCTGTAAATTCATACTTCAATATTGAGAAATGTGGCTACCACCATCCACCATCTATTTATTTAATTGTTCAATTTCAGTACACATGTATCAGAATTGTTAACCCATCACCCCAACATCACTATTTTTAAGTATAGTAGTTAACAGAGTCTCTGTTGTATCTTGTTATTTAATGAGTTTAAATACCCTTTCGTTTCTATATCACAAATTTGGTTTTTAATATATTCTAATGACTGCATTTAAAACATAGTAACTGGGCTTCCCTGGTGGCGCAGTGGTTGAGAGCCCGCCTGCCGATGCAGGGGACACAGGTTCATGCCCCGGTCTGGGAAGATCCCACATGCCATGGAGCAGCTGGGCCCGTGAGCCATGGCCGCTGAGCCTGCGCATCCGGAACCTGTGCTCTGCAACGGGAGAGGCCACAACAGTGAGAGGCGCGCGTACCACAAAAAAAACAAAACAAAACAAAACAAAACACAACAACATAGTAACTAGTTTCTTTTGAGATTCTATTATATTTTATAAATTTAAAAGTGTTATTTTAAGACTATTTACATGGGCTACTCCATATTGTCAAAGGGATCCACAGTAAAAAGAAGGTTGGGATCTC
Organism: Mesoplodon bidens; assembly: GCF_964165515.1. Taxonomy (NCBI): domain Eukaryota; kingdom Metazoa; phylum Chordata; class Mammalia; order Artiodactyla; family Ziphiidae; genus Mesoplodon; species Mesoplodon bidens. The sequence goes on from NC_138168.1 coordinate 2,286,072, forward strand.
AACCTCACAAAGATTATTGTCAGTTTATAAGGAGATGATGTGAAATTGTTGGGTGCAAATGTTGGGAGCTCATGCTTGATAAGTGTTCGCTTTGTCCACTTGGGCAGGCTTCTTTCTCCTTTAAAGTTCTAAATACCTTGGAAGAGAGAAAATGCTAAACCTTATGGTTAATAATTTATAATGTAGTGGAAGGATTTGCTAGGTATCAGTGTTGGAGGTAAAGGCCCATATAAGGTTGACAGAGGATGAGAAGAAGACAAGGATGACCCTGAAGGTCAGGGGTTTTGTAGTTGAACAGACCGGGGATTGGATCCAGCCATTCACAGCCTGACTTTGTCTCATTTTTGAAATAAGGAGAACAATGGCTATTACATAGGCTTGTCCTTAAGAGTGAAAGTAGATGTTTAATCTTTTCTTTCAATTTGTTTGAGACAGTGGGGATTAAGTGTGGCGACTTGGGACAGTTACATAACATATTGGATTGTCCTTCCTTGTATAGTTTTCACTCTGTGAAGCCAGACTCACTGGAGGTATAGATAGTTTCTCATGATAATCCAGCCTCCTTCATCCATGAAAGTACTCTTGCCAGGTGCTTTTTACTCATAGAAGACAATCAATGTTGATGGTGCTCGGGATAAAACAAAAATTAAAGCTATTAAATGGCAGGAATTAACTGCTTCAGATGCTATACCATGGTGAGAGACATAGGGGAAAGAGAAAGAAAAAAAATGAAATGAGAAATGTCTTACGTCAACATGTACGGTTTGAATCTATCTGCTTGGAACTTGACATACACCAGTCTGCCAGATAATTTAATTTAATGAATAGTGGCTAGGGTGAGGTGAAATAGATCAGTTTTTTAATCTATGACTTTTCAGTGAAGAACCCTTTTTTAAAAAACAATCTTCGGATCATTACTTTGAGGTCTGCAGTAATTCCTTTCTGATATTCGGGAATTACAGATCAAATGGCCTCATGATATCATGCGTCTCCGCAAAGGACAATATGAAAACCTGAGCCAGAGGCCCTGGGTGCCTGAAGCTGTCAGCATTAGAACCACTCCTTTGGTTTAAGGAGTCCTTCCAGGAAGGACTCATTTAAATGCAAATATACGATCAAGAGGGGTAACCATGTATCCAGTATCTGATTAGCAGCCATTAACAATTTAGCAGAGATTAGCTTCTCAGATTTATTATGGAGAGGAGTTGTCAGGGTGATTTGGCCCAGGCATCTGTCATCCACTGTCTGCCATGCCTCCTGCCCTCTTCACTACATAGGGATCTGCCTAAAGCTGGGAATTTAGTTTACTAGGAAAGAATTGGGCACTCACTGCATGACAATCAATATTGTTTTACATAATTTTGACTTATGAGAAAGGGTAGGAGGAGAATTTCTATACTAATAGTACCTTTGTGTGTGTGTGTGTGTGTGTGTGTGTGTGTGTGTGTGGTAGCTGCTCAGCTTAGGTTGATTAATCATACTCTACAGAAATCTTAAAATTTTATGATAAACATCTACCCTTTCAATGAGGCCAGAAATTATATCATGTAAAATATGCACAAATGTAGTCTAGGGATGGCAAAGCTATAGTAATAGAAATAGAATTGCGTTCAAGTAATTATAGCTGGACTAAAAATTTCCTGCATTAATATGAAAGCACGGATACAAGAGTACAAGAAAATGATCATTCATATGAAGATTGATATTTCATATTGAATATCTGTAACAGAAATAGGAAAATGGAAGAAGGGAAATGACTACAAACAGAACAGTAACTGTTTCTTTAGACATCGCTAAGAATTCACCTTGTTTTTACTGGTAAGGAGTTCACATACAATACCAGACCTATATAATACAGGTAATATTCTATAATTGGAAGCCTAGATTTAATTGAGAAATGTATGTGTACTTAAGTGAGATGCTTGGCAAATGGCATATGATACATTCAATAGTGTGGTGTAAGTAATTCTCAAATAAACCCTTTAAAAAATAAATCATCATGGAGAAGCCATGAAATAAAACAATGTACTTAGGCATTGCTCTTTAAATTTTTTAACCTTAAGTTTTTAAAGAATCTAAGAAAAGCAAAAAATCCCTTCTGGAGAAAGGTATCCTTTGAATAAAACTTTTGCATTGTAATGAATAGATTATTAAATAGTATTTATAAAGAATTATGTCTCTATAATTATTCATTTTTTAATAAAAATGAATATTCAACTTTTCAAATCAAATTTAAGCTTATAAGAAGAGGAAATTGAAATTTGATTAAAAAGTAAGTTTCAATGAAGTGTGTTTGGTCATCAGGCAAGTTGATGTTCATCCATTCAGCAGATATTGATGGAGTGTCTAATATGTGCTGCTGTTCTAGGCACTAGAGCAGTAGGCTCTAGGAGTGAACAAATAAATCTCTTCTTTATGGATCTTATGTTCCAGTGGAAGGAGACCACGATAAATACATAAATATAGCATGTTACTTAGTGGAAGCACCATGAAGGAGCAGCATAATGATGCAAGGTTTAGGGCAAGTATATAGGGTGGTCAGGGAACATTTGAGCCGAGATTTGAAAGAAGTATGGGAGCAAACCGTATGAATACACTGAAAGAGAGGCTTGGTGTATGCAGGTGGGTGGGCTTATACTTTATGTGTTCCAAAGACTAGGAGGTTAGTTGGTTTGTAGTGAAATGATCAAAGGGGAAATTGTTAGAAGATAAGGTTAGAAAGCTAGGTTAGCGAAAAATCACTTAGGGTCTTTTAGGCGATGGTCAAGAGAGAACTTTAGAGGATTAAGAATTTGTTTTTGGACATACTAAATTTGTGATGGCATGTGTGGACATGTGAAGTAGACAACTGGATATACTAGTCTGAATTTCAGCAGCAAGAGCTTATCATGGCTGTAGATGAAAATCGGTAAATCATCATGGTATTTAAAGTCTCTAGATTTAAAGATGAAATCACTTTATAAGTAGGTGTAGGCAGAGAATACATGATGTTGAAGGACTGAGCCAGGAGACACTCCATCCTCTAGAGGATTCGGCAAAGGATATAAGAAGTGAGCAGTGAGATAAGACGAATTGTCTCATGAGCCAAGTGGTAGGTGTTAGAAGGAAGAGGGAGTTATTATGAATCCTACTGGTAGATTAAGATGAGAACTGATCATTTAATATAGGACTTGGCAACATATAATAGATGTCACTAATAACCTTAAGAAGAACAGTTTCTGTGTAGTGGGGAGGACCAAACTAGGTAAGTGGGAGATAAGGCAATGAAACATTAAGTAGAGCTGTATTGTTTGAGTCGTTGTGCTCTAAAGAGGAGCGGCGCAATGGGGCCATGATTCGAAGTGGATGTGGGAAGAGAGAAGGAATTTTCCCTTTAAGATGAGCGGGATTATATCTCTGCATGCTAGTGAAGGCATCTGGTAGACAGCAAACAATGGAAGACACAGGGAAGAGGAGACATACTGGAAGAGGAATCCCTGATTCGGCCAGAAGGGAGGTATCCAGTGCAGAGTAGAGGGTTCGGCCTTAGAACAGAGGACAAACATTTCTTCTGCCAAAGGACGAAGGAAGGCAGAACACGTGGTTTCAGACAGATCCAGGTAGGATGGTAGACTTGGTGTTTGGAGTTCACAGATATTCGATTTTGATCCCTCCTGTATTCTCAGAGAATTAGGAAGCAGCTGAGAATTTAGAGGAAGACATGTTATAGACGTAAAGAAAGAGGAGTTATGAAATTGTTCTCTAGGACAGAAGAAAAGAGAATTGATTAAGCAATCAGTTTTCTAGTAACTACTAAGGGTTCACATGGGGTAAAATGATTATGAATTTAAATGAGGCAAATTAGAAAGGTTGCTCGTTTTTTTCTCCAGCCATGTTTAATTGTTTGGCCCAGATGCTGAATTGGCATAAGTTCTATTTCACTAGGGCTGGCATTTTGCACTGCCAATATGACTGAGAGTGAGGGCCAAGGGACTTCACAGTGTCTCTGCAAAAGAGTGATTCTAATGACAGACCATGGGCTCTAATCAGGGTAAGCAGAGAACTGAGGAATTACGCCTTGAGCACTACACTTGTTTTTAACTGCAGGTTGGAACACAAAACTGAAAATCTTGACTGATAATGGTATGGTAAGGGCAAACACAGCTAGAACCTCCACATTTCACTCTGTTACACAGGAATTCTCCATGTTTCTTTCAGCAGAATTCCTGTCTCTAATTTCTTGAGCCTTAATTCAGTGACATTATCTGAGGTGAGGTATGCATTTTTGATAAAGTCTTTCAGAAATGCATTTTACAAGACTACTTTTAATTTTAAAGTTGTTAGACTAGAAATAAGTTTAACAGAGCTTGCAATGTTTTCAAGTGCTTTTCTTTTCTCTAAAGAGACATTTGTTTGACTATTACACCGAGCACCATCCTTCAGGTGTTCTTCCTCTGGCATTGAAAATAGGAGTAAAATGTAAAAATTAAACAAACATATTATCTTCAAACAGATATGGATCACTGTTTTCTTTCTAATATGGGCCAAATCTTGCTATTGACACCATGTCCATTTTTTTCCCAGTGTAACTAGTTTATTACTAGTTTTCCCTTCATTGTGTGTATGAGACATGTTTGCCCCCTCATGGATGAATCTGGAACTGTCACCATGAACTTTTTCTTGTTTTTATAGGGAAAAATAGACTGGAAGTATAGATATTGTGGTCAATGGGAATTATTTTTGAAGGAAATGTTGAGGCTGACCAAAAGAGGTGGAAATCACTAGATGTTTAACCTTCAATTAGTTTCAGAACTTGGGATTATGTTAAGAACCACACTTTAAGTGAATCTGGAAGAAGATGATAGACAAAAAAGTTTAAATTTTGACATCCTTTTAAACTATGAGAACACAGAATTGTGAAGAAAGCTAGTCTCACTCTTATTTAAATATTAAAATGCTTAATGTTTGTAACTTAACTCAGAAGGATGAGATGGCTTTTCTTAAATTAGTTTAAGATTATATACATATAAATGAAGGAAAACCTGCCATTGATTAATCTTCACTTGCTACATATAGAATTATACAAGTTATGAGAAAGTCCATTCTTAGGACTGTGTGAACAACAATGAATCTGACTTTCCCTTAAGTGTTTTCCCTAACATTCTAGAAAAAATAACTTCAATGTGCTGATTTAGACATTTATGACTTATTTGCTTGTCACTGTTTTCGTTTCTAGGAATAAGACACAGTTTCTCTCCTCAAAAGAGTTGCAAGTTGATATAGAGCCAAAAATTGCAATAAAGTGTAATCAATTCCACGGCAGAAGTTTGTACTTGATATAAATTAATATGAGTGCAAGCAATGTATTTTAAGTTCATTCTAGAGGAGTCGTTCAGAATAGCCTCATAGAGGAGAAGACCTGAGCTATCTTGGAGATGTTTAAACAGATGAGGAGTGGAGCCGGAGTTGGGAAGGCAAAGGCAGTGTAGCCTTAGAATGCAAATGTTCACAGACATGATCTTGTGGCTTATTCACCATTCTTACCAACCTAATAAGGACACCTGCTGGTAGCTTCATCATCATCATCATCACCATCATCATCATCACCATCATGTTAATAAAGAATGGATATTTTTGTCAGGTAGTCAAACAAGCTCTTTACATGTAGCACCTAGATGTTTTCTACGATCTACCTTATGAGTTCAATCATTGTAATTATTCTCATTTTTCACATACAAAAATGAAGACTTACAGAGATTAAGTAATTCGTTCAAATCTTGGTGTGTGCCCTTTCAACTCCATGCTCTGTACCTCTGTGCTTAACAGGCTAGGATGATTTGCCCATATTAAGGGATCAGATATTGGTTGATAAGTATAGTAATCTCATAAAAGGTAAAGTGAAGTAATCTGCTGTGATGTTTATGATGCAGTTTGGTGAATGCACTTAAGTGCCAATAGATGAATAATAAAAGTTAGAAACACACAAAACATAGAGAATAAAAATTCATATATGTATGTCTGTTGGGAACAAAAAATCCTCTTGAATGTCTAACTTCTTAGTAAATATCAGGATATCACATACACATCATTAGGCAGCATCAATGGAGTATCCTCTGTACCCTGCAAGAGGGCACTGTTACAGATGCACAGAAAGAAAATTCATATTTCCTGCACATTGTAAATAAGGACATACTATGATCACTCTTTAAGAATGAAGTAATTTGAATTTTTAACTTTTCCTTATCAATTGGTGTATATGAATCATGTTAGGTGAAGAATTATTGGTTGATTGGACATTTTATGTTTTAATTCTTTTCGGAAAACAGTAAACAAATCCCTTTAGGATCAAAATATCCCATTCAGCAAATGAGTTATTATACTGAAGAGATTGATGAATACAGTAAAGTGTCTGGAATCTAAAATATTGTTATATAAGGAGTTATTGAAGGAACTGGGAATAGATGACATGAAGCAAGACCAGGAGAGAAGTAGGTGGTCGCTCTAAACTATTTTAGGAGTTGTCTTATGAAAAAGCGTTTAGACTGTCCCACACTGAAGATTTTAGACCAAGTAGACAGGTTTAGGTTGATAAAAGGATGCATATTTTGACAAGTAGAACCTTTCAACTATAAAATGGACCGACTGCATTTTAAACTCAAGAACTCCCTGTTACTGAAGTGCTTTAACAGAGGTTGAAGTTAAGCAGTTGGAAAAGTAAGAGCCTTTACAGTGAGAAAATTCTATGATTCTATGGTTTTCAACTCATAAATTTGTGTAGTTCATCCATTTTATTCATTGTATACACTTAAGTATATTGTTCCTTGAAATGGCCATTCAAAGTTGTTTCCTGTGCCACACACTATGAATGCTAGGGTTGGTCCTGTGTAAATCTTACCCCCATTGAATTACTATTAACCCTTAAAAAGCATCTCTCTTCCATAAGGAAACAAGAAAAGAGGTTCATAAATGTCCAAACTAAGTTTTTATAAAACGGTGTTATCGAATCTTATTTATCAAAAAACTTCAAACAGGGGCTTCCCTGGTGGCGCAGTGGTTGAAAGTCCACCTGCCGATGCAGGGGACACGGGTTCGTGCCCTGGTCCGGGAAGATCCCACATGCCGCGTAGCGGCTAGGCCCGTGAGCCATGGCCGCTGAGCCTGCACGTCCGGAGCTTGTGCTCCACAACGGAAGAGGCCACAACAGTGAGAGGCCCGCGTACCGCAAAAAAAAAAAAAAAAAAAAAAAGGGAAGATGCAGACCTGTATGCTTCAGGACTTTCTCACCAAAACCCCACACAATTTCTTTACCATTCCAGCGAACTATGGCCTAGCCCTACCCTCATCCCTGTTTTTCTTGGTTTAGTAATACAGAAAGAGATGGAAATAAAGAAGAGATATTAGGTAGAAAGATATAAAATAGTGGGGAAAATAATATAAGTGAAGTCATGTACCACCACCATTTACTAGAAGTGAACTTTCAGCACCAACATTAATATTTTTTCCTGTTATATCTGTAAATGATAATAACTAATATGTGCATAACAAGTTTCAATTTAATCAAATCTCATTTTTATAACTTACTACTTCGCAACAAGTAACACGCTAAGGCAACATCAATAGATGAAAAAAGGTAGTCCCTGGCCCCAAGGAATGTTGCCCAGGAGAACACAGATATATGTAAAAAATACAATCACAATACAGTGTAGCGAGTGCAACAACCAGGAATGCAGAAGTGCAAGGGTAGCCAAAAGGAGCGTGTGATCACAACACTAAAAAGAAGACTGCACAAAAGACATAATGTGTAAACTGAGGTTTGAAAAATGAAGTGGGTTGCCCAGGTACCCCATAGGGAGAAAGGACTTCTTGGAGGAGGGAAAAGCATAAATGAAGACAGTGAATTGTTCATATAATCCAGAAGTGAAGTAGGCAATGGCAGGAGAAATGATTGGACACAGGCGTCATGAATACTTGCAGGTCTGCATTTTAGCAAGTCCATTCTAAAGGAAACTTTGAGGATCAACTTGGGGGTGGGGGGCCGCGGTGGGGACAGAACTAGTCATTTTTGCAAGAAACACTGGAACCAGTTTCTACCAACCCACCAAAATAACGACTTCAAAGGCAACATGGTATCACAGAAAGGGCTTGTTTTTTTGTTTGTTTGTTTTTAGTTCATTAGGCCTCACTTAAAATTCTGATTCCACAATGCGCTTGCTTTGGGATCTTGAACAACACTCATAACCTCTGCAAGTCTCAGTGTAGTAAGTTTACGTGATTACCTTCATCTGTAATATCTCTGCGATGCAATTTTAATGGAAACTCAAGTTCAGGTCAAAGACAAGTTTCTCTGTAACTTCTCCTCCGAATTGATTCAAAAGCCGTCTCTCCCGTCCTCATTTGGCTTCTCTTATGGAATCTCATAAAAACTTCTATGACCTCTTTTGGGTTTTTTTTGGTTGTTGTTGTCTGTTTGTTTTTTAATTTAAGTATAGTTGATTTACAATGTTGTGTTACTTTCAGGTGTACAGCACAGTGATTCCTTTTTCACATTCTTTTCCCTTATAAGTTATTACAAAATATTGAGTGGAGTTCCCTGTGCCATAGAGGAGATCCTTGTTCTATCTATTCTATGCCTTATTTGAATGACCACAGCACTTGTTGTCTGTATCCGTTTTATGTCTCTGGTTGCTTTGTGACTGAAAATGAAAAATTTCTATTTGTTCATATCCTGGCCCTTCCTTAAAAATGTGTTCATTTATGTATTTCATATTTATTGACTACATCTTAGACACCGTGTTAACTGTTGGTTCTAGATGTTAGTAAAATATAGACCTTCCTGCTCAAAAGGTCGCAGTATTTGTGGGAAAACAAAAAAATGAACAACCTATGTCTCAAAGAGCTTTGCACTTCCCAAAGAGAACACACCTAGTAGGTACAATAAATACATGTATCATACATAAATGTATAAATAGTTAATGGGATTAAAAACTAGAGATAACTGCTTTTCGAGTCTGAGGAAATGATGATTATATTTCACCAGGAGCTCAACACTACTCTGAGAATGAGGGCTTAACCCCCGTCCTGACTCACTGCAGCGCTTTTCTGTATAAAAACACACAAGTCTGTACATACGCTCTAGAAAAAGGTTTATCTGGCATGAATTTCAGATAGCAAGAAGAAAACTTCAAGGGGTTCAGAGAAGCATCTGGAAGCTCACATGATTATCTGGCACTAATACAACTTGCTTGACAGGAAAATAGAGCTGTAAATCTCACCAAATTAGATGATCTTTGAAGAATTTCAAAACCTCCTGCTATTAATTGGAAATCCTAGAAGAACCGCTTCTTTTAAAGCATACTGATAATATGCTTTACAGCTTAATATTCAGAAGCCTATGTTTTGACTAAGTGAGCTTCAGGAAAGAAGGAAACTTGAGGTTCACTTCCATCTACTCTGGAACCTCTGGTCAAGACATCTACTTCTGTGCTCAGCCATCTTATCATCTGTAGAATGGAGGCAACTCTAAGAAAACATAGTTACAGAGATGTTGCGCAGTTTCATGTGTCATTGTCTTCATTTGTTTCAGAAAACCAATAACATCTAAGCTACTACTGCAAAGAGTGCAATGTTACTTGGGGTCATCTAGTGCAGCTCTGTCAAAGGAAAGAAAAGGAAAGGGGCCTAGAATAACTATAATTTTCCCAAGAGGACACTATTATTTTATGGTAAATCTGAGTCAAGAACCCTGATCTCTTTGATGCCATTCCATTGTTCTTTCATTGGGTTGTGAACAACCCAGAGAAAGAAAGAGAAATAAAACTCCTATGTGCTGTGTCACTGGTACAGGACGTGACAAGATTGGAATTGGAGAACTATATATTAACAGGTATTTGGGAAATTCTTCAAACTAATTAAGATATATACCAGGTCCATAAAAAACAGTATGTTTTCTCAAGATGATTCTGTAGAATGAACAGAACTGCTAACTGAAGGTGTCTGTGTGCTGCAGTTCCAAACAGGATGGGTGAATGCTTGTTTTCTGGCACCTTGAAGACTCCACCCCAACATACACATTAAAATAAAATTAACATTTCAACTGGGTCATATTTAATTCTGCATGTTCTTGTAAGTCAGCAAAATATTTCATATATCATTTACGTTGTCACTCAGTTTTTTTTTGTGGTACACGGGCCTCTCAGTGTTGTGTCCTCTCCCGCTGCGGAGCACAGGCTCCCGACATGCAGGCTTAGCGGCCATGGCTCACTGGCCTAGCCGCTCCGTGGCATGTGGGATCTTCCCGGACCGGGGCACGAACCCGTCTCCCCTTCATCGGCAGGCAGACTCTCAACCACTGCGCCACCAGGGAAGCCCCATATCTGATTTTTGTATTAGGACTCGTCTAATTTTTTATATACATTGGAAAATAACTCATGTCTTTCTAAGGTGTATAGCTTTGATTATAGTTTCTATTTTCATAAAGCTTCTTGTATTCTCTACTCAAAAGAGGTATAAATAATGGCTGCATATAACTAATCAATAATCAGCCATTTTGTCCAGATTTTCAAATGTGTTGGTATAAAGCTACCATAGTATTCTTCTATAATTAAAAAAATTCTCTGTTTTATAGCTAGTCCCATCTCTATCATATTTGCCAAATATTGCTTATGTTATTGATCTTTGTAAAGAACAAGCTTTTGGTTTTATTTGTCAAGTTTACTGCTTTTCTTCCCTATTTTTGACTTTCCTCTTGATTAATTTTGTCCTTCCACTCTTTGGGATTTACCTTGTTCTTTTTCTATGTCTACTGTCCATTTCCTGTAGCTTCAAGAGCCATTTTCAACAACTCAACGAGCTCTGCTGGCTGTGTCATGGCCACTTCATCATACGCCATTAAAACTTAATCTCATACACTGGGTGAAGACTCAGCAGTCTTATTTTGCTTTCAAAATTGTTCTATGGCCTTGGATCCTTCTTCTTCTCCTAAATTAGCACTATCATCAGGGAAAATTCTAGTGGGCCTAGAATTCTAGGCTTGCCTTTCCTGCAGTTTCATAATCAAAGAAAAAACATTTCCACCCTTTTTTTGATGTTGATCGAAAATTTAGCAACACTTCTTTGCACTGTATTCAAATCCCAAAATATAAGCAAGCCTTCATGCACACAGGCTCACTGAAATGTCATCATTTTAAACTAGGTATGACCTTGAACAATGACCTTTCCAGATACTCCACACTCTTCCTAGGTGTTCAGATTTTTGCATTCCTACAACATCTTTTACACATGGTCGATTTGTGTCATAAGTTCCTCCTCACTCCCACTTCTGAGTATATATCCAAAGGAAACATCATCATGATTTGAAGAGATATCTGTACTCCCATGTTCATTGTAGCATTATGCACAAGAGCCAAGGTATGGAAACAACCTAAGTGTCCATAGTAGATTAATGGCTAAAGGAAATATGGTATATATATACAATAGAATATTATTCAACCTTAAAAAAGAAGAAAGTCCTATCATTGAAGTCAAAATGGATAAAACTGGAGGACACTATGCTAAGTGAAATAAGACAAAGACAAATAGTGCATGATGTCACTTATATGTGGACTCTAAAAAAATAATGAAATAAATCAACTCTTCCCTCCCTGGACATTTTCCTCAGCAGAATCTAGCAGCCTCTACTGTGAGTCTTATCTTTTTTTTTATTGTTTGTACCAGATCACAACCCCAGGGAACCTATGTATTTACCGATGTGTATCTACATTATAGTTTACCATTGTTCTTTTTCTTTGTAATTCATTCCTTCCACTTCTGGCATCAGAACCTCATTTTTACTTTGGAGAAGTCCTCGTGATTCAGGTAGGCTGTGTGTCTCCTCCCTAGGCTGTGTGACTTGCGGCTGGCTAGACACAGTGTTTCACATATACTCTATATGTCTTAAGTACTTACTTCTCTGTTTTCCATCATTTTCCCTCCAAATTTTTGTGTAGTTATTTTTTAATTGACATTTGTATTCCTTTCTTTTGTTTGACTAAGGTACTGTTCAACCAATCTTCCGAGTGCTTAATTTCAACTTTTTTAATTCTAGAAGTTTCTTTTGGTTGCATTTCAGATAATTTTTGCTTAAATTGTACATGTTGTCCTTTTTTTAATACATTAATCATAATTTTAAATAATAGTTTCATTGAGATATAATTTACTTTCCATATTATTTAAAGTGTACAATTTAATGTGTTATGCATCTACCACCACAATCAATTTTAGAACTTTCATCCACCCCCAAAAAGAAAAAGAATCTATTATAGGTCACTCACTCCCCCATTTCTCCAAACCCTAGGCAGCCAGTAATATACTTTGTCTCTACAGATTTGTCTAGACTGGACATTGCATACAAATGGAATCATACAATTACTTAGCATGTTTTCAAGGTTCATCCATGTTGTAGCATGCACCAGTACTTGATTTCTTTTTATGGCTGAATAATATTCCATGGTGTGGATATTACTATGTTTCATTTATCCATTCATAGTAAATGGCCATTTGGTTATTTCCACTTTGGGGCTCTTATGAATAATAATGCTGCTGTGGTTGGATTTATGTGCAAGTTTTGTATGCAGGTCTAGATTTGTTTTTTAAATTAACAGACTATTTAGGAGAAGTTTCTGGTTTCCAGAAAAATTAAGCAGAAAGGACAGAGTTCTCATACCTCCTTACCTCTCTAGCCAGTTTCCCCTATTATTAACATCTTACATTAGCATAAGACATTTGTTATAGTTAATGAACCAATATTGATACATTATTACTAACTAATGTCCATGGTTTACTTTAGACTTCACTCTTTGTTTTGTACATTATATGATTTTTGACAAATGTGCAATAACCTGTATCCACCACTACAAAACCATACACAGGAATTTCTTTGCCTTTAAAATTCCACGCTTCACCCATCCTTTTCTCCCTCCCCACAACCTCTGGCAACCACTGATCTTTTGACTGTCTCCACACTTTTGCCTTTTCCTAAATTTCATATAGCTGCAATCATGTAATATGCATATAGCCTTTGCAGATTGGCTTTTTTTCACTTAGCAATATGCATTTAAGCTTCTTCCATGTCTTTTCATGGCTTCATAGCCTTTTCTCTTTATTGCTCAATGCTATTCCTTTGTACCGATATACCATAGTTTGTTTATCCATTCACCTATTGAAAAACATCTTGGTTGATTTCAAGTTTTGGCAATTATGAAAGAAACTGTTATAAACATCCATGTGCAGGTTTTTATGCAGACATAACTTTTCAGTTCCTATGGGTAAATACCAAAGAGCATGATGACTAGATCACTGTATGGTAAAAGTATGTTTCGTTTTGTAAGAAACTGCCAAGTATCCTGCTAGCAACAAATGAGAATTTCAGTTGTTCTGCATCGTCAACCACTTTGGTATTTCATTATTTGAATTTTAGCCATTTGAATAGGTGTGTAGTGGTATCTCGTTATTGTTCTAATTTAAAATTCCCTGATGACATGGAATGTGTAGCATCTTTTCACATGCTTATTTGCCCTGTGTCTGTTTTGTTTTGTTTTTTAACCAACGCCTACTAACTCTTGTCCTCCTGTGTCTATTTATATTGTCTTTTTTCTTTCTTTCTTTCTTTTTTTTGAGCTTTTGATCACTTAGTCTTTTTCCTGGTATGTCCAATTATTTTTATATTAAAATTGGGCTTAACTTATTTTAGGAAACTGTAAAGATACCTCCATATTCTGGATGTTGTTATCGTTCTCTTGAAAAGATTTCCTTTTGCCCATGGCAGACAGTTACCATAGGGACTGGAAACCTTAGTCCATTCTCAGTTTGAGCTCATTCAAAGCTGTTTTTCCGTCTGTGTGAAGGGTGTTCTATTTCTGTCTTGTCCTTCCTCTACGGGTGTTGCCCTTTGGGAGTACCATGTGAAAGTCTGGATTCTCCCTATTCCCAACTACCCTTGTATTTGTTAGGCTTTAAATGTAATGGTTCCCCCAGCCCTCTGAGACTAAGGATACGTGTAGCTTGTCATTCCATTCATTGTTGCTTTTAGCTTGAGCTCTTGCCGTTTGGCTTCTGTGGTTACAGTCTTTTGAACGCCTTGGCTTTTCAGCTCCTAGGCTGTATGAGTTGAATCAGCAAATGCCCCAAGGAGAAAAGCTGCACCAAATGTCAAGCTTGCGTCTCTGTTTCCCTTCTCTCCAGAACTTGGCCCACATGTCTTGGTGTCTCTCTAACATTCAGATGCTGGTGAACAGATGTTTTCTTACTGTATCCAGATTTTCTAAAATTTCTTTAGACTTCACCTGATCTTATGTTATTATTGAAGTATCATCTCAATTATCCCTAGGAAGAAAATGTACAATTTTATGTTTTTTTAATTTTCTATATTACCTCAGTTTCTGTAGAGACCTTTTACCTGATTGTTCAGTCTAGTTCCTGTGTTACCAGTGAGATGGAGATAGGTGGAGTCTAAGAATATTGGGGGGAAAATCACTGATGAATGATATGGCTCGTTCTTTTTGTTTATCCTCTCCTTATTTACCCTGGCAGCCTACATTTGCCCTTCTTGATTTGACCCAGTTGCCCAAATAAGCAACCCACTCTGGCAAAGACCTGACTTTACTCTCATAAATGTCTGCATGTTAGGATAAGTTAGATGATGAACACAATGCCAAAGTTCTTTCTGTGACCAGTCAGAATGGCCATCATCAAAAAATCTACAAACAATAAATGCTGGAGAGGGTGTGGAGAAAAGGGAACCCTCTTGCACTGTTGGTGGGAATGTACATTGATACAGCCACTATTGAGTACAGTATGGAGGTTCCCTAAAAAACTAAAAATAGAACTACCGTATGACCCAGCAATCCCACTACTGGGCATATACCCTAATAAAACCATAATTCAAAAAGAGACATGTACCACTATGTTCATTGTGGCAGTATTTACAATCGCCAGGACATGGAAACAACCTAAGTGTCCATCGACAGATGAATGATAAAGAAAATGTGGCACATATATACAGCAGAATATTACTCAGCCATAAAAAGAAATGCAATTGAGTTATTTGCAGTGAGGTGGATGGACCTGGAGACTGTCATACAGAATGAAGTAAGTCAGAAAGGGAAAAACAAATACCGTATGCTAACACAGATATATGGAATCTGAAAAAAAAAATTCTTCTGAAGAACCTAGGGGCAGGACAGGAATAAAGATGCAGACGTAGAGAATGGACTTGAGGACACGGGGAGGGGGAAGGGTAAGCTGGGATGAACTGACAGAGTGGCTTGGACATATACACACATATATCCACTCCCAAGTGTAAAATACAAACTAGTGGGAAGCAGCCGCATAGCACAGGGAGATCAGCTCGGTGCTTTGTGGCCACCTAGAGGGGTGGGGTAGGGAGGGTGGGAGGGAGACACAAGAGGGAGGAGATATGCGGATATATGTATATGTATAGGTGATTCACTTTGTTATAAAGCAGACACTAACACAGCATTGTAAAGCAATTATACTCCAATAAAGATGTTAAAAAAACAAAAAGTTAGAGAGTGAAAAAATTCGAAAGAATTAGCCACACTCCTCCAACAGATTCTCTAACATTTAGCAGAACAGAATTCACACTGAATCTGGTTTATGAGTAAAAGACAAGTCAACTTGAAAGTGGATCAGAGATGACAACATTTCTTTTCCACGTGCCTGCTTTGGAGCCATATTTCTGCGGACCACTCAAAACCTTCCTCTTGAGTATTCTGTGATATATTAGAACCAGGAATAAGGGGTGTTAATGCTGGAAGGGTCAGCCAGTGGTCTGCGATTTAATTCACATAGCCTTTCTGCACCAGACTCTTTAAGATCATTGAGTTAGCCTAAGAATTTTGAAGCTGTAGAATTCAAGACAGTACATTACAATAGGCCAACATTACTATTCTCCTGCTCTGACATTCTCCACTGATGGACAGATGAAGGAGAAGGAAGGGCAGTCACCAGTAAGTGAGAGTAAATGAAACTGGAATATTATAATTCAGTATCATTTGAGTGACTGAATTGGCTGGCAGAGTGTTCTCCAGTTAAGGGTGAGGGAAGATTAATTCTGCACATGACACCACTACTGTATTTATACAAGTCTACTGGGACAGTTGTTTGCCTTGAATTGTTTTCTTCATTCATATTAGTCAGAGAGTTGTGTTGACTGATTTTCCTTTTTGATGTATGAAATACCTGTTTGACTGAATTTACCATTTAATTTACACTAATGCACTATAAAAATGATACATTAGTCAAATTGGATTGGCAGGTATGAAAATGTTGACCCCAGAACTAGACAGAAATATAATATTGCCTTCTACAGAAATTAAGTCATATGCCCTGGATTTTGGGGAAATGTTCCAATTTTAACTATTTTGCCACGTTTCAAAAATGTAGGGCCACTGATCCCATAGTAAAAATAAGAAGATCTGTGAAGTCCAGAAAAACATAGTTTTGTGTGACTCTGACAATCACATAACACAAGAGAAAAAACAATTATGATAAATTTTACTGAGTTTCATACATATCCAGAGGTGTTTCTAGGTTAAACTTTTGAGTCTTATTCTAAAAGTTCTTTAGGAACAAACACTTCAAATATATTCATAGAAAACCCTCTTTATTTATAATTCCATTCTTCCAATATTTATAGTTACTATGACAGACCATTTCTCCACGACCCATCCCATGATTCTCTGCTCCTATCAAACATTTGGAAATTGGGGGCATGAGCAGGAAAGTGAAGCAGTTTTTGAGATTATTGAATAATGCTGATTTTATAAAGACTGCTTTCTTCCATAGTTGACAAACTTATGATGGTACCGACTGTTGGATACTACTCTTAGAGATGAAAAAGGTCTTAAGGAATCTTCCATATTCCATTCACCAGTCTGTGTTCTTGTTGAAAGCATAGTTAATTCCTTTCAAAATTAAATATTAGCTTAATAATAATTTTTAATCTTAAAATAATCTATCTGTGAGAACGGGAAGTTTAGGTAGGAAAAAGTGACAGAAGATGGGACAAAAAGAATTCATAGAAAGACAAAACAGAATTGTTAAAATGGTGGGTATGAACTTCTGTTTCCAACTATATCAGTTTACCTTAGGCCAGATAAATCATAAGCAACATTGGACTGTGAGCATTAGAAAGCTACTGAGGTAGCCATTACCCAGAAAAGTAAAATAGAGAAGGAAACTCACTGAAGTGAGAACAATATTCTGCACATGCTTTTCTAGCCCAGTTATTTAGAAACTACTGATGAAGAGCAAAAGTCTGAGAAACCAAATGTGGCTCCTAAGAGATAGAAAAGCCAGTAGATCTTAAGACAATGTCATAGGACTAAGGAAACCAGAGTTGGAATTGAGAAATAACAAGGCAGCTAGAATTTTAAGGACCAAAATCACAAAGAGAGTAAAGATTCAGAGAACGGAGCTGGATTCAGCAATAGTGTTCCCTTGCAGTATTTTCCATGCATAATAGGTAGACAAGGCAAGATGCTAAGATGTCAAACAAAAGCTAACTGAAGTCAAAGCAAAGACTTAGTTGGCTCATAATGCTGAAGAGACAAAATTGGGGTTCAGAACCTATGAAAGATTTGTGGCCCAATGGAAAGCTAATGATATGAATAAGGACATTGAAAGTCTCTGCATGTGTGTGTGTGTGTATGTGTGTCTGTGTTTGTGTGTGTGTCTGTGTGTTAGGAAGGTTGGTGCAACATCTACACTGAACCTTATAAAGAAGGAAAATGCGTATGAATTTGGTCCAGTGACTGAGGTGATCTTCCCCTCTGCTCCCTACCTAAGAATAGGAAATTCTCTCCTCAAGAAAATACAGTTGACTCTTGAACAAGGTAGGGGTTAGAGACGCTGACTCCCTGTGCAGTCAAAAATCCACATATAACTTTATGGTCGGCCCTTCTTATCTGTGGTTCCGAATGTGAGGATTCAGCCAACCACAGATCATGTAGTACTGTATTACTTATTGAAAAAAAAATCCATGTATAAGTGGACCTGTGCAGTTCAAATCCAGGTTGTTCAAAGGGCAACTGTAATGTCATTCAGATTCTCTACAACTTGTCATATCCCAAGTCTGGTATTCACTGAAGAACCACCAAGACTACCAAGAAAAGGAGAATTAGAATAAGAAACAAAACAGAATCAGAAGCATAGATGACCTAAACATTAAAGTTCATACATATTTTGGTAAATATTATCAAGTTCAAGAAAATAGATGACAAGGTGGAGAACTTAACTTGACAACTAGAAACTATAAACTGATTGAAGCTGAACTGATGGAATTAAAAATTATATGAAATTTAAAACTCGGTAGTAGATTGGACACAGGTAAAGAGAGGTAAGTGAACTGAAGATAGAATAGTAACAATATTAAGACTAAAGCATGGGAAACGAAAAGAATAAAAAGTACACAAAAGCGCATTTGAGACATATGGGCCACAGTAAACATTTTTATCATATGTGTAAACTGGAGTCCAAAGAAAAAAGGAGAGAGAGATTGGGATGAAGACAATATTTCAGAAATATTAACAGCTGAGAGTTCTCTAAAACTAAAAAGAATATATGGAGCCATAAATTCAGTAAGCACTAAAAAATGCAACAAGAACAAATACAAAGAAAACCACACCTAAGATCACCACAGTACAATTCATGAATAGTAAAGAAAATCATGACATCTTAAAAGAAGCCTGAGGAAAAAGAGAGAGATTACTTTCAAAGGAATAATAGGATTAAGATTACAGCTTTCTTCTCAATGAAACTGACTGGATACTAGAAAATAATGGAATAATATTTTTAAGTGCTAAAGAAAAGAACTGCCCATTGGGAATTCTAGAGGCAGAGAAAATGTTGTTTGGAAGGAAAGATGAAATAAGGAAATTTGCAGACAAACAAAATTTAGAAAATATGTTCTCATCAGAACTGACTGAATTAAATTATAAAGGGTTACCCGCAGGCAGAAGGAAGATTATCACAGACGAAAATAAGGACTTTATAAAGAATTATGTATAACAGAAAGGATAAATAAGTGGATAAACCTAAATAAAATCTAACTGCACAAAAGAGTAATAAAAGTATATCAAAAATTAGAATGCATTCAAACAAATGGAAGAGGAAAAAGTAGTAAAAGAAATTTAAGATCTCAGCATTGCTTGAGAAGCAGTAAATGAGCTAATAAGTCATGGTACATGTGTAAGTGCTACTTATGTAAAAATAACAAGCTAATACAAGGGAAAATGGAATTTGAAGAAATCTAAAAGGAAGAAAGAAGAGCAGAAGGAACATAACAAGGTGAGACAAATAGTAAACGAGGAGTAAACGGTCTATAAGAAAATACATTAACTGTAAATACTCAAATTGAAGGACAAGGATTATTGAAACAAAAAACCTAATTCTATGCCACCTACAAGAGACAAGAGTCAGATTGAAAATTAAAGGATTCAAAAATGATGTCGTACAAAAGACCTGTATGCAGAAAATTATAAGACCCTGATGAAAGAAATTAAAGATGATACAAATAGATGGAGAGATGTACCATGTTCTTGGATTGGAAGAATCAACATTGTGAAAATGACTCTACTACCCAAAGCACTCTACAGATTCAATGCAATCCCTATCAAACTACCACTGGCATTTTTCACAGAACTAGAACAAAAAATTTCACAATTTGTATGGAAACACAAAAGACCCCGAATAGCCAAAGCAATCTTGAGAACGAAAAATGGAGCTGGAGGAATCAGGCTTCCTGACTTCAGACTATACTAAAAAGCTACAGTAATCAAGACAGTATGGTACTGGCACAAAAACAGAAAGATAGATCAATGGAACAGGATAGAAAGCCCAGAGTTAAACACACGGACATATGGTCACCTTATCTTTGATAAAGGAGGCAGGAATGTACAGTGGAGAAAGGACAGTCTCTTCAATAAGTGGTGCTGGGAAAACTGGATAGGGACATGTAAAAGTATGAGATTGGATCACTCCCTAACACCATACACAAAAATAAGCTCAAAATGGATTAAAGACCTAAATGTAAGGTCAGACACTATCAAACTCTTAGAGGAAAACATAGGCAGAACACTCTATGACATAAATCACAGCAAGATCCTTTTGGACCCACCTCCTAGAGAAATGGAAATAAAGACAAAAATGAACACATGGGACCTAGTGAAACTTGGAAGCTTTTGCGCAGCAGAGGAAACCATAAGCAAGACCAGAGGACGGCCCTCAGAATGGGAGAAAATATTTGCGGATGAGGCAACTGACAGGGGATTAATCTCCAAGGTTTATAGGCAGCTCGTGCAGCTCAATAACAAAAGGACAAGCAGCCCAGTCCGAGAATGGGCAGGGGACCTAGATAGACATTTCTCCACAGAGGATATACGGACTGCCAACAGGCACATGAAAGGATGCTCAACATCTTTACTCATTAGAGAGATGCAAATCAAAGCTACAATGGGATATCATCTCACGCCGGTCAGAATGGCCATCATCAAAAATTCTACAGATGATGAATGCTGGAGAGGGTGTGGAAAAAGGGGAACACTCTTGCACTGCTGGTGGGAATGTGAATTGGTGCAGCCGCTGTGGAGAACGGTGTGGAGGTTCCTTAAAAAACTACAAGTAGAGCTGCCGTATGACCCAGTGGTCCCACTAGTGGGCATGTACCCTGAGAAAACCATGATTCAAAGAGAGACATGTACCAAAATGTTCATGGCAGCCCTATTTACGGTAGCCCGGAGATGGAAACAACCTAGGTGTCCATCATCGGATGAATGGATGAAGAGGATGTGGCACATATATACGGTCGAATATTACTCAGCCATAAGAAGAAATGAAATTGAGCTATTTGTAATGGGGTGGATGGACCTAGAGTCTGTCATACAGAGTGAAGTAAGTCAGAAAGAGAAAGACAAATACTGTATGCTGACACATATATATGGAATTTAAGAAAAAAAATGTCATGAAGAACCTAGGGGTAAGACAGGAATAAAGACACAGACCTACTAGAGAATGGACTTGAGGATATGGGGAGGGGGAAGGGTAAGCTGTGACAAAGTGAAAGAGCGGTATGGACATATATACACTACCAAACATAAGATAGATAGCTAGTGGGAAGCAGTCGCATAGCAAAGGGAGATCAGCTCGGTGCTTTGTGACCGCCTGGAGGGGTGGGATAGGGAGGGTGGGAGGGAGACGCAAAAGGGAGGGGATATGGAAACATATGTATATGTATAACTGATTAAATTTGTTATAAAGCAAAAAAGAAAAAAAAGAAAAAAAAAGCTAATAAAGCCTTGTACAAATCAAAAGTAAAAAAAAAAAAGAAAAAAAAAATGATGTCGTAAAAAAAATAAGTAAAATTGAAGAAGATTTTTTAATGTTAACATAGATTTGAAAGCAAAAAGTATCCCTGGTGATAAGGCAGGATAATAAAACCCACTGTTACTTTACAAGCAATATATTATAAATCTACACTTCAATACAATAGATGAAAGGAAATTCCAAAAAACTAAGTAGAAATAGAAAAATCTAAATTACCTAGATCAGTAACATAGAACCACAGCAACAAATCAGCAGATTAGAGAAGATCTGAATAACATCATTAATAACTTTGGCCTAAGTTTACATAAAACACTGCACCAACAATGATGGAATATGTACATTACGCAGAAATTTTTAGGTGCACATGGCACATTTATAAAATTGACTATATTCCGGTTATAAAACAAGACTCTGAATAAGCAAGAAATTTAAAAATATATAACCAATATTTTACCAAATAGTTGGATATTAAAAACATACTTCTGATCATTATGTAGGTCAAAGATAAAGTCGCAATGGGAATTAGAATCTTATTAATTGAACGATAATGAAAATATGCCATAACAAAACCTGTAGGTTGCAAATAAAGCTGTGGTCACAGAGAAGTTTATGTATTCAAATTATATTCTCTAAATGTAAAAGGGACAGGAATAAAGCAACTAGAAGATCACCTGTCACCCTGAGGTAGGCAGCTCCTGGACTGTACCTGGTGGGGAAGGCAGGGCAGAACTTCAGGAGGCCAGCTGAGAGCACGGTGAACGCCACGTCAGGAGCAGTCTCCAAGAAAGAGCACTTAATGTACAAAGGGATGACTAAAATATATTTAAGAGCTAGCACCTGACTCCTCTTAAGGATGACTTAACGTTGCTGGGGAAAAATAAGAAGTGCTCGGTGTAGAAGGTGAATAGCTTTATAATTCCCAGGAGAATCTTGGTACCAGGACCACACAATGAAGAACTTGGAGTCCCCGTGGCTAATCCAGCAGAGAGAAAAGGAGAAACAGAGACACGAGAGAAACTAAAGGGAACTCTTGGTGCAATTTGGTGCTGCTGCAGGCCCAAGTCCAGGTATGTGCTCTCTAGCTCCCCATCTTAAATAAAAGCCACCATGTTCCTCAGTCCTTCAGGTACTTAGAATTTCTCTTTAGAACCTGAAAATGGGGTCAGGTTTCCTGTCTGCATTGCTACAGTACAAAATAGAGGCAGGATGTTTGAACTATTTCTCCATCTGGCAGAGGAGGCCTTGAAGCTGTGAGCCACTCACTGCAAACCAGCAGGACATGAAGGATTCTTGAGCAGATCTGAAGCCACTGGGAGGCCTTTCAGGAGTTAAATCCCATAGTAAATACCGTGCCTTCAATTCTCCCTCTCTTTCCAGTCTTCCTCCACTCCCATGGGGGCCCAAAGGGGCTAAATGAGCACTCTTTGACTTGTACTTGGTGGTCCCAGAACTTGACTTGTGCTTGGAGACTTCCATAAAAAGTCTGCCTTCCACCTACTGGCTTGGGGTTCTTGGTCTCTCTGCTCCAGGCTAATCCCTTCAACCTGATTTTTCCATTTCTGCCAATAATCCCCCTCTCCAGACCTTCCTAATGCTCTTCTGGGGCGGGAGGAGACTTACTGAGGGCAATGGTTATTTCTAGAGGGAGAGGTGACCACATGACTTCACAGTGGTCATGCCCTTGATTCCTCAGTTTCTGTCTAGATTAGTCGTGGGTGTCTGTGCACCCCAGCCTCACCCCCAGGAGGCTGTAGACCACTGTCCTTATCTCAGCCCTGAGCTGCTCTCTATCCTCCTTCCCTCTCTCTCCTTACCCTTCTTTACCCACAGACTCGCAGGCTCTCTGGACCTCTGAGGAAGATAAGCACATCACAGAACCTCTGCTACAGAACAAAACATACTGAAACAAAGCTACTGAAACAACAGAACAAGAATACATGAGGATTGTTTCTCCTGAGCGTTCAGTTACCTAGGGGGCCTTTAGCAAACTTTGATTGATAAATCTAACCTTTCTTTCCTTGGCAATAGTTGATCACACTGTGAGGAAAACAAGTTAGAGAATGGAAAAATACTATTTGGATTTCAAGGAAATAATAAAGATGCAGGGACTATCTTTGACTTTTGCAAGGTGAGAAGAGAGTTTACATTTTGATTATTGATGGCAGGAATCCCTTTTAAAACAGGGCCAGTCTGCATGATGCATTTAAAAATCAACCTTTTCAAATATAGCCATAGCCCCCACAAGATTTCTTGATTTCTCTGGGGTCAGATAAACCATCACATTTCACAGTGGTGCCCTGTATATGAAAGTGATAAACATAATCTGGAAGCATGGCAGGGGCTAAAAATATGGAGCTGGCAGCCACACGTTGAAAGGATTTTTTGCTTTTAATTCATTGCATAAAATGCTAATGTCCAAATTCAGGCAGGTAGATCTTACCAATCATCAAGAGCTTCAACCCTGGTAACAGCTAAGTATGCACTTTTCAACCCTACTTTGACTGCTCCAGAAACTTACTGGGTTTCTTTAATGCCTCTGTTACTATTTCCTTTGTGTCATTCTGTTTTTCTTTAAAAACATAGCTGTGTGACCTTGGGGAAGTTGTATTATTTCCTTGAGACTTGGTTGCCTTCTCTGTGAATATCAGGGTATAATTTTAGTATTGCTCAATAGAATTTTTGGTGATAATGAAAATATTCTATATCTGTACTATGCAAAGCAGTATTCAATAGCTACATGGAGCTAATAAACATCTTTGAAATATGGCAAATGCAACTGAGGAACTGAATTTTTAAACTTCTTTTTAAATTTGTTTACATATAAATAAAGCCACATAGCTAGCATCTGTTGACAGTACAGATCTACATAATATTTTAAGGACACTCTCCACTCAAAAACTCTACCATTCATTAACTCAATCTAAATATTTTTGCCCTCTGACAAACAGAAAATAATTTATGCTTCCCTTGAAATTATCTGTCAAGACCTTTATCAGTTTGGGGACATTATATTCTTAAAATTGACTTTGCTTTATGAAACTTTAATAATGTTGGAGTTCCCTGCCCTTGGTATCACCTTTGTGATGATGGGAAATACTGTGGATGATCAAGGACCATTTCAAGAGATCATGGAGAGAAACCTCCTTCTGGATTTCATTTCATTATGATGATGTCAAAATGCTTAATTACTTAAAATAAAACCCATACAGTTTTTATGCTGTTATATTCTACATGTAGCTGGAAAAATGTTAAAAATACTTTTAAAGAACTGCACATCTATTTTTGAAGCTGATTTGGCTGTTCAATGCTTGCTAGCACTCTATCCATCTCAGTACTATTTCACTTAGTAAACAAATGCAGTTGCCATAATTGCTGCATATGTGTCTGTGTTCCCTGCTAGGTTATATGTTTTTCAAGTTAGAAACTATATTTCTATCACAGCCCCTATGTATAGCACAATATCCATTGCTAATTCAGATTGTGTTTTAAGATATGAGACAAAATTTAAGACTTTTATTATAGTCATAAACATCTAGCAAACCATCCAGAAAATAAAAGCTAATTTTCAATTGGTTGGCCAAGAACAAAAAAGAGAGGAATACCTAGTGCAAAACCATATCTCTAATAACTACTGTTGGATTTAGAGCATGCAAGATGCTAAACTTATTTTAAAATATCTTCTTATCAAAGATTTGAGGTTGGACCTGAAAAAAATTATATCAAAAGTGAAAATAATCATGTGGTCTGACCAGCCTGGATCACACAAAGTAAGTGTATACTATATATAAAGCAGATAAACTACAACGTCCTACTATAGAGCACAGGCAACTATATTCAATGCCTTGTAATAACTTAAAATGGAAAAGGATCTGAAAAAGAAATATATATATATATATCTGAATCACTTGGCTGTACACCTGAAACACAACATTGTCAATCAACTATACTTCAAGTAAACAAAACAAAACAAAACAAAACAAAGTAAGTGGAAAGGGAAGTATAGTTTTATAAATTCACCTCTGATATCCAATGGACCAACTTAAAGACAACAGAAACTACAACTTTCAAGGAGACAGGACATGGCCAGCAAACCAGGCCGTTACCCTCGGCCATACCTGCCAAAAAATATACAGACTAGCCTGCATTCATGAATACATAGGAATTCTTCATTTATCTGGCATTATTAGGCAATGAGGTATTGTATGTTAGGAGAAGTTTTTTTTAAATGACAAATTTAAGAGGAGTTATTTTAACCTTCACTCGGTAATATTTTTCTAAATTTAAGAAATGTATCCACTGGTGTATCTAATGTTTCCGTGATAACTCGGGGTCATCAGTTCAATCAACGTTTGCATGAATAATGCAAATGGAGACAAGACAGGCATGCTTACTGAAACTGAAAGTGACATAGCACTGGCTGGAATAACTGATGAGAGAGCAAGAAAACAAAAATGAAAACAAACCGTGGTCAAGAAACAATCAGTCAAGTTCTGACTTTCTGTACTTAGTTTCAAAAAGAGATACCACAAATCCCAGCGAGAGACTCCAGCAGCATTAGCTGTCTTTCTCCTTTGTTTCCACCTTCCTTTCCTTTTCCTTCTACCCTAGATTGTTCCAGGAAATGTTTATAGCTGCTTCCAGGACAAATTCTAATACTTTCTCTCACACAAACTTCACAATGTGTCCGTGTGGTAAGTAGTGTGGAGGTAAAAGACAATTCATCACAGGGACATCTCCTATGAAAATAAAATTAGAAACTAGCTTCTAAACATGCAGAGAGAAGGGCGTGGTGTCAGGCACTAATTTCCTTGAGAATTCCTCTCCATTTCTAATAGACCTTCTTATTTACCAAGATCCCTTTTTATTGGTGTCCTATTCCAGACTGTTCCACTCTGCCCATCCTCATCCTGTAAAATACATTCACACTCTTTTGTGACCCTACTTATTTGCCCATTAAATAATCAATCATAGAACTGTCGGAATTAAATATAGAGTGAAATTAAAATACTGGAGTCACTTGGAGGGTTTAAGCAGCCCCACCAGAAACTACTGGGCATGGATTTAAAGAGGCTGTGCGGGACTTGCTCTTGTCCAAGTTCTTTCTCAAGAAGTATCTGAAATAAGCCTAAATTCAGAGTGAATCAGATTGGCCTGCTTTCTCAGGTGGACTGGAATTCACTGCTCTTTCCCCTCAACTCCCTGATGTCAGTGGCACTTTCCAGAGATGAGGTGGACTTCTCTGCCTACTGCAGAAGCTCAGTTCCCCCCGGGCCCACTCCCTGTCTGAATCCCACACTTGAGGCCAGATGCCAGCCTTCCCAGAACATTCGTGGTCTCATTTCAGTTTTTGACCTGCTCAGATTGAGTCCCTGGAGACTCTTTCTCAGCTTGAAACCTGATCTTCAACCCCTTTCCCTGACCTCGATGGTTACCTTCCTACTTTAGGCCTCAGGTGCTTTAGCTATAAAATGATATAGTTGTCCTTAATTCTAAAGTCTTCTTCCTAAAGCTCTACAATGTGCTGGCTCCTTGAAAATGTTTCTCTTTGCTGGTTTTAATTTTGTAGAGAGTTAAAACCACAGCTACTCTAAAAGACAGTAAGTTACACTGGATAAGGAAAGTGTGCTTTTGTAGTTAGATTAACAGGGATGGAAGACGACTTAGTATGTTTTAAGATACTCATGATCCATTCTCATGAGAGTCAGGGGAAGAAGGGCAAGAGAGTTAATAAAATACCAAACCATTGTGACCAATTAAGTTAACCAAGATGTAGCTGATTAGTTACTCCTTGAATAAGCCACACATATCCAATTCAAGTTTTCCTTTATTTTTGTAAGAAGGGATCCCAGTGAACTGAGTCCCATGTTCAGGAACTCCACGTTCAATGGCTTAGTCTTTAAAAACTGTTCTGTTGCTGCAAGGTGAAATATTGCCCATCAGTCCTAGTTGATGTTTAGCTATCACGCACATTTGAAATAAATTTATTACTTTGTCTGATCTCAGTGTAACACCTTCCAAAGGGGCAAAGAGCACACGAAAATTTATGGAGTCTCCATCTTCTACACTAAAGTGTGCAATAAATTACATATTATTTGGCCATGAAATTCACAAGCCATAGAAACCACACCATTAGCAATGTATACAGTGGTAAACAGCAGGTAATGATAATGATATAAAACAAAATAGACTGTGTATGTTGGCACTGCTGCCAATAAAGCAATCATTAAATACATTCATATGAATCTACGCTAGGTAAGCTCTTTGAGGACAATTGCTATGAATTCTACATACCTGTCAGGATATTATATATAGCCCAGTTTCTATGGCCTTTATTCAGAGACGCTGAGAAAGGGTTACTGTGGGTAAATTCAGACCTTTTCTCAATATAGAATTTGGTCAACATGCATTCTGAACAGCAAAATTTCACACTGCTTTCAATTTTCCTACAGTAATTGCCACCTCAACAAATGCAGGATTAAGTATAATGGATTATAAGAAGTTAGAAAGGAAAGATGGAAGAAAAGAAGGAAGGTAGAAAAAAGGTGGGTATGGACTACTTCAACATTTACATAAAGAGTGGACCTAAACCTAACCTGAGGTTACCCTAAACTATTAGCATATGCTATAGAAACTTAAATGAAAAAATTTTAAAAACCCAGCAAGGGAAACTCAAAGATTCTTTGTTTTTTTCACTCTATTGCATATACACGTCCAACTTAAACAATCTATATGCTCATGTCCAATAAGAGAGCATCGTTTTGCAAGGCTATTTGGGTTCTATCAGCATGTAAAGGTCAGACAACTCAACTTTAGCAGAGCTAGCCTTCAGGTGAATAACTGCTTCTTTCAGGCTGTGAGCATCTGAATTTTCCGGAAATATTTCCCCAAAAATGAAAACTAAAAGAGTCCTAGGACAGCGTCCTTTAGAAGTTTTATAGTATCAAAGTTTTTGGAGGAAGAGTATCTTTGTCGATTATCAACACGATGATTCCAAGCAGGTCAATTTATGCTGAGAATATTATAGAACAGAACCCACTTCACCTCCATTATACTGACAATGGTCTTCCTTACTTCAACCTTGTGCTTCTTAGTAAAGTTGAAAATACTAAGCCAAGAACAGACAGTGACAATGCCAGAGACTCAGATGTACCTATAGGTGCCTTCAGACAACATCGCCACCCAGGCTAAAGTCCTGCTTTAAAACATCCCAACACGAATGACTCTCAAAAACCGTATGCTGAGCAAGTGAAGCCAGATCAAAAGGGCACCTACTGTATTATTCAACTTACATGAAATTCTAAACTGGGCAAAATTCATCTCTAATGATAAAAAAACAGATCCATGGTTGCCTTGGGTTGGGAGATGGGGATACTTTTGCAAAAGCCTAGGAGGAAATTTTCTAGGGTTTTAGAATTGTTATCGATCTTTATGGGGGTGGTAGTTATACAAGTGTATACATTAATTAAAAGTCACTGAACCGTTGACTAAAAATGTCTGCATTTTATTGTATGTAAATGATACCTTAATAAGGTTGATTACAAAATGAACCAAAACTAAAACAAAGCAGAAGAAAAGCCTCTCAAGACCTCAAAGGAAATACACTGTTTTCTTCCAGGGTACCAGATTGGAAATGAGGAATTGGTCTGTTCTACCTTAGATTATCCCTAGGATTATCTAGTCTATTTTAAAGCACTAGAGTCCCGTATCAGGAAAACTCACCCCATGTTTTATTACTTTGATTTCTTCTCTGCCTCTTCTCCCAACATGGTGAAGTCATTTACGGAAGAAAAACCAGCTTTTTCCAACTTTGCATCATCACATATTCTTTCCAAAGCTATTATTTATGGAATAAAATTTGGCTACACTTTGTAAAAATCTAGCTTTTTGAGCCTTACAAATCTTAACAGTTAACCTATTGCCTCCATTGGAATTGGGAAAAAAAATATTTTGAAAATGAATAGCTGAGATTTGACATTTTTGTTTTTTGTGATTTTCTCTTCCCCTAAGTGACAAGTGAGTAGGAATGAGAAACACATACATAAAGAAAAAAAAATTATCTTGCTGCCTTTGCATGGTTATAATTTATAGGAGGCCCTTTTCAACAATAATCTATTATCAGAATCAATAAAATATAATCTCCATGAAGCCCAGGCCAGGATATTTGTCTCTTTTTCAGCAGATTGCAATACAAACCACATTCATGGATTTGCTTCTTGATGATCTTTGTAATACTGTAACAGCTGACCATTTCCTTATGCCTCTTCACCTTAACTTAAACCTGGTTTTTCACTAATGACCTCACACTTCCTTCTCTATCACTTGGTTGTCGGCCTCTTTTCCAACTCCAACTCCAACTCACATTTCACTCTGGAACCTAAGGAAGACTTCCACCTTCCTGCTTTTTAGTGATACCTCAAGGCCATTACCATATTGTGATCACCCTGAAGAATAGCCACACAATTGCTATTGCACAGCCATCTGACAGTTTGTAGCTCTAAAAATTAACTAAGGACCACATTTGTCCAAAATATCCTAGTTTAAGATTTTGGGAATAGAGCAACAGTAATTCCGAAGTCGTTTATGACAATCAGTGTGGGAAGCACCCTCCTTCAGGAAGATCCTTTGCCATACAATACTCTTTCCCTGTCAGGTAATAAGGAAGCACGGCCGTGGAAAGTAACTTCCTGTGGAAAGAAATACTTGGCTTCGAGACGGCTTGAAGTTCATACATTTTTCTTGAATTAGATTCCCCATTAATTACTTTATCCACAAAGAGGTAATTATCAGAATTCTGTAAGCAATTAAGGAGATGCTACTGCATTCTTTCAGCTTGTTGACCTTTCTCACTTTATTTCATGTGGCTATCTGAAACATCCGTGATTTACATGTCTTTCTTTTTTTTAGCAGATTTCTGTGTGTGTGTGTCCCCATGATGAAAACATCATTAAAATTAGATATCATGAATAGACTCTTAAGAAGCAGCGTCTACTTAAAGTCCCGGAAAATGTGAAAGCACTAATGTTCATGGACAACTCTACATTCTGAAAGTTACTCCAAATTTTATTGATCTCTATTTTGTCTAGGAGTTTTTCAAATTTTCTACCATGATCATTTGTTAGTTTTATAATTACATAATAAAGGCATTACATCATACAATCTTTTGTAATCCATTGCCGTTTTAAAACTATTTGTTTCCTTGTCCTCAGCAGATATGTCATCGATTATTAGTACACAAGCAAAGCCTTTCAACATAACAGTACTTTATAGTGAGAAGAACTATACTGAGCTATCTCTATCCTAAGACAATGCACTAGGAAAGCACTAGGAATTCTTAAGCACTAGGAATACAGACACGATCAAGGGGCAAGTTCCTTGCCTTCGAGTATACATAATCATTATAGCAAATGCCTAAATAGCACTTAGTATATAACTCACCACAGCAGTCTTATTATACTCCTTTTTAATAGGTGAGCAGAGGAAGCCACAGGGAAGTCATAGGGTAAAGCCAGAATTTGAACCTAGGTAGACTATAGTACACTCTCCACTGCTTTAACTACCACGTTAAAATATGTATATATAAAAGTTATATATACATATATAACTCCAAGTATTTGAAAGTTACAAAACACTTATCTACCAAAACTCAAAAAGGAGCACACAAACTTGCATAGAAAATAAACATGTAAAAGTTCATTAATAAACCACAATATAACCTGCTCCACATAATATACTGACTGCAGTGTCCTGGGCCTCTCCCATTCTTAGGTAGCCGGAAATTACAACAAAATAATACTTTTCACCTTTGGAAGCCACACCATCTCTCATACCAACCAACCAATTACTTCCTTAGAGAGAATAGGAAATTAACCTGAATATCATAAATATATATATATATATATATATAATTACTGATGTAGAATCTTTGTTTAAAGACAATAACTTCAATAGCAGAGGGAACTTTACCATTGCAGACTTCAGATAACCTGTATATTTCTCAGATTTTATGCTAAATCATAAAATGGCATATTGTGTCTGAAGCTATTTTTTTTTTTGGCCTGAAGCTATTTTTTCAATAGTCCATTTTCTTAAATGGACTAGCAAAGCAGTAAATACTGAGGAACATTTTGGTTCCCAAATCCTAACAAACAATAGAGCAGGGGTCAGTAAATTATGGCTGGTGGGCCAAATCTAGTCCTCTACCAGCTTTTATAAATGAAGCCTTATTGGAACACAGCCATGTTCCTCAGTATATGTATTGTTTCTGTCTGTTTTCACATCACAGCAGCAGAACTAAGTAGTTGCAAAAGAGATTGTATGGCTTGTAAAGCCTAAAATATTGAGTGTCTGACACTTTATGGAAAAAGGTCTCCAACGCCTGCAATAGTATATAATGAAAGTGATGCTATGTAACATCTAAGAGTAGGTCATAAAAGGTCATGCAGCTTTTGCATGATTCTCATGGAATGCTTGAACCCTGGACACTCATTCTTGGGATACTCTATCTTGAATCCTAAGTACCACATTATGAGAAGTCCAAGCCACATGGGCAGCCATCTATAGGCACTCCAGTCAACAGTCCTTGTTGGGGCCAGTTTTCAAGTCATCCCATCTCAAGGGCCAGAAATGGGAATTAAAATTATCTAGGTGATTCCAGCCCCAGCCATTTCAATCCTCATGAGCTGATGTTTCAGACATCAGTCACGGAGTAGAGACAAGCCATCTCGTCTGTGTACTGTTTGAATTGCTGACCCACAGAATCTGGGCACATATTAAAGTTTTTTTTTGTTTCAACACTAAGTTTGGACTTCTTAATTATGTAGCAGTACATAACTGTGTTATCTATTAGATAACACAGTTAGATATCTATTACCTAATAGATAATATAGCACTGTGTCTGTACACAGGAGATCTACATTTCACAGAGCACATACTTTTAGATGTGAATGTGGACTGCTCAATTTCTAAGAAGAATGTATACCCACATATAGCTACAAAATGTTTATGTATATGTAAATATTAGACCTATATAAACTAATCTATATTATCCATAAAATGAGGGGCCCTTGATAATGGCTAACATTTCTTTCTGGTATTTATTGTGTTCCAAGAACTGATAAATTATTTCATTGTATGAATTTTCTCTTTTAACCCTCATAGCAACTCGCTGAGAGAAGTAATGTTATCTGTATTTTATAGATGAGAAAACTGAGGCAAAAACAGATAATATGTTCAAGAGAACTCAACAAGTAAATTTTAGAGTCAAGATTTGAACCCAAGTTCTCAAGTTTTAGATCACTTACTCATAGTCACCAAGCTATATACTGAGGAAAGGGATGAAAGCTGAAGCCATCACCACATGCTTAAGTACTTAGACAGAAACTTAGCAAGTATGGTTGAAAGAAGACAGGACTTGGAGTCGTAAGTCCAGAGCCTGAGTGATGAAATGAATTCTCCTCTCATCTAGATACAGGTTTGTTTTTAGAAAATGAAGAAGACCACTGCATATTTTTTTTTTCTTTTTTCTTTTTGCGGTACGCGGGCTTCTCACTGTTGTGGCCTCTCCCGTTGCGGAGCACAGGCTCCGGATGCGCAGGCCCAGCGGCCATGGCTCACGGGCCCAGCCGCTCCGCGGCATATGGGATCCTCCCAGACCGGGGCACGAACCCGTATCCCCTGCATCGGCAGGCGGACTCTCAACCACTGCGCCACCAGGGAGGCCCTACCACTGCATATTTTGATTGTTAATTTCTGTACTTAATGATTACCAAAGAGTGGAATTTTACCAGGGAGCTATTTTGCAATGACATAAATTATTGATTCAAAATCAAACTTTTATTATAAATTATTGAGTCAAAATCAAACCTTTATTAAGTCTCCCTTGCATCAGAAATCTTTCCCACTCTTCATTTCTTTTTAAACCCTTTCCTGTCTACTCTTGGCCAAAGCTTGAAGCCTAACTTAACATTTGGAAATAAAATAATGAAATAGTCATAACACAGCAATTCAAATGCCTACTGAAACAGAAGCTCTAAATAATTTTTCAGATAATTTAGGAAATTAAAAATATTTACATTATAGATGCAAAGACAGAAGTTACTTGTGTAATAAAATAAATGGTGAGACAAAAGGTTTCTGGTCAAGTAGATTTGTTTAAATATGAACACTAATCTGAGTTCTACCCCTGTGCTAAAACCCAGTGACAGGTTGCATACAGCTTCTAAAAGGATAGTTCAGTGCATTGGGTCAAATTCATGCCCTAAAATGTGGTATTATTAGTAGTACTAGAAGACAGAGTGTGACTGTCTTCTTTGGGACACAGATGAAGACCCCAAGATAGACAATATCAAGGACAAGTTATGTAGAATAAGATATTATCTCAGTCCTTGGGATACGTCATCCAGGATAGAACAAGAAGTAGATTTATTATCAAGTACATGAAGCCAGAGACAGTAAGCAATGAGTGGTAGTTGGTTAAAATAGACAGGTTTTAGAAGTAGAGGCACGGATGTAGAAAACAAACTTAGGGTTACCAGGGGATTGTGGAGGGGAGGTTAAAATGGGAGATTGGGACTGAAATATACACACTACTCTACATAAAATGGATGACTAATAAGAACCTGCTCTTCTTATTAGCACAGGAAACTCCACTCAATATTCTGTAACGGGCTATTTGGAAGCGACTCTAAAAAAAAATACAAGTGGGGCTTGCCTGGTGGCGCAGTGGTTGAGAGTCCGCCTGCCAATGCAGGGGACACGGGTTTGTGCCCCAGTCCAGGAAGATCTCACATGCCGCGGAGCGGCTGGGCCCGTGAGCCATGGCCACCGAGCCTGCGCGTCCGGAGCCTGTGCTCCACAACAGGAGAGGCCACAACAGTGAGAGGCCTGCGTGCCGCAAAAAAAAAAAAAAAAAAAGTGGGTATATGTATATGTATAACTGTTTCACTTTTCTGTACAACTGAAGCTAACACAACACTGTAAATCAACTATACTCCAATAAAATTTTTTTCAAAAAAGGTTTTAAGAACCACAGTCAGGGAGCAGTGTGGATTGGAAAGATCTGGCAAGAAATATTTCTGCATCCTCAGATAGTGCTCCCCAAGCTGGCTATTGCAAGGGTGAGCATTTAAGAGATCTTTGACATAAGGAGGACATGAGATTAACAATCTCTCCCAATGTGCATGAATTATTCTCCTCGGGGCTATCAGAAATCAGATGGCATCCTAGAGCAAGGGTCAGCAGATCTTTTCTGTAAAGGGTCAGATAGGAAATATTTTGGATTTTGTGTACCATACGTATCCGTTGCAATTGCCTATCTGCTGCTGTAGCACAGAAACAGCCATGAACAATACCTTAATGAATGGGTGTGGCTGTGTTCAAGCAAAACTTTATGCACAAAACCAGGAGTCAAGCGAGATCTGATCAGTAGGCCGGAGTTTGCGGACCCCAGTTCTGGGTCAGTGTTCACAGCTGAATGAGTCATGAGGCCTTCAGTTCCAGTTCTCATTGTACTACTTTCTACCTGGGTGAACTTGGGTTCATCCTTTTATTTATATGGGCCACTATGTTAGTCAAGTTTCTCCAGAAAAACAGAACCAACAGTAGGTGTATACAATGTGCCCATATATATTGATAGATATAGATCTATATATCAATATTGATACCTAGATCTATATCCATATCTATATAAAGATAGAGAAAGAGATAGAGGGATTTTAAACAATTGGTTCATACAATAATAGAGGCTTGGTAAATTCATAATCTGCAGGTTAGGCTGTCTAGAGACTCTAGGAAGAGTTGCAGTTCAATTTCTGTAAGCCTTCTGGCAGAATTCCTTTTTGCCACAAGGAAGTCAGTCTTTGTTTTATTAGAACTTTAACTGATTGTATGAGGCCCACCCATATTATGGAGGATAATCTGCTTTACTCAAAGTCCACCACCAATTTAAATATGAATTTCATCCAAAAAAACCATCACAGGGACTACCCTGGTGGCACAGTGGTTAAGGATCTGCCTGCAAATGTAGGGGACACGGGTTTGATCCCTGGTTTGGTAAGTTCCCACATGCAGTGGGCCAACTAAGCCCATGCACCACAGCTACTGAGCCCGTGCACCTAGAGCCCATGATCTGCAACAAGAGAAGGCACCGCAGTGAGAAGACCATGCACCACAACGAAGATTAGCCCTTGCTTGCTGCAAATAGAGAAAGCCCTCGGGCAGCAACGAAGACACAATGCAGCCAAAAATATAAAGAAAGAAAGAAAGAAAGAATTTAAAAAACACAAAAACGCCATCACAGAAATATCCAGATTAATATTTGACCAAATAACTGGGCATGGTGGCCCAGACAAATTGACATGGAAAATTTACCACCTAAGCCATAGTTTTGTCATCTTTTACTGAGAAATTTGACTTATCTCAACTATTTTCATACCTAGAAGATACCTTCTACAGGTAACATGATTTGGCACCAAAAGCCATAAACTAGAGCATTTCATTCCAGCTCCCTCCTCAAATATCCATGATAGGTAGAAATTTGACATCAGTAGTTCTTGAACTCTCCCCAGGTGATTATAATATGCAACCAGGGCTGAGAATCTGGAGATGTAGAGAGAATTTAAATTGAACTTTAGTTAAACAGTAAAACAAGCTCTGACTCTACTGGCTGGAGCTAGACAAGGGATATGCATTTAGTGGGATGAGAAGATAAACAACACTAGGGAGTAAATCAAATGCTTTACACCTGTGCTTAGCTAATTGTTACTCAGGTAATTCAGACAATCTCACAGCAACTGAACCGTGAAATTCCTTAGTTCTGTTTAAAAAAAGTAACTCTTCAAGTAACTGAACTCTGAGAATCATGTAAATCATAAAGAAAAAGAAGAAATCTTATTTTCTGAATTACTTGATTTCATATATACTGTTTCACTTTCATGCTATTAACTAGTTATCTTTCTTTCCATTTTATGTTTGAGGAAAGTAAGGCTTTAAAAATCTCAGTCATTTTCTCAAGGTCACTTGTTAAGGGTGTGGTAGGCAGCATAATGGCTCCTAAAAATGCCCTCACCCTAATCCCTGGAACCTATTAATATGTTACCTTACATGGTGGAGAGGACTTTGCAGATATGACTGAAGTTATAGACCTTGAGATAGAAAGATTATCCTGGATTAACTCATGGAACAAATCTAATTGCATGAGTCCTTAAAAGCAGAAAACCATTCCCAACTGTAGAAAGAGAAAGAGAGAGATGACTTAATAGAAGCAGAATCACAGCAATGCAACATTTTGGGTTTTGTAGGTGGAGAAAGGGGACTCTGAGTCAAAGACTATAAGTGACCGCTGGCAGCAGATAAAGTCCAGGGAACAGAAACACCCTTAAGAGCCTCCAGAAAAGAATGTAGCTCTGCCAACACTTTTTTTTCTTTTTTAACCATCTATATTGGAGTATAATTGCTTTACAATGGTGTGTTAGTTTCTGCTTCATAACAAAGTCAATCAGCTATACATATACATATATCTCCACATCCTCTCCCTCTTGCGTCTCCCTACCACCCTCCCTTCCCTATCCCACCCCTCTAGGTGGACACAAAGCATAGAGCTGATCTCCCTGTGCTTTGTGGCTGCTTCCCACTAGCTATCTAGTTTACATTTGGTAGTGTATATATGTCCATGCCACTCTCTCACTTCATCCCAGATAACCCTTCCTCCACCCTGTGTCCTCAAGTCCACTCTCTATGGCTGCATCTTTATTCCTGCCCTGCCTCTAGGTTCTTCATAATCATTTTTCTTTTTTTTTATATTCCATATATATGTGTTAGCATATGGTATTTGTTTTTCCCTTTCTGACTTACTTCACTCTGTATGACAGTCTCTAGGTCAATCCACCTCACTACAAAAAAACTCAATTTCATTTCTTTTATGGCTGAGTAATATTCCATTGTATATATGGGCCACATTTTTTTTTTTTGTGGTAAGTGGGCTTCTCACTGTTGTGGCCTCTCCCTTTGCGGAGCACAGGCTCCGGACGCGCCGGCTCAGCAGCCATGGATTATGGGCTCAGCCACTCCGCAGCATGTGGTATCTTCCTGGAGTGGGGCAGGACCCGTGTCACCTGCATCAGCAGGCGGACTCCCAACCACTGTGCCACCAGGGAATCCCTGTGCCACATCTTTATCCATTCGTCTCTCAATCCTGCCAACACTTTTACTTTACTCAATTGAGACCAATGTCAGATTTGTAAGGTAATAAATTTACCTTGTTTGGAGTCACTAAGTTTTTGGTAATTTGTATGAAAGCAATAAAAAACAAATACAGAGGTTCTACAAGAGCCAGGCTATATATTTATACTTAAGTATTTCTGAAATGAATTTAACATTGTGGTTGACAGCAACAGCAGCAGCTTCCATGGGATCCCATCACACACCTGAGGAAAAGCAGCCTAATACAAAGCAGTGACGGCAGCAGGTCACTGCCCCACACTTGGAGTAGAGGGGGACTTGACCTACTGTAGCAGCAGCATAGCCTGAATGGGAACCCATCCTCCTGTGGCACTAGTCCCATCAACATTAGTCTAGTCTGCTAGCATCTGCTGAGCCAACAAGCCCCACATATACAAACCCTCCAACTCAGCAGCATTAAGTGAGCCAGGCTCAGGGTTTCCTGAAACTCATATCCAATGGCACTGGAAAGACCAGATATCACCTACAGTTATGAAAACATAAGAAAACAAAAACAGAACACTGGGAACTTCAGAAAGAAAAGGGGAACAATGGAATGGGTGAAAACAAATGGGGTAAATAGAAGAGACTATCATTAGCCTCGTGAGTTTCTTAAATACTATATGATGGTTCAAGCAAAAACTATGACATCATGTGATGTGGTTCTCAATGTAGAGAAAGGAAATACTACAGAAAATCATACTTTAAAACTGGGGAATATTAAGAGACCTAAATGGAAGTAAAATTTTGAAACTTCACTTGAAGTAATAAAACACTGATTGCAGTAGGCTATGATAAGTTACATATGTATACTGTAATGCCAAAAGCAACCACTAAGAAAACTATACAAACAGTCTACACAAATGATTATAAATAAATTAGGGCTTCCCTGGTGGCGCAGTGGTTGAGAGTCCGTCTGCCGATGCAGGGGACGCGGGTTCGTGCCCCAGTCCGGGGAAATCCCACATGCCGCGGAGCGACTGGGCCCGTGAGCCATGGCCGCTGAGCCTGCGCGTCCGGAGCCTGTGCTCCGCAACGGGAGAGGCCACAACGGTGAGAGGCCCGTGTACCGCAAAAAAAATAATAATAATAAAAAGAAAATAATAATAAATTAAATTAAAATGGGCTTATTAAAAAATGTTTAAGTAACCCACAAGAAGGCAAAATAAGAGAAAAACAAGATTGAGAAACTAAGATAAAAGACAAAACAAAAAATAAAATGGTAGACCTAATCTTTAACATAGCAATAATTACATTAATGTAAATGATCTAAATAACCAAGTCAAAGACAGAGATTGGAAGAGTAGATTAAAAATCACAAGCATGATCCAACTATATACTGTCTATAAAAAGCTTACTTTAAACATCATGATATAGGTAGTTCAGAGTAAAAGGATGAAAATGATATATCATGTGAACGTTAATCAGAAAAAGCAGGAATGGCTAAATTAATATCAGATAAAGTAGATTTCAGAGCAAAGGAAATTATTAGGGGTAAACAGGGTCATTACATAAAGATAACAGGAATAATGCACCTAGATGACCTAGTGATACTAAATGTGTGTGCACCAAACAACAGAACTTTAAAATACATGAAGCAAACACTGAAAAAGTTAGTAAAAGGGGAAAATTTTAAATCCGCAATTATTATTTGAGACTTCAACACAGCAATTTATAGAACTACCAGACAGAAAAATCAGCAAGGATATGGAAGAACTGAAAACATCATCAGTCAACAGGACATAACTGACATTTAAAGAACACACTCAATAAGAGCAGAATACATATTCAAGTGTCTGTGGAACATTCACTCATATACCATATACTGGGCGATAAAAAATCATTAGCATATTTAAAAGAATTAAAATCATAGAGAGTATGTTCTCTAGCCATGAAGGAATCAGACTAGAAATCAATAACAGAAAGAGAACAGGAGAATCTTCAATCACATGAAAACTAAACATCACAATTCCAAATAACTCATGGGTAAAAAAGACGGCATCAAGGAAAAATTTTTAATGCATAGAATAAAGGAAAATGGAGATATAACAGATCAAAGTTTGTGGAATGAAGTGAAAGTTATGCTAAAAGGGAAGTTTATAGAACTAAATTGGGAAAGAAAATATTTCAAAGCAATAATCTAATGTTCTATATTACAATAGTAAAAAAGGAAGAGGAAAAAACACTAAACAAGCAGAAAGAAGGAAATAATAAAGATGAAACAGAAATCCATGAAACTGAAAACAGGAAAATGGGGGGGGGGAAATCAATGAAACAAAAGGCTGGTTCTTGGAAATAAACAATTTAATCAATAAAGATCTAGCAAGACTGATAAAGGTAAAAAGAGAGATGGCTCAAATCACAGATATCAGATATGCAACCAGGGATACCCTGACATATCCTGCAGGTTAATAAGGGACAAGTTATTATGAACAAGTCTACACTATAAATTCAAAAATGTAGATGAAATGGGCCAATTCTACACCCAAAACTACCAAAACTCAGCCAAGATGAAATAGATAATCTCAATTTTCCTGTAACCATTAGAAACACTGATTTTTCATTTACAAACTCCCAAAAGAAATATTCAGGCTTAGATGTTTCACTTTTACCCAAGACTTAAAGAATTAAAACCAATTTTACAGATTTGATAAGAAATAGAAGTAGAGGGAACAGTTCCTAATTAATTTTATGAAGCCGGTATTACCTTGATACCAAAACCAGACAGGAATAGTAGAAAAAGAAGAAGAGTATAGACCAATATGTTTTATGAAATTGCCTGTAAAAATCTTCAGCCAGATATTAGCAAATTAAATCCAGAAATATATAAGAAGAATAATATATCATGACCAAGTGGTATTTATTCCAGTTATGCAAAGTTGGTTAAATATTTGAAAATCAAACAATGTAATCTACCATATCCAATAGATTAAGGGGGAAAAGTCATGTGATCCTATCCATTAATGCAGAGAAAGCATTTGACAAAATCCAATCCCATTCATGATTTGGCACATATATACAATGACATATTACTCAGCCATAAAAAGAAATGAAATTGAGCTATTTGTAATGAGGTGGATAGACCTAGAGTCTGTCATACAAAGTGAAGTAAGTCAGAAAGAGAAAGACAAATACCGTATGCTAACACATATATATGGAATCTAAGAAAAAATATGTCATGAAGAACCTAGGGGTAAAACAGGAATAAAGACACAGACCTACGTGAGAATGGACTTGAGAATATGGGGAGGGGAAAGGGTAAGCTGTGACAAAGCGAGAGAGAGTCATGGACATATATACACTACCAAACATAAGGTAGATAGCTAGTGGGAAGCAGCCACATAGCACAGGGAGATCAGATCGGTGCTTTGTGACTGCCTGGAGGGGTGGGATAGGGAGGGTGGGAGGGAGAGAGACGCAAGAGGGAAGAGATATGGGAACATATGTATATGAATAACTGATTCACTTTGTTATAAAACAGAAACTAACACACCATTGTGAAGCAATTATACTCCAATAAAGCTCTAAAAAATAATAATAAAATTAAAAAATTTAAAAAAAGAAGAAAAAAAAAACCCAAGCAAACTAGGAATAGAAAAGGAACATACTGAAACTCATAAAGAGGATCTACAAACAACCTATACCGACATTATATTTAACTGTGAAAGACTGAATGCTTTCTCTGTAACATCAGAAACAAGGCACCGATATCTGCCCTCACCACTTTTATGAAATATATTAATGGAGGTTCTAGTAAGAAAATAAAGCAAAAATAAATAAATACATGAATTTAAAAGTTAAAATTTTAAAACATTTACTTAAAAGATAGAAGGACTATTCCTACTACGTTGAATAGGAAGGAATATATCCTACTGAATGTTGAATAGTAACATATACTATTATATTAAATAAGGAAAAGTAAAACGGTATATGAAGAGGAGATGATAATCTAAATGGAGAAAATACCAAGGAATCCACAAAAAGCTTGAGAAATCATATTAGTTTGTAAATGTTTTAGAGTACAAATCAACACAGTTTTATCAAATTATATATTAATAACAAATGTGTAGAAGCTTAAATAAAAATATGTGATGCCATTTACAACTGACCTAAATAAATACTTAAATGTAAGCCCAATAAGACATTTATAGGTCCTCTATACTGAAAATTACAAAATGCTGATGAAGAAAAATTTAAAAGTCCCAAACAAATAGTGAGACATACCTTGTTCATAGATTAGAAAACACAAAATAATAAAGATGTCAATTCTCCCCAAGTTAAGAGGCTTAACAGAGTTACTTTTAAAATGCCCTCAAGGTTTTTGTGGATATAGACAAGCTTATTCTAAGATTTATATGGTAAGAAGAGGCTGAAGAATAGCTAAAACAATTTGTAAAGGAAGATTAAAATGGGAGGAATGAATCTACCCAATTTCAAGATTTTCATTTTAAGTGGATGAAAACTCAAATTACACAGTGGGAAAACATATTTGAAAATCCCATATGAGACAAATGACTTGTATCTATAATATACAAAGAACTCTCCAAAGAACTTAAAAAAACCCAACTAGAAAATAGGCAGAAGACAGGAACAGACATTTCATGGAAGAGAATATACACATGGCAAAGAAGCCCATGAAAAGATGCTCAACATCATTAGCCATTAGGGAAATGCAAATTAAGACCATAATGAGATATCAAAGAATAACTAAAATTAAAGTACAGTGACAACATCAAATGCTGGTGAGTACATAGAAAAATTATATCACATCACTGGTGGGAAAATAAAATGGTTTAGCCACTTGGAGAAACAGCTTGACAGTCTCTTTTAATCCTAAAACTAGATTCACCCTACAACACAGTAATTGTACTCTTGAGCATTTATCCAAAAGAAACAAAAACTTAATTAAGTTCCCACAGAAACTTACACATAAATGTTCATAACAGTTTCATTTATAACAGCCAAAAACTGGCCACTACCCAAATGTCTTTCAATGGATGAATGTTGAAACAAATTGTGATAAAATCTTATGACTGGATACTACCGAGCAACAAAAAGGAACAAATTATTAATATATGCAAAAATTGAAATGAACTTCAAGGGAATGATGCCGAGGGAAAAATTTTAAAAAGCCAATCTCCGAAGATTAAGTAATTCATGATGATATGTACATATTATTCTTAAAATAACAAAACTGTGGAGATGGAGAACAGATTAGAAGTTGCCAAGCGTTAGAGATGGGGGTAGAAAGTACAGCGGGGGATCTTTGTGAGGTTTTTGTGGTCCCGGTACAAATAATACAGCAATCTTGGTTTTAACCCCGAAAAATGTTTAAAAGCAATTCCTAATAAGAGGTGTCCAGATGTTTAGCAATGGCAGCAGATTAGAGGTATAGCTCCCCAACATGACAACTTCAAAACAGATGGTACTAATTCAATGCATATGTTAATTTTTAAAATACCAGTCACAATACTTAAATGGTATATATCTTAACGATAGTATTCTAAGGATCCAGCTATACCAGAGGGACTAGCAGGATTTTCTGTACATTCAGTCTTATTTAAGACAGTAAATCTTATAATAAGACAGTTAAAAAAAGAAAAAGAAAAAAAAAACCAAACCAACTACAGTTGGATATTCTCATAGGAAGATGAGGTGAAAAGATGTAGCAGCGGTTCAAAAGCTTAAGCAGTGGCACCTAAATTTGGCTGCACATTAGAATCATCTGAAGCACTTTTTAAAAACCCTCACACCA
Source organism: Mesoplodon bidens (assembly GCF_964165515.1). Lineage (NCBI taxonomy): Eukaryota > Metazoa > Chordata > Mammalia > Artiodactyla > Ziphiidae > Mesoplodon > Mesoplodon bidens. Next base: position 2,329,399 of record NC_138168.1, read on the forward strand.
ACAGTTGGGCATCCTAAACCAATAAAATCATTTTAAATCTCCTCAGAGGATGCCATTGTCTAGCCAGAAGTGAGAACCAGCGGACGAAGCAGAAGGGGATGTTTCTACAAAGATTTCTTAACAATAAGTTCTTTCACCCAATCAGATTTACCTTCCTGCAAAGGGGTAAAGAAGGCTAGATGTTGTCCATACTTGCTTAGCTTTAATTAGCACTTGTGACTTGCCCAAAACCTAGATCATGTTTCCCCTAAACTTCATGTTATTTCCTAAGTTTTTCAAATCCAGGGCTAAGGGGTTTGCCAGGATGAGATTTTAAGTGCTCACACAGGGGAAGTCCCTGGCAAACCAGGACAGAGGTCACTCTACACTGAAATGTAAAGCATCCTAAATAACCCTGCCACTGCCCCCAATTACTAGTCTGTGCCAACCAGTGGAGAAAAGGCATTCTCCATTACTACCACGGCAAATGCTGTTGTACTTGCCTTGGCTACTACCTATCTTTTCCAGGCGTCTCTCCCCTTCACCTGCTGGTGGACGCTTTGGCTAGCTGACAATGCAGATATTTTCAAACTTTAAGGTGAATAAAAATCACCTGGAGGGCCAGTTATAACAGAGATCACTGAGACTCACTAGAGTTGCTGATTCCATAGGGCTGGGACAGGGCCCTAAAACTTGAATATCTGACACATTATCAGGGGACGCTGGTAAAGCTGCTCAGGTTGTTACCGAATGCACGTTCGTGTGTCTGAAGCACAGTGAGGCCAAACAAACCGGAAGGTTGGAGTCTGGAGCAGAGAAAGGTTTATTGCAGGATCGAGCAAGGAGAGGGGTGGCCCGTGTTCCAAAAACCCTGAAATCTCCAAAGGATTTCAGCAAAGCATTTTTAAAGGCCAGGTGAGGGAGGGACGTACCAGGGAATGTGATCAGCTCGTGCACAATCCTCTGACTGGCTGATGTTGAGGCCACAGGACAGGTAACATTATCCATCCTTAGGTGCCAGAAGGTCTGGGGGCTACGTGCTCATGATCATCAAGGAGTTCATTTCTTCCATTGAGTGGTGGTTTTTAGCATCTGAAAACTCCAGAAATATGCCTGAGATACTATTATCTGAGTACTTCAGAGAGGAACTACAGCAGAGGCTATGGGGGATGGGTCTGTCCTAGGAAGGCCCCATAGGGTACTGCTTGCTTACAAGGTGACCATACTTTGAGAACCACTGCTCTAGTGGCTTGGAATGTTAAGAAAGTAATGGAAGAATCCCTACCCAGATCTAGATTCTAGTATCGCCAGCTATTTTGGTGGGGGGAAGGGTAAGTTTTGTCCTTGCTTGGACTTCTTGTTCACTTATATCAAAGCCTATTTGAGGCAGTGTGCTCGGCAGTCCTGCAGATCTGTCTTTTGCTTCAACAGTGTTTGGAATGAACAGACCCAGGGATGCTCCTTGTTCCAGCCCCCGACCACCCTCCAACATTTCTTCATGTCGCAACCTTTGGAATCAGCCACTCAGCTATCCTCAGCCTCCAGGACAGGCCAACACCGTTTTTTGAGCTTAGCTCCTTATCACTGATCAACCACGAGTTCCCAGGTTCGTCAGAATTATTCCATCGAGGCCGCCATCCACCGCCTGTTCCACATGTATCTGTGGACACTTACCTCTCTCTAAGCTTCTATTTCGACAGCAACAGTGCGACTCTGGACAATGGGGGCCACATTTTTCGCCAACTGGCTGAGGAGAAGTGTGAGGGCGCCCAGCGACTCTTGAAAATGCAAACAAAGTGCTGCGGCCGCGCCCTCTTCCAGGATGCGCAGGAACCTTCTCAAGATGAGTGGGGTAAAAGCCAGGACACTGTGGAAGCCGCCATTCTTAGGGAGAAGAACCTGAACCAGGCACTATCGGATGTGCGAGCCCTGGGTCCTGCCCGCGCAGACTCCCACCTCTGTGACTTCCTGGAGAGCCGCTTCCTGGAGGAGCAGCTGAAACTCATCAAGGAGATGGGCAACCACCTGACCAACCTCCGCAGGCTGGCTGGTCCGCAGGCTGTGCTGGGCGAGTATCTTTTCGAAAGGCTCACGCTCGAGCACAAACAGGAGTCTCTGAAGTGCAGCGGCCTCTGAGGAGCCCCTCTGGCGTCAGAGCTTCTGCCTGAAGCCCAGCTCTGCAGCCACTAGGCAGCTTTGTAACCGCCCTGGAGCCCTCTCCCAAGCCTTGGACCAAATGGAAACAAAAACGCTTTTTGCAGAAGGAAAAAAAAAAAAGCCTATTTGAAACACAAACAGAATAAAGAGAAAAAAAGAAATATATATATATATATATTCATGTTCTTTTAACATATGAATTGCCCCACTTTATCTGTGTGAAATAGGTTTGTTCCCATTATTGGGCTTGTTCTCAAGCTTTGCTGCTCGTATGAATTACCTAGAGCTTTTTTTTTTAGTATTAAATATTTTTTTAAATTAGTTTCTGCTTTATAACAAACTGAATCAGTTATACATATACATCTGTTCCCATATCCCTTCCCCTAAAGAGCTTTTAAGAGAAACTTTGGTGTCTGGGTCCCAGCCCCAGAGATTTTGATTCAGTAGGTCTAGAGAGGAGCCTGGGCACGGGGAGGTCTCAGAGTTCCCCAGGTGATTCTAATGTGCAGCAACTTTGTGAACCACATCTTGGCTTCAATCCAGCTAGTGATCAGATATTAAATCTAAGACACATGGGCTAGTGCGTGAGCTCTGCTGCTAGGTGTGTTCCATTTTCTTCCTCCTGGAAGATTTCTGCCAGGGAAAATGATTGATAGTTGTGTTACTTCTCTGAAATGGATAGAAATTTCCAATTAGCGTGAACAGGGGAGGGTGAATGGGTGAATGCAATAAGGTGTATCATTTACGTATGGCCCTATGTGTATGGCTAGAAGCTTTTGCAACTGACGTCTGCCCTACTTTTCATGCTAATGGTAATGCTTGTCCTCCTAATGCAGCTGTAAACTTTATAAGCCCATAGGTAGACAGCATCACAAAATATTTACCCCCCCACTGGCCCACTCTCAAGCTTCACTCCCCTTCCCCAATACACAAATGTACATCAATGTGCTTGAGACCAATATCAACATACTGACCTTCAATTCTTCTACTTTGCAGCTTCCCTCTTATCAGGAGATGTCAGCATTTAGTGCCCAGAGGAGGCATTTCCAGTCATCTCAGCTTAGAGGTCAAATATCCAAATATCCAAAGTAAAAAAGGTTAAAGAAAAGAAGAAGAAGAAGAAAGCAAGGAACAAAAGAAGGAAACAATTTTCTTATCTCATAGTAATAAGGCAGTTTTCCATAAAAAAATAAAGACTTAAGCCTTAAATTCTCTTTCTTAATCAAAATGTGCTTTTCCTTCTTTAGACTATTCCTCTTATATCCTGTATTATTCATGATGTTTAATTCTTGAAATAGCACATGGCTGAAAACAGAAGCTAACCTCTTGTCCACTATGAATGAAATCTTCTTTTCCTAGGACCTGTCTACAATGTACAATTTGGGGTTTGCCAACATAATTATTTTCTCTGAAATAAGGTACAGCATTTTGCCTTTTCAATATATAGTTATACAATATATTGTTAACACAACATAGTTAATATAGTCAATATAGTCAATACAACTAGAACACACATGATATGATGCCACTTTGGTAATTTTCTTCATCCATGTAGTTCTGAAATTTGACAATATAGTTTTCATATTGTAATGAGCTGAGTATTACCTTTGCAAGGATAGAAAAATAAAATAAATTCATAATATTCTTGTGTGGTTTGCCCCTGGGGTGGATTACCATAATGGGGGCATATTTGAGCCTTTCTCCAAGTCATTAAAAAACCTCCAGCGAGTAGCCCCTTGTCCTCTCCAGGAAATTGCGGGAAAGTATCTTTAATCACAATAATCCTGGGGGGAGAAATCTCAGAAATAAGACATCTGCTTCTGTGCCTTGTTGTTTTGCAGAATAGCAATGATTGCTTTAGCAGCTTCTATTGCCATATGTGTATAGTAAGTAAATGAACATAAAATTGAATGAACCCATAAAAGAAGGATAAACCCACCCAGTTTAACAAATCCACTCTCTCACCTGCTGTGCCCTGAAACATGAAAGAAAGAATCACGGGATCATAAGGATTCATAAAATAACAGTCTCTGTTAACAATATTGATAGGAGGTATAAGGATGATTTGTCTGATGTGGGACCAACAGTTTAACTGCTTAGTTCTTTTTTTTAAGGGCAAATCATTCATTTATTGTTTAAAGATTGCAAGACAACATCTGAATTTTTGTAGCACAATTTAAATGTTTTAGTTTTTTGATAAAGCAGAGTATAATACAAAAACAGTTTCCAGTAATATCTATATCTCTATTCAGAATTAAGTCTTCCACAGACATGTAACCTGGAAACAAAAGCCTGTTACAATAAGCAAAGCTTCAACAGAGCGGCTACTTTTCAGGCCAGGGAAAGGTTCATCCCTATAGGATGATGATGTGCTGTGAAAAATGGCTGCAAGGTCACAGCACTGAGGGCGTTGGAAGTCTATTATCCTATTCCACATTAAGTAGTTTGGTGAACTTCAAACGACCGTTCATCTGCAACCAAGCTGCCAACCTTTCAAAGAGGTAAAAAATAAATGAAAAGACATCCCTACACTGATGTTCCTTGATTTACACTGTTAAATGGTTCATTAACATGTAATTCTGGCTAAGAATTACATTTGAGACTCCTTGCTCAGATTTGGGTTAACAGTACTAATCTTAAGAAATTCAAGTTCTTATTAATCAATAATTTGTCAGCTAGGATACGTTCAGGCATCAGCTGCAACTACAGAGTAGGTGCACTGCCTCAGCGCTTTGGAAAGACATAATCTACAACACTACTAGCAGACACAACTTCTGTTACTAGACAGCATATGTGCAGTACAGCAAGACAAAAACATATATTCATATGTGCCGCGGACCAGCCGGAGAAAGAGGATTTCACCGCCCAGGGTCAGAAGGGACGGGGTAAGGAACTGAAGTAGCACCGACGAATGGGGTCAGAAGGACCAAGACAACTGATGGTTGCAAGGCAAGTTTTACTATGCTACGGTTGCAGATTATATAGACTAGAAATGGAAGGTTGCCAGATGGTGGTTTACATTATCTATAGACTGTCTCGGCTCAAGGTTAACTTCCCTGGGAGAAAACCCATAAGCCCTGAATCATCCAAAATAACCTGCATGTGCAGGGAGGGGGGAGACAGCTTTGCTTGTCTCATTTTACATTCTTTCTGATTTCTGGGCCCTGGTGATTTATCTCCCGTGGAATGGAACAAGGAGGGGAACAAGTAGGGACAGTCCCTTCGAGCAGCGGCGGCATGCCTGGCATGTACGTAGCCTGATCTCAAGGCTGACTTTTTCCCTCAGTTCCCCTTTTTTTATTTTTAAATTTTTGCTGCAAAATAATTCCATGAAGCTTAGTGCCGAGAGAAGTATATTGTTGCATGAGGATATGAAACAGACATGAGAAGATTATTATCAATAATAGGCAAATTGTGGCCAGGGTAATAAATCCTGACAACCCTCCAGTAATCCACGACTGAGGGTTTAACCACTTTAAATGGTCCAGTAAAGTTTTAATTACATCTTCTTGCGAAATATCATCAAGATGTACATTTTGTATATCCTGAATTTCAGCATTTAATTTCTTAAGATCAAGACTAATATTATTATCTGACCAAACACTCAGCAGATGCATTTTTACTTTTTCCCATTCCCAAATACAGTCATTGTACTTGTAAGGAGTAACACAAATCCATGTATACTTTTCATGACAAGCTAAACGCATCCTCAATTTTAATGCTGCCATCTGATCTCCAATCCCCAAAATTGCGTTTTTAAATTCATCTAACTTGTTATTCATCTGTAAATCTATGTGGCTTTGTAAAGATAAAGCAAGACTGGTATTTTGAGATAACTGATTAGCAAAGTGAGCATGATTAATACTCCGTGAAAGAGCAAGACCGGCAGTAGCCGCGGTAGCAGACAGAGCAGCCAAGGCAAGTAAACTTACTGTTAGCCGCCCAATAAAGCGTCTCCTTCTCTGCAAGGCTTTAGAGAGTTCCACCCATGCCTGTACTCCAGTATCTTCATACCAAGGTTCTCTCAGATGTACAGGCACCATAACATATATGGGTTGCCTTAGTATAAGCACAGATTGTGTTCCTGCAGAAGGGAACATACAACTGTAAAAATACAATGAACACAGCTAATATTCTATCCTCCTTTGGAAGAATTACCAATGTTAATAGAACCAATCAAAAGTGTATATGGAGGGGTGGGATAGGGAGGGTGGGAGGGAGACGCAAAAGGGAGGGGATATGGAAACATATGTATATGTATAACTGATTAAATTTGATATAAAGCAAAAAAAAAGTGTATATGGAGGAGCAACACAAGTTATAACAGGTGTATTGGAATAAGTTAGAGCTAGTTTCCATATATCCCAGTTGTTTTGAAATGCGATAAACCTATCTATGACGGGAATAGAAGAGATAAGAATTTACCCCTTGGTATAATCTATAGTACACCATATTTGGTTATTATTCCAAGATGCATTGCAACATTCAAAATTGGATCCAGGAAAGTTAATGGTCATAAAAGGAGGAAATTGGTTTTTTGATTTTCTCTTAAGAATAGTAACCATATGTCCAGCCATAAGTATCCCTTGTCCTCCAAGTAAACGCTTCATACACAAATAATTTCCTGAATCTTCACCTGTAACCTTGGCTATAGTAATAGCGGAATCCCTAAGTGGTGAGGCGTATGAGATTCGACCTCTAATATTAATAGGTTGCCCATTTTTATAGCAAATGATGGTATCCTTAAGATCCTCTCGTCGGCTGGTAGCCGGGCATGTAAGAGTAATGTTGGTTCCTGTAAAACGAAGGATGCCTGGAGAGCCTGACAAACTAATTGATTGATCCGTTCCCTCATCAACATCTGTATGCTCATAACTAATAGCCTTTACACATCCAGTTTCCAGATTTAATGGGCTAAGACACACAGGATAGGTACTAAACCAGTTAGTTTAATTTACAGACATATTGATTTGTTTTATATTCCCAATAAGAGGCCCATAAACAGTATCATTGTAAAATACAGGAAACTCTGCTTCAGACCAAGATATGGGTTGTAATAGTGGAGGATCAGGTACATAGGCCCAGTAAGTTGCTGCATTAACAGAGGGGACACATGAAATTGTTACCAACGTCCCCAAAAATAAAGTCACAGGTGTAACAGGATTATTCTGTTGTTTCACTAACTCTTGAGCTCGTGAAACCAATTGTTTAATCTGTCCCCAAGTTGGAACATCACTCCTTTGAGTCGTCCGGGCAAGTGGTCTCCTCTTCTTCTTCTTTTTCTGAATCAACACTGTCAAGTTTTCGGGAGAGATGCAGAGCTTCTTCATCTTCTGAACTTCTTGTGAGCTGTGGCGAGCCATCTATTTGCTTGACTAAGCAAGCACTCAGGAAGCCAGAGAGGTCCAGGAGCTGATCTGGGAAATATACACACGTGACCACGTCCCCAAATCAACACAGGATCAGGGCCACACCAAGTGCTGGTTAGCGGATGTTTCCCGAGGACCTCCAGAGATTGAAAGGCCAATCTTGGCTCAGCCACCAACCTTTCTCCTGTCAACAGTGAGAAAATTTAAAATAAACAGAGCATGATTTATAAGGTTATGTAGTGCTGTTCTATATAATTCCCCCATTTTTATTTTTTCAATGGTTAGCTTTAAAGATCTATTTGCACGTTGTATAATACCTTGTCCTTGAGGGTTATATAGAATGCCTGTAATATGGGTAATTTGTAATGAATTACAAAATGTTGCAAAAGCAACACTAGGGTAAGTGCGCCCATTATCTGTTTTAATAATTTTGGGAAGGTTCATGAAAGCAAAACAGTGTAATAAATGAGTGATAACATGTTTAGTAGCTTCTCAGGTCTGTGCTGTAGCACAGAGGAAACCAGAATAAGTATCAATAGTGACATGAACAAACTGTAATGTCCCAAAAGACGGGATATGAGTAACATCCATTTGCCATAAATGACGAGGTAATAATCCACGAGGATTAACACCATAATGTGGAACAGGAAGGTGAGGTAGGCAGTGTGGGCATTGCTTAACAATTTGTCGGGCGGCGTCACGAGTAAGGGAAAATTGTTTGCATAATGTAGCCGCCGACTGATGGTGTAAAGCATACGATTGTTGTGCTGCTTGTGAAGCAGTTTGATCATAACTTACCATAATATGAGGGTGTCCAGGACATGGACCATGAGTAACAACAGTATGAAGATAAAGAATGCAATACCTTAGCCATTCTTGACAGCATGACGAATGGAAAGGAGGAGGACGGTAAATTGGGATATGTCCTGCTTTAGGGAAAAGAGATTGAGGAGGAAGAGTAACTTTAACTTTATTTTTGGGAGGAAAATGCACAGGATAAAGATCACGTTTAGATCGAGTTAAAACATCTGCAGTCGCATTTATTTTAGACAATGGACCAGACAAGTTAGAATGAGCATGGATATTCAGAGCTGCAACAGGACCGTCGTGGGAACGAATAAGCTGTTGAAGCAAATGAAAAGAGGATGATAATTCAGGGTCATTAGTATATCCTCTGGTTGCAGTCTCCAGAAGAACTAATAAGCGAATAAGATATTTACTATCAGAAAACAAATTAAAAGATATAGAAGGCAAATGTTTAAAAGCCATAATGACAGCATACAGTTCAACACGTTGAGCTGAAGTCAAGGAAGTTTGTTTAATGAGTTTTGTTCCGTCGTCAGTGATTACAGTAGCCACTCCTGAAGAAGAACCGTCTGTAAAAACCAAAGGTACATGAGGAATAGGCTGTTGCCTAATTATAGAAGGAAAGATATAACAGTTAAGTTTGCTGAATTGGATCGATTTATCAGCAGGCTAATGGCATTCCAAGGTACCTGAAAATCCTGCAAGAACAAGACCCCATTCATTACTATGTTGAAAAAGCCAATTTTGTTGACGAACTGAATAAGGGATAATAATTTGAGAAGGTTCTATACCTATAAGTTGTAAGCATCTAGTTCTACCTTGCATTATTAACTTACTAATAAGTTCATAATAAGGGTTAATAACTTTAGAGGATGTAGTTTTCATATGAATCCATTCAATAATTCCAACAGCTTGCCATAAGGTGGCAGTAGGCACATGAGGTGTTGGACAGACAACTAAAGAAATTGGCAGGTGAGTATGTATTCGAGTTAATTGTGCAGAGCTGTTAGCTCTAGTAACTATTTGTAAAGCTTGAAATCCTCTGGAGTCATAGATCGTGAAGTAGAAGGATCTGAGTCACCTTTAAGAATATCAAATAAAGGCTCTAACTGAGCAGCAGGAAGTTCTAAGGGAGGCCTTAGCCAATTAATATCTCCAAGTAATTTTTGAAAATCATTTAATGTTTTTAAATTATCAACTCGAATTTGCAGTTTTTGAGGCCTAATGGTAGAGTTATCAATATATTTTCCCAAATAGAAAAATGGAGATTGTCTTTGAATTATTTCTGAGGCAATGACCAAGCCAAATGATTGTAAGGATTGTTGTAAAAATTGAGAAGCAGTCTCTAATCAAGAAATATTATCAGTGGCTAAAAGTATATCATCCATATAATGTATGAGATATAACGTTGGAAACCTTTTTCTCACAGGAGTTAAGGTCTGAGCCACATATATTTGGCATAATGTAGGACTATTTGCCATGCCCTGAGGCAATACTTTCCATTGGAATCTCCTCATGGGTTCCTTAAAGTTTAAGGAAGGCAAGCTAAAAGCAAAATGTTTTCTATCTTCAGGAAACAAAGGAATAGTGAAAAAACAATCTTTAGATCTATAACTAAAAGATGATAATTGTGTGGTATGGCTGTTGGAGAGGGTAGGCCTAGTTGAAGAGCTCCCATTATTAGCATAGTTTTATTAACAGCTCTTAGACCCTGTAATAACCTCTATTTTCCAGACTTTTTCTTGATAATAAAAATAGGAGTATTCCAAGGACTATTGGAAATTTCTAAATGCCCTAATTGTTCCAGTACTAATTGTTCTGCAGCTTCTAATTTCTCCTTTGTGAGGGGCCATTGGTCCACCCATACAGGGTCATCACTCAGCCAAGTAATTGGATCCGCAGTGAGTGGAGGAGAATCCAAGGCCCCTAAGAAAAACCCAAACCTTGTCTATCACTTTTTATTTTCACATCAATAGGATAGACAGTTCCTTTTTGATTTGTTCCCAGCCCTTTTGTGGGAAGAAATCCTTGATCCAACACCATATTAGAGACTTGAGAATTTGGACTATAAAGTAATACTCCCATTTCTTGTAATATATCTTGGCCCAAGAGGTTTAAAGGCAGCCCAGGCAAAACATAAGGCTGGAAGTATCCTCAATGGCCCTCACTATCTTGCCATAATAATAACTGACTACTTTGCATAGGAGAAGAACTCTGTCCTATTCCTTGAAGTTCTGTAATAATAGGACTAACGGGCCAATGTTTAGGCCAGTGCATCTGCGTCATAGCAGAGACATCAGCTCCAGTGTCTAACAAACCTGAAAAAACCTTTCCATGAATGGTTCATTTCATTTCTGGACGTTCTTTCCCTATCTTCTGAATCCAGTAGGCAGCACTAGAAGATCCAAAAGCCTTTGTTTTTCTCTTTTGATGTTGTAAAATTTGTCCATGAGGTACAAAGGGCAAAAGTAGCAATTGTGCAATTTTATCACCAGGAGAAATCGTTATTATATTTTTAATAGTTTGTGCCATGATTTTTATTTCTCCTTCCTAGTCAGAGTTTATGAGTCCTGGCATAATAGTTAAACCCTTCATGGCAACACTACTTCTTCCCAATAATAGTCCAATCAAACCCTTTGGTAAAGGTCCATAGATGCCCATTGAGAGGGCCTGAGGACCCATTTCAGGAGTCAATACATATCGGGCGGAAGTACTGAGGTCCAGTCCTGTGCTTCCTGCTGTTGCTCTGGAGAGCGAAGATATTGTATGTTTTTGTTTTTGGTTAATGTCTGATTGATAGTTTGAGGAGGATACACAGACATTGCCCCTATTATTCGTTGGGGCCGGGGAAGGCCCCGGGAGGAGTTTCCCGACAGTGGTGACCCATCCCTGTGGGCCACTGAGCGACAATCTCGTGCCCAACGTTTTCCCCTATTGCATTTAGGGCATAAACCAGGGATTTTCTGACCATTTGGAGGTTTTTGAGTAGGGAAGGAAGGAGCAGGGTTACAATGAAAAGATCCACATTCTCCAGCAAAATGACCTGCCTTTCCACATTCAAAACTAGTCTTTGTTCTCTTTGGATTGTTTTTAAACCCCACTTTAGTTAATGCTGCAGCCATAGCAGCACCCTGTATATAAGCAGGCCCAATGTCTGCACAAAGGTGAATATAATCCTCCAGTGTTCCCCGTTTTCTCCAAGGTTGAATCGCAGCCTGACATGCATTATTAGCATTTTCAAAAGCAAGTTGCTTAACTACAATTGTACCAGTGAGTCCATCCACAATGAGTCTCCCCACCGCCTGTAACAATCTGTCTACAACATCAGCATATGGTTCATCAGGTCCCTGTCTCATTTTTGAAAGATCCTCAGTTTTCTGTGTAGAAGGTAATTTCCTCCAGGCTTGTAATGCCAAATAATTTATTTGAGGATAAGCAACAAAGGTATAAGTTAATTGATCTTGTAAAGAAATATATGGTCCTTCCCCAATCAGCATATGATAATCAACTGGAATATCATGGGTAGCATTCTTTTCTGCTTGTTCAGCAGCCCATTCATAAAAATCAAACTTCCATATTAAATAATCTCCACCATTTAAACAAGCTCGTGCAATAGATTTCCAATCAGCGGGGGAAAGAGCTTCTCCTGCAATAGTGTCAACCATAGCAGTAGTAAAAGGAGCAGTGGGCCCATATTGAGCACAAGCAGATTTTAAATCTTTCAAAACTTTAAAAGGAAGAGCCTGATGCTCCCTAATAGCCTCTTGAGGATTATTAGGATCAGGTCTTTCTAGGACAGGACAACAGAAAATAGGATCTTCTCCTCGTTTTATTGCTGCTTGTACAGCACGTTGCAAGAGACTGAGCATTTTTACAGATGTAGATTTTTGAGGAAGACAGTCCTTACTAATGTGCAGCTTTTTCACTGGCTTATCTATCATAGCCATTAGAAAATCATCCTCAGGATGATTCTCTCTTTTATGTTTTTTTTTTCTTTCTCTTTTATGTTTAAAAGCCCCATCGGTTAAGTCAAAATGTTCCTCTTCATCTGAAATATTTAAATTAATTAGCTCTTTCGGTTTAGGAAGTGGCGACACAGTAGCTGATAATACAGTCTTTTCTTCTGTCAGAGGCTTATGTTTTTCTGACTTTACATTCAAATCAACAATATCATGAGAAGAACCTAAACATATTTTTATCAGATTCCACAAACTAAATGTAACAACGGCAGTATGAGTAGGCCCTCGAGACTCATAATAATTTTTTAAATCTTCTCCAACTTTCTGCCAGATTTCTATGTCACAGAGCCGCCATCAGGAAACCAGGGAGATACATCATGGATATGCTGCAAAAATTCAGTCAACTGTGAGGTAGAAACTTTATTACCCCGAGCTTTAAGCATCGAAAGTAAAACCGGAGCAAATAATTCACGCTCCTTTGAGCCCTTTTGCCCCATCTTATTTTACTTCTGACTGTTGCCTTATGCCTCGATTAGTTTCACTTTTACTCGTGGCTACACATATTTTGCATAAGAGTTCTCTTACCTGCACTTTCTTTTCCTTTTAATTGCCTTCACGCTTCAGGTTCCTGTTCGGGCGCCACTTGCTGCGGACCAGCCTCAGAAAGAGGATTTCACCACCCAGGGTCAGAAGGGACGGGGTAAGGAACTGAAGTAGCACCGACGAATGGGGTCAGAAGGACCAAGACAACTGATGGTTGCAAGGCAAGTTTTATTATGCTACAGTTGCAGATTATATAGACTAGAAGAGGGAAGGTTGCCAGACGGTGGTTTACATTATCTAATGACTGTCTCCACTCAAGGTTAACTTCCCTGGGAGAAAACCCAGAAACCCAGAATCATCCAAAATAACCTGCACGTGCAGGGGGGAGACAGCTTTGCTTGTCTCATTTTACATACTTTCTGATTTCTGGGCCCTGGTGATTTATCTCCCGTGGACTGGAACAAGGAGGGGAACAAGTAGGGACAGTCCCTTCGAGCAGCGGCGGCATGCCTGGCAAGTCCGTAGCCTGCTCTCAAGGCTGACTGCTTCCCACACATATGTTGGCTTCTTTAAGCCTCAAGCCCTCGATCCTTTGTTGAAATACAATAATTTCATTCCTATGGTTTTCAATACCAAAAACTCAACCTCCAGGAGGGTTAAAGTCAATTTGTACTCCAAACCAAGTAGCAGTGCAGTTCACTACTACTGAGGCTGAATCCATAAAGACTTCAAGACCACGACCAGAAGACAAGTTATTATATATAATACCCTAGAAGGCCTGAAACATAATTATCATATACATAGCTGGTCCTTCAGAGCTTTTTACCTATAACATGTTTTTTGATGAAAGTTATTTAATGTACTGGAGATAACTGAGAATTACTGATCAAATATTTGAATACTTATACTTACCTGGAATTTCATTTCTGCTGAAAGAAAAAGGAAGAACAGGACTCACCTAAAAAAATACAAACTTGAGAAATGAAAGTAAACATCTTATCACACACTATCACTTTTGGAAGCAGCATAGAGGGGCAGTCAACAGTAAAACACTGGTGAAATAGGACAAAACTCTAGGCCAAAAATCCATTATTATTATCATCAGTGACAGTACCACAACTGTGCCCTTCATAATTAATAAGCACCCCTAAGAATCTTCATTTGGCACCAGATGATGTGTTTAAGAGGTTTTGAATCAGACTTGGTTTTGTGTTAGCCAAGTTACAGGAGAATTTTTAAAGTGGGGGGAAGGGAAGAAGGAAACAGAGCAGAAAAAGAACTGAAGCCATCATCTACAAACCAAGAAAGCACCGAGAGTTCCAAACGTTATGTCAGACACTAAAGTGAGTGATACAGGCTCAAGTGGTTGATAAAACCTATAAAAAGACTTCACCAGCAAAGTCCCCATTTATCTGTAGAGTTCAGAAACTAAAACAAGGAATATTTCAGCTTAACATCTTATCTCAAGAGAATCATATACACTTCACATGAATAAAAATACCTGAAACCAAACATTTTTAAAAGCTCCAATACCCAAAATATAAAGAAAAATATTAATTCAGAAGACTCAATCAATCCATGATAATCACAAAACGGCTGGGCAATCTCTATCTCCCTTCCACACTAACCATCCATCCCCTGGAAGACCAAGGGAGATCAGACCTTCCAGACTTACCTTCCAGACCTTCCAGACACCTGGCTGTGCCAAAATTCGATGGAGACTCCTCGTGGAACAGCAGTTTCCCATCTCTTGTGTCTCTCCCTATCGTGATCATGCAGGAAGCAAGTCTGGCTGTGCTATTTCTTATCATTGTCTGTCACCCATCTGCAACATGATATTGAAAAAGTAGTTCCCTTTCCCCCAGAAGGTTGAGGCTCAGCTACAGGGGTAATTCTCCTGGGCACACAGTCATGATTTAGGCCGACTCAGTGACTTCAACAGGCTTAATCATGTGATCGGGTTGGTTGCCAGCTGCATAATGCTCCCACATCTGTAGATAGAGCCGCTCTAGTTCCATCGTGTATTGTTTGGTGTTGAACAGAGGGCTAGATGTTCTCTGCTTCCAGACTTTGCCACGAATTTTCTTCAGGTATTCGAGATCAGTTCCCAGTTTCACAGCTATCTCTTCATATTCTTGTCTATTTTGAGCAATCAGCTCAAGACAGCCTAAACAAGTGAGCTGGGAAGCTGCAACTCGGGAAGCAAGAGTCTCTCCTGGCATAGTCACCATGGGGGTCCCTGCCCAAAGGACGTCCATCCCTGTGGTGTGTCCATTACAGAGTGGAGTGTCCAAGCAGACATCAGCCAGCTGGCCTCTCCGAACATGTTCCTCTTTAGGAGCAACAGGGGAAAAAATGATACGGTTCGGGGGAAGGCCCATATTTTGTGCGTACTGTTGAATATTCGCTTCTCCTGCTGCTGGAAAACGCAACAGCCACCGTACACTATTGGGAACACGCTTCAGAATATTTGCCCACATCTGCAAAGCAGATGGGTCAATTTTGTATAACTGATTAAAGTTACAGTACACAATGGCATCTTCCGGTAACCCGTACTGAGAACGTGTGGTTACAATAATGGTACAGGGAACCTCCTCGCCAGTGGCAGCCTTATTGTTGATCAGGGTAGTTGCCAGTCCATTGCTAATACTGAATCCATTAATTGAAATCTGAATTGGTCCTCTGTTAATCATTTCAATAACTGCTTCTGCAACAGTATTCATAGGAATGACAGGCATATTAAGAGCTGTATTACTGCTGTCTGCGTTGTCTTCTCGACCAGGACATTTCATCTTGACTATTTGCACATCTGATAGACTATCAAGAAATGCTTGGAGGTCGATGCCATTCAGCACAATCCGATTGTCATAAATGTGCCCATTGGACTTAAAATCGATGACGGCTTTTTTCTTCAGGTGAGGGAACATATTAGCATGATCACCAATAAAGAAAGTATGGGGCATATAAGCCAGTTTCTCAGAATACTGCTCAGCAACTTCAGCAGGTGAAGTTTCCTGATCAGTGATGATATAATCCATGAAAAGCACGCCACTAGTCCCAGGGTACCCCAGCCACATTGCCTGAATAGGAGCTGGCCTGAGAGCAAAGAGTTCATTTCGAGCACCCCTGGTATAACCGTTCATGTTTACAAGGATGTGTATACCATCTTGATGGATGCGATCAGCTGCTTTGCCATTGCATGGAATCTGAGAAAGATCAATGAAATGATTGGCTTCTGCCATCACCTTCGCTCGGAAGTTTGTGCCATCATGTGGGCTCAGGGCATAACAGAATATCTCAAATTTATCAGGATTGTGCATGCCTGGAATAGACTGCATAAGATGAGAAGTAGGATGATCCCCAAAGTCAGAACTCACGTATCCTACACGCAGTCGACCATCACTGAGCTTCAAGTCTTTTGGATGTTCATACGGCGGTTTATGAAGGACACTTATATTAGCCAAGCAGAGGTTCCCATGCCTCTCAGCAATAGCCTTCCTGAAGCCATGAGAAAGAGGATAGAGCATAGTATGATGAGGCTGCACAGAAGGCAACCTATTCTTCTCCAACTGGTCAGCCACAATGCTGGCCAACTTCTTCATTCGCTCATCATAGTCTGTCCAATCACAGACAACCTGCAGGCAATGAGCCAAATTACAGTAAGCGTCAGGAAAGTCAGGTTGAAGCTTCAGAACAGTGTGATAAGAAGCAATTGCTTCTGGAATATTCCCTGAATCCTGGTGAATGGATGCCAGATTGCTGTGGGCATCCGCAAATGCAGGGTTGATCTGAACGGCACGAGTATAACACTGCAAGGCTCCCTGAACATCCTGCATCTCCCATAGAGTGTTTCCCATATTACAGTAGGCCTCAGCAAAGGTAGGACTGATTCGAATAGCCTCCTTATAATGCATCAGAGCTTCGTACAGTTTTCCCTGCTGCTTCAATACACTTGCTAAATTTGAATGGGCAACAGCAAAGTCTGGGCAGAGCTCTAATGCTTTACGATACAAGAGAACTGCCTCTTCACTGTTTCCCTGTTCTCCTTTGATGTTGGCTAGGTTATTCAGAGAGTCTGCATGGGTGGGACACAGCCGGAGAACTGTATGATAACAATCTTCTGCTTCAGCAACACTGCCCTTCTCTTTGAGAGCGTTGCCTAGGTTGCAGTAAGCATCAGGGAAATGTGGTTGCAATTCAATCGCTCGCCTGTAGGCGTCTATTGCCAGATCCATCAGGCCTTGCTCATAGTATACACAAGCCAGGTTGCCATGTACCACTGCATGATTCGGACTCAAGCTTAGGGCACGAAGGTAAGCTGCCACAGCTCTGTCAAAAATCCGTGCCTCATTGAAGACATTTCCTAAATTGATATGAGCATCCAGGAAATTGGGGTCAAGGGTGACAGCCTTTTCAAAGTGATGAACTGCAAGCCAAATCTC
Source organism: Mesoplodon bidens (assembly GCF_964165515.1). NCBI lineage: Eukaryota > Metazoa > Chordata > Mammalia > Artiodactyla > Ziphiidae > Mesoplodon > Mesoplodon bidens. The sequence continues at coordinate 2,346,655 of NC_138168.1, forward strand.
CCCTTGTGCATTGAAAACACAGCCAAGATTACTCCAAGCTACTGCAAATTTCGGTTGCGTCTCAATTGCTTTCAAATAACATGCCTTGGCTTCTTCTAAGCCACCCAGGGCTTTGAGCAGGTTCCCCAGGTCACTGCGAACACAGGACAAATCAGGATTGTACTGAAGAGCAGAGACGTACGCTTGTGCTGCCCCTTCCATGTCGCCTGCTGCTACCAAAGCGGCTGCCAGGTTAATAGAACCATCGATGAAATCTGGTTTGAGACGCAATGCATGCCGGTAATGCTCAGTTGCTTCCTGCAACTGCCCTCTTTCCTTGTACACATTCCCCAAATTCGAATAGGCTTCTGCCAGAAGAGGGTTCTGTTTAATTGCCAGAGTACTAAAGTGGGCAGATCTGTCCATCCTTCGACACTGGAAGTGTATAGATGAAAGTAATAAAAGTACACCAGTATTGTCTGGCTCTTGTCTCCAGAGCTGCATGCAGTGTCTCTCAGCTGTCTCAAAAGCTCCTGCCTGATATTCTCGATGTGCCAACTCAGCTAACCCTTGGAAGGAAAGCATACGTTTCGTTGGTTCTGTGCTGTCGGCCACGTTGCCCACGGAAGATGCCATCTGGAGCTTCTGGAGAGAGTGAAAAAAGGGGGTAATTGAGTCCCGCTGCCGCCACTACTGACAAGAATGTTTCTAGTGGTAGCAAACACGAGCGCAGCAGCCGTACCACTGCTTTGGCAGGCTTAAGCGGCGGCAACAGTTACAGGCACCGAACCTTAGGAACTTTGGTTGGCCATCTACCTCTCATGCTCTTGAAATCTTAATTCTTAACCCTGCCCTCTTCCACCATTTTTCTCCTAATCAGGGAAGAAAAATTACCTATCCATTTGCCTTAGAAGAAATCAAAAGTCAGTAGGCCAAACACTTTTTAAAATATTGTTTTCTGTCCAGTTGGAAATGAAATACATGATTGACTTTTCTTCATCATTCATATAGTCAACGTGGAAAACATTAGGGCCCTGAATTTCAGTACAGTAAGATGAGAAAATTTTAACTTGGCCTTCCCAAACCACTAATAAGTAACCAATGTTGTATATAATGCTAAAATCTTAGAGACTGAGTTTGATATTTTAAAAGTTCTGAAAACATTAGCTAATTTCTCTTCATCAAATTTCTCATGACTCAAACCTGAGTATTACTTTTTAAAAGATAAATTTATTTATTTTTATTTATTTATTTTTATTTTGGCTGCGTTGGGTCTTCAGTGCTGCGTGCAGGCTTTCTCTAGTTGAGGCGAGCGGGGGCTACTCTTTGTTGTGGTGCCCGGGCTTCTCATCACAGTAGCTTCTATTGTTGTTCCACAACTCTATGGGTTCCTTTTTAGGTCCTACGAAGAACCCTAGAAATTAGTTCATGTAATTATAGTTTTTTGCAAAATTGTCAAAAGTGAGATATTTTAATTTCCATCAGGTAAGACCAGCGTCTATTTCTTTGCCAATTTTCCTTCTATCATATTCTGCTATGTTGGATCATATTGGATTGGTCACAGGCTTTTTTGAAATCTGGCTAAGGAGATGTTTTCAGTGAGGCTATTATGTGATTTTCAGACACCACCATATGTAATTGACTATATAATATCCCATCACAGGAGTAACTTCCAGTACTCTTACTGACTACTCTACTGACTTAACTAGCACAAGACACAGAAGCGTAAGGACAAAAATCACCTTACAATATAGCCATGTCTTGCACTTCACAGCTCTCAAAGCATGTGCATTTGAAGAAGAAAAAAAGAACTGAAAAGTATAAAACCAGAAGTTATTCTGTGGAAAATAATTTTAATCATCAGGCATGTGAAATATAAGTCAAAGATTCAGTTTTCTTCAATGCTTAGTCAAAAGGGAAATTTCCTTCTGTCAAGAATATACTCCAGGTCTTCCCTGGTGGTGCAGTGGTTGAGAGTCTGCCTGCCGATGAAGGGGACACGGTTTTGTGCCCTGGTCCGGGAAGATCCCAAATGCCACGTAGCGGCTAGGCCCGTGAGCCATGGACACTGATCCTGCATGTCCAGAGCCTGTGCCCCGCAACGGGGAGAGGCCACAACAGTGAGAGGCCAGCATACCACAAAAACAAGAACAACAACAACAACAACAATATACTCCAGGGGCTTCCCTGATGGCACAGTGGTTAGGAAGCCACCTGCCAATGCAGGGGACACGGGTTCGAGCCCTGGTCTGGGAAGATCCCACATGCTGCAGAGCAAGTAAGACCATGTGCCACAACTATGGAGCCTATGCTCTAGAGCCCGTGAGCCACAAATACTGAGCCTGTGAGCCACAACTACTGAAGCTTGCGTGCCTAGAGCCCGTGCTCTGCAACAAGAGAAGCCACCGCAATAAGAAGCCTGCACACTGCAACAAAAATTATCCCCCAGTCGCTGCAACTAGAGAAAGCCTGCGCACAGCAACGAAGACACAACACAGTCAAAAATAAATAAATAAAAGAACATACCCCATCAATAATGTGTGTAATGGAATGGTGTGAATGAGTATTTTATCAGAAATCCTGTAATGCACAATCCTATAGCAGTACTGAAATCAGTAATGCATGTATAATAGTAAATATTTATGAGGAAGTAATCCATAGACGTTTTCTCAAAGTTAACAATGAAAATTAATGTGACATTATCAATAATAAATTGTGACACTGAAATAAACTTTTCTAAACTATTAATAACTAAAAGCAAATTCTAACCAACCATGTTAAAAGAAATCTATGTCTATAAACTACAAAGTTTATTTCTTAAAATTTTATTTCTAAAACACATAAACTGTCATATGAGGAGGCAGTTAAAGAATATATAGCTACAAGAGTGGGGAAAAAGTTTTATAGAGACACATCTGGCAGGAGTTAATTTTCAAATGTCATTTTTCTAGATTTTGTGACACCTATAGTATTGATATTTGAAAGCATTTAAAAAATGGTAATTTGAAGATTTGCTACTTCCAGGTAGAGTAAAATATTTTGAAGCAAAACAACATTTCCACTGAGAAAAATTAAAAAAGCCAAATAAAATAGTCAACATCAATCAAAAAGTTCTAGACATACCAAGAGATAGAGTCATATGACTAAAATTCTAAGAAAGGAACAGATAATACAAAAATATTTATATAAGATATTGTGTATCTTTATCAGGAAAAGTCTTTATCAAGAAAAGACTTTAGGGCTTCCCTGGTGGCGCGGTGGTTGGGAGTCTGCCTGCTAATGCGGGGGGCGCGGGTTCAGGCCCTGGTCTGGGAGGATCCCGCGTACCGCGGAGCGGCTGGGCCTGTGGGCCGCAACTACTTGGCCTGCGCGTCTGGAGCCTGTGCTCCGCGGCGGGGGGGGCCGCGATAGTGGGAGGCCTGTGCATTGCGGTGGAGAGTGGCCCCCGCTTGCCGCAGCTGGAGGGGGCCCTCGCGCAGAGATGAAGACCCAGCACAGCCGAAGGTGAATAAATAAACAAACAAATAAATAAAAAGCCAAGCATTTGAAGCCCTTTAAAAAAAAAAAAAGAAAAGACTTTAAAATCATCAGAATTAATATTAAATTTTATTTATTTGTACATTTTATTTATATATAGATATTTATATATTTATATAAAGGACTTAAAGATAAAGCCCTAGTTAAGGCAGTGACAAAAGCAGTAGCAGTGGGAGTGAAAAGAAATGGTTATATGCAAGGATATTTTGTCAGTAAAAGTCCAAGATCAAATGTTTGACTGCATACATGGGATGGATAGACGGAGTGGGAAAAATCAAAGTTAACTATAGAGGTGCTAGTGAAGATGGGGTTGCCATCACCCAACCCAAGGGGTTGTGATCATCCCCAAGGTCTAGGAGACTCAAAGCGAAGGTCATGGTCGAGGAAAAGTTAATTGCTGGGAAAATAAGACTCCCAGTCTCTCCATCTCCTTATACTAGTTTTTTTTTTTAAATCTTTATTGGAGTATAATTGCTTTACAATGGTGTGTTAGTTTCTGCTTTATAACAAAGTGAATCAGTTATACATATACATATGTCCCCATATCTCTTCCCTCTTGCATCTCCCTCCCTTCCACCCTCCCTATCTCACCCCTCTAGGTGGTCACAAAGCACAGAGCTGATCTCCCTGTGCTATGCGGCTGCTTCCCACTAGCTATCTATTCCTTATACCAGTTTTGTTTTTCTGCTCATATACGTAGCAGCATTTCATTCAAGGGGAAAGTCATTGATCTGACTGGTCAAATTAAACACCATAGTTCAAGGCACATTTACAGTGGTTAGTTCCTCCACAATTTAGAAAGTAACGTTCACAATTTCCCTCTTCCTACACCGCAGAACACATTGGTCATTCCTCCAAAGTTTCCACTCCATAGAGTGGACCAGAGATGACGTTAGCCCAGAACTGAGAGCTTGGCATGAGATGGTGTCAACCCCACCTAGAGCTCTGGCATAAGTTATGACCCAACCCAGCTCTACAGAGAGCTCTGCATGGAATCTTGTCTCAGCCATAATAATGTGATTCTGTTTTTCATTTGGTTTTCTTCTTTGCTTAACTTTCCCTGGCCACTCTGACAAACAAAATTTCAGGTAATCCTGGGCCACTCACTAACTTTATTCCATCTAATGTTATCCAGATTCCCAAGAAAATTACTAACAATAAAGGGGGAAATTTGGAACATGGTGAGTTTTAGGTGCCTGAAATATACAGGTAACTGAATCCAGTTAAGTAGCAAATTATTTGGATCTCAAATATGCCAGTAGAGAAGCAGACTAAGCTCAATTTAATGTACTCTTACTGGAGACATATGTGAATTCTGGGTCAATTTTGAAAAAGTTAAAGGCACATAGCTGAGATTAAAAGAAAGAAAGGGGGCCTCCCTGGTGGCGCAGTGATTGAGAGTCCGCCTGCCGATGCAGGGGATACGGGTTCGTGCCCCGGTCTGGGAGGATCCCATATGCCGCGGAGCGGCTGGGCCCGTGAGCCATGGCCGCTGGGCCTGCGCGTCCGGAGCCTGTGCTCCGCAACAGGAGAGGCCACAACAGTGAGAGGCCCGCATACCGCAAAAAGAAAAAAAAAAAAAAAAAAAAAAAAAAAAAAGAAAGAAAGGAACACCTGCATGTTTCAGAAAGTAACAGAGAAATGAAATCCAGAGAAATAAGAGCAGACTGATGTCTATGGGTTCTATTCCTTAGTATAGGCCTTATGTAAATAGGGGGTGGAGCTAGAAATCTAATATTACCTTGAGGCCAGGAATTTAGACTCAGGATGGAACAATATTGAGAAGTTAGTACAGATATCCTACAAAAAATTCATGAGGAACTGCTTAGTCCATTAAGAGGGCCAAGGGAGGTGGTGAGGAAGATTGATATCTCTTGAAAACCTTCAGGTTCAGAAAACATCAACACCTCTGAAAAGTAAGCCTGTCCTTCCCAAAGTTGTGATGGCCAGGTTGTCACTAACCTCTAAGGCCCTGTAGGAATCATAAACTGCAAGGAGAGTAATTCAAAGAAAAACAGATGCAGGATGGGTGTGGCAATAAATCCTAGGACCCTACCAGAAACAAAATTAAAACCACTCTAGAGGGAAATTTTAAAAAACCAGGGCAGAGAGTATCCTAACCAGAATAGAATAAAAATTCTGAGGAAGTTACTTTACTTATTTAAGTAATATTCAATGCATTTCCATGGCCAGGCCCTTTTGAACATTTCTAAAACATATACAAACAATTCATTTACATCTTATATATCCCACCATCCAGAGCCAAATTCACTTAAGAACTGTACTGGTGGAAATTGGGCAGCACTATGGAGAAAATAAAATGTGTTTACCATCAAAAAACATGAAGGTAAGAAAGATAATGTCTAATTTTTTAATTATCCTGTGGTTTCTTGAAATCTTTTGAAACCCAAAGTAGAGAAACCGAGGAGGAAATGAAGATTTAAATATTTCGAGACTTATCAACTCATCTATAAAAGCTTTATTAGAGATCACCTTCCTCCCCACGGATACACCAGAAATACAGCTACACGTGGAACAACTCCTACAGAACACCTACTGAACGCTGGCAGAAGACCCCAGACCTCCCAAAAGGCAAGAAACCCCCCACATACCTGGGTAGGGCAAAGCGGAGAGATCCCCACACAGAGGATCGGTGCCGAGCGGCACTCACCAGCCCGAGAGGCTTGTCTGCTCGCCTGCCGGGGCGCGCAGCGCTGGAAGCTGAGGCTCGGGCTTCGGTCAGAGCGCAGGGAGAGGACTGGGGCTGGCGGCGAGAACTCAGCCTGAAGGGGGCTAATGTGCCACAGCTAGCCGGGAGGGAGTCCGGGAAAACTCTGGAGCTGCCGAAGAAGCAAGAGACTTTTTCTTCCCTCTTGGTTTCCTGGTGCGCGAGGAGAGGGGATTAAGAGCGCTGCTTAAAGGGGCTCCACAGACGGGCGCGAGTCGCGACTGAAAGCGCGGAGCCCAGTGACGGGCGTGGGACGCTGGGGCTGCTGCTGCCGCCGCCAAGAAGCCTGTGTGCGAGCACAGGTCACTGCCCACACCGCCCTTCCATGAGCCTGTGCAGCCCGCCACTGCCGGGGTCCCGGGATCCAGGGGCGGCTTCCCTGGGAGAACGCACGGCGCGCCTCGGGCTGGTGCAACGTCACGCCGACCTCTGCCGCTGCAGGCTCGCCCCGCACTCCGTGCCCCTTCCTCCTGCCCGGACTGAGTGAGCCAGAGTCCCCGAAGAGGCTGCTCCTTTAACCCTGTCCTGTCTGAACGAAGAACAGACGCCCTCCGGTGACCTACACGCAGAGGCGGGGCCAAATCCAAAGCTGAGACCCAGGAGCTGTGAGAACAAAGAAGAGAAAGGGAAACCTCTCCCAGCAGCCTCAGAAGCAGCGGATTAAAGCTCCACAATCAACTTGATGTACCCTGCATCTGTGGAATACATGAATAGACAACACATCATCCCAAATTGAGGAGCCCGGAGTCAGTGCTGTGCCTCTGAGGTGGGAGAGCCAATTTCAGGACATTGGTCCACAAGAGACCTCCCAGCTCCACATAATATCAAACGGCAAAAATCTTCCAGAGATCTCCATCTCAACACCAGCACCCAGCTTCACTCAACGACCAGCAAGCTACAGTGCTGGACACCCTAAGCCAAACAACTAGCAAGACAGGAACACAACGCCACCCATTAGCAGAGAGGTGGCCTAAAATCATAAAAAGTCTGCAGACACCCCAAAACACACCACCAGACGTGGACCTGCCCACCAGAAAGACAAGATCCAGCCTCATCCACCAGAACACAGGCACTAGTCCACTCCACCAGGAAGCTTACACAACCCACTAAACCAACCTTAGCCACTGGGGACAGACACCAAAAACAAGGGGAACTACGAACCTGCAGCCTGCAAAAAGGAGACCCCAAACACAGTAACATAAGCAAAATGAGAAGACAGAAAAACACACAGCAGGAGAAGGAGCAAGATAAAAACCCCCCAGATCTAACAAATGAAGAGGTAATAGGCAGTCTACCTGAAAAAGAATTCAGAATAATGATGGTAAAGATGATCCAAGATTCTATTTCCCAGATCCAAAATCTTGGAAATAGAATAGACAAAATGCAAGAAACAGTTAACAAGGACCTAGAAGAACTAAAGATGAATCAAGCATCGATTAAAAACACAATACATGAAATAAAAAATACTCTAGATGGGATCAATAGCAGAATAACTGAGGCAGAAGAACGGATAAGTGAGGTGGAAGATAAAATAGTGGAAATAACTGCTGCAGAGCAAAATAAAGAAAAAAGAATGAAAAGAACAGAGGACAGTCTCAGAGACCTCTGGGACAACATTAAACGCACCAACATTCGAATTATAGGGGTTCCAGAAGAAGAAGAGAAAAAGAAAGGGACTGAGAAAATATTTGAAGAGATTATAGTTGAAAACTTCCCTAATATGGGAAAGGAAATAGTTAATCAAGTCCAGGAGGCACAGAGAGTCCCATACAGAATAAATCCAAGGAGAAATACGCCAAGACACATATTAATCAAACTGTCAAAAATTAAACACAAAGAAATCATATTAAAAGCAGCAAGGCAAAAACAACAAATAACACACAAGGGAATCCCCATCAGGATAACAGCTGATCTCTCAGCAGAAACTCTACAAGCCAGAAGGGAGTGGCAGGACATAATTAAAGTGATGAAGGAGAAAAACCTGCAACCAAGATTACTCTACCCAGCAAGGATCTCATTCAGATTTGATGGAGAAATTAAAACGTTTACAGACAAGCAAAAGCTGAGAGAGTGCAGCACCACCAAACCAGCTTTACAACAAATGCTAAAGGAACTTCTCTAGGCAAGAAACACAACAGAAGGAATATACCTACAATAACGAACCCAAAACAATTAAGAAAATGGGAATAGGAACATACATATCGATAATTACCTTAAATGTAAATGGACTAAATGCTCCCACCAAAAGATACAGATTGGCTGAATAGATACAAAAAGAAGATCCATATATATGCTGTCTACAAGAGACCCACCTCAGACCTAGAGACACATACAGACTGAAAGTAAGGGGATGGAAAAAGATATTCCATGCAAATGGAAACCAAAAGAAAGCTGGAGTAGCAATTCTCATATCAGACAAAATAGACTTTAAAATAAAGACTACTAGAAGAGACAAAGAAGGACACTACCTAATGATCAAGGGATCGATCCAAGAAGAAGATATAACAATTATAAATATTTATGCACCAAACATAGGAGCACCTCAATACATAAGGGAAATACTAACAGCCATAAAAGGAGAAATCGACAGTAACACAATCATAGTAGGGGACTTTAACACCCCACTTTCACCAATGGACAGATCATCCAAAATGAAAATAAATAAGGAAACACAAGCTTTAAATGATACATTAAACAAGATGGACTTAATTGATATTTATAGGACATTCCATCCAAAAACAACAGAATACACATTTTTCTCAAGTGCTCATGGAACATTCTCCAGGATAGATCATATCTTGGGTCACAAATCAAGCCTTGGTAAATTTAAGAAAATTGAAATTGTATCAAGTATCTTTTCCGACCACAATGCTATGAGACTAGACATCAATTACAGGAAAAGAGCTGTAAAAAATACAAACACATGGAGGCTAAACAATACACTACTTAATAACGAAGTGATCACTGAAGAAATCAAAGAGGAAATTAAAAAATACCTAGAAACAAATGACAATGGAGACACGACGACCCAAAACCTATGGGATGCAGCAAAAGCACTTCTAAGAGGGAAGTTTATAGCAATACAATCCCACCTTAAGAAACAGGAAACATCTCGAATAAACAACCTAACCTTGCACCTGAAGCAATTAGAGAAAGAAGAACAAAAACATCCCAAAGTTAGCAGAAGGAAAGAAATCATAAAAATCAGATCAGAAATAAATGAAAAAGAAATGAAGGAAACGATAGCAAAGATCAATAAAACTAAAAGCTGGTTCTTTGAAAAGATAAACAAAATTGATAAACCATTAGCCAGACTCATCAAGAAAAAAAGGGAGAAGACTCAAATCAATAGAATTAGAAATGAAAAAGGAGAAGTAACAACTGACACTGCAGAAATACAAAAGATCATGAGAGATTACTATAAGCAACTCTATGCCAGTAAAATGGACAACCTGGAAGAAATGGACAAATTCTTAGAAATGCACAACCTGCCAAGACTGAATCAGGAAGAAATAGAAAATATGAACAGACCAATCACAAGCACTGAAATTGAAATTGTGATAAAAAACCTTCCAACAAACAAACGCCCAGGACCAGATGGCTTCACAGGCGAATTCTATCAAGCATTTAGAGAAGAGCTAACACCTATCCTTCTCAAACTCTTCCAAAATATAGCAGAGGGAGGAACACTCCCAAACTCATTCTACGAGGCCACCATCACCTTGATACCAAAACCAGACAAGGATGTCACAAAGAAAGAAAACTACAGGCCAATATCACTGATGAACATAGATGCAAAAATCCTCAACAAAATACTAGCAAACAGAATCCAACAGCACATTAAAAGGATCATACACCATGATCAAGTGGGGTTTATTCCAGGAATGCAAGGATTCTTCAATATACGCAAATCAATCAACGTGATACACCATATTAACAAGTTGAAGGAGAAAAACCATATGATCATCTCAATAGATGCAGAGAAAGCTTTCGACAAAATACAACACCGATTTATGATAAAAACCCTGCAGAAAGTAGGCATAGAGGGAACTTTCCTCAACATAATAAAGGCCATATATGACAAACCCACAGCCAACATCGTCCTCAATGGTGAAAAACTGAAACCATTTCCACTAAGATCAGGAACAAGACAAGGTTGCCCACTCTCACCACTCTTATTCAACCTAGTTTTGGAAGTTTTAGCCACAGCAATCAGAGAAGAAAAGGAAATAAAAGGAATCCAAATTGGAAAAGAAGAAGTAAAGCTGTCACTGTTTGCAGATGACATGATACTATACATAGAGAATACTAAAGATGCTACCAGAAAACTACTAGAGCTAATCAATGAATTTGGTAAAGTTGCAGGATACAAAATTAATGCACAGAAATCTCTGGCATTCCTATATACTAATGATGAAAAATCTGAAAGTGAAATCAAGGAAACACTCCCATTTACCATTGCAACAAAAAGAATAAAATATCTAGGAATAAACCTCCCTAAGGAGACAAAAGACCTGTATGCAGAAAATTATAAGACCCTGATGAAAGAAATTAAAAATGATACAAATAGATGGAGAGATGTACCATGTTCTTGGATTGGAAGAATCAACATTGTGAAAATGACTCTACTACCCAAAGCAATCTACAGATTCAATGCAATCCCTATCAAACTACCACTGGCATTTTTCACAGAACTAGAACAAAAAATTTCACAATTTGTATGGAAACACAAAAGACCCCGAATAGCCAAAGCAATCTTGAGAACGAAAAACGGAGCTGGAGAATCAGGCTCCCTGACTTCAGACTATACTACAAAGCTACAGTAATCAAGACAGTATGGTACTGGCACAAAAACAGAAAGATAGATCAATGGAACAGGATAGAAAGCCCAGAGTTAAACCCACGGACATATGGTCACCTTATCTTTGATAAAGGAGGCAGGAATGTACAGTGGAGAAAGGACAGTCTCTTCAATAAGTGGTGCTGGGAAAACTGGATAGGGACATGTAAAAGTATGAGATTAGATCACTCCCTAACACCATACACAAAAATAAGCTCAAAATGGATTAAAGACCTAAATGTAAGGCCAGACACTATCAAACCCTTAGAGGAAAACATAGGCAGAACACTCTATGACATAAATCACAGCAAGATCCTTTTTGACCCACCTCCTAGAGAAATGGAAATAAAGACAAAAATAAACACATGGGACCTAATGAGACTTAAAAGCTTTTGCACAGCAAAGGAAACCATAAACAAGACCAAAAGACAACCCTCAGAATGGGAGAAAATATTTGCAAATGAAGCAACTGACAAAGGATTAATCTCCAAAATTTATAAGCAGCTCATGCAGCTCAATAAGAAAAAAACAAACAACCCAATCCCAAAATGGGCAGAAGACCTAAATAGACATTTCTCCACAGAAGATATACAGACTGCCACCAAACACATGAAAGGATGCTCAACATCTTTACTCATTAGAGAAATGCAGATCAAAACTACAATGAGATATCATCTCACACCAGTCAGAATGGCCATCATCAAAAAATCTAGAAACAATAAATGCTGGAGAGGGTGTGGAAAAAAGGGAACCCTCTTGCACTGCTGGTGGGAATGTGAATTGGTACAGCCGCTATGGAGAACGGTATGGAGGTTCCTTAAAAAACTACAAATAGAACTACCATATGACCCAGCAATCCCACTACTGGGCATATACCCTGAGAAAACCATAATTCAAAAAGAGACATGTAGCAAAATGTTCACAGCAGCCCTATTTACAATAGCCCGGAGATGGAAACAACCTAAGTGTCCATCATCGGATGAATGGATAAAGAAGATGTGGCACATATATACAATGGAATATTACTCAGCCATAAAAAGAAACGAAACTGAGCTATTTGTAATGAGGTGGATAGACCTAGAGTCTGTCATACAGAGTGAAGTAAGTCAGAAAGAGAAAGACAAATACTGTATGCTAACACATATATATGGAATTTAAGAAAAAAAAATGTCATGAAGAACATAGGGGTAAGACAGGAATAAAGACACAGACCTACTAGAGAATCGACTTGAGGATATGGGGAGGGGGAAGGGTAAGCTGTGACAAAGTGAAAGAGCGGCATGGACATATATACACTACCAAACGTAAGGTAGATAGCTAGTGGGAAGCAGCCGCATAGCACAGGCAGATCAGCTCGGTGCTTTGTGACCGCCTGGAGGGGTGGGATAGGGAGGGTGGGAGGGAGACGCAAAAGGGAGGGGATATGGAAACATATGTATATGTATAACTGATTAAATTTGTTATAAAGCAAAAAATTTGAAATAAATAAATAAATTTAAAAAAAAAGCTTTATTAATCTCTTCATTTAATAACATTCCTGAGAGGTATAAATGTGTCCAGTGATAGGGTTGAATAAGCCTGAGAGAATTTCAATTGTTTACTATTCTTGGTCAGCTCTTAAGCCCTTTCAGGAGCATCTTGATTTTCATGGCCTCATCCAACAAAAGCAGGATATTTTACAGAAAGTCCTGGGCCACTTTTTGGCTTGCTTTTGTGCTTATGTTTTTGGTTTTTTCACATCGGGCAGTACATTAGGCTACCTATTGCATACTCCCTCATTCATGCATGCATTCATTCAAACAATATTGACTGAGTTGAGACATTTAATTAACACTCAATAAATGATGTTTAGATGAATGAATGCGCTTTCTATCAAAGTAAGTGTAAGTACTGAGAAAAATTACAGAATATATGATCCCAGCCCCACAGAAGCTTATAACTGTGTTGAGGATATAACATATGCTGAGGAAATAACTAATATATCATACTGGACAGTTTCTAAGTTCAAAAATGAGTTTTTATAAATAATCAGAGCCTAAGGAGGACAAAGAAGGGACAGTTCATTATGGGGTGAATCTATCAATAAATGTACATTTCAGATGAGATTTGAGATTGACCTCAAACAAGAGGACTTAGATATGTGAACAGAGAACAAAAAAGGCATGGTGATAGCATGTGCATAGATAGTGTGGCCAATATTTATGTTCTTCATTAAAGATAGTCAGAGATAACCCAAATGTAACTGTTTCCATGGGTCCATTCTCAGTATCCAAAGAAAACGGCAAATCCTATCTTAGTAAAACTAATGAAAAACACAGTCTTTCACAAAGAGATTGTGAAGGAAAGGGGGAGAGAAAGGCTTGCATCCCACACCACACAACAAAACTTATTGAATTAGTTGTTTAATTTTCTCCCTCTGAAAAATTCCTCTCCCCCTCTCTGTACGTGTCTCTTCTCCCACATCTGGCCACACTCTACCAGCCATCTTTCCAGATCTTTCCAGAACTCTCCATCCTAGTTTCATTAGGCCACAATTTAAACATCTCACAGGTCTCCAGGATGCATCCCCATCACTTATTCCACAAAGACAAACAAAGGACACTTCTCAGGATCACGTTTCTTTGAAGGAAGAGGTCATGAGGGTGATTATAAATAATATAAGGTGGAGAGCAGTGACTTAAAATACCATTTTTCAGTTTAGAATGTGAATACAGGGAACTGTGGGAAACTAGAAAATCTAGAAAGGATTCACTGATAATTATTTATGTTCAATGAATAAAATAAAATGTAATAATACGGCTAAACTCTGACAGATTAACTTTTTCAAAAGTTGCTTTCACACACCTTCACTATTGGGATGTTTGATAAACACACTTTTCCTTCTTTACTTTCTTCTTTCTTTGCAGATACTGGCACCAAACTTTCAAACAATAAGAACCTTCCCATAAGTCCCTTGCCAGGCAAGATTAAGGTATAACAATCCAAACAAATTTTTGAAGAAGATAACTGGTTGAAAGCACAGGAAAAGAACTGGGTTTCTCTTATTCAACACTCACATGATGAATAATGTGGGAATTGGTTTAAAAAGTCTCTCTGCATGAGCGGCTAAGGTTAAGATTAGAACTTCTGAGGCCAGAAGAGCAAAATGACTATAACAATCCACATGTTTCCAAGAGCTGCCCTTTGGATGTGAGGGATTGATTTTTCCCACTATTTTTTCAGCAACCCAACTGGTGTCTTTATTAAACGACATAAGAGAATACAGTGTGGCCAAGAAGGCTTAGATTTCCTTAGCCCCAAGACAGATATTCTCCAGTGACTGTCCACTCAAATGAAAAAGAGAGATTTACAAGAGGAAACTGGATACAACTGAGTGTACTTTAATTTTACCTGAATTATTTGTTTTGTTTTCAATTCTCCGCTGAAGTGCCTACATTAATATATTTTGAAGAACATTTCCTTAAGTTGAAGTATTCATTCAGTATATTCATTTACTATAATTTAGAAAAGCCAAATGATTTAGGCAAATTCATTTCTATATTGCCACAGCAGTGTATTGTGAACTAAATGACACCTGGCAGTTCTTTACTCAAATACTAACTCAATTAGAAGGCAGAACAAGGATATCTACCCATTCAGGGAGGGAAAGGTCACTTAGCTTCTGTAGCTGTCTTAGGTCTCTTATCATCACAGTAACAAATTGAAGACTAAAAACCATATGATCATCTCAATAGATGAAGAAAAAGCTTTTGAAAAAAATTCAATATCCATTCATGGTAAAAACTCTCCAGAAATTGGGCATAGAGGGAACATACCTCAACATAATAAAGGCCATATATGACAAGCTCATAGCTAACATACTCAATGGTGAAAAGCTGAAAGCATTTCCCCTAAGATCAGGAACAAGACAAGGATGCCCACGCTCACCACTTTTATTGAAGGTAGTTTTGGAAGTCCTAGCCACAGCAATCAGACAAGAAAAGTAAATAAATAAAAGGATTCCAAAATGGAAAGGAAAAACTAAAACTGTCACTGTTTGCAGATGGCATGATACATAGAAAATCTGAAAGACACCATCAAAAAATTATTAGAGGGCTTCCCTGGTGGCGCAGTGGTTGAGAGTCCGCCTGCCGATGCAGGGGACACTGGTTCGTGCCCCGGTCCGGGAAGATCCCACATGCCACGGAGCGGCTGGGCCCGTGAGTCATGGCCGCTGAGCCTGCGCATCCTGAGCCTGTGCTCTGCAACGGGAGAGGCCGCAAGAGTGAGAGGCCTGCGTACCGCAAAAAAAAAAAAAAAAAAAAATTATTAGAGCTCAAAAATGAACTTGGTAAATTTGCAGGATACAAAATTTATATATAGAAATCTATTGTATTTCTATACACTAACAGTGAACTATCAGAAAGAGAAAGTAAGGAAACAATCCATTTACAATCACATAAAAAAGAATAAAATACATTAGAATAAATCTGCCTAAGGAGGTAAAAGTCCTGTACCCAGCATACTATACGACACTGATACAAGAAATTAAAGATGACAAAAACAGCTGGAAAGATATACCATGGTCATGGATTGGAAGAATTAATACTGTTAAAATGACCATCATACCCAAGGAAATCTACAGATTCAATGCAGTCTGTATCAACATATCAAGGGCATTTTCCACAGATCTAGAACAAATAATTTTAAAGTTTGTATGGAAACACAAAAGATCCTGAATAGTTAAAACAGTCTTGAGAAAGAAGAACACAACTGGAGGAATCATGCTCCCTGGCTTCAGACTGTGCTACAAACCTACAGTAATCAAAACAGTATGGTACTGGCACAAAAACATCGATCACTGGAACAGAATAGAGAGCCCAGAAAGAAACCCATGCACTTATGGTCAATGAATCTATGGCAAAGGAGGCAAGAATATGCAGTGGAGAAATGTCTGGGCTTCCTTAGGGATGGTTTCATCAATTAATTTGTTTTCTTAAATGGACCATACTTTTCCATGTCTTTGTATACCTTGTGATTTTTTTGGTTGAAAATTTGTCTTTCAAATATTATAATGTGGTATCTATGGAAATCAGATTCTCCCACTTTCCCAGGGTTTCCTGGGCTTTTGATTGTTGAAGGCTGTAGTAGTCTGTTTAGGGACCTTTCCAAATTATTTTTGCAATGACTGTTTTCCTTATCGTATGTATGCACTGAAGTCTCTGTTCCTTTAGTTCATGTTTAGCTAATGTTTTGACAGAGATTTCCTTTAATTCCTGCACCTAAAACAAACAAAAACAAATATACACAAGAACATCCACATGCACACCCAGAACCACACACCTCCGCCCATTGTGCAGATTGCTGGATCACTCCTTCAACATTTAGCTGACGTGCATTGAGTTCAGGGCTCAGCCCATGCTAAAAGCTTAGAGACTCCTCTGGTGTTTTCAAAACATGCATCTTATCTTGAGTATGTATGTGGCTTTCTTAATTTCTCTGGACACATGTGTACTTTCTGTAGGTTCTAATTTCCCAAAGAATCTCCCCCAACTTTGGCTCCTGCATCTTCTGTGTCTATTGTATTTCAGTGCACAGTCTTCTGCCCCAGCCATCTGTGCTTTGTTAGTTCACCTGGCTCTTCTTTTGAGCAATGACCGCTGCTTTTCCAGACTGTGTTCCAAGTTAGCTAAGACAGAGATAAGCATCTTGTGTCAGTCCTTCAGGTAGCTCCCAGACAGGTTAGAACAGATACACGTAATAATCTGACAGTACGGTCTCTTGTGCTCCCTCCTCAAGCACGATTGAGGGTCCCATACTAGGAATGGTCTGCTGCTACTTTAAGACTATCACTGCATTAAGACTCCACCACTTTAAGACCATCACTACACTAATAGTGGAAGGGGCAAGGGCAAGTAAAAATGCCACAAAGCTTTCCTGCCATTTTCAAATTGCCTCTTCCCTGGTTCAGTATGTGTTGGGTTGCTATAAATCTTTGGCTGATTTCAGGACTAAGAGAAACTCAAAGAACCCCACAGCAAGAAACAGTACAATCAAACTCTCAGAAGCCAAAAGACACAGAAAGAATCTTTTCTCCCAAAGGAGAAAGAAAAAAGAAATTTGTTACAAAGCGGGGATCCTCAGAAAGATTAGAGCTAATTTCCTATATGAAACCACGGAAGCAAGAGGACAGACATATTTAAGGTGCTGAAAGAAAAAAACTGTCCACCCAAAATTCTATATTTGGCCAAACTGGTTTCAAAACTTAGGGAGAAATTAACGCATTCCCAGATGAACAAAGGCTGAGGGCGTTTGTTTTACAAATTCCTACAACTGCTCTATGAGAAATGCTAAACTGAACCTTCAGGTTGAAATCAAAGGACACTAGACAGCAACTCGAAGCTGTAGAAAGAATTAGAAATCTCCAGTAAAGATAAATACATGGGCAAATACTAAAGCCAGTATTGTGTTATTGGCTTGTAACACTACTTTTTATTTCTTACATGATTGAATAAACAAATGCATAAAATAATCATAAATCCATGTTATTGGGCTCACAAAGTATAAAGGTGTAATTTGTGACAACAATAATGTAAAGAGGAGGAACGGAACTGTAGAGGAACAGAGTTTCTGTGTGCTACTGATGTTGGTTTCAATTGAAATTATATTGTTTTAACTTTAAAATGGTAAATATAATCTTCTTGATAACCACAAAGAAAATATCAATAGACTATATGCAAAAAGAAATGAAAAGGGAATCAAGAGTTCACCACAAGAAAATCGGCTAAGCACAGAAGTCAGTAATGGAGTAAATGAGGGGCAAAAAATGCATAAGACATACAGAAAACAAGCACGAAACAGACAGAATTAAGTTCTTCCTCATCATTAATTTTTGAAAAAGAAGTGGATTAAGCTCTCCAATAAAAAGATAAACATTGGCAGAATGGACTTTAAAAACAACCATAATCCAAGTACATGCTGTCCGCAAAAAACTCACTTGATTTCAAAAGACTTAAGTTGCTTGAAAGTTAAAGCACAGAATAAAATATCCCAAGCAAATAGTAACAAAAAAGAAAGAGAGACAGAAAAAGAAAGGGAGGAAGGAAGGAAGGAAGGAAGGAAGGAAGGAAGGAAGGAAGGAAGATAGATCTGGAATGGCTATGTTAATATCACGCAAAATAAATTTTAAATCAAAAACTATCACAAGAGGAAAAGGAGGCCACTATATGTTGATAACAAGTTCAATCTATCAAGAAGATATAACAACTATAAACATATATGTACCAAACAACCCCCCAATATGTGAAGCAAACATTGACAGAATTGAAGGAAGAAATAGATAGTTCTAAAATAATAGTTGGAGATCAATACCTTGCTTTCAATAATGGATAACACATCTAGACAGAAGATCAGTCGAGAGGCACGGGGACTGAATAACACATTTAACCAACGAAACCTAACAGCCATATATAGATCACTCCACTCAACAACAGCAGAATACACATTTTTCTCAAGTACACATGGAACATTCTGCGGGAAAGACCATATGTTAGGCCACAATACAAGTACCAATACATTTTTAAGAAATTGAAATCATACAAAGTATCTTCTTTAGCCACAGTGAAATGAAGGTAGAAATCAATAACAGAACCATTGATAGCCATTTCCCATCATGCCTGCCACACATGATATAAAGCAATGAAGGGAAAAACATAATTTACCATTTAGGAAAGTGGGAAAGAGGACATACCATTGACACAGGGTGTGTGCTGTTTCCCGTTGTCAGGGATAGAAATAAATTACCATCATTAATTCATTAGTGTGTTAATTTCTTGGTCAATCATTGGGCCGCCAGTGTTTCTCCCTGATGGAAAGATTTCCTATACTCAGTGTTGAGTGGAGCCAACCTTGAAAGGGATATTTTAAAGGATTATACTGTGATGGGCTTCGCAGTACCCTTCCTCCTATGCCAGTATTTAGGCTGGGGTATTTCCATGGAGTGTGTACAACTGTAGGCCCCAGTTCACCAGAATTTAGTTTGACTCGTTTTGTTAATACATTCCCTCAGTACTTTGTCTTTTGTATCCTTTTGCATTTACTTCATTCTTTATTATCACTGCGAAACAACTTTGTTTCCTGTTCAGATGCCAAAAAGTGGATATCAATACCTCCTGAGTTTTACACATCACAGATCAGTTTTGGATATCAGGGAGAGAGACAACAGCTATTTCCAATGACTTTGAGACATACTTTGAACATGTGATTAACATGCTGAGTGTTGAAATGTGTGTCGAGCTCATTATACTAAAAGGTTTCAAACTGCAAAGATTTAAAAATCTTTATCTTTGAATAGTTTTCCTGTGCTGTCCCTTTGTGTCAGACTGTTAATGTGCAGTCTGGCACCTTCAAATAATGTGGCTTTGTAACCAATTATTTACATGTTGTTTTATCCACAGAGAATCTTTTTTCTTTTAATAAATTTACTTATTATTTATATTTGGCTATGTTGGGTCTTTGTTGCTGCATACGGACTTTCTCTAGTTGGGGCTAGCGGGGGCTACTCTTTGTTGTAGTGTGCGGGCTCCTCATTGCTGTGGCTTCTCTTGTTGTGGAGCACGCGCGCTAGGCACTGGGGCTTCAGTAGTTGTGGCTCGCGGGGTTCAGTAGTTGTGGCTCATGGGCCCTAGAGCACAGGCTCAGTAGTTGAGGCGCACGGGCTTAGTTGCTCCGTGGCATGTGGGATCTTCCCGGACCAGGGCTCGAACCCATGTCCCCTGCACTGGCAGGCGGATTCCCAACCACTGTGCCACGAGGGAAATCTGCACACAGAGAATCTTAAGGTCAAAACATACAACTCGATTAACTACACTTCCTCCTGTTCACATTTCCCTCATCTTTTCTTCATCTTCTGTCTATGTATCCTTGGCCCTGTTTATATTAAGTGCTTTTAGTATTTTATTTGATTGTCTGTATTCCGGTGAGTTACCACAATGCTTTATGAGACACACTAGGATATAAATGCATTTAAGTAATATATATATATATATATATATGTACTCTTCTTGAGTGCAGTGTTTTATTTTTTCTGTACTGAATTCATTATCATGGGTCGGGATAAAATTTAGCATAGGTCGATATGTAATTTGTAAACTAATAAAGTCTTCAAAGTGAGGAAGTAAGTCTTTTAAATTTAATTATTTATTGTAAAGAGGAGAATAGCATACATAAACACGTGCCTAATGAAAACTTGTATTTTAATTTGGAACTCTCATGAACACCTATTTTTTTGTTCTTCTAATGTTATGATAGTAGGCCATTTGATTATTTTTATTTTTATGGCTTTAACTTTAGAACAATGAAATATTCATAAATTTTAAAAGGTATTTTTCTTTAGTTTATGGGGTGGCATACTGGAGAAATGAAAGGTCAAACACCTACTGAGGAATCCATACTTGTCTATATAGTGTGTACTTTTATTTCAATAACTGATTTAAAATTCGTAAAAAGATGCTATAATAAGTTATTATGCCTTTTACAGACTGAATTAAGTGAATTTCAGGGAGGTATGAAACTTGCCTAAGGCTATCCAGCTGCCAAGTGGTAGAAGTGAGAATTAAATCCAGGTACACCTATCGCCAAAGTTTCTGCTCATCTCTTTACATCATCCACTTTTAATAGCCAATGCTTTTCTGCTTACAAATATGACTGAGGTTTCCAGACAGTCAACATTGCTTTTCAATCAGATAGAAAAATTACTGTTGCTTCTCTAAAGACAGATTCCTTTTCCATTAAGTGACTTTAGTCGTTCAGATAATACTTCCAGACAGTAGTCATCATACAGTTGGAGACTAAGGACAGAACTCAGTGATGTGTCTAGCAGTCAGTAAAGACCAACTGGGCTCACTGATGATCCTTACGGTCATTTCCTCTAGACTAACATAATGTTATTAAGAAGACCCTAATAATTCACAGTACTGCCCTTGCCTGATTGTTTGTTCTTCTCCCTCTATCACTCTCTCTTTCCCCATATTATTATTATTTTTGACAATTTTTGGTGAATTAAATTCAAGAATTAGTATTCAGGAGCGCTAGTCACAAAAGCAGAGAATCTTAGCTCACACCAAAGGAAGAAAATAGAGAAAAAGTATAAATTATATGAATACACACAGATCACACATGTACCAGCTATATGTTGCACTTCTCCAAAATCTATTCGGTATCTGCACATTTATTGTATGTTAGCAGTAAGACTAGAAATGAGCATTACACTCTGTTTACAAGATACAGAAAACAGACCCAAATATGAAAATTACTAGCAATGAGAATGGGGAAGAAAGACTACAACAAGGAATGTAGATGATATTTTTGTTTCTTAGCTATGATGCCAAATATTGAACTTTCAATTTGAGACAAGGTGGCCATAAAAAGTTGTATTAGTTTCCTAGAGCTGCCATGACAAAGTACCAGAGACTGAGGAGGTTAAACAACAGAAATGTACTCACTCACGGGTGTAGAGGCTAGAAATCTGAGATAAGGTGTCAAGGGGATTGATTTCTTCTGAGGTATCTCTTCTTGGTTTGTAGATGCCATGTTCTCCTTTTGTCTTCACATGGTCTTCTCTCTGTGCATGTCTGTGTCCTAATATTTTCTTTTTATAAGGACACCAGTCATATTGAATTAGAGCCCACCCATTTGACCTCATTTGACCTCAGTTACCTATTTAAGGGCCTTATCTCCAAATACAGTCATATTACGTGGTATTGGGGGGGAAGACTTCCACGTATTAACTTGATCAGGACACAGTTCAGGTGATAATAGAAGACAAGAGTAATTTAAGCAAGTAAGTAACTATTGTTTACAGTGAGTTGCTTAAGGATATGAATTTACTCAAGAAAAACAAGAAGAAATTACATAACACTGTGTGTTATACAAAGATATTAAATTAATCATCATAACATCCTGTGAGATGGGCATTAAATTAGACTAAGCAAGAGTAAGCAACTTATCCAGAATTGTATAGTTGGTACTTTCCAGAATTTAAACCAGGTATTTCCCAGTTCCATTCTACGTTATATATACATTTCATTATTTGAAATGCATTTTGAGTCTTCATTTTGCTTAGTTTCTGAAGTTATATGGGGATAGAATGGAGTTGGATATTTTCAGTGACATTCACACATGGGGAAGGAAATTGAGTCCAGAAGCTTCAGCAATGTTTCCATGGAGAACGCTAACAACAGAACCAGAAACACCGTTATCCTTTTGGTTCAGAATCAATTTAAAGAAGCCCAATGTTTTCCAAACTTTCACCAATGGGCTCTGTAGGGTCCTCTAACAATATCTAAGAGACTAACTAGTTTCACATTCCAAGCCACTTAAGACAAGGAGTTCTGATTGTTCTCTGTGAGGAAATCAAGTGACAATCATAGCTGGTAATTTAGGGTAGTTTCTTCAGGGCCCAGGCAAAACCTAATACACAAGTAATAATCATTGTTAAGTGCATCTTTGACAAGGATTCATCAAGTATCAAAGAGGTCTATAAATTGGGAGAAATTATGATCAAAGACAAACATAGACCACAGATATTTAATTAATGCTCAATTATTTATGAGTTTAACTTTGGTTAACCTCATTTTCCTTCTTCTAGACAATTTCCAATTCATCTCCACAAAGAGACCAGAATACTTACCTTCCAAAACAAGATTTATTGTGTTCCTTCAATTCAAAGCAGACAGTGACATCGACATTCACTCCACCAAGTTTTGCTAGGAGAGAAAAGGAGACATTATATTTTGTCTTGAATTACATACGCCACCATACTTGACTTAGCCCATCCTACTGGAAGCACTTTGACGTAGATTCTACAGTCTTGTCTTACACCTTCTACGGAACCAAGCCAAGGGAATCACACATAGTTACAGCTGGAAAAACGTTTGTTCTGGGTTGATACTTTTAGCCTTTACCACCAAGACTTTATCACCAAGATCTATCTTTACAGTCTCTAAACAGGAGACCTTCTTGCCTTCCATTTTCATATTGACAAGGAAGGTAAAGGGAAGAACTGAAAAGTACCCAAAGTCAGCTAGCAGCCAGCACAGATAAATCATCTGTGAAAATATTGTTTCTTTCAAAAGATATAAACATAAGAGGAAGTCCTAATGTTGGAAACAATTGTGCATAATAAAATTCCATGAAAACCTAGAAATCCAGATGCAGATCAGTAACATATTGGCTAAATAAGCTGTTATGTTCATGCAATGGACAAGTGTACAGACATTAAGAAGAACGAGGTACTCTTTTCTATGAGATTCTCTTTTCACTGAACTCATCAGTGCTGCAAAAACAATGTTACATAATACTTTTTCTTTAACATTATGTCAGGCATCCTCATCTTGTCCTGCATTTATTGCCAGTGTTACTAAAGTTTATCATTTACCTCTTTCTCTTTTAGACATATAATTTCTTCTTATTTTGGAAGCATTCATCAATCCCCATTTTACTCTTTCTTTTAAATTACAAATGAATATTGAAGTTATAAACTATCTTTTGGCTGATATTTCAAATGATTGTACAGTTTTGCTCTCCTTGGACCTTGTTATATGGTAAATTATATTTTGTTATTTTATATATGCTATTTATTATATATCATATTATGTTTACTAATTACATTTATTACATTATAATTACATTATAATTAAGGTAGCATTTTGTTTTAGATAGAAAGAACAACCAGTGGAATAGGAAGCATCTTAAAATTAAATGCAAGAGCATAAGGGAATTGAGATTAAAATAAAATTCACATTTTGGATCAGGTGCAAAAATTATTCAACAAAAGTGGGAAAATATGGCTATCATTACTAAATTCTAGATACAGCAACTAGTTAAAAGTTAAAAATAATGAAACTGTAAAGGTATCAGAAACCTGGGAGACATGAAGTAAAGTATTCATGAGGAACACCTTTCTAAGATACAAAGAAAAAATGATACATTTAATTATATAAGAATTAAAATTTGCCTCATGGCAAAATGCACTACAAAGGTCAGAAAACAAGCAAAAGAAATTGGGAAATATATTAAGAAATGGATATGCTTTCTTTACAACTTTTGAGAGAAGCACATGTTTCTTCTTCCTTTAACCTGTTATGGGGGTGTTAATCTATAATGTAAGTGCATGGTTCCTTTCCTTTCATCTGTAATGTGAGTGTCAACATGCGGCACTGTTTCCAAGCACAGACTTTGGATGTTCCTGTACTGGTCCCATCACTGACCATCCACAAAAACTTACAAATGTTGCTTCACTTTCCTGGGGGTTAGAGTCTTAGCTAAGAAATGGAAGCAAAATAGAACTTTCCCACAGGGATGATAGAAGGTTTTAAGGAGTAAATATGTAAGTGACTTAGCACAGTGCCTAATACAAGAGAGATCAATATAAGTACTTATCAGTTTTTTAAAGAGACAGATGAAAGACATCAAATGTGGTAATTTCAATCTATTGATATATATTCTTGACTTTAAACTACCTTTTCATTCATTGGATGACCTAACTTGCTCATGCTTTTTCTTACTCTAGTGAACTTGGGTAGCTAATATCATAGTTTAAAATTTTTGCTTTTATATTTACAAGTAAATTCGACCTGTAAATTTCTTTTTCCTTACAGTCCTAATCTATTATCAGGATTAGGATTATATAGAAAACAGGATTTCCAGCTTCTGTTCTAAGCTATCAAGATCTTCAATCCACTCCTAATATAGCTATAACTCTCACACATGTACCACCCTTCTTTCATGGGTCCTGGAAATTTCTACTGCATACTTCAAAAATCAACCATGCACTTAAAAATAAGTTGTGTACATTTAACCTAGCATACCTAA
This sequence comes from Mesoplodon bidens, assembly GCF_964165515.1. Taxonomy (NCBI): domain Eukaryota; kingdom Metazoa; phylum Chordata; class Mammalia; order Artiodactyla; family Ziphiidae; genus Mesoplodon; species Mesoplodon bidens. The sequence goes on from NC_138168.1 coordinate 2,371,590, forward strand.
CCCTTTTCCTTTAGGAGAGTTTTTCAAGTAATCTTGCCCACCGTATTCTTTAGAGCTTCATTAATAATGGCAAAAAATTAAAACAACTTAACATTCAACAAATGGGAATTGTTCATAACAATTATAGAAGCACATACAGTAGAAAACTATACACTGTTATTGAAACAGTGAGACATAACTAGTATTATTCTTAGAGAACTATGTTTATTTAGGTCCCTTTTGTTTAAATAAGTATATTTCTGTGTATGTATGTACATAGTCATGTATTTATATACACATACATTATTTGTGTGATATAGTTATATAAACATATGAAATACATACCTTTGATTTATATTTGTATACATACACAGGAATATAATTATATATATTATATAGTTATATACATTGAACTGAAAACTGGTAGGATACATATATATCGTGTATAAATGTGTGTCTATGTGCATGTGTAGAAATGCAGGTTGAGAGATATGGAAGCATGAGTTAGACAGGGTCCACGATTGTAAAATTTGTTATGTGTAGGTAGTGAGGTTAAGGCCCATTTGATAGAAAATATTGCATATTTTTACCTCAATTGTTATGATGAACAGATTCCTATGTAAATAAAATTATAAATAGCTATACATACTTGTATGTGTAATGTATAATTAAAATATATAGAGTTTTATAGATGTATTATATTTATATTACATAATATAATTGTCTTATACTAATACATTATGTATTGTGTTATATAGAATATATTAACTATAGTATATTATATCAGATAAAAATAATTATATATTTATAATATATATATAAATATATATATTTATAATTTATATATTATGATATAATTGTTTTATAATCAATATTACAGGATATATCATATTAATATTATGAACATATTAACCATATAAGTACATTTCATTACTCATATATTGTGTATATAATATATGCCAGGCAAAAATATATTTTAATATAATACCTAATTGTTATACATTAATATAAATATTAGTATATTACATTTATATATCAATATAATATTTAATATTGGTATATTTATATTATATTTAATATATACATAGCTAATGCTCTTTAAAGCCATCTGCTACAAATAGAATAAGACCAGGAGTATGGCCAAAGCAAATTCTAAAAATATTAGATTACTCATATTCATTTATATGTCATTTTCCTGGAATCTGCATCTGGCTATTAGAGAGGACACACAGCAAAATCAACAGAAAGTGCCCAGGAGGACGTAGGATCCTTTATTTATTGGAACCTCAAAGGAAACACAGTGCCATCCAGTCCCCCATCAAAGAGCCAAGAGCAAACCTTGAAGCACCCAGTAAAAGCCCATTCAAACAAAAAAGCTTTCCCACTTAAACTGGAAAAAGTTAAGTTCCCAAGAGACCTCCTACATCAACCACCGAAGCTCATTTGGCAGTAAAAACAATAATGTTCACCGAACAACAAGAAACCCAAAACAATAGTTGTTTTAGCACAAACAAAAAAAAAGCACCTCATTAGTGTCTCTCCCGTTTGAAAGAAGGGGGTGGGAAGTGGGCAGAAGACCTGATATGAAAGGTAAAAACAAAAGGAAAAGGAAAATAAAAGTTTCCAGTTTGACACTCAAGCTGTCTTCTGCATCCATTTCGTCAAGACCACCAAGTCAATGTGGGGGCTTTTTCCTCCTTCCCTTTTCTTTTCATGACACTGATCACAACCAGCACTGCAGATCCCATCGAATTAAGGAATGCTGTTGCCTACATGTGTGAATGAGCTGTGACTAAAGTACTGAAGTAGAGGAAACCTAAAGTGAAACATCCTCATGAATGTCCATGTGGCTGAGCAGGAAGTTAGCCTCTCATAGATGTGCTAAAGAAGAAGAGTTGGCTTTTATTTTATTTACTTTTCCCTGGACTGTGTTGAATGACTATCATCTACAAGTTCAGGCTACTTTTTACTGAGGATTAATGCACTGGGAGAGCTGAGAGAAAACTGAACAGTAGAGCTGTCTTTTTCTTGACCAGTTCACCTTACTTTCCCAAACTCTAAGTCTTTCCCTAATGCTTTCTCCTTTTTATTGTAGTAAAATGAACAGAACACAAAATTCACCGTTTTGATCATTTTACAATTCACTGTACCATTCAGTGCAATTTAGTACGGTCACAATGCTGTGCAACTATCACCACTGCCCAGCGGCAAAACATTTTCATCACCCCAAGAGGAAACCTACACCCGTTTGAAGGACTCATTCCCTATTTCCCTCTGTTCCAAAGCCCTGGCAACCACTGATGTATAATATTTGCCATGTGTATGGATTTGCCACTGCTGGACATTTCGTATAAATGGAACCATACCATATGTAGCCTTTCGTGCCTGATGATAAGTTGTGCAGTGGTAGGAAAAACTAAAATGTGATGTACTGTATGATGTATGTTTTACTGAAGTGGCTTGGTCAGATTATAATGATTTATGATAGAAATCACATAAAGCAAGCATCACAATTCTCCAGGAATGTTCTGTAGAATGCTAATGTTAATTACGAATATGTGAATCCCAAATCTTTCATGTGTATTGACCTTATCTCATTAATTCTTCTCCCAACACTGCCATAACTAAAGTTGAGTTCTAAAATGTACCTTCCTCTTTTCCCATAGAAATTGTCCCACAATTTCAAAAAGTTCTCAAAGGTGAAAAAGTGCACACGACGTTTATCACGTTTGCAAATGCCAATGGAAATGCTAAGCTAACACTGTCCAAAATGCAATCTTCTTCTGTGAGAGCACCCAACTTTAAACAAATACACATATTCTAAATACAGTCCCGATCTGTGACATGTTTTGGCCACTGAAGTATGAGCAGACATGATGGCCTTAAATGAGCAGAAGAGGCCTTAAATGGGCTTGTGCGGTTGGGCTCGCCTCTTATGTTTCAGTGAACTTTTAGAGAAGACAGGGCCTGGGAGCTGTGGCCTCACAGTTGGGCTCCAGACGAAGAGGTGTGTGACAGACCTCAAACTGACCCAAAACACGGAGCAAAACTAGCCATCTAGAGGTCTAAAAGAGAGCCACTGCAGCTAGCCCATAGGTCCAAAAAAATAAATTCTTGTTTATGTAACTGACTTTGGTGTGATTTGTTCCAAAGCATTATCACAGCAAGAGCTGACTAACACAACATCCTCCAAATCATTGTTATGTAAATGGTGCCACCATGCCTACATTTAAGAGAACTGTGTACTCAAATTGTGAGAATTCTTGAACTCTTGGTACCTCTCCAACACAATGTACATGGCTAAATTTCCACAAATAAGTTCACTCATATACCACAAAGATCTCCCTAAACTTTTATTAAATGTAATGCAAAGTTCTTTCTTTTCATTTTCTGCTTCTACATAGTTAAAATGCTGTTTATCAATGGAAAACAGTTCTTGCCGTTTGGCTTCTGTTGTTAGAGTCCTTTGATCTCTTTGGCTTTTCAGCTCCTAGGCTGTAACATTTGAATCAGCAAATGCCCCAAGGAGAAAGGCTGCACCAAATGGCAAGCTTGCGTCTGTGTTTCCTTCTCTCCAGAACTTGGCCCACATGTCTTGGTGTCTCTCTAACATTTAGACGCCAGCGAACAGACGTTTTCCTACTCTATCCAGCTGTTCTACAATTTCTTTAGACTTCGCCTGATCTTATGTTATTATCCAACTATCATCTCAATTACCCCTAGGAAGAAAATGTACAATTTTTAGAGAAAACGGAACCCTGGTACACTGTTGGTAGGAATGTAAACTGGTGCAGCCTCTGTGGACAACAGTATGGAGGGTTCTCAAAAACTAAAAATAGAACTACCATATGACCTCACAACTCAACTGCTGCGTGTAAATCCAAAAAGAACAAAAACACGTGTTTTCAAAAACGTGTATTTGAAAAGATACATGCACGCCAATGTTCGGAGCATCAGTGTTTACAATTACCAAGATATGGAAGCAACCTAAGTGTCATCAAGTGATGAATGGATAAAGATGTGGTACTATAACCAATGGCAGAGTACTCAGCCTTAAAAAAGAAAGAAATGTTGCCATTTGCAGCAACATAGATGGACTTGGAGGGCATTGTGGTAAGTGAAATAAGTCAAACAAAAACAAACACTGTAGGATATCACCTATATATGGAATCTAAAAAATCCAGCAATCTACCGAATATAACAAAAAGAAGGGGAGTCACAGATATAGAGAACAAACTAATGGTTGTCAGTGCGGAGGGGGAGGCGGGGGCAATACGGGGTGGGGAAGTGAGAGACGTAAACTACTGGGTGTACGATAGGCTCAGAGACGTATTGTACAACACAGGGAATATAGCCAATACTTTGTAATAACTGTAAATGTAAAGTAACCGTTAGAAAGTATATAACATTTTTTAAAACAGAAATCATACTGAAAAGTGGAAACAATTTAAATGTCCATCAACAGGAAAATGCACATATAAATTATTGTATTTCCCTACACGGGAATCCTACATAGTGAGGAAAGTACATGAACTAGACAGATCTTTACATGTCAGCGTGGATGAACCTAGCAAAGATGACACTAAAAAAAGCAAGTAAGAAGAGAAAACATAGTAGAATACTATATGAGGTTTAAGAATACTTAAAAATGTAGCCTAAATAGAAAGACATCCATGCAGTGATGGAGACCAAGTTCAGAAGAGTGGTTACCCAGGGTCAGCTGGGGAGTGGCTGTGTTGGGGAAAGTGGTCACAGCAGGCTCTTGCACAGGAATGGTAATGTTTCAGTTCACACGCTGGCTGGAGGACGGAGGAGTGTCTGCGATGTTATAATGTGAGCACGCTGCGTGTGAAAGCCATTGCTGACCACATCTAGGGGATCTGATACGCGGGAGCTGGTAGTGGGTGGAGGCATCCAGAAGGTGGTGGTAAAAGAGGAACGCTGTATGCATAACGCCTAAGGCCTGACCAGAGGACGACCACTGTTCTAGAAACTGGACACAAATCCAACTTCTACGGCCAATGTTAAAAGACAGACTGAGGCATATTTAAAATAAGACTTTACGTGAGCAAAAATAGATTCAATTCCGGCACCACCAAAGCGGAAGTGGTGAGGAACGCTCCAGCCACAGGAGCTGCAGAGATGTTTATTTTAAAAGGGCATCAACAGATGAATGGATAAAGAAGATGTGGCACATATAGACGCAGACGTGGAGATTGGACTTGAGGACATGGGGAGGGGGAAGGGTAAGCTGGGACGAAGTGAGAGAGTGGCATGGACATATATACACTACCAAATGTAGAATAGATAGCTAGTGGGAAGCAGCCGCATAGAACAGGGAGATCAGCTCGGTGCTTTGTGACCACCTAGAGGGGTGGGATAGGGAGGGTGGGAAGGAGACACAAGAGGGAGGAGATATGGGAACATATGTATATGTATAACTGATTCACTTTGTTATAAAGCAGAAACTAACACACCATTGTAAAGCAATTATACTCCAATAAAGATGTTAAAAAAAAAAAAAAGGGCAGAAGACAAGCAAGGAAATGCCTGACTTGCTATCGCTTTAAAGCCTAGTCGGTGGTTTGTGACTGGTTGTCCTCAGCGGTGTGCGTCACCCTGAGCCGTTGACAGGCTTAGATTTTGGTTGGTTTACGTAGGCGGCCGCATCGCTAGAGCCACCGCAGGCTAACGGCCCCCTGCAGGGTTCATTTACTAACACCAATTGTCTGAGTCCTTCCTCTTACTCCGTCACTTCAGTTCCTACGCCTCAGTTTCCCTTCTGTAAAGTGGATATTCAGTAGTAAATTCTCTGTGCAGTTGTCAGTACAAAACAAAGTGATTATTAGTAACCACGATCATGTCCTGAATGCATGGAACACGTCACCATTTGCCATCTACCGTGTCAAGTTAGCAGAAACTACAGAAATTAAGAGCTCTCCGCATAAATTCACACACCCATGCACCAGGTAACGGACCACAGGCAGACGTTCACTCAGCCTTTCGTGTGTCCCTCACGGGACTTTATTGGAGTATAATTGCTTCACAATGGTGTGTTAGTTTCTGCTTTATAACAAAGTGAATCAGTTATACATATACATATGTTCCCATATCTCTTCCCTCTTGCATCTCCCTCCCTCCCACCCTCCCTATCCCACCCCTCTAGGTGGTCACAAAGCACCGAGCTGACCTCCCTGTGCTATGCGACTGCTTCCCACTAGCTATCTATTTTACGTTTGGTAGCGTATATATGTCCATGCCACTCTCTCACTTTGTCATGGCTTACCCTTCCCCCTCCCCATATCCTCAAGTCCATTCTCTAGTAGGTCTGTGTATTTATTCCTGTCTTACCCCCAGGTACTTCATGACATTTTTTTTTCTTAGATTCCATATATATGTGATAGCATGCGGTTATTTGTCTTTCTCTTTCTGACTTACTTCACTCTGTATGACACACTCTAGGTCCATCCACCTCACTACAAATAACTCAATTTCGTTTCCTTTTATGGCTGAGTAATATTCCATTGTATATACGTGCCACATCTTCTTTATCCATTCATCCGATAATGGACACTTAGGGAGTTTCCATCTCCTGGCTCTTGTAAATACAGCTGCAACGAATATTTAGGTACATGACTCATTTTGAACTTATGTTTTTTGAATTATGGTTTATGGTATATGCTCAGTAGTGGGATTGCCGGGTCATATCATAGTTCTATTTGTAGTTTTTTAAGGAACCTCCATACTGTTCTCCATAGTGGCTGTACCAATTCACATTCCCACCAGCAGTGCAAGAGTGTTCCCTTTTCTCCACACCCTCTCCGGCAGGCATTGATTGCCTTTCTAGATTTTTTGATGAAGGCCATTCTGACCAGTGTGAGATGATATCTCATTGTAGTTTTGATTTGCATTTCTCTAATGATTAATGAGGTTGAGCATTCTTTCATGTATTTGTTGGCAGTCTGTATATCTTCTGTGGAGAAATGTCTATTTAGGTCTTCTGCCCGTTTTTTGATTGGGTTGTTTGTTTTCTGTTATTGAGCTGCATGAGCTGCTTGTAAATTTTGGAGATGAATCCTTTGTCAGTTGCTTCATTTGCAAAGATTTTCTCCCATTCTGAGGGCTCTCTTTTGGTGTTATTTATGGTTTCCTTTGCTGTGCAAAAGCTTTGAAGTTTCATTAGTCCCATTTGTTTATTTTTGTTTTGATTTCCATTTCTCTAGGAGGTGGGTCCAAAAGGATCTTGCTGTGATTTATGTCATAGAGTGTTCTGCCTATGTTTTCCTCTAAGAGTTTGATAGTTTCTGGCCTTACATTTAGGTCTTTAATCCTTTTTGAGCTTATTTTTGTGTATGGTGTTAGGGAGTGATCTAATCTCATACTTTCACATGCATGTCCCTGTCCAGTTTTCCCAGCACCACTTATTGAAGAGACTGTCCTTTCTCCATTGTACATTCCTGCCTCCTTTATCAAAGATAAGGTGACCATATGTGTGTGGGTTTATCTCTGGGCTTTCTATCCTGTACCATTGATCTATCTTTCTGTTTTTGTGCCAGTACAATACTGTCTTGATTACTGTTGCTTTGTAGTATAGTCTGAAGTCAGGGAGCCTGATTCCTCCAGCTCCGTTTTTCGTTCTCAAGATTGATTTGGCTATTAGGGGTCTTTTGTGTTTCCATATAAATTGTGAAATTTTTTGTTCTAGTTCTGTGAAAAATGCCAGTGGTAGTTTGATAGGGATTGCACTGAATCTGTAGATTGCTTTGGGTATTAGAGTCATTTTCACAGTGTTGATTCTTCCAATCCAAGAAAATGGTATATCTCTCCATCTATTTGTATCACCTTTAATTTTTGACTCTTAATGGACATTTGGTTTGTTTTCAGTTTGTGTTAATGCAAATCATGGACGGGAATCCTGCTGTACCGTTTATTCTGGTGCATTTACACAGGGCAAGGGTGAGGGCTGCAGGCTCACAGGCTATTTATATACCTTCAGTTGATGGAGAGGCTAAATGCTTTCCAAAGTAGTTGTGTCAATTTGTACTCCAGTGTAAGCAGGGTAGAAGATTCCCATAGTACTCCAGGTCTACAATACCTGATACTAACAGATTTTGTGTATTTGTCCAGCTCATTGGCATGTAGTTTCCTTGGTTTTGACTCACTTTTCTCTTATTACTTAATGAAGTCGTATGCTTTTCTGTGTTTACTGGCTGTTTGGATTTCCTTTTTTATGAGGTTTACGTGAACTATTGTTATTTATTATTATTTTTTTATTATTTTTTTATTTTTGGCTGTGTTGGGTCTTCACTGTTGCGTGCAGGCTTTCTCTAGTTGCGGCGAGCGGGTGCTACTCTTCATTGCGGTGGCTTCTCTTGTTATGGAGCACAGGATCTAGGTGCGCAGGCTTCAGTAGTTGTGGCACGTGGACTCAGTAGTTGTGGTTCGCAGGCTCTAGAGCGTAGGCTCCATAGTTGTGGCGCACGGGCTTCACTGCTCCGCGGCATGTGGGATCTTTCCTGACCAGGGCTCGAACCCATGTGCCCTGCCTTGGCAGGCAGTTTCTTAACCACTGTGCCACCAGGGAGGTCCAACTGTTGTTATTTTGAATTCTTCTCCGTTTCCAAGTAATATTCTTACATGACTATTATCTCACTAAATTGGAGGCATTATCTGTTCATTTTGTAACTTACTAAAAAGTAAGGGTTTAGTTCCTTTACACTCTTTCCTATGTCCACACTGCTCAGTAAAGTTATGTCATCATGAGTTATTCCACGGCTCATGATCTCTTTGACTTGTAGTGATATACTTAAAAACCTACATTGTTGATCAACTAGAAACTCTCTCAACGTCACGCCTTGTAAAATGAGGACATTCATACCATCTTCCCTTTTTCCTACGTCCTGTCTACCTTCCAAACCTAGCTTTTACGTTGTCAAAGTTGAAATTTTTATTCTGTTCTATGTGCAGTTAAGTCTTCTGTTATTTGAGAGTCAGTATGGAGTAAGGTTTAAGAGAACAGGCAGAGAGCCTAAACTCAAAGCCTCGATCCAACCTTAAATTAGGTACAGCCTGGGCAAGCTTCCTTCCCTGTCTTAGCTTCCTGTTCTCAAAAGGGGGAATGATATTAGCACCAACCTCATAAGGCTATTCAGAGGATTAAATGAGTTAATATATGCAAAAACACTGAGAGCCTAATATATACTAAGTACATACTAGTACACAATACATTTCAGTACATACCAAGTTAATACTAATACATACTAAGTATAGTTTACGTTAGTTATTTGTGATTACATGCAAGTTGACAATAAAAGCTGCAAACCAAGACAGCATTGCCATTATTACAATGAAATTAATATTGCCCCCTGCAGATGTACTGTGTCTCTGTGTATAGACTACACCTCGTTCCATACTGTGCCAGTGTCACTGCCCTTGTGCAGGGTGACCACATACCCCAAACCACCTTGGGCTGTTCCAGTTTATACCTGTTGTCCTGATGTTACAGCATGAGAGCGCCTCCTTACACTATTGAAGTGTAAGGAGTTTGGACAAGTTCTGCTTTGGAAAACAAACTAGATAGGTGGTCATTACCCCTGTGTGTCACTGAAAAGGGGCACATCTATAGTGTCAAGTTTAAGTGGATTCTTCCCTTCCTCACCAATAGTAGGTTAAAAATCAACCATAGTTTAGTTTGCTTCAGGTTTATGTCCGTATAGCCCTTTCTCCTCTGGAGTTCAAGTTCCTTCTCCTCTTCCTCTCCCTCCTCCCTTCCAACAGTGCCTAATACCTAGTAAGTACAATATGCCTCAAGGTGTTTCTAAGCTCTCAATCACACAATCAATAGAAGCCTCTCCACTCTAGACTAGCTGCAATCTGCACTGAAACCCCTATTAACTTCCTACTTGGTTTATTGCCACATTTTGCTGGATTATTTCTATAAATAGCTTAAGATGTAGCATAGGAGGTCAATTTTTCAAATTTTTTTGTGTACAAAATATCTTCTTCAGCCTCCACTTATGACTCATAGTTTGGCTGGATACAAAGCCCTAGGGTGAAAATTATGTGCCTCAAAAACTTTGGAGGTATCTTTCTAATGCCTTCCAGGATCCATGGTGCTGATGACAAGTATGATAAAGTCAGATTTAAAAATTTTTTTTTAGATGACCAGTAGTTTTCTCTCTGGAATGGATGTGTCCTCTCAGTATTTTATTCTATTTTAATATATTTTTTCAGTATTTTAAAGTTTCACAATGAAGGGTGCCTAGGTATGAGTCTATTCTTGCTCATCTTACATAACTATTTTCAATCTGAGGCCTGATGTCTACTTTCAGTGGTGGGGAATTTTGTTGCCCTTTGACACCTTCCCTCCATTTTTTTTCTGGGTCTGGAGTTTCTAATAGTAACATGTGGGATCTCCCAGATGCAGCCTCTAACATATTTCTATCACATTTTCCATTGTGTCTTTCTTGTTTATATACCAAGAAATTTTATTAATTCCTACTGAATTTATTTCAGCAACCATATTTTCATTTCCAGGAGACCTCTCTTGCTTTCTGACCATTCTCTTTTTAATTAACACCGTAGTCTTATTTTATAGTTGCTAGCTCTTTTTAAACCTCTCTCAGGATATTAATTAAGGTTTTTCCTTAAATTATTTTGTTCCCTAAATTGTCCCTGGTCCTACTAGGATATTTTTCACTCTTTTTCCCCCTCTCTCATGTTGTAAGCTTTACTCAACTATCAGGCAAATGACAGTTATTTTCTATTTAAGAATGAGTGCAGAAAGCTCCCTGAAGTCAACAACTGATTGGCATCTTATGCAGGAAGAAGCGGGCAGTAACTGTAACAGGATCTCCCCCAAACACAATTTTCTCGGGTGTAAAAACTCACACTAGCTGCCCTAGCTCTCGCCAGTTTCACTATTTTCAAAATGAAATCATCTCATTTCAGGAGCATGAGGGCGGGGCTGGGAGTCCACTCCTCCAAACACAACCCTTCAATGAGCTCCCCTATTTCAGTCACACTTTTAACTAACTCCACCCTCTCTCCTACATGCGCATCAAAGCACAGAGCTACTTCTGCAGGTGGGGTCAGAATCCTCCTCACTTGCAGGTGGTCCCTGTGCATATTCTAGGTGATGCCTTTCCTCTGTTCTACTGCTTCGTTTTCACACTCTTCCACCTGTCTTCCGTCTTTCCAAACTATGTTGAAATCTCTTGATTGTTGTGGGCTTATATACTTAAACACTTTGATACCATCATTGTAGTGTCTTGTCAAAATGCAGAAGAGATAAAAGGGTTCTCATGCATTCTGAATCTGCTATTCTGTGGTCCCAGTGTTCAAACTTCTTGGTCTTCCCCAGTGTCTATCACTGCTTTTAGAAATACAATCTCCTGGTCTACTCGTGAAGGAAATGAATACACCACATCTAAAATGACAAGGAATGCGGGTTAGATGCTCTAGGGTCTTGTTGTACTCTGCCATTTACTAATAAACCACTTATGTGCTACAAATTGTAGGTGCTCATTTATAAAACGAAAGGGGTAACTTTACATGAACTAAAGATTTCTCCTGCTCTAACTCATAATTTTCTAAGTTCTTTTCTTAAAATTTCTCTATATTATCATTAATTTTCATTAAAAATAAAAATTGGGCTTCCCTAGTGGCACAGTGGTTGAGAGTCCGCCTGCCGATGCAGGGGACACGGGTTCGTGCCCCGGTCTGGGAGGATCCCACATGCGGTGGAGTGGCTGGGCCCGTGAGCCATGGCTGCTGAGCCTGCGCGTCTGGAGCCTGTGCTCCGAAACAGGAGAGGCCACAACTATGAGAGGCCTGCGTACCACAAAAAAATAAAATAAAATAAAATAATAAAAAATAAAAATCTAACTTTCTCTTTTGAAAATCAAAGAGTAATTCCCATAGTCCTACAATAATGGGATAATTAGTTCTGAAACCTGTCAAGTTTTGGGTTTCATATGAAAAGAAAATCACATTAAATAATTTTTAAATTTAAATAATTAAGTTTAAATAATTATTAAAAATTAAACATGGACTTTGTAGCACAAAGACAAGGTCTCCCCAAATGGTGTTCCTTTATTTACTAGATGTGTTCAGCTCTGCATTGAACAACATTGAACAAATAAAATAAACATATTATTTTTGAGGTGCAAAAATTTCTTATAAAAATCAATTTTTCTTTTCTGTCCATACAAACAAAAGTATGGAATGACATTAGAGGTCAGTTTTATTTGGTAATAGAATGTAGCTTCTTGATATTTTTGATTTTAGGAAAGGAGAATATCAACATCAAAACTTTTTTCAACTTTACTTTTATTTAAAATGAGGCCAGGGGCTTCCCTGGTAGCGCAGTCGTTGAGAGTCCGCCTGCAGATGCAGGGGACACGGGTTCGTTCCCCGGTCCGGGAGGATCCCACATGCCACGGAGTGGCTAGGCCCGTGAGCCATGGCCGCTGAGCCTGTGCGTCCGGAGCCTGCGCTCCACAAGGGGAGAGGCCACAACAGTGAGAGGCCCGCGTAACGCAAAAAAAAAAAAAAAAAAAAAAAAATGAGGCCATATTTTCCTCTTATAAAAAGAGAGTTCAACTAGAACTGTCAATTTTCTCATCTTTAAACAAGATCACAGAATCAGCTGACTGTATTCATTCCGAACTCAATTTCCTTATCTTATGATCACTAAGGTTCTCCCTACATCTAATATACTAAGGTTCTAAGGAAAGGAAAATATATTACTAACGACATGTTTTGGTTTTTATTTCTTAGAGTTCAAATGTCCACCATTCACCTTGGTCTAAGCTTAAGGAACCATTCAAGGGGATACAATGCAGATGGGAGGAGAAAACAGAACCCTCACACAAGCTGTGCTGTGTTGCAATCAGGCTTCCATTTGAAAATTAATCTTCTCTATAGCTTTAAAGTGATAACTTTGTACCTGCACTGCTTCTTGTTTCAAACGGATTTTCTCTGGCTCTTCCTGAACACGTTCTGAGGAATCATCAGCCTCTTCCACTTCTGAGGAAGGACTCTCTACTGTCACAGTCACAGGAAATTCTGATGGACCTGAGTGTCTGAGGAAGAAGATAAGAAATCACAGAGTTGTTACACTAAAGTGCAAAGAAAGAAGACAAGATTGTAAAAAAGATAACACCAGCCAGATCCAAATATGCACATATTAGAGGACATTTAATAAAAGTGATCTGTGGTATCATTCTTTATAAATGTCTCTCACTGCTCCTTAGTCTAAAACAGGCAATGACTGAGTAAAATTACACGAACTTATTTTTGCTATGTTACTGTACAGACCTCTGTTGTACGTGCTTAGGATTAATAATGGGAATTGCCCATATTATTTTTTTAAGTTTCTTTCACAGAAGCCAAGTGAAGATCCAAGGTAAACATTTTTTCTCAGATCAACTTTATACTGCAAAGGAAAAATTTATTCTTCACCATCAGACAAAAACTGTCTGGAAGAAAATGTAGCTTTTCAGAGGAAAATACATCAGCAAAGGGACTGATGAATAATCAGAAAGTCAACATATCTAAGCTGTGAATAATAGACATTAGAATTTAAAAAATAAATCACATACACATACACAACTAAAACTGACCCATCAAAAATTTCATCTTCTCACCACCCTTAAGCCAAAACTAGGGCAACAGTAATACAATTCTCCCATTAAGCTTCACTGCCACTGCAATGTTCTTGAATAGGACATTTCCAAACATTTAAAAACTGACCTGGGCTTCCCAGGTGGCGCAGTGGTTGAGAGTCTGCCTGCCTATGCAGGGGACACGGGTTTCTGCTCTGGTCTGGGAAGATCCCACATGCCGTGCAGCGGCTGGGCCCGTGAGCCATGGCCGCTAAGCCTGCGCGTCCGGAGCCTGTGTTCCGCAACGGGAGAGACCACAACAGTGAGAGGCCCGCGTACAGCAAAACAGCAACAACAACAACAAAAAAAAATGACCTGGCCACAGCCCCATAAAAGTCTACAGATCATAAAGAAGTGTGCTGGGATTATATAACCACGCAGAAAACAATTCACTAGGACATCATTTTGACAACAAGCAGCAAACCCTGCAGCATAGGAAAACCCTAACAGGAGAACGAGGTACACACCCGTCTCTCTGGGAATGCAAGGCCATGACTGACACCCAAGATGCTCTTCTCTCAACCTCAGCAGTGGTGCCTTTCACAGAGCAACTATGCAGTCTCCCAAGACCACTGGGAAGGAGAATCTGATACTGACAGTATTAGCTTGCCACGAGGCCATAAGCGAGGGAATGTGTGTGGCCTTGGTGAGAGAGCAGAGGTTTGGGAGATGTTGCTTTATAATGGCTTTCAGATCAGGAATTTGTACATTTAGCCCACAAACGTTTCTTGAAAACATGTGAACATTCTTGAGTATGACAGCTCCATGTGAGGGGTCAGAAATGGCAGTCAAGTTCACTTCACTGGGTAACAGCTGATTTGCGGACTGGAAAACAGGCTTCCTTGTTTACAGACATAACCACAAGGCTGCGTGCTGCGTGCCAAATCCACACAACTACACAGTTGCATTGGGAGAGCGACCAAACATGTTTTACATGGATTTATTTCAGAGAGGGAAATGCTTCTTGTAAGGCTCTGTCAGTTTAAAAAGCAAGAAGAATGACCATCCACCTTTCCCAATTCAAGCCCTATATATCATAAATATGATAGCTACAAACCAGCAACTGATTACCTACATCACGAGCTTTGATGAATGGAAAGCCCCTAAAAAGATATCAACAAAACGAAGTTAGATCTTCATGTAAATACATCACCAGTTAAACCTAGTTAATACAACTATTTAGTATTATGTACAGTATTCCATACAGAATTGTGTATAAAAATAAATAAGCTCAAAAGAAGGACCTGGAAGGCTCTGCTATGGAGAAAACTCAACAGCATTAAGCCGACTGGCTTGGTAATAACTCTCTGAACTGCTGAGAGGCCCCTTCAGTTCCTATGTTCAGGATGGTTGAGATTTCATTCTCACTTCTTTAAGTGGTGATATTAATCATTCTCTAATTTACCACTCTGTGTAACGAGGATGGACCTGAGATTAAGTGTCTCAGGAAGAAGATAGGAAACCACAGAGTTGTTAAACTCAAGTGCAAACACTGGGGATTCAACACTATAGTTTATGCAACAGCAATTCACATCACCATTTGGTCATATTCTTTCTACAAAACAAAAGCTGCACTCACATGTATGAAAAGACAAAAATTAACTGCCATCTGTATCAATATGTTAATGTGCTTCAATCACATATGTTTTCATGAAAGTTTAAACATAAAATCACCTTTAAGATCTTGACCATGTGATCTGTTCCCTGCCATGTCAGATTATACCCCGTGAAGTTTACTGTCTTAACAGTGATAGAGTTCTTTATACCTTGACAACTAAAAGGAAAAACACACACACACACACACACAATAAGATGAAGAGCCTATACACTTGTCAATCTTGACTTATTTGCTTTTCTTGAGTCAATTGGAGGTTTATAGCCACATTCTTAAAATCATTAACTACAATCTTCCCAAACAGGTAATTGATGAACTGATGCATCCTAAAACTCGTCAGTAACAAAGTGTTATTCCACTTTACAGAAACAGTCTAATTCTGTTTAGATACTAAAACTGAATACACTGAATACTGCAAACTTTATTCCCAACCACTCAGTAAAGTACTACATACTTTTGAGACAAAGGAAAAGAAAAGAAAAACCTACAAAGCATAAGACTCCTCCGATTTTCATTTCCAATGATACATGCCAATATTGATGATCAATCAGTGATTTAAACGTCAACTGTAAACCCAGTATTTTATTAGCTGCTCTGCAGTGCACTAGAGCAATAGAAGAGAGAGGACCTCAAACCCTCTGTTCCCTCAAAGTGAAAGGCAGGCTTCCTGACCCCTCCAGACCACTACTGGACACAGGGAAGGCACACTAAACTTTCAGGACCCTAATCAAGAGTCAACTGCTTTGTGATTACTTCCATGACACACCCTCACCAACACCACTGAGTTTGCTGCTCCTACAGGACGTTACATGTATTTCCTATTTTAACACATACCACAGTGCATCATAATTATGATTGCAGATAGATGTTCTAACAATTGAAAGAGAATGATGACTTTTTTGCTCTTCATCTTGCTATTTCCCTTCCTATTTCTTCAAGAGAAACCATAAAAATATAAACAAACAGAGAAAACAGAAAATATACAAAACATGTGGTTTACGGCTTAACACAAACTTAAGTAAGATTAATTCTGACAGTATCCAGCATGACAAACTTCCATGGTACAAATGAGAATGGACCAAGGTTTGAACAGGTACAGGAGACAATCCAGGCATGAACACCACCAAGGAAAGGTAGACAGGAAGTAACATGGTGTGTAGGAAATCACGAGACCAGTCAGATGGGAAGAGACTTAAACGAGACCGAAACTCACTTTCTAAACCTCCATCTTCAATTGGACAATTCGCAGGACACAGGTGCACCAAAGTGGCCAATTTATTCAATCCCTTTAATATGGAGGAAGAGTTTAAAATTTTACTGGTTTAATTTGCCCCAAAAGCAACTCTCAACAGTTATGGCCTCTGTCGTCGGAGCTTTGTATGAAATTAAGTCAAAGTGTGGAGCTCCTTTTCCTTTTTTTTTTTCTCCTTAAAAAAGAAAAGAAACAATTGTTCCGAGTAAAAACAAGCATATTCCAAAGCATGTGTACACTGAAAAGTAAAGAAACTTTATTAACAACTTCATAAAAACTGACTTAAAATTTTAAAAAGAAAAAAACATGTTTCAAAGTCCTTCCGACTGGAGTCGTGTCTCATAGTGTCCTTTCTTTACAGAAATAGTCGTATTATGACACATATGCACAAGGATTAACACCATGACACACTGTACACGGCGGGCCCCGGCGAGCTCACCAGTCGTCGTCTGAGTCCAGGTCCCTGGGGAGGATCCACTCCACGGATGAGCCCAGCAGAGTCTGAAGCTCGTTCGTGAACTCCACCAGATCGAAGAGCTCCTTACTTTCCGCATTAAAGGACTCCAGGTCTTTGGGGCAAGAGAATAAGAGACTTGCTGATACTTGCCAGTAGAACTCGGCCTCCGTGATGGTGACAATTTCCACATTTGGGAAATTGCAGCGGAATATGCAGGAGGACATTTGCAGTTTTTTGAGCAGGTCTGAGAGCAACAGCCAGTTATGAGGCCTACACCAGAGAAAGGACAGTGGTTTGAGTTTCCAGCAAAATTAGAGGCGCTCCCAACTATGAACTACCCGTCTCCTGGCGGTGACAGGGCCTGCTACTTGCCCTTTGATTACCCCACCCCCACCCCACTTCTCACTGTCCTTAGAAGATCTACTTCTTCTTTTTCTTTTTAAATTTTATTTATTTATTTATTTTTGGCTCGTTGGGCCTGTTGCTGCGCACGGGCTTTCTCTAGTTGTGGCTTGCGGGCTCTAGAGCGCAGGCTCAGTAGCTGTGGCGCACGGGCTTAGTTACTCCGTGGCATGTGGGATCTTCCCGGACCAGGGCTCGAACCTGTGTCCCCTGAACTGGCAGGCAGATTCTTAACCACTGTGCCACCAGGGAAGCCCAGAAGATCTACTTCTAGCGGGGGAACTCTGGACTCATGTGCATGGGTTAAGAGACCACCTAGGGCGGATCAGCCAACTTAGACAAAAGCAGGAGCAGCGCCCCTGAACGAGCCTCGTTGCAGGCCACCCCAGTGCTGCCTTGGCTCTGGCCACAACTCAGGTCACCCCTCTCCAAGTAAGTGCACCCCGTTCTAGTCACTGGGGAAAACCAGTCTGTATGCCAACCCAAGGGAGATGGCAAACACCTCTTTGACCTCTCCTCTCCTCCGGCCCTCACGGACAGAGCATGAGAAACACTCGAGGTCACCTGGCTTTCCTTTCTTTTCCCACACCTCCAACCCGCCCCTCAATGCTGCCGGGAGTGAGGCTTTTTCGAGAACGGAGGTGGTACAATCCTTCCTGAAACCCTGCCACGCTTTATCATCTCTATCCCGAATAGAATGTCACCACAAAGGCAGACACGTTCCCAGCCTCAGAGTCCAAGGAGGATGCTACTCCTTAAGCACCGGGGTCAACACACAGCAGAGCAAGGTCTCCTGATGTGTTCACTCCGAAGGCTTGGTCATGGGGCACAGTGGCCCGACCGTGGGGACAAGACTCCATCTAAGCAAATCTGAAGACACATAAGATCCCAGGTGCCACATACGGCTTTCTCTAATCTTATACGAGAAGAGGGTACACATAAGTATCGTCCCATGGACCTCATGCGCCTTGGAAGGCCAATATGGTAGCCGATTGGGGAGGATCCCTTCCCCAAGAGTTCAGTGACTGAAACTGTGCAATTGCAGTCACTGACTCCCGTGTCCTTTGGGCTCTAGGGGTGTGTTCCAATGAGGGCAGTTGGCTGGGGAGCCCTCCCACCCCCCAAACTTTTCTGGAAAAGTTCCACTGCATCATGTGAGGTCGGTGGACACTTGGTGAGGAATTCACTCACCCCCCAACCCATCTACCCTCATCTGCTGAAGGGGATTTCTAACTCCTGCCACCCCACAGAGCAGCTGGGCTGGCTCTCGACCACACGCTGGCCACGCTCACCCCTGAGCGACGGACACGTGGACGTTATAACACGGCAAAAGGGGGTCTTCGGAAAATTCAAATTCCAATAGGTCACCATAGGCCTCGTTGCTGTCATCCTGGTCCTCCGGTTCTGGGGGATTTGGTAAAACATTGTAACCACTTTCATCATCTGGTTCTAACCGGGGGGGGGGGCGCAAACAAGAGAGAGGTCAGTAAGCTGGAGCAAGATTCCAGCTGTTCTCCAAAAAGGACCCTGGAAAAATTCTTTCCCAAGCAAGCCCTGCTCACAGCACCACCCCCACCCCCACCCCCACAAGCCCAACTGAAACGAACAAGGCTGCTCACCACACACACAGCTGCCAGAGAACTCCAAAGAGCAACCGGGGTTACCGTCGTCAAGAGCCTGCAGGTTATTTAAACAGTCTGGAGAGAGAGGGGGACAGAGAGAGAGAGAGAGAGAAACAAGAAAGATAACGCCTGCTGGTAAGAGGCAAATGCTGCTGGAGTTCGGGAACATCTCACGCTGGGGCTGGTGTCACCTCCTGACAAGTCCCACTGCACACGCCTCCAGGTATCTGACTGAAACCTCCCCACGCGTCCACCCACCTTCCTGAGGGACTGCCCGCCTCACCGCCCCAGCCTGCCAAACAAAATCTAGACTGGCTAGCTAAGAGTTTTCCAGTCCCCCACCTTGCAAAACTCAAAGTATGGATCTCTTCTTTGACAGACTAACGTTGGGCCGCTTTTCCCAGTAAAGGGTCACTTAGAGTAAACGGGGGGTGGGGGTAGGGGGAACCCAGGTGAAAGGCTGTGAAGTCACCATCTAGATGCTTGAATAAGACCGTGTCTTGACCTCTGCCGTACCTGTTAAGAACTTCTCCAGAAGTTCGCTGTGGTTCACTTTCTTGATGGTTCTACCTGTGTACGTAGCCAGGGTAGGATCAGCACCGTAGGAGAGGAGCAAGCGGACAATTTCGAGATGATCATTCTTGAGAGCATCGTGGAGAGGCCTAGGAGAGGTGCGGGGGATTATACCTGTGCACGCGACGCTTGCTTCTAAGGACACGGGGCAACATCGAGCGTGTGCAGCCAAGCCTCGTAGGCGCGCTATTTCACCGAGGAGGTGAGCGTACGGTCGCTGCGACAAATTACTCTGTTATTTCAACACATAACCCTTTACGGGACAGGTGAAGGGACCATCTCAGGCCTAATTCTTCAATGCAAATCTCTCTTCATGCATGGCCCAAGGAGGAACTCAGGCCACGATGAAAACGTTTCCAATGAACTTAAATAGTGACAGACTGTAAGAAGGTAACGTACGGCGGGGCGGGGGGAAGAACCCCAGCATCACAGAAGCAGATACGCGAAGCCATTGTTACACCATTACAAACAAAACCCCAAAAGTGCAGTTTGTAAAAGAAACTAGGGGCAAAGTGGAACCTCTCCCGAAACCAACTTGGAGATGAGTGATCAACCCTCTCGCCCAGCAGCAGTCGACAGGCAGGGCGAGTTCTCAGGACGGTACAGAGTCCTCCTGCCCATGTCCGCTGGGGTCAGGAACACTGGCCGCAGCCCCATCCAGAAAGGATGCTATGTTGAAACCATGAACCACCAAACACCTCACAGTTCTGCTGATTTCATGACCGTCAGGAAAGCCCCGGTGCCCTGCCTCGTGGTGGCATCCCAGGTACAACCAGGAAGACGCTTGGGCTGACGCAGACCTGGGCCTCTGGCCAAGAAACCGAGGTCAAGGACAGAGTGGGGGCCAGGCCCGGGGATGTGGGTGGACACAGCAGGTCCTATCAAGCCAGGTGCCACTGGACCTGTCTGTACTCCTGGAACTTTCAACTCACATATATGTTCAAGATTGTGATTCAACAGACGCTGGTGAAGAGTCCAGGGTCTTAAAAGAGAACACCCCTGATTATTCATGCACGCTCAACATTGTCAGGGACTTCTGTCCATAAGAGCATCACAGAGTTTTAAAGTTCTATGTAAATTTGCCAGAAAGATCTGTCCGATTCCATTCTAGAGGACTCCGCCATCAGTGTGCTTACATGGCACTCACTCTCCACCTTTCCTTCTGGGGTTCCCCGCACACCCTGAGAACCACTGCCTATGCCCCAGCAGGGCCAGGCCAAGAGCAAGACCGCCACTGACCCGGTTCCATCCTGGGCACTGCAGTTGACATCGGCGCCATATTCGAGGAGGTGTCGTACGATGTTGAGCCAACCTCTTGCACAAGCCTCGTGCAGGGCACAGTAACCTGCGTTGTCACGGTGGTTCATATCACAAATCTTGTTCTCCAGGCAGTACAAGACCACTTCCTACAGGGAGAGGAGAGGAGATACCATCAGACCACCATACAGTGAACCTTGTAAGGGTGACCTCCCCAGAGCTTGGCGGTGCCCACTTTCAAAGGCATACATCCTTGGGGCCAAAAGCCCACCATGGTGCGGGCAGACGGCAGGCATCCTGGTGTGGGGCGGGAGTGCGTGAGAAGGGCTTGGAGGTACAGACAGTGTTGTCTAAGGCTCTGCTGCACCAGTGGCCTGGCCATGGGCAAGTTACCCTTGAACTTCTCCAAGCTTCCACAGGGCTGCTGAGAGGACGCATTCGGATAGCGATGAAAGCCCTCAGCCCAGGGGCCGACGTGACCAGTACAGAGGTGTCACGGCTGCTAACATCTTAGATGACACATTGCCAAGCACAGACCATTCTCACTTGATGGGTCTGTTCAGTCGGTGGCAGTGGACGATAACACAAGTTTAGATAAAAGTATGGATGACCAACACTTAAAGAGAGCTTAAATCAGCCGGAGAACATTCCCCAGCTTAGAGAAGCAGGGACACCCAGGTCAGCTACATCCTCGCGCCCCCTGTTAAGACCCCAAATCAGAACCTGGGCCTCAGATGCTCTTGTCTGTATGTTAAGTAGAGTTAAAGAGAACCTCTCTCCCTCCATCCTCGAGAAATGACACAAAATGCCTCCAATAAACCCACCCTCTATTTTGCCTCACTCCACCCTCTCGGGGCAGAATCAGTCTAATATTTTCATATTTACTCAAGTTAATGACAGGAACCTGATACACCACAGGCTGCAACCTCCACATTTCAAGAATCAAATAAAACATTCACCGCCCCCCGCCCCGGAGATGTTCTGTGTCAACACTGTGCATTAGAATCACTGTTATTAACCTTATTTCTTTGGCTTGTTAAAATATTAATATGAACCACTCCCAGTAAGCAGAGCAGGAATTTATTTCATGTTTTATTACCTTAAGAAAGTTTTCAGACACATCGAAAGCATTTGGCACCAGAAAACACGTTATACTGTTTATACTGGGTAAGTCGTGCCCAGCAGAGAGCTGTCAGGTTCTGAGAGCTGGGAGTAGGCAGAACGTGCATGTGGCCCAGCACATGGTCTGCTGGGTAAGGGGTATGGGATGGGGTCAGAACAGGCCTCCTTGTGACATCTCTCAGATAACTTATCTGTTAAACCTAAAACGGGGGTCATTCTAGCCGCCCATAAGTGCGAGATGGGTTCTGTAAAACCTTTTATGCCCTTTGGAGGACACGCCAATCAAAGGTGACCGCTCACTTGGGAGCGAACTAGAATGTTCCATTTGCTTACCACGTGAACCTAATGGGGCATGCTGGTAAACCTGGCCATCGGTGCCCTGTTACTTCAGGTCACTGCAGCAGCTCCCTTCCAAAACAAGAGGAGGAAGAGAAAAGGCACGCCCACGAATGCGTTTCTCCGTTTACATCCCAACCTGCCAGAAAGCCCACAACCCTCTGGGCTCCCAGGCCACCTGCCCCGAGCCCTGGTATCCAGGACACCGCATGAAGCTGCTGCTCTTTTAGCAGGCCCTCACTAGCCAGACTTGAGTGGACGGCTGCAAGCTAATGAGTTGTGTGCCCCAGCCAGGGAGAGGCCCTGTCACGTGGCTCTGGGATCAGCTCTGAACGCCACCAACTGCTGTGCACAGATCAATTTACTCAACCCAGGGTTTATTTGCTGTGACAATCATGGCCTTCACCTGGAAACCTTCATCACTACTAGGGCAGATTCAAGGGTACCTAGAAATGAAAGGCCGTCCAAGCCGATGGGTAAGTCAACTCTCTTCTCCTGGAAGATGGCAGCAAAGGCAGCAGTAGCCCCATGGCCAGGTCAGACTTTTTGCCACGGGCTGTCCTAACTCAACCACGTTGATCCCACTATTTACACAGTGCTTCTCATTTCCCCAGATGAGGACGTCTTCTGTCACCCACAGGAACCCAGGAGATAGCAGGAAAGGAAGGTAGTACTATCCTCATTCAACACTTGGAAACTGAGGCCCAGAGATATTAAACCCCAAGTTCAATTAACATGAAGTACTAGACCTATAACTCAGGTCTGTGGTACCTGGTCAGCTGGGAAGATTCAAAAGGCCCAAGAGGGCCCCAGTTAGAGGGATGCAATCCAGCTGTGACGAGCATCCCACAGGCCTTCTCTGTCGGGGGTCAAGTGGGCTAACTACACTCTCCTAGCTAGGAGGGTGATGGCCTCTAAATGGATGGCAACCATCGCCACCAACACTTTCACTAACTGAAAGGTGAAGAGACGGGGCGAGTCTGTCGACGCAACACATTCCTTGGTTTATTTTCTCCGCTAGAAATAAACGGGAGTGTCTGAAGGGCAGCCCAGCCATTCCCAAGCAAAGTCAAACTGCTTTTGTCGGACAGCTCTCTGTTCAGCGGCTATAAGCCGAATGCCATTACCCGCAAAATGTAACCATAAAGGCCATAAGCCCGACGTTGTTAATTAATTAAATGCCTCATTAACTTTTTAAAAAACATGACTTATTCAATTCATAGAAAATTTAACCATCACCGCTAAAGGCACAAGCATGTGGTTGCACACTGGCGTTTTAGCCTAAGAAATAGAAGCCTTTTTCCCAGGAGGGAAAGGTTTGAGGTCTTTGGCCACACAAGTGATCTGTTTAACGCGGATCTGAAGCCAGAGTGTGTTGTTTCTAAACTTCCAGAACCAGATTATCATGACATAAAGCTCAGACAGCCTTTATACTGCACATGGTGTCTTTGGCTAAGCAGAAGAAAATAACCAAGAATGCTGAAGACAAAACTTCAGGAAAACCCTCCCAAACCACACCCTCTCTGGTTCAGCAAACTCTCCTTCCATTTGAAAAGGTTTAAGCTGCCACATCTCCCAACTGGGCCATCATCCCAACATTTAAAATTCTGCCCAGAGAAATCCCAGAAAGTTGGATTCAAAGTTGAAAGCGTTCATCTACTTGTCAAAATGTTCAGCATCAACACTGGTGATCTGTGTAATCTACATATTGAAATTTACATTTGAAGAAAAAAACAAATCCGAGTGTAAACATTCCCAAGGCTTCCTGTGCAATCAAAGGCCAGGTAGCCTAAAACAGTATGGATCAAGTGCCCCTTGGTCCAGGCCTCAGAGCCACCAAACCAAAATGGAAACTGTCTTAGAGGACCAACGAGGGTCTTTTGACGTCTCTGGTCCCAAAGGGAGGCTGCTGGAAATGACGCCAAGTTCACAGGTGGGGCTCGGAGACCCGCCCTCCAGGGCCGGTGCAGCAGCACCCCGCCCCCCCATCTCCAGCACTTGCTGGAAGCGGGAGTCTACTTTCTCAACCCTAACCCAAAAGTTGGGGTGAGGGGTCTCCCCCCCACCTCCAGCGTTTGCTGGAAGCAAGGAGACGATCTTCTCAACCACGGGGGGTCTAGCTCAGCACTTTGTGCAACATCTGCTCTGTCCTCCTAGGCGCCCGCTCTCAGCTCTTGGGAAACCAACTGGGTGCTCCTTGGACTTCACCTGCAAGTAACTGCGCCAACTACCAGAAAGTGCTCTCTAGCTAATGGAGAGGTCTCCAAGAGACGCGCAGATATAAACAACAGCACATTCAACCCACAACAACAACAAAAAACACCCCCAAACTAAGCAGAGCCCTAGTGCTTCCAACTTCCCACCCCCAGTCATGCCTTAGGGCCAAGGCAGGCACACTTTGAAGGGCTCACGGCGCTATGGACCGGGGTGGGGGGACACAACGGGGGACGGGGGACAGGGGCACAGAGCTGGCTGAGGGTGTGGGCGCCAGGGCTCCGGGCCAGCCTGGGTCCTGCCACCCCAGTGCTCATCCACACCTCCACGCTCAGCCTGCTGAACCGCCTTTTACTGTCACCGTTCAATTCCCACAGGGCTGATGGCAGCACAGAAAAATGCCTTTGCCCTGTGGGCTATTACATCCCTATTGCTCCTGACAAGTATGGTGGGGGAACTGCACAGGGCAGAGAGAGTCATGTGTCTCACAGAGGTTTTTAACTGTAAAAAGGGCAATTCCCGTGTGAGCCAGTCTTGCTGAGGAACGTGGTGGGCTGTGG
This sequence comes from Mesoplodon bidens, assembly GCF_964165515.1. Lineage (NCBI taxonomy): Eukaryota > Metazoa > Chordata > Mammalia > Artiodactyla > Ziphiidae > Mesoplodon > Mesoplodon bidens. The sequence continues at coordinate 2,396,646 of NC_138168.1, forward strand.
AGCACTGCTGGATTGCTACCTGTACAGGTATCAGCCAACCCCTCTGAGGCTCCGTTTCCTCATCCGAGAGTGGGCTAGTACTCGTTACTCCCAAGTGAAGATGTTAAAAGGGTGAAAGGAGTTACTACAGATCACACGGGCTTAGGCAGACATCAGCTATCTTTCTATGTTGCTCTAGCAATAGAGGCTATCACTGTCATCAGCCGTGCTGGGTTGGGATACAGCAGTGTGGACAGGGAGTTTTGTGCAAGGCTAAACCCCTGCTCCCCGCCCATCAGCCCTCGGCTCCCGTGCCCTCTCAGAAAGAGACTGCTCAGGTCTGCCCCACTCCCACCCCTACTCTGCACAGACACTTCCCACCCGCTACCCCACAGGGGCATCACTCTGCCCCAAACAGCACAACTTATTAGAGCTAATAACTACTCTCCCTCTTGCTATTCAGAATCCAAAAGGGCTCATTAAAATTCCCCTGGTCGCCAAGCCCTGGGTTAGGTCAGATTTTGTATCAGAGATAAGTGAGCCGGACTGGCCAAAGCAGCCTACCTGCCAGAACGGGAACGGAACATCATAGAGGCCTGCCTTTCTTTTCACACCACGACTGAACAAGCCACCAAAGAGCCCGCAGTGTGAGCGGGGCCAACACAAACACCCTGCTGGAACACCCAGCCCAGCCCGCCACGTGAAGGGGGCTGGGCTCTGAGACCCGCCCCCCATCCCCAGCCAGTGTGTCCCCCACCCAAGGAGCAGCAGCCGGCGCCGCGGCACCCACAAGCATGCTCACCTCGTAGCCAAGCCGGGAGGCATGCTGTAGGAGGGTTTCGCCCGCGTTCTTATTGACAATAAGTCTCCGCGCTTCCGGTGGCATCGGGCGGGACTGGGTGGTCTCTGGAGGGGAGCTTGAGCACGTCAGCTGCGAGGCCTGGGAAGCTGGTAACAATTGCTGCAAACGGTCCAAGGGCTTCTGGTCCTGCTTGGCCGACGAAAGATCATAGTCGGAACTGGGCTCAGGCCGCTTTCAAAATCTCCGGACGGTCACCTATCACGAAACCAGGCAGCGCACACATTTCAGGCCGTCCTTCCACCGCCCGCCTGGTTCGCCTCCTCCCTGAGTTACAAACCTGAGTGGAGGAAAGCACTTTTCCTCCTCTCTGTCTGGGGGAGGCAGGGCGGGGGGCAGGGGGTGCATTTTTACTGGCTGGAAACCTCACCACCACCCGGGAGACAGGTCCCCTAGGAAGGGGCAGTGACGTTCTGGGGGGAGGGGTTCAGGGAAAGGAAAGCTTTGTCCCCAGAAGCAGAGGAGTAGGCAGGCGGGATGTACCTGCACAGGCCCAGGGGCGGGGGAGAGCCAGGGGCAAGAGGTACCTTGCCGTCCGCGTTGTCCACCTAGGAGTCCCCTGGCAGCGGCAAGCCCCGCCTGGGCTCCTGAGGGATCAAATGCTTGGTTTTGCACGGTCGCTTCCCGGATGGTTTCTCGCTGTTGTCGGTGTATTTCTGCGGCGGGGGCAAAGGCTGCCAATCCATTTCTTCGTCCACGCACAGCACATCTGTCAGGGGGAGAAGAAGCGGGCGTCACACAGTTGTAGCCGGTGAGGAAAGAAAAGCCCATTGTGAGCACGGATCATTGGAGAAGCTTCAGTTTTTAAAGATATACCGATTATGTTTTCAAAGCACTAATATTTTAATTATCCCACATTCAACCGGCAAATAGGCTAAGCCACGACAGGCCAAATGGCAAGTCGCTTCAAAGGGCCGCAAGAGAGGGCAGAAGCCAGCCCTTCATGCGCTCCCGTCCCCACCCGTGGGGGGCCTGGGGGCTCGGGACAGGGCGACCGGGGACAGCCTGAGGCTGGAAGGAGGGCACTGACAAGCGCCCGGGCTCACCCAAGACTTCCCTTCCTGCCCAGCCGCGGGCTGGGTGATGAGGAGCAGCCCAGGAAGTCGCGCTCCCGTCTCACTGTCCATTCCATAAGGAAGTGTGCAGGCTGAAAGGACCTCATGAAGAAAACTCCCCGCTCACCACACGCTACTCTTGTCAACTTGGATGGCGCTCAGGTCCCCTCCAGGGCCGTTTCCCACAGAGGGCGGGTGATCCACCCTCCAGGAGCGCCCCCCGCCCCATGCGTACCCTGTTCATTGTCACTGCATTTAAGGGACTCCTCCAACCAGCTTCTGTTGCTTTTGGCCTCTGCCCTTTTCCTGCCAGGTTTCTCTTCGGAGATGCTATTGCCCTGGGGGGTGACCGCAGGCTGAACCGCCTGGGTCACTTCCTTCCTGCCCTGCCGGCCAGGTTTGCTCTCTGCTCCCGCCGTTCTCTAAGGTGCAGCAAGCGGCCCTGCTTTCTGGGATGGAGCCCTGTTAATTCAATGCACACCTCAGGTTGCTCAGTTCACTATAATGTGGCTCTTCTAAGTTGTTAGAGGAACTGTTTGTCATTTCCCTCTCAGACCAGTCAGCTAATGGAGAAACAACTACAAATTAATGAAGAAGCCCCCCGGGGCGGGCCGGGGGGGAAACAAACTGTCTTACACATCACTAACGGCTGGCGGAGGGGAGGGGTGTGGTCACTGTGTTGGCTGGAACTTGTCACCAAGTCTCGGGAGGGGGCCTATTTGCCTTTGGCCACCTTTGGGCTCCAGCCCCAGCACCTGGCTTTGGGAGGGTGGGGGATGGGATGGGGGTGGGGGGTGGGGAGGTGTGAGTGGCTCCCCCCAGGGCTCCAGGGTGGGACTGGAACTTTCCACTGCTCTGCCCCAGGACTTCCATAGGGTGCCCTGCGGGCCCGAAGCGAAACCGAGCTCACCTTTGGAGACCCGTCTCCGCTTGGCTTTCAGCAGAGTCCTCCGGGAGCACAGTGGTCTCAGTGTGATTCCTAACGCCAGAGACCTTGAACTTTCTGTTCAGCCGGAGGGTGGGGCTGCGTGACACGTCCGGGGCCACCTGGTCGGCGGGGGACTCTCTGGGGGGCTCCGTGTCCATGTCCTCAGGAAGATCACTGTCTTCTGGGGCTTTGAAGGGGTCAGGTTTGCTTCCATCATAACACTCCCCTAGGGGAGGGGAGACAACCCAGAAAGGAGGGAACAAAGGTCACCAGGAGCAGGCAGGACCCCCATGCCCAAGGCAATCTGCTACCAACAGACCACCCCCCCCCTTTGGAGACCAGGGGCCTCACACGCTGGAAGCAAAAACCCTCAGAAAGACGTCCCAAAGGAAGGACAGCTGAAGACAACCAGCAAAGAAAGCAGAAAATGAGGTGCATTGCCCACTCACAATCCATCCTTCAAGGGTCAAGGTGAGGCATCTACGCCAGCCCTCTGTAGGCATGTGAGATAACTCCCTGACTGCTTAACTCTTC